>NC_136397.1:1147500-1747500 GCF_965140285.1 Lepidochelys kempii
TATCCCCGACAACCATTTCTTCTATGAGGTCCTCACTACTCACCAAAACCAAATCTAAAATGGCATCCCCTCTAGTCGGTTCAGCAACTACTTGGTGAAGGAATCCATCAGCTATCGCATCTAGGAACATCTGAGCCCTATTATTATTACTAGCACTCGTCCTCCAGTCTATATCTGGGAAGTTAAAGTCTCCCATGATCACGCAGTTTCCATTAGTATTTACTTTATTAAAAACATTAAAAAGGGCTCTATCCATATTCAAATTAGATCCCGGCGGTCTATAGCCCACCCCAAGCACTATCCCAGGGGAGGCTCTAATAGTTTTCTTCCCCAATTTAATTTTTGCCCAGACGGACTCTGTCTTATCCATTTCATCGCTTCTTATTTCTTTACATTCTACCTCATCCTTGATACACAGTGCTACTCCACCAACTTTACCTTTATTTCGATCTTTCCTAAACAGCACAGACCCCTCAATACCTGCAGCCCAGTCATGACGACTATTCCACCAGGTCTCTGTTCTCCCTAGAATATCTGGTTTCACTTCCTGCACCAGTAACTCTAGTTCCTCCATTTCGTTACCCAGGCTCCTCGCGTTGGTGTACAAACATCTTAATTTTTGCTGTTTGGCCTCACTCACATTCTGTACCCTATTAGGCACAGTCATTTTACTACTAGTATAACCTATTAGACTGGTATCTACACTGCCCTTCCTCCTACCCACGGCTGTATCCACTCTTACTTCATTTTCTTTCCTCTCAATGCTAAATTCTGGTGTGGAAATCAGATGCCAGGAAATCAAGCCAGGGGAGCGGCAGCAGAAAGAGGCAGAACATGGTCCAGAACAGGGAGCAGCCCTGGTGTTCACACAGCTTCCTCTTCCTGCTGCTGTCTTAAGCAGGGCCAGGGGGCCAATTAACTGCTCTCCGACTCCTCCAATAGGACCTCAGGAGTGGAGCCTCAAACTGGGGCTGAACGTCGTGGGTCCTAGGTAAGCAATTTTCAGCAGGCTTCCAGGTGGAGGGTTGGAGTGTGGCTGCTTCCGTGAACCCTGCAGACCTGTGGGTCATGACAGTGAGTGATCTCTGCCCGCTCAAACTTCCTGCAGGAAACAGTCTCCAGGATCCTGGACACATCCTCTGAGAATAACATGAGGATATCATGATGAGAAATAGGTCTCTGTACCAGGGCTGGGATCCAGGGACAGGGAAACCTCCCAACAAGGATATGTAGCAGGAGCCCCCTGTTTGTAGCAAGAGCCCCAAGTGGCAGGACGAGTGAACGGTTCTTACCTCCAGGAGATGTATGGGATCTTCCATCTGAGTCTCAATGGGACCCATGTTGCTTGGTTTCACAGGATGAGATAACCTGTCCGCACTGCTCCCTGAGTTGGGCTGGCTGCAGGATATATCTGAGAGGCTGGGACAGAGCCTGAAAGACAGATATGACAATCAGGGTTCTGTCACCCCAGGGGGAGAGCAGAGGGTCTGAACCCCAGACAATAAGCAACTGAACCAACCATTTCCTGTTCTGGATCTAGAGGCAGCTTCAGTTTGCTAGCAGGAGACTGTACAGGAGACCTTGCATCTGGGGACCGACCCAGGCACTAACATGGGCATGGAAGTTTGAGGAACAGAGCAGAGGCCTGTGTGGGGCTAGGAGGGCAGGGATTGGAGAAACAAGAGCAGAGGATCAAACACGTTCTCAAGGTAGGTCAGGATGATCCCCATTTCAAAGATAGAGAAAGTGAGGCACCAGGTGGGAGAGTGATGTGGCCAGGATCACGTTACCACTCAGTGGCAGGGCTGCACTACAACCTGTTCCCTGCTCTCATCCCTGGACCCTGCTGCCCCTGCTGTATGACCACTCCAGCCATCCTCTCCCAGAGGCCATCCCCACCACTCTCCATTACCGGCTGTTTCCATAATGGAAGCAGGCTTGTAACAGAGTTCACTCACCGATAGGTTCCCCTTCCTGGCAAGGCCTGGTGCCACAGCTTTCTTGCTAGGCTAGCACCCCAGCCAAGAGTCGGTAGGGCACTCTGGCAGTTTTTTGCCTGGGAACTCAGCCCTTCAGCCAGATGACCATCCTTTAGCCCACTCCTTCCTGGGTCGCGCTCATCCTAAACTAAAAGTCCAAAAATGTCTTTGTCATAAATATAAAGGGAAGAGTAAACCCCTTTAAAATCCCTCCTGGCCAGAGGAAAAATCCTCTCACCTGTAAACGGTTAAGAAGCTAAAGGTAATCTCATTGGCACCTGACCAAAATGACCAATGAGGAGACAAGAGACTTTCAAAAGCTGGGAGGAGGGAGAGAAACAAAGGGTCTGGGTCTGTCTGTATGCTGCTTTTGCCAGGGACAGAACAGGAATGGAATCTTAGAACTTAGTAAGTAATCTAGCTAGGTATGTGTTAGATTATGATTTCTTTAAATGGCTGAGAAAATAGCTGTGCTGAATAGAATGAATATTCCTGTCTGTGTGTCTTTTTTGTAACTTAAGGTTTTGCCTGGAGGGATTCTCTATGTTTTGAATCTAATTACCCTGTAAGGTATTCACCATCCTGATATTACAGAGGTGATTCTTTTCTTTTTACTTCTATTAAAAGTCTTCTTGTAAGGAAACTGAATGCTTTTTCATTGTTCTAAGATCCAAAGGTTTGAGTCTGTGGTCACCTATGCAAATTGGTGAGGATTTTTACCAAACCTTCCCCAGGAAGTGGGGTGCAAGGGTTGGGAGGATTTTGGGGGGAAAGACGTGCCCAAACTCTCTTTTTTCAGGAACCCAGATAAAGTTTGGTGGTGGCAGTGGAAATCCAAGGGCAAAGGGTAAAATTAATTTGTACCTTGGGGAAGTTTTAACCTAAGCTAGTAAAAGTAAGCTTAGGAGGTTTTCATGCAGGTCCCCACATCTGTACCCTAGAGTTCAGAGTGGGGAAGGAACCTTGACATGGTGGTAGAGTGGTGGGATTAACCTGAAATCCTTTTGAGATCAATTTGAGATTTTTTGAACCAGAAAAACAGATTTTAAAAAGGAAATATTTTTTCCTTTGGGGCTGCTGGAAAGGAGGTGCCAACATTTTTGCCAACATTTTTATGGCTGACTTAGAACAACGCTTCCTCAGCTCTCGTCCCCTAATGCCCCTACTCTACTTGCACTATATTGATGACATCTTCACCATCTGGACCCATGGAAAAGAAGTCCTTGAGGAATTCCACCATGATTTCAACAATTTCCATCCCACCATCAACCTCAGCCTGGTCCAGTCCACACAAGAGATCCACTTCCTGGACACTACAGTGCTAATAAACGATGGTCACATAAATACCTCCCTATACCGGAAACCTACTGACCGCTATTCCTACCTACATGCCTCCAGCTTTCACCCTGACCACACCACACGATCCACCGTCTAACAGCCAAGCTCTGCGATACAACCACATTTGCTCCAACCTCTCAGACAGAGACAAACACCTACAAGATCTCTATCAAGCATTCTTACAACTACAATACCCACCTGCGGAAGTGAAGAAACAGATTGATAGAGCCAGAAGAGTTCCCAGAAGTCACTTACTACAGGACAGGCCTAACAAAGAAAATAACAGAACGCCACTAGCCGTCACCTTCAGCCCCCAACTAAAACCCCTCTAAAGCATTATTAAGGATCTACAACCTATCCTGAAGGATGACCCATCACTCTCACAAATCTTGCGAGACAGGCCAGTCCTTGCCTACAGACAGCCCCCCAACCTGAAGCAAATACTCACCAGCAACCACATACCACACAACAGAACCACTAACCCAAGAACCTATCCTTGCAACAAAGCCCATTGCCAACTGTGCCCACATATCTATTCAGGGGACACCATCACAGGGCCTAATAACATCAGCCACACTATCAGAGGCTCATTCACCTGCACATCTACCAATGTGATATATGCCATCATGTGCCAGCAATGCCCCTCTGCCATGTACATTGGTCAAACTGGACAGTCTCTACATAAAAGAATAAATGGACACAAGTTATAATTAAGTTATAATTAACTTATATATAACAATTATAACAAGTTATAATTAACATTCATAAACCAGTCGGAGAACACTTCAATCTCTCTGGTCATGTGATTACAAACATGAAAGTTGCTATATTACAACAAAAAAACCTTCAAATTCAGACTCCAGCGAGAAACTGTTGAATTGAAATTCATTTGCAAATTGGATACAATTAACTTAGGCTTGAATAGAGACTGGGAGTGGCTAAGTCATTATACAAGATAACCTATTTCCCCTTATTTTTTCCTACCCGCCCCCCCCCCCAGACGTTCTTGTTAAACCCTGGATTTGTGCTGGAAATGGCCCACCTTGATTATCATTCACATTGTAAGGAGAGTGATCACTTTAGATAAGCTATTACCAGCAGGAGAGTGGGGTGGGGGAGGTATTTTTTCATGCTTTGTGTGTATAAAAAGATCTTCTACACTTTCTACAGTATGCATCCGATGAAGTGAGCTGTAGCTCACGAAAGCTTATGCTCAAATAAATTGGTTAGTCTCTAAGGTGCCACAAGTACTCCTTTTCTTTTTGCGAATACAGACTAACACGGCTGTTACTCTGAATCCCGAGAGAACTGTCCTCTATCCATGAATGCCTCCCAGTGGCCATATATCCCAAAGCCCTCCTTATAGCACCACTGCCTAAGCCATCTGTTGATAGTCATAATCTTGTCACACCTTTGTTGCCCTTCTCCAGGAACAGGCAGAATCCCACTAAAGATCACCTGAGCCTCAATTTCCTTAAGCGTCTTCCCCAGCCTAGCATAGTCTCCTTTAATACTTTCCAGTGAGAATCTAGCCGTATCATTTGTTCCCACATGAAGGATAATTAGGGGATTCTTTCCCGCTCCCTTTAGAATCCTTTTCAACCTCAAGTCTACATCCTGTTTCTTAGCACCTGGAAGAGAGCACACCCTCCTATTCTCCGGATCAGCTCTGGTTATATTCCTATCTATTCTTCTCAGTAAAGAGTCCCCAATCACATAGACCTGTCTTTTCCTAGTGACGGTGCTATTCTCCAGTCTATCTCCTGTTCCCTCTGGCTGCAAGTTCTTTCCATTCCTATTCTCCCTTGTAATCCTCTTTAACCCATCCTGTATCCTCCTGGGGCTATTATTTGGTGTAATCTCCATTAACTCTTCCCCTTTTCCTATAGGACTAGCCGCTCTTCTTTTCTTCCTTGCCCTTCCACCTTCAGTGACTACCTGCTGAGCCCCTTCTTCATTTTCCAACTCTGCATACCTATTCTTAAGCTCTATTTCTCCTTCACTAGCCCGTCTTTTCCTCTGCCTGGTTCTTTTAGTCACATGCTTCCACTGACCACTTTCCTCACCCAGTCTCCCCTCAGAATTCCCCAGTCCTGCTTCCATCTGCAAGTCTGAGCTTTTCCCTTCAGACACCTCATGTCTTTGCTCTATAATCTGCTCAAACCCCTTCCTAAACTCTACCAGACTTTCCACCTGCATCTCCAAACCTCAGATCTTTTCCTCCATCAACTCTATCAGACAGCACTTCATACAGACAAAACTCTTACCAGGTGCCCCCTCCAGGATCATGGACATACCGCAGCTTCCACATCCAGTCATCTTCCTTGTGTCTTCCACTACATGGGTCACTCCCACTGCTGCCTCTGTATCTGTCATACCCTTCCCACCAAAGTCCTATTAACCTGGGAAACACAAACCCCACCAAAACACCACCGCCCACAGCAAAACACAAGCACCACAAGACAAACTCCCCCTCAAACCCCCCTGTCTGCAGCTCTGTTCGCTAGCTCCTGTGCCGCTGCAGCGCTCTGTGCCGCTGCCTGACTCCCCATAGCTGCTCCAGCCCACCTACACCTGGAGCCAGGAACCTGGGTCAGTGGCCACTTACGTTGAACGCAGGGAGGGTGATGGTGGATCTGAGCAGGGCCATGCTGCTCCTAATGGCCCTGGCTCTCTCATGCGACACCCTGGACATGATCCAGTAGTTAATGTGCTGTGGGGAAAGGAGGCAGCTCAGGATCAATGGGTAGGTGCATGTGTTGTGCTAATGAGCCCCTCCCCATCCCCAGGGGGCTGAGACATTGTGTGTGGGGTGGTTGTATCCTGCAGGTCACAACTTGTCACTGTCTCTCTAGATTGCGACAATGCTCAGTGTTGGGGCTGCTCCCATCTTCCCTGAACTCCTGATTCCTGAACAGCTTACCAGGAAAGAGACAGGGCGCTCTCAGGGCCCCTCAGAGACAAGGGCTGATTCTGTGGGGTCCTCCTGTTTCTCTAGGAACGAGCCTGTGACTCTTCTCTGAGGACCGTCTTCTGGATCTCACAGGAGGGGTTCAGACTCTCGCTCCCCAAGCCAGCCAGGGGCCCTGTGGTTAGTGCTGAACAGAACCAGGCAGCCCTTTGGCTTGAAGTCCCAGCTCCTTCCTCTGTCCTTCCAGGAGGAAGGGCCTGACACTGCATTGCACTAACTGCCCTGACCAAGGATGGCCTACTGCGGGCCCAGCTAGGAGGACAGACTGGAAAATGGATCTAAGAGTTAAGGTAAAATTGCTCCCACCCCTCTCATCACACTCACCTCCAAGATGTAGTGGAGCCTGTTGGTGCCTGGGGACTCTGCCAGCAGATTCCCCAGCATGGCATTCAGGATGTCTAGCAAGACCCTATGCAGATCCTGCAAAGCAAGGGAGAGTCATGGGTCAGAGTTAGGGAAACTGGGGCCACACCTGCCACAGGATAGGAAGAGGGGTCTGTGGGAAGCAGTGGTGAGACCCCCAAACACATATCCTGGCCTCTCTCATTCACATCCCACTGCAGGCAATTAGCAAGGATTCGTGGCAGGATGACAACTAGCTCTTCAAGCCATGACTTTAGCATGATCTACCTGGACTTGGGTGGGGTCCTTCTCCATGCTCAGGGTGAACATGTCATGAAGGGCAGCATGAAGGAGGTGGGTCTCCAGCTCTGGCTCCAGGGCGGGTGTCATGGTGCTGGCAAGAGAGAGAGGAGCCGGTATTAGATTGCAGTGCAGGGGTGGGACTGGCACCAACACGGACGTGAAACTGCAGGGAAATAGGCAGAGGCTGGCGAGAATGGAAACTGAGGCACCAAGCCAGGGAATGATAAGGCCAAGGTTTCCCAGACAGACAGTGGCAGGGCAGGAATAGCGCCTGTTCCCTGGACCCTGCTGCCCCTCCTGTATCTGATCCTGGGAGCCAGCCTCTCCCAAAAGCCATTGCACTGTTACTGGAATGAAAAGAACAGCCCAGCCAGGAGCGTGTGAACCTTCCCGTCACCTCTGCCAGAGGACTCACCCTCTGGAGGTGACCTGGGAGTGGGAGGGACAGTGACTCCCAGCCATGGACCTGAGCAGCACTGGGGTGAGGGGAACTGGGCAAGAGAGTTTCGGTACCTGAGGTTGCCCACAGCAATCAGGCAGTTGGCCAGGATGGCGCCGGGTGGAGAGTCATCAGGAAGCTCCTCAATGAGCTCCTGTGAAACCCAAAGGAGCGTGTGAGATTCGGGCCTCACTGACACTTTCCAATGAGAAGATTACACAGCCAGCACCCCA
Source organism: Lepidochelys kempii (assembly GCF_965140285.1). NCBI lineage: Eukaryota > Metazoa > Chordata > Testudines > Cheloniidae > Lepidochelys > Lepidochelys kempii. The sequence continues at coordinate 1,155,106 of NC_136397.1, forward strand.
CCCAGCCAGCAGGATCCCCCCACCTGCCTCCCACTCCTCCAATTCCTGCCCACTATTTCTCCCGTCTCTTCTCCCGTATCTTCACCCCAGCAATCCCTGCCCTCAGCTGCCCCTCCAGCACCAGCCATCCCCCAGCTGGCTCCAGCTGCCAGGCACCGTGTCTTGCTCACCACAATCCTCTCCACCACAGCCACCTTGTAGCAATGCAGCTCCAGTGTGTCCTGCCCTCTCTGGTGTGCAGGGAGACACGTGGGGTAGATGGCATGCAGGAACGCGAGCTGCTGGGCCTCATCCTGCACCCACCAGGAGTGGGGTTAGGCAGGAGAGAGCCAGTTAGCCAGGGACCTCCCTGCCCACACTCCCCCTTCTCAATGATGCCTTCAGCCCCCAACTCCTTCTAGACTCCATAGCAAAGAGACCCCCCACCACCACTGTCTTGGGCTCCCTGCGAGGTGCCTCCCCCCAACCCCCGCCCCACCCAATGGAGCACCTTGGACCCAAGTGGCAGCATCTTGTGTCAGTGGGGTTCACGTGGCTCAGACCAGACACCTGGGCTGGGGACCTGCCCCCCATAGCGCTGGTCAAGGGCCAGGGCCCAGAGTGTTCACAGTCCCCTCTTCACCCAGCCTGGCTCCTCACCTGGAACAAAGCAGAAGCGTCCATCGGCCTGGCTGCTGCTCGAGTCCCAGGCGCTGCTGCTGTCCCATGGGGAGCGGGCTGAGCTGCTGGTGCTGGGACAGGGATCCTCCACCTCCTGCCCTGGGGAGGCTGGAAGGTCCTCAGTGACCGGGCAGGCGATGCCTCATGCTGGAAATCAGGGCTGGGCTCCTGGGGCCGATGCTGCCCACACAACAAGCCCCAGAGCCACCCTGCCCGGCTCTGCTCCTGGGCTGGGTCCTGCCTGCCCAGCCGCATCCTGGGCCAGCTCCATTTTGGCCTGGCCACTGCCTCTCCCACCTCAGCATCTGCGCCAGGAGCGGGTTTCCTCTGCCAGAAGGCTGGGCACTTCCACCTCCTGGCCCGGCCGGGAGCTCGTTCCCTGCCAGCGGGGACGGAGGGGCCGCTCTGCTCCTGGGGAAGATGGCAGCTGCTGCCCTCAGGCTCTGGGGCCACCTGCAGAGCCTTCTTCCTGAACACCCTCAGGAGCCTGGCCATCCTGGACCCGAGCGGGGAGCAGTTGTGAGTCTGGGCTCAAGGCAGTCTCTCACTAACCAGCCTGTTTGGTCCCGCCCCATCCCTGTCCCAGCCAGAGCAGCTCCTTCCCCCCCACCCCCCCAAAGGGGTACAGGGAGTGCAAGCTACACACACTGGCAGAAGTTCATTGCATGATCTGCTCCCAACTTTCCCCCTCGTCATCCCTGGTGCTGCAATAACTGGGGAGTCTCCTCCTCTCGAGCACTGGAGTCAGTCACAAAGACCATCAGTTACTTTGGACAAGCAGCTCCTTCCTGCCATCACAGGCCACACTCCCATCTCCCCACTTTGCCCCCACCCAGGCTAGAGCAGGAACAGAACCCAGAAGTCCAGACTTCTCCTGGGAAACCATTCCCCACTTCAAACCATTCCCCACTTCCCTCGGCATAGCAAGGTCAGGGTCTCGTTGTTTCCCATTGATTTCCATGCTCAGCAGCTCACAGTGTCAGGCCCGGCTCAGAGACTCTCAGCCTGGGGAACAGTCTCCCACAAGGGAAGGGCTGGGAGCCCCATTGCTGGGACCTTTCCAAACACACTGGAGATGGCTCTGGAGAATTCCCTCCCTGGTCTGAGAGCCAGGGACTCCTGGGGGCTGTTTGCAAATCCAATCTCCTTTGGGAGAGATTCTCTCCCCCTCTTTCTGCCTCTCCCCAGACAGACAGGGAAAGCCACAGAGGAACCCTAATGCCACTCACTTGCTCTGGTGATGGAGCGATGGATGGAGGATGTTCAGTGTCGTCCCTCACCCATCTCCTCACTCTCCAAGCCCGAGGCAGGCTGGAGAGGGTGGTGGTGACCTGAGGAGTTACCCCGCCCAGCCAGCAGGCAGGGTGATGACACTGGGTGATCGACTGACTGTGAAAACAAGAGTCTGTCTTATTGCCAAGGGACAGAGAAACTCGGCCTGCAGCAGGGGGTGCAGTACACCGCGCTAGTGTGGAGGTGACAGAGCCTCCAGGATCCTGACATCCCAGCACTTTACACACCTTCCTGGAGCCTCCCAGCCCCCCTGGGCTGTAGGGACTGCGACCCCAACCCGACTGATGAGAAACAGGCCTGGGGAAGGGAAGCTACTGACTCAGGGTCACACCAAGTGTCAGAGCCTGGGATGGGACCCAGCAGTCCTTATTTCCAGGCCCCTTCACTAACCACTGCTGCACACTCCCTCCCACAGCTGGCAATTACAACCAGGCCCTCGTGTCTGCTCCCCCTGCCTTTGAGAGGGAGTGTGCTCTGCTGGAGTGACTGGACCAGGGGATTGGGAGCCAGGACTCCTGAGTTCCATTGCTGGGTTTCCTGCTGGTTCCATTGCTGGTTGTTTTCCTTTTCCTGTGGGACTTTGGGCAAGTTGCTCCCCCTCTATGGCTTTGTCCCCAGCAGTCAAATGGGGATTTAATACTTTCCTCTATTGGACAGTGCTGGGAGAATCCCACAGCAAAAGCTGCTCTGACAGTGCCAAGCATCATCTGCCCATTAAAGGTCGGAGCGCACTGCCCGGGAGGAGGAGTGTTCGGCTCTGGGATTTCACTTCAGCCCAGTCTATAGAGAGGGGCCCAGTCATGGAATTTGGCTCAAGAAGACCAATTCTCCAATTTTCTAAGGGCTTTTTGAATTCCAGTCCTGTGCTCCGAAGTGCTTGGTGTCATTTGCATATTTTAGAAGCATACTTTCCACTCCATTTTCCAAATCATTAATGAAAATAGTGAATAGTACCAGACCCCGGACTGATCCCTGCCAGACCCACTAGGTGCACCCTCTCTGTTGGACAGCCAAACATGGAGAAGGGCTCTTGGAGGATGGGCTTTCAACCAGCTCTGCACCCACATTACACTAATTGCATCTAGACCACATTTCCCTTGTTTGCTTGTGAGAATGTCCTATGGGACTGTGTCAAAAGCCTTAGTAACACCAAGAGCGATCACATCTACTGTTTACCCACCTCCACTAGGCCCGTAACCCTACTAAAGAAGGAAATAGGATTGGTTTGGAATGATGTGTTCTTGACAAATCTATGCTCACTAGTCCTAAGAACCGAATTACCCAGTAGGTGCCGACAAACTGATTGTTTAAGAATGTATTCCAGGATCTTTCCAGCTATGGAAGTGAAGCTAGCTAGTCTGTAAGCCCCAGGGTTTGCTTTGTTCCTCTTTTAAAAATAGGTCCTGTCTTGTTACTGGACGGGAAGATGTTCTTTTTCAGGGATCTCAGACGAGAACTGGGACACAGCACCTGGTTCGTTAAGGCCACAAAACTAGAGGCAGGAACCTCTTCTCTCCTGCTGGCAAAGAACCCCAGGTATCTAAAAGTCAGGGACGCACATCCCTGAATGGGCCTTTAAAAAGGCAGTGGTTAAAAAATTTGGCCCTGACCATTTCTTGTTTCCACAGACTAGACATTTTAGCAAACTTTAGAATTCCTTGGTGCTAAACACCGTGAAACTCCCCCTTCTCCTTCCTAGAGGTCTTTAACGCCCTTTATCTCACTCCGGATCACGACTGCCCAGAGTTGGAGAATTGTCCCTGTTCTCATTGAACAGATGGGGAGGAGCTGGAGGGACAGAGAAGGGAAGTGACCTATCCAAGGGCCGACACAGCAAGGGGGTGGCAGTGCCAGAAAGAGAAGCCACCAGTCCTGACTCCTAACGGACAACAAATCCCCAAGAGGCAGGGATAGAGCCCAGGAATCGAGATGGTGGGAAATTTCATTGAAACCGTTTCTGTCAGAAAATCCCATTCAGACTAAAGCAGTTTGTTCCTGGAAATCATAACAAGTGGGATGAGAGTTCTTTGCAAAAAGATTTTGTTGTCAAACAAAAGCATCTCCTCTTTGTCACAGTGTGTTAAATTGTCTCACCGCACACAAAGAGGAGATACTAAGATCTCAAAAATTAGATAAGAAAATACAAATAAAATAGACTATTTCACCTATTCTATTATGTCATAATTTGATCTGAGTAAACGTGATAGGACACCTCATATTATGCACTACTCCTAGTAACACTCTCCAATGGATCCGCATCCTCCACCCACCGTGAGGTAGGTAGGAGTGGACCGTTATTATCCCTACTTGGAAGAGGGAGAAGTTAAGACTGAGAAAGGAGAATTGACTTGTCTTAGGTCATACAGCCAGTCAGTGGCAGAGTTGGGAATAGGACCCAAGAGCCCTGATTTTCAAACTAGCCATCGGATCTTCAATTTCATACACTGAATGACCTGAATAAAGTGTTCTCAAATGAGTTCCAGACCAACAAGAGTGCACAGGAATTATTCAGCAAGTATTTGAGGAGAACTGGAATGTTCAAGAGAATCATGAACTGCTCAGAGACAATTAATGCAGAGAAGCAGCATAATTTGTCAACCATATGACTGGTTGTGACTTACTAACTTACTTGGTCTTAAAAGAGAACAACAAGGACCCGAGTCTCCTCCCTGTCAATAACCCCCTGCTCAGCCAATCAGGGTAGAGGCTGAGGACTGGAGGCTGAGAGTTCTTACCAGAGAGCCCAGAGGATGGCCCAGGTCACTGGTGGGGATCACTGCCCGAGCACTATTTCAGCCCCACATTTTTGGGCGGACCTCCCACGACATGAGCTGCAGAGCACTCTCCCGTCACACACACACACACACACACACACGCCTCCTGGTGTTGGGAGGGAAAGAGGAGAAAGGACAAAAGATGCAAGAGAAGAAGAGAAAGGAGGGAGGGATGGAGGAAAAGGTGAAATAAAACGGACAAACCCTCATGTTCCCAGTGATTCTAAGGGACAAAATTCTAGGTGCGGAATAAAATTCTACCTCCTTAAGCTTGTGTTTTCCACGCCTAGAATTCAACTGTCACCAGATGGATCCGACTGAAGAGGTTTCAGCCCTGAGCAGGCTCTTACCTTCTCAACAGGGACATCTGTTTTCTCGTCAAATCAATGAATGGAAAGGAGAAAAGTCGACAGAGGTTCCTCCTGGCGCTCACGGACGTGACCCCTGATCCCCTCTCAGTCCTCACGGAGAGACTTCGAGAAGGAGACTTCCCTGGCCGCTCCCCATCTTGCCTGGCTGATGTCAGCATCTGTCTGTGAGGTCACCACCTCCCCACCACCTTTGACCAATCGGCTGAGCTCCTGCAAAAGGCCTGTGTGATGTCACTGCCACCCCCCTCCCTTGCCGTGCTCATGTCCTGTCACTGGCCAGACACTCTGGAGGTTGGAGCTGCTCCCTGGGGATCGCCCCACTCAATGAGGGTTCATTCTAGGAACAGGGCAGGATTGACTTTCTGTGGGCCTGGCCCCAAACATATTTGTGGGCCCCCCTGGGGAATGAAGAGGCCGGGGCCAGAGCACAGCAGGCAGGGTGGATTTGATTTAAATCACTCGTCAGGAAGACTCCATTTAATCATGGTTTTCTACATAAAAGTGCATTCTTGTTGGTTGTTATAACCTTAATACATATTCTTCACAACTCAGAGTTTGATGTAGGTTTCACTTTTAGAAGGGAAACACTATACATTTTTAAACTGTGATTTATTTTGAAAACTTTTCAGATGAGTTTTACAGCCATGTCACAAAACGAATGAGTGTTTGGTTATTTCATTTACCAAAGGTAACTGACGCAGAGATTTATGAAGTTATTGGGAGGTGAACTCTCTCCAATTCAACAGGTTAATCATTAATATTTGGAGGATTTTCTTGCCAGGCTGTATTAGGAAGAGACCATCCCCAGACAGATATTTAAATTGCTTTATTTAACTAAAACAACAATGTGAAGTATTCTGGATATTTTTCCTCAACAGCAAACATAATAGTTTAACAAAAAGCATATGTCTCTCACTTCTCACGTTTATCTCCAGACTTCTTTTCCTTGTCCAGATCTATTCTGCCCCCAACAATTTTCTATTCATTGAACTTTTTGAAACTTTTCACTTTTAAAGAGAGGTAAGGGGTTGACCCTGTTTCCACAAATTTGCAGAGGGACAATAGAGTTGAGGTCTGTTACTTCTCACCTCTCTATATTATTTATTTATTTAAAACATTTTTGATGTTAACCAGCACGTTACCTCTGGAGACACAAATCCACAATTTGCGAACTGCAAAACTAAGCATCTCTGATGTACCTTAATTAAAACAATCTTTAGATATTTTTTCCTCAAAAATCCAATTTAAATTAAAAAAATCAGATTATTTGATTTTTTTAAAAAGTCATTGATTTTTATCCACCCTCAAAGTTGGGCATGGGGGCGGGGGGAAGGATTGGTCCCCAGCTGGAGTGAGGCAGGGGACAGGGGCAAGATGAGCACAATGGGGGATGAGGGGAGGATTAGTCCCTGTTGACTGGAGCGAGGCAGGGGCTGAGGGCAAAAGCACAGTGGGGCAGGAGCTAGGGTTGATCCTTGGAGCAAGAGAGGGGCCGGGGATAAACTGCAAGCACAGCAGGGCTGGGGAGGGGGTAAACAGGATCCCCCCCCGCCCACATAGGGTGGTTACATACCTTAGCCCTGGTTCTAGCCTATTCTCTTCGTCTCGCTCTGCACTGAGCTGAGGGTGGGGGTGCACTGAGCACAGGGCTGGGTGTGAAGGAGAAGGCTGGGGGTTAGGATGCAGGGTCTGAACAGGAGGTAGAATGAGGGAGGGGGCTCAGGGTTGGGGCAGGAGGTTGGGGGTGTGGAGCGCTTACCTGGGGCAGCTCCCATTCGGTGCCAGGGGTGCAGGTTGGTATGTGGGGGGGGAGGGTGCAAGAGCTCCAGTTTGGTGCTCAGGGTGGGGGTGGGGATGTGTGGGAGGTGCAGGTGTCAGGACTGGGTGTGGGGGGGGGTGCAGGAGTCAGGGCAGGGTGTGTGAGGGGGGTGCAGGAGTCAGGGCTGGGGCATGCAGGAGTCAAGGCAGAGGGCTGTGTGTGTGGGAGAGGGCTGCAAGGGTCAGGGCTGGGCAGGTGCGCTGCAGTCGTGGGGGTGCTCCCAGGCCCCTGCCCTGAGCGGTTCACAGGAGGGGGCTGGAGGGGGTATACCCCGATTCCACCCCCTTCCTCAAGGCCCTGTCCCCGCCTCTTCTCCACGTCCCCCTCTCTCTGCCTGGCACACCGCGGACTGGGAGCAGGGGGCGGAGGTGGGGCGAGTCTGCAGCGAGCTGCGGGGCGAGGCGGGAACCTGGCTGCCGGCAGCCTCGGAGCAGCAGGACTGAGCCCGGGGCGCAGACCCACCAAGCTTCTCCCCCGCAGGAGAGAGTGGGGGGCAGAGAAGAATGGCTGGGCTGGGGCGACCCTGATTTTTTTTTTTGCGCTTGGGGCGACCCTGATTCGGGTGCGCCTGGGCCCACCCCGTGTGCACGCCTCTGAAGCTAGCATTATTGTGTGATCCTTGAGAACCCTGGAGCTGCTGCCCCTGAGTAGTGTGAGCGGGAATTGTGCTTTTTCTCATTGCTTGTGAACACACGGGGGTCCAGCTAGCCGGCTTTCAGCTTCCCCACTATAAAAAGTGATCAAGCCCTTCCTGTACCACAAACCCAGGGCCTTGAAGGGACGGGTCAGCACGAAAAATTCAGGGCTTGCCAACAGGGGGACACTCAGCAAAATGAATTTTGATTAGTAGAAGGTGTGACTTGAAAGTGGATTAGTTAAATGGCATCGAACCCTTCACTAACCCCATCAAAGAACTGACCTTACATAGTGCATCAGAGCTCAAAACTATTTCTTTATGTTTTTTGGGAGAAAGCTACATATTCCACAGTTCACACCCCTCTTCAAATGAGAGTTTTGGGGAGGTTGCAGAGAGGTTCCCTGTGCCTCTGGTGACTTGGCTTCTGGATTCTCCTGGTCTTTACCTTCTCCTGCTCCTGCAGTGTTGATTTTCTCTCCTTCATCATCCTGCAACCTCCTTCTTCTCTTCCTGTTGAAATAGCAGCAGCAGTTGCTCTGGTATCTTAGACCTTGTCTACACTAGAACTGACTTCGGTATAACTTACGGCGCTCAGGGGGGGTGAATAATCCACCCCCCTGAGCGACGTAAGTTATCCCGATCAAAGCGCTGTTGAGGAGAGCGCTATGTCGGCAGGAGAGCTTCTCCCGCTGACAGAGCTACGCCTCTCACGGCGAGTGGGACAATTAAGCTGATGGGAGGAGCTTAGAGCATCTTCTAGTGTCGATGTAGCATTAGTGATGAGTAGCTCAGTGTCTAGATAAACCCTTTACTATGACCAGAACTATGAACAGAAGCGAGGTAACAAACTTGCAACAACTCTGCAGGATGGTGTGATCCCCACTTCACACTGTTTAGCTCTGTGCTCAGAGCACTCGGCTGGGACCTGGGAGACCCAGATTCAGTTCTTTCCTGTCTGCCAGAGGGAAAGAGAGGATTTGAACAGGAGTCTCCCATGTCTCAGGAGGTGCTCTAACCACTGGGTTATTCTGATCTGAGGCTCCCTCCGTTTCTCCTGTTGAAGCTGTTCTCCTGTGGATAAATAATGAAAGAGTGATCGGAGCAGGCAGACTAGACCCAGGGTCTCCTCCCAGGTGGATGCCCTGACCACTGGACTAGAGAGTCCTTCACGTTCTCTGGCCCAATGATTATTTCAGCACTTACCCACAGTGGAACAGAGTGGTATTTGTCTCTTGAGTGCCTGCTAGTAGTTGGGTGTGGTACTGCAATCTTTCCCCCACTCCTGGTGCCCCATGTATGTTGCTAACCTCACAGCCTACTGCTTCCTTTAATTAATTCCTGCTACATTCCCTGGGCCTCGCCCCATCTCTACCTCGTAACGGTTTCAGTTCCTCTCACTCCCCAGTTTAGCTCGTGCAGCCTATCAAATGCCTTTTGGCCAGAGCTGAGCACCCTTCTTTGCTCCTCCACCCCCAGCAAGGAACTGAGCAGCTGAGGTCCTGCAGCTCCTTTTTATAGGAGGCTGCTGGGCTCTGACTGGCTGCTTCCATGAGGCTTCTCTAGGCAAGCCTAGAGGAGCCCCCTCTGCTGCTCCTTCCTGGCGCAGGGAGTAGGACTGCAGGGCCACCAGGAGGAGGCCACAAGGGGCCAGGTACACCCCATCACAAACAGGCCTCCAGATTTTGGATGCCAAAGTCCTGGGTTTGTTTGGGTGTCAAAGCCAAACTCCTGGGGTTTGATCTGATAGGCCCTAGAAACACTCTGGGGAGTGAGGAGAGACATTGGGGATCGGTGGAGGGAATGAGGGGAGAAGAGCAAGGATCACTATCACTCCACCCAGCAGAAATGGGGCTTGGGGTGAAGAGAACTGGGCTGTGTGAGAAGAGACAAAAGGCAGGAAAGTTACAGAGCATGTTATGAGAACCTATCTAGACCAGAAAGTTGATTCACCTCACCCCACTGAGCCTTCTATAGATATAGTCTTGTGTTTTAATGCTGGGCTGGGGGTCTGCTCTTCCCCAGGGTCCCCCTTCATGTAAGGGGCACTCTTTGCCGTTTGATTCCTGAGCCTTTCGGGTGGAATGAGGTCACATTTTCAATTCTCTGCATCCACTAGGGCTAGAAACTTCATTTTTCTTAAATGAAAGCCAAAGTTCTCATCTAGCCCTTGCACGCCAGGAGCTGGGCTCTTGGAAACCCCAAATACCATGAGACCCATGATAAAATCACGTTGTGGCAATACGGAGGCTGAGACTTTCAGAGCAGTCATGGGGATTTAGATCCATAATTACCTGAATTGAAGAAGTGCCTAGATGAGCAGTTCTCCAGTGGATTTTTGCTCTGTCTGCCCAAGCAGTCATAGCAATTTCACAGTGGCCACAGCTTGAGCAGTTACAATATTGCACTGACAGCATTGTGGCAGATTGATGAGGGCAGAGGCAGCACAGACCAGATGTCACTCATTGCATGACCTTGGTACCCTGCTAGCAAGAAAAGCTACCTGGAGAGGAAATACGCAGGAGGAGCAAGCCTCCAATGCAGTTAATGGGCTGTCCTGGCCAGCTGTAGTCCCTGGGAGGGGAGCTAGGGTTGCAGATACCTTGTAGAGCTCCACTTGTTCTTCAGGCAAGCCCAGTTGGCTCCGTATTGCCCATGAGCTCATCCTACAGACCAATCCAATGGAGACAGCAAGAAAGGAGTAAAATGGGACCAAGGGCTACAGAATGGGGCAGCAGCAACAGGGACCAGAGCTACAGAATTCTGCAGTTTACAATATTTTATTTGGTTGTTTAAGTCTATAAAGAGAAAAATTGTAAATGACTGTCTAACAGTCCTCCCCTCCCCCCAAAAAATCAATTAATGCGTCTAACAGTGTTCAGTGAAGGTCCCATAATCCTGAGGAAATGCCAAATCCTGGGGCAGGTTGCTGGGCTTCTCCTCGGCCCCTGCCCTTCCAGCAGTAGAACTGCTGCATGTTTTCAAGTGTCACAGGAGCCTCTTATCCTGTGAGCAGCTTCTTTTGAGAGGGGTCAAAGGCATTAAACCAGTCAGGGATTTTAATACCACTAGGCCGTTATCATCCAGTCCCGTGATTCCCAAACACATTTTTGCTTTAGTTGAACTTATGGCCATAGCAAACTCAACGCGGCTGCTGCTGTGACAGTTAAATTGTCCTGCGAGGGCTGGGGGGAGGGGGGGGGGGTCAATGAGCAGAGGTGCGTTGGGGCTCCTGCTCTGATCAGGGGGCAGGCTCCAGTCTAGAGTTTCTGTTGAAGTATTTTTTAGAACAGCTTGTGAAGGGCTGCCCAGAGCTTCAGCTGGGTGCGCTTTGGTTGTCGACTGTAAGAGCATTTCTTGAGATTTGATCCTGGGAACCACACGGATACATTTCAGGTCTTACGCTCAGCATCCCCCTGCTAACCTTTGTCGTTTCAATCTCACTTTCCTACTTGTAAATCCTTTTCTTGTCACTGAGGCCCCTAGGGTTGGCTGCAGGACAAAGTGGCACTTGTGTAATTTAAATCAGTGTTTAAACGTGCATTCTCTTCCTCTCAACACACTAGTTTGCACCAGAGCCAACCTCACCTCCAGGCTGCTCCCCCACCCCACCCAAACTCTCTGCTACCTCCCCTGGGGCAGCTGCTCTGCCTCCCTACCTCTCCTATATGTCCCCTCCTGTCAGCTTCTCAGTGGGGATGGCACAAGTCTCACACGCACCCCCAGTCCCCGCTACTGACCAAAGGAACCCCTGGCCCACACTTGCTACAACCTCCGCACCCCTTTACCCCCCTCCCTACGGACCCAGCTCCCTCCTCCCCCAATGGCTTCAGTGCCCTCCCCACCACACTGCCCCCACCTGCCTTGCTCCAATCCCTACAGCCCCAGCCCCTGAAGGAGAAGGCTGGGGGTTGGGGTGCAGGGTCTGAACAGGAGGTAGAATGAGGAAGGGGGCTCAGGGTTGGGGCAGGAGGTTGGGGGTGTGGAGCGCTTACCTGGGGCAGCTCCCATTCGGTGCCAGGGGTGCAGGTTGGTATGTGGGGGGGAGGGTGCAAGAGCTCCAGTTTGGTGCTCAGGGTGGGGGTGGGGATGTGTGGGGGGTGCAGGAGTCTGAACTGGGGACTGGGTGTGTGTGAGGGGGGTTCAGGAGTCAGGGCAGGGTGTGTGAGGGAGTGCAGGAGTCAGGGCAGAGGGCTGCGTGTGTGGGAGAGGGCTGCAGGGGTCAGGGCTGGGGAGGTGCACTGGAGTCGTGGGGGTGCTCCTAGGCCCCTGCCCTGAGCAGTTCACAGGAGGGGGTATACCCCGATTCCACCCCCTACCTCAAGGCCCTGTCCCCGCCTCTTCTCCACGTCCCCCTCTCTCTACCCGGCACACTGCAGACCGGGGGCAGGGGGTGGAGGTGGGGCAAGGCGGAAGCTTGGCTGCCAGCAGCCTCGGAGCAGCAGGACTGAGCCCGGGGCGCAGCCCCACCAAGCTTCTCCCCCGCAGGGGAGAGCGGGGGCGGAGAAGAGTGGATGGGCCAGGGTGCCCCTACCCCAGACTCCCCCGCCCCCCATCTCCAGCAGTCCGGCCACCCCCCTTTTTTTTTTGCGCTTGGGGCGACCCTGATTCGGGTGTGCCTGGGCCCACCCCGTGCGCACGCCTCTGAAGCTAGCATTATTGTGTGATCCTTGAGAACCCCGGAGCTGTGCTGCCCCTGAGTAGTGTGAGCAGGAATTGTGCTTTTTCACATTGCTTGTGAACACACAGGTGTCCAGCTAGCCGGCTTTCAGCTCCCCCACTATAAGAAGTGATCAAGCCCTTCCTGTACCACAAACCCAGGGCCTTGAAGGGACGGGTCAGCGTGGAGAATTCAGGGCTTGCCAACAGGGGGACACTCAGCAAAATGAATTTTGATTAGTAGAAGGTGTGACTTGAAAATGGATTAGTTAAATGGCATTGAACCCCTCACTAACCCCATCAAAGAACTGACCTTACATAGCGCATCAGAGCTCAAAGCTATTTCTTTATGTTTTTTGGGAGAAAGCTACATATTCCACAGTCCACACCCCTCTTCAAATGAGAGTTTTGGGGAGGTTGCAGAGAGGTTCCCTGTGCCTCTCTGGTGACTTGGCTTCTGGATTCTCCTGGTCTTTACCGTCTCCTGCTCCTGCAGTGTTAATTTTCTCTCCTTCACCATCCTGCAGCCTCCTTCTTCTCTTCCTGTTGAAATAGCAGCAGCAGTTGCTCTGGTATCTTAGACCTTGTCTACTTCCTAGAACAGTGGGGGCCTATCCTCATTGGCCTATATACAGCCCCACTGTGTAACCCAGATGTGGCTGCATCTTAGTACCAAGACACCAGGGGTCACGGCGCCAGTGGAGATGGTACACACAGGCCACTGCCCCACGTGGCCACCAGACTGTGCCCTGTTTTAGCTGGCTACCACACTTCACTGCCCCAAGACGTGCGGTACACGCAGGCTACACATGAGGTACACAAAACCTGTTCTCAAACTGGGCACCAGGGGTCACTGCAGCACTGGCTGGGGGGACACATGCAGGGCACTGCCTCACGTGGCCACCAGGAGTCACTGCTACAACGGTGGTGGTGGGGGAATGATAAACAGGCCACGGCCTGAAGTGGCTATTACCACAACGGTGTGTGTCTGTCTGTTGTGGGAGGGAGATACCAAGAGGGCACTGCCACACCAGGCCACCACGGGGAGGTCACAGCTCCAATTAGTAGATACACATATCAGGCAGTGCCTCAACTAGCCAACAGTGGGCACTACTTCAGATGTGGGAGTGCGGGGCGAGAAGAGGAAATCAAAGACCCTTGCCTCACTTAGACACCAGCAGTCACTTCCCAAATAGGGGATGTCATAAAAATAAAGGGAAGGGTAAAACCCCTTTAAAATCCCTCCTGGCCAGAGGAAAAATCCTCTCACCTGTAAAGGGTTAAGAAGCTAAAGGTAATCTCACTGGCACCGGACCAAAATGACCAATGAGGAGACAAGAGACTTTCAAAAGCTGGGAGGAGGGAGAAAAACAAAGGGTCTGGGTCTGTCTGTATGCTGCTTTTGCCAGGGACAGAACAGGAATGGAGTCTTAGAACTTTTAGTAAGTAATCTAGCTAGGTATGTGTTAGATTATGATTTCTTTAAAAGGCTGAGAAAAGAACTGTGCTGAATAGAATGACTATCCCTGTCTGTGTGTCTTTTTTGTAACTTAAAGTTTTGCCTAGGTTTTGCTCTATGTTTTTAATCTAATTACCCTGTAAGGTGTCTACCATCCTGATTTTAGAGAGGTGATTCCTTTACTTCTATTAAAAGTCTTCATGTAAGAAAACTGAATGCTTTTTCATTGCTCTAAAATCCAAGGGTTTGGGTCTGTGGTCACCTATGCAAATTGGTGAGGATTTTTACCAAACCTTCCCCAGGAAGTGGGGTGCAAGGGTTGGGAGGATTTTGGGGGAAAGACGTGTCCAAACTACGTTCCCAATAAACACAGTTAAAGTTTGGTGGTGGCAGTGGAAATTCCAAGGGCAAAGGGTAAAATTAATTTGTACCTTGGGGAAGTTTTAACCTAAGCTAGTAAAAGTAAGCTTAGGAGGTTTTCATGCAGGTCCCCACATTGGTACCCTAGAGTTCAGAGCGGGGAAGGAACCTTGACATGGTGGCAGAGTGGTGGGATTAACCTGAAATCCTTTTGAGATCAATTTGAGATTTTTTGAACCAGAAAAAAATATTTTAAAAAAGGAAATATTTTTTTTCCTTTGGGGCTGCTAGAAAGGAGGTCCAACTGAAAGCAGCTAGTTTTTTCTCTGCTTTGGGAACAGAGCAGAGACAAAACGGGATTATCTTTGTGAATTGCAGGTTTTCTTTGCCTCAAGGCAGAGTATTTAATCTCCTGCATGGAAATGCACAGTCTTCGCAAACTGGAGTTATTCTTTTCCCCCTAAAAGTAAATAAGTTCTATCTATTTGCCTGGAGACAAAAGTGGTAGGGTTTTTTTTTAGGATTTTGATTTTTTTTTTTTTTTACAAGGTGCACAGGTTTAAAAAGGAATTTTTTGGAGGGCGGGGAGGGCTACTGGTAAGCAGGTTTCCAAGTAGTTGGAGGTTTTTTGCTTTGATTTGTGGAACAGAGCAGAGACAAAGGGAATTGTCTTTCTTTGTAGGCTGACAATCACTATCAGAGAATAGGTATCCTATTCCAGAACAGCAAAATTTTACAGCCAAGTTTTGTTTGTTTATTTCTAAACCTCGAGTGTAAAGTTAGTTAAAAACAGAGAGGTTAGGATGACAGAATCCATGGCTCAACAAAAGCTGGAATTAGCCAAATTTCAGGCTACGGAAAAATAAAAAGAACTCATGCGGCTGGAGGAGGAGGTACAGGAGGCTGCCCACAGGAGGGAAATGGAGGCAAGGAAGCATGTGGAGGAGGAGAAGGAAAAAGAGAGGAAGCATGAACTGGAGATGGAGAAGGTAAAGGCTCAGCAGAATATACCAACAAACCCTAGCAATCCTTCTCCAGGTACCACTTCCCATTCCAGAAAGTTCCCCACCTATGAGGCAGGCGATGATATTGAGGCCTTCTTAGAAAATTTTGAAAGGGCATGCCTTCGGTACAGCATCTCTATCGACCAATACATGGTAGAGCTGAGGCCGCAGCTCAGTGACCCTTAGCTCAGGTGGCAGCTGAAATGCCTAAAGTGGCAATGGCCACGGCGGAGCTACCACCAGGCCCTGAGGGTCCTTTATCAATACTGCTTGGTCCACGCCCAGGAGGACCCAGGGCCTTGTCCGTCTTTATCCTCTCTAGGCCCCTGCTGATTACAGGGAATGGAGGAAAGGAGTAGAGAAGCCGGCCTGACCAGGACAGGAGAAAGGCAATGGAGATAGTGCGCCTCCCCAGGCCCCCCCGGAGCAGAACCAGGGGCATCGCCAGTTCTGCCAAGTCACGAATAGGTGCACTTGGGGAGTTCGCCACCTTCATAAGAGCTGGTGGGCCACTTCCGGGTGGAGGGACCACTCATGTTGTGAGAAAAAGTCCCTGCTCAAGTGATCCACCCTCTCATTCCAGGCACCTGGTAGGTGGAAGGCCTTCAGGTGGATGTTATGGGATGTCAGAAGTCCCACAGCCTGAGGGCTTCATGGCAGAGGGCAGAGGATGGGGTCCCACCTTGCCTGTTGATATAGAGCATCGCGGCCGTGTTGCCCATGAGGACCCTGACTACCTTGCCCTCCAGGTGTGAGCCGAAGGCCATGCACACCAGCCGCACTGCCCTGAGCTCCTTGATGTTTATATGTAGGGTCAGGTCTTGAGCCGACCACAGGCCTTGGGTCTGAAAGTTCCCCACATGGGCCCCCCAACCCAGGTCTGATGCATCGGACACCAACTCCAATGATGGGGCCCTGTCCCTGAAGGGGACCCTTGAAGCATGTTGCTTGGGGTGAACCACCACTGTAGGGAGGTGATCACAGAGCGTGGCACGGGGACGACCTTGTCCATCCTGTCCGTGGCCTGGGAGAACTTTGAGGCCAACTGGAGCTGGAGGGGCTTCATCCTGAGTCTGGCAAGATAAACCACATATGCGCATGCTGACATGTGACCCAAAAGTTGCAGGCAAACCCTGGCTGTTGTCACCAAGAACCTTGTGACCGAGTCGCTGAGACCTTTCAGGGTCTGTAATCTGCCTGGTGGGAGAGAGGTCCTGGCACACACTGCGTTTAGGAGCACCCCGAAAAACTCTATGTGTTGGACTGGGACTAACGTGGACTGTGTTGTTTACCAACAGGAGGAGCTCCATGTGATCCCTCACCTGCGACCGGGAGGTACCCTTGACAAGCCAATCATCCAGATAGGGAAATATCTGGACCCCCCCACCATCTGAGGTAGGCCACTACCACCGACATGCATTTTGTAAACACCCTGGGGGCAGTGGACAGATGAAACGGGAGGACTGTGAATTGGTAATGATTCTGTCCCAACACGAAACAGAGGAAGCACCTATGCCCCTTGAATATGTGGAAATAAGCGTCCTGTAGATAGAGGACAGTGTACCAGTCCCCAGGATCCAGGGAGGAGATGATGGAGGCCAGGGAGACTATGCGGAATTGAGTTTCACCATGGACTGGTTCAGACCTCACAGGTCCAGGATGGGCCTGAGCCCGCCTTTGGGATAAGGAAATAATGGGAGTAATACCCCTTGCACATGAACTCCTTGGGCACCCCCTCTTGCGCTCCTAGTCCTAGGAGCCGCCCCACCTCCTGCTTGAGCAGAGCTTTGTGGGAGGAGTCCTTCAAGAGGGACGGGGGTGAGCGGTGGTAAGGCAGGGAGGAAGTAAACTGGAGGGTGTAACCTCAGGAGTTGGTGTTGAGGACCCATTGATCCAAGGTTAGCTGTGACCATTCCGGGAGGAAAGCACACAAGCGGTTGGAGAAAGGTAGCTTTATTGGAGGTGGATCCCTGCATCCTGTCAAAAAAGCCTTTTCCCTGCCTGCTTGCTCTTGGAGGATCTAGCCGGGGGGGAGGGGGGGGAAGGACAGGCCAAGACTGCCTCTGAGGGTGTCTCTTATAGTCCTGCTGCTTCTTATGGGCGGCCTCATACTTCAGGAGAGCGGCCTGGGCGGGAGTCTGCTGTGGCTTGAACTTAGGGTTTGCCAAAGCCGGGACATAGAGCCCCAGAGTCTGGAGGGTCGTGCGGGAGTCTTTCATGCCATGCAGCCTTATATCTGTTTCCTCTGCAAATAGAGCTTTCCCGTCAAATGGGAGATCCTAGATGGAAGACTGCGCCTCGCTGGACAGCCCAGAGAGCAGGAGCCATGATTCCTGTCTCATGGATACCCTGCGGAGGCTATTGATTGTGGGTCCGTGTCTGCAGCATCAGAGGCTGCCTGCAGGAGCTGCTGCCCCTTTCTCTGCTAGCACTTTGAACTCCTTCCTATCATGCTCTTGGAGGGAGTCCTCAAACTTGGGCAGGGAGCCCCACAGATTGAATTAGTTCCGGCCCAGGAGAGCCTGATGGTTTGCCACTTGTAACTGGAAGCTCGAAGATGAATAAATTTTCCTTTCAAAAGAGTCCAGTCTCCGAGAGTCTTTGTTCTTTGGGGTCAGGTCTGGCTGACCTTGCCGTTCCCTGTGGTTGATGGACTCGACCACCAGGGACTTGGGCGCTGGGTGGGTATACAGGTACTCATGCCCTTTAGTGAGTACAAAGTACTTGTGTTCCACCGTTTTAGAGATGGAGGCCAATGAGGCCGGTGTTTGCCACAGGGCATTTGAAATCTTAGCCACCCCTTCATGGACAGGCAATGCCACCCTACCCAGTGCTGATGGGGACAACACATTAAACAGGGAGTCTGATGGCTCCTCCATCTCCTCTGCTTGGAGGTGGAGGTTTGCTGCCACCCTCTTTAGGAGTTCTTGGTGGGCCCTGAAGTCCTCCTGCAGGGCAGAGGGGGACGGGGCTGCAATCGCCTCCTCCAGGCGGGGTGAGGAGGCCAGTGCAGTGCTCTGGGTGTCGGCCGGCACCAGAGGGTCCACCACCTGGTCGGACTCCAGACATGGCACCAAGGACGTACGTCCCACCAACTCCTTTCTTGGGGGTCTGGAGAGGGAGGCTGACGGTGCTTCCAAAGTTCTGGCCACCAAGCGAGCTCCTACTGGGGGCTGTGCCGGAGGCCACAGTGCCCACTGGTACCATTGGGCCGGCCACGATGCTCGGTGCCACTGCACCCGCTGTGGCACCAGCGGGACCAGCTGTTCGGGTTGGCTGGCCTGCCCCATTGAAGTTACAGCTACGAATGGAGACCGGACTGGCGTAAGATCTGCTGCTGTCTCTGGACCAGAAGCAGCGGCAGTGCTGGGATCTACGAAAGCCACGGGACCACGATCTCAATGTGGAGGACCGGTACCAAAGGTAACAGCTGCTCCACGAATGGCCTTGATGGGCGGACCCATGATGCCCAGAGCTGCGATGTCTTGGTGTAGACTTGGAGCAGGAGTCCAAGCGGGAATGGCGTTGCTGACCATGCTGTGACCGACTGCAGTACCCTCTCCGAGATGAGGACCGTTGGCGATGCCCGCAGCAGTCCTGTCAATATTCGCTCCTTGAGGACAAGTGGTGCTGAGAGTTCCAGCTGGATGGCACCCAGCCAGACATTCTGGTTGGTGTCAAGGGCGATCCACATGAACTCTGCCCCGAGCAGTTGCTAGGCGGTGAACAGCATCGGGAACGTTCCCTCGACTGAGACTGGAACCAGGCCAGAGGCGACTGTGGAGATCCCAGAGGCAGCTTGCCTCTGGAGCATGGGGCCAACATCGGCGGTGCTCCAGGCACTGGCATGTACATAACGTCCTGGGCCGCCTGGAGGGCTTCACGCGTGGATGGCATCTGGACATCCGGAGAGGCCTGGGGCCCAGTGGGGATTGAGGACTGCTCGACATGGGCCTAGCCTCTGTCTGAGGCTTCCCTCGGTGCTGCTGCGAAGAGGGAGTCTTCCTGGCCCTCTTGGTGTGCCCCGTGGATGGGGAGTGGTGCCAACTGGTGGATGGCACCGGAGGATCACTGCATACCAATGCCATGGTGCCGGGTACCGATTTGGAGTGGCATGCTAGAGTTGGGGTCAGCGCCGACTTCATCAGGATGGCCTGGAGCCTAATGTCCCTTTTGCTTTTGGTCCAAGGCTTAAACGACTTGCAAATCTTGCACCTTTCACTGATATGGGTTTCTCCCAAACAGCGCAAACAGTCTGCGTGTGGGTCACTTCTTGGCATAGAATGCCTACAAGAGCCACACAACTTAAACCCCAGGGTGCGGGGCATGTCCTGGCCTGGGCTCACTGACTAAACTAACTAAACAGCTAACTAACTACAGGTACTAACACTGAACGAACAAACAGTTCTGGGGACGAGCTACAGCAAAGCTGGAGCAGAGCAGTTCCGACGCACTTCACTGGTGGCAAGAAGGTACTGAGGGTGGGGGGAGCGTGCAGCTCCCCTTATACCACACCAGGCAGGCGCCCCTCCAGGGGTTGCGGGGGCATGCTCCCCCCCTACAGGTACTGCTAGGGGAAAAACTTCTGGCACCAAGCACGCACACCTATTGTGGAATACACATAAGCAATGACTCGACGACGACGACATGTATGCCCGTGATAATGGACACAGCTCAGCGAATGGTGGGACTTTCCATTCCCACCTCGGCTGGACAAAGATACTCCCTCTGCGATACATCTTTATACCGTAATACCAACAAGTTAGTACTACTGCCCCCCAACGTCGCTAGTTAGTACCCATCATTTTGTATATATTGGTTCAGTCAAAACATCTCCGTTACATACTGCCATCCTGACCTTAGGGAGGGTTCAGTGTGTTCCTGTTATCCTTGGGCAATGTTTTTGTACCAGCCTTGATATCGGGATGTGTTTGCGTGAGTACTCTGTGACTAGCACTTCTTAGGAATGTGTATTTCTGCAATATCAACCCTGTTCTTGCCAGATTCTGTGAGCAGGTCCTGCCTCATAGCAGGCCTCTGATACAAGGGATTATGTCTCAGGCTCTCCTCCTACTATAGTAAATAGTTGCACAGCTATTATCTAAGTGCATGCCACTTCCCAGACTAAATTTTACATCCACTGTTTGGAAAGACTAACCCCTTAGTAACACTGCACTCAAAGCATTAGCCAAATGAAACTTTACAAGGAAGTCTGGCTCTCACAGACCAAATGGGGCCATAACTTTGTTATTCAGTTTGCCAGAAACAGTGAACTAAAGTAGAACAGGAAAATCTTGGGCTGTCAGCATTACTGAGTTTTCTGGCAGTGGCAATGAAAGCAAATCCTCATGTAAGATGATGAAATAAAAGGTCATTTGGATCCAGAGTCAAGAAAGATGACATATCATTGGAAGATTTATGCAACAGATTCAGGTTACGAGTGTGTAATCAAGGCAGAGACAACAGACGGTTCTTAAGCAATAAGCTTGGAGACAGCATATTTGTGGCAACGAGACATTTTGTAAGGCAAGAGATCTGGACGTGTTGCAAAGTCACACTCAATCTTCATAATAATGAAATTCCAGCATGATTCAAAAAGAATGATTACTTACCTTCTCGTAACTGTTGTTCTTTGAGATGTGTAGTTCACGTCCATTCCACATTAGGTGTGCACGTGTTGCGTGCACGAGCGTCGGAAACTTTTCCCTTTAGCGGCTCCTGTTGGGCAGGTGGGGCCCCTGAGTGGCACCACTGCGCTGTGCATATATACCCCTGCCGGCCCGACCCCCTCCAGTTTCTTCTTGCTGGTGACTCCGACAGAGGAGTAGGAGGGTGGGTGGTGGAATGGACATGAACACCACATATCGAAGAACAACAGTTATAAGAAGGTAAGTAACCGTTCTTTCATCTTTGAGTGCTTGTTCACGTCCATTCCACAATAGGTGAATAACAAGCTTACCTCTGGAGGAGGGTAGGAGTCACAGAACAACTGATTGGAGGACCGCTCTGCCAACTGCTGCGTCCTTTCTGGCCTGCTGGTTGACCACATAGTGGGTCTTCAAGGTGTGCACCAAGGACCAGGTGGCTGCTTTGCAGATCTCCTGGATTGGGACCTGTGTCAGGAAAGCCGTGGAAGTTGCTTGCACCCTGGTCGAGTGGGCCGTGACTGCCAGGGCCGGAACACCTGCGAGCTCATAGCATGCCCGGATGCAGCTTGTAATCCAAGATGAGAGCCACTCATTCCACTTTCATTCTCTCGGCTACATCCACGAACAGCTGTGCTGATTTACAAAAGGGCTTGGTATGCTCCAAATAGAACACAGGTGCTCGACGGACATCCAGGGTGTGTAGGTTGCGGTTGGGTCCGTATGGGGTTTTGGAAAAAACACCGGCAGACAAATGTCTTGGCCCAAATGGAATTGCGAGACCACTTTAGGGAGGAACTTGGGGTGCGGTCGAAGCTGCACCTTATCCTTGTGAAACACTGTATACGGTAGCTCAGAGGTGAGAGCCCTCAGCTCAGACACCCTTCTGGCCAAGGTAATGGCCACTAGAAATGCCACCTTCCAGGAAAAGTGGAGGAGGGAGCAGGTAGCGAGGGGCTCAAACGGGGGTCCCATGAGCTTAGGGAGGACCAAGTTAAGGTTCCAAGGAGGGACTGGGGAGGGCCTGAGTATGGAAACATCCTCTCCAATCCTTTAAGGAACTGTCCCACCACTGGGTGGGAAAACAAGTTGCAGTGGGGGAGGTTTAGATTGGATATTAGGAAAAACTTTTTCACTAAGAGGGTGGTGAAACACTGGAATGCGTTACCTAGGGAGGTGGTAGAATCTCCTTCCTTAGAGGTTTTTAAGGTCAGGCTTGACAAAGCCCTGGCTGGGATGATTTAACTGGGAATTGGTCCTGCTTCGAGCAGGGGGTTGGACTAGATGACCTTCTGGGGTCCCTTCCAACCCTGATATTCTATGATTCTATGATTCTAACACCGAGCCCCCCAAAAACCCCGGCTGGAAGGCGGAGATGGTCACCAGATGCACTCTGAGTGAGGACGGGGCCAGCCCCTGCTGTTTGAGGTGCAGGAGGTACTCGAGGATGGCTTGCACCGGGGCCTGGCATGGCCGCACCTGTTGGGGCTCACACCCACACGAGAACCTTTTCCACTTGGCCACATTGCTGGAGGGCTTTCTACTGCCAAGCAGAATCTGCTGTACAGGAAGGGAGCACCGGCTCTCCAAGGCATTTAGTCACAGAGCTTCCACGCCGTCAGGTGTAGTGATTGCAGGTCAGGGTGGAGAAGCCACCCGCCGTCCTGCGTGATGACGTCCCAGTGTAGGGGCAGGACTACCGGGCCTCCACTGACAGCTCTAGGAGTGTTGTGTATCAGTGCTGGCGGGGCCACGACGGGGCAATGAGGACCACTGCCGCCCTGTCCTTGCGTTCCTTGAGGAGGACCTTGTGTATCAAGGGCAGCAGGGGAAAAGCATACATCAAGCCCCCTCCCCACGGGATCGCAAACGCATCTGCGACTGAGCCCGGGCTGTGGCCCTGAAACGAGCAGAACTGAGGGCACTAGGAGTTAGCCCTAGTGGCAAACAGGTCTACCTGGGGAAACCCCCACCTGCGGAAGAGCAAAAGCACGACATCCACACACGACATCCATCCATGTGATACGACCTGCTGAGGTAGTCTGCCAGCTCGTTTCGCACCCCCGGGAGATACGACGCCGCGAGGTGAATGGCGTGGGCTGTACAAAAGTCCCAAAGGAGGAGAGCCTCGTGACAGAGAGGCGAGGAACGGGTACCGCCGTGCTTGTTTATATAGAACATGGCTGTAGTGTTGTCTATCAGAACTGTCACGCTGTGACCAGAGTGGCGTGAAAAGTCTTGCAGGCCCTGAGCTCCTTCACATTGATATGGAGCAACCACTCTGCTCCCGACCACAAGCCCTGAGTCCTGAGGTCCCCGAGGTGAGCCCCGCATCCGTGGTCTGACACGTCTGTCACCAGCATCAGGTCTGGTTGTGCGGCGGCAAAGGGGATGCCTTCGCAAACCACAGGCTGGGACTGCCACCACAGCAGGGAGTCCAGCACGTCCCTTGGGGCTGTCACTACCAAGTCAAGGGGGTCCTTGCCTGTGTGGTACACCCGAGCGAGCCATGCCTGCAGAGTCCTGAGTCTCAGTCTGGCATGCCTGACCACGTGTGTGCATGCTGCCATGTGGCCCAGCAATTGCAGGCAGCATCTGGCCATTGTAGTTGGAAACTGGCGCAGGGAGACCACCGCTTGCTGGATAGCCCGGAATCAGGATACTGGAAGGCTTGCCCTGGCCTGCACCGCGTCCAGGACCGCCCCTATGAATTCCACTTTCTGTGTGGGCATGAGAGTGGACTTGGGGACGTTGACCAGGAGCCCCAGCTCGCGGAACAATCTCAGGGCCACCTCCATGTGGCCCCGCACTTCTGCTTCGGATCGACCAGCCAGGAGCCAGTCGTTGAGGTACGGGTAAACCAGGACCCTCTGCCTCCGTAAGAAGGCCGCCACCACCACCATGCATTTTGTGGGGCCGCGGCTAGACTGAACAGGAGAACCGCAAATGATCTTGGCCTACGGTGAAGTGCAGGAACAGCCAATGTGCTGGGTGGATGGTGATATAAACAAACGCTTCCTTCATGTTGAGGGCAGTGTACCAGCCTCCCGGATCTAGGGAAGGGATGATGGTGTCCAGAGAGATCATGCGGAACTGGTCCTTGACCAGGAACTTGTTGAGCCCGCGCAGGTCTAAAATGGGACGAAGTCCCCCTTTAGCCTTGGGGATGAGGAAGTATGCTAACTGATAACAGCTATCTATGAGAAAGGCTAAGGGACTGCTCACATCCAAGAAAGAGAGGTTGTTCCAACACCGCCACGGATGGTAAGGAGGAACTGGAGGGGTCGGGCGGCAGAGGTATATATGCACAGTGCAGTGGCGCCACACGGGACCCCGCCAGCCCGAAGCGAGCCGCTAAGGGAAAAAGTTTCCGACGCTCGTGCACACAACGTGCGCACACCTAATGTGGTATGGATGTGAACAAGCACTTGAAGAAGAACTTATCACTGTGCTTCTGGATCTGCAGCTAGTGGAAGCTGGAAGTTAATGTTCAGGAAAGCTGCTACGGGAAAGGCATCTGGGAAGATAGACTCCTAGGATTTTCATGTCATTTCTGTGTGAGTTTTGAGACAGAAGACTGTAACCTTACAAACAACCCCAAAAGTTCCATAGCACATAAAACACAGTGCATCTCACCCAAGATAAAAACAACATACCAGAAATGGAAATCACAAATGCCCATATGCTCTCACAAAACAAACCTGAACTTTTCACTTTAGCATCTATCAGCAAAAGCTAGCACTGATGTGTTCTGGAAAGACTGCCTAGCCAAGTGAAGAGCCTATGCAAATACCAACAAAATAGCAGCTTTGGAGTCAGTTATTTAGAGGATGTATTCAATATCAGTGACTCAAATTCTGTTTTCTACTACAGTGCAGTAGAATATGCATATTTTAACCTTCCATGGATGGAAAATTTTAGCTAAGTCCCATTTTCTGTTTTTGGCAAATTGTCAGAGGAGCGAATGAACTTGTGGCTGAGTGTAAGGCTTGCTCCATGCTTTTCCCAGGAGTTTGGAAGGTGGGATCCATGAAGGTATATAAGCACCTAAGTCCCCTTTTTAGGGACTGTTGCAATCCACAAAATACCCACTCTACTGGTGCCAAATCCTGTAGGTCCCTAAACTCACTTAGCACCTGTTTTTTCCTCAGGGCTACCTCCCTCGAGGTAGAAAGAGCTAGGTGTCCAGCTAAGCCCCAGAGTGATTCACAAACTGGGAGAGACAGGCATCCGGCTGCCCAAGGAGACAGATCTGGAAGGCAGCCTCTGAGCACACCTACAAGATCAGGTCCTCAGGTGAATTCACACTAAACTGCCAAGGGCAGAGAAGCTCCCTTACAGTCTTTAGCCTAGTGGCCAGGGTACTCACCCCAGAATGTGGGAGACCCTCCATTCAAGTCCTCCCCCACGAGACTGGGAGAAGGGATCTGAACAGGGATTTGCCACCTCCCATCTGAGTGCCTTAACCACTAGGGTAGCGAGTCATCTTAATGCTTTCTCTAGCCCAATTAATAGCCAGATATTCTATTGTTTAATTAAAGTGGCACTACTTCAATAGGAGAGACTGCAGGAGCCCCACAGCAAAATATTCTATAGCATTGTTGTAAGAGTTCAAATCCCTGGCACCAGCATATTACACATACTTCTGAACACTATAGACTGAAATGGCCTTAGTTTGACTCAGGCTGTTTTTAAGGCTAGCATGCCCAACACTATTCTCTGAGCAGCAGCAACCTTTGACACACCTACCTGTGGCAGGCTGCATTCTTCACCCTCTCTCTCTCTATTCAGCTATGTTGGTGTATATGGATCTTATATTAGTTACCTGCAGGGCTGTTAATGTGGGGAAGTTATTGTGAGGAAGTTATTCCTCGGAGCAGCAAGATTTTTTGTCTGCAGCCCCACAGATGGAATAACATTCCTGTCCCATTAAAACCTACACGAACATGATCTGAGTTTTAGAGAGTTTTCATTTTTTATACTGATGCGGTGATGGAAAGTAAAGGCCAACTGCACTGTGCTATTTTACAGGTATCCCATATTATGTTCTAATTGAGTGTCATTAACATCACTTTGCCATCTCCTTGAGACACAGCTCAAAAGGTTAAGTCGGCAGTAGGTAAAATTTGAAATGAAATACATCAGACACATGCCATTTTGCGTCTTTCCTTTCCTGGCAAGGATCATTACAAATAATCAGTGTGTAAACAGAGGTGATCTCCATTATCAGCAGACTTCTACTAGATTTGCTTAGTGATGGCACAGTTCAGTGTCTGCAACATATATGGGCGAGAGCAAGGATATCAAAACTTTGCTAGTGGTCAAGTTGTACCATCCCACAGAGAAAGCCAAGGGAGACTGCAGCCCAGCAACTGGTTGGGAAGAGGCAGTGGGATTGACAGTACTTTCCTTTTGTCCCCCTTTCCTGCAGAAGCAGTACTGACAGTGGGTAGGCTCCCCCACATCAAGAGCGTAATGCAGGCACAGAGTCTGAGTAACTACTTCAAGCAATAACACAGGTGTGAATATCTGCTTGAAAAGAAGAGTTCCTTCACCTCTCTCAAGCTCCTTTCAAGGAATGCACACACCTCTAAAAGGCTGTTCTCTTAGCATTAAGCTTCTCTAGTTTCTCCCTCCCACTGAGTTTCTGCCTTTTGGGGTTTGTCCCCAGATACAGTAGTTTCTACTTTCCCTCCTCACTTCGTAATTTACTAACCATGATTTAAATTGTTCTATGCACCTGTAGACTGTTTTGGTTTTCACAGATACTTTCAACTTCTCCCAGTCTAGTATCATCTGAATTTCATTAGCTGCTGTTTACAGCCTCTTTCGGACAATTAAAGGGGCGCCAACAATGTAAGTCACTTTTGTCTATTTTTTAAATCCACTCTTGTTGCTTTTAGTTATCTTTGGTTACTTGTAAAGGAATGGAGGAAAATACCACTTTTTTCAGTTTATTTTGTATTGTTCTCAGGTTTTATACCACACAACACCATCATACACTCAAGCACTTTCCTATCTATCATTATGTGTCACATGAGGTTCATCCATATTCTCATCCTCATTCTAGGAGAGGATTGCACGTGCAGTGTTTTGGCAAGAGTTTTGGTTTTTCAAATGTACATGGCTGTGTATGTTCTGAGTTTATGTTAGAGAAGGCGGATGGAAGAAAATGCACCATGCATTTGGAGTGGAAGGTGATGAGGTTTTGTGATGGTCCTTAGTTCCTGCGGGAGTTCATTTCACTCAATACTGACTATACAGGGGAAACTGACTATACCAATTTCCCCAGTTCACAATGGTCTTCACAGAGAAGGAGGGGGAGAAGAGTTTTAAAGAGTGAGTGTAAAATTACAGAGTTTGGTAGGGGAGTTGGGAAGCGGGGGCGGGGAGGATATCCAAAACTCATTAACAAGGACCAGATTTCGAGCTGATGGTATCCCTTTAACAAAATGTTAAATAAAATGGGCCTCTACATTGATCTCTATGGTAATCCCACTCTCCTTCTAGATCTCACCTAAAGAATCTGAGAAAACTTCGGAGAGGAAGCAGCACACAAAACAGGGCTGGAATCTAGTTTCATTTTATTTTAGCAAACTGCATGTTCATCACTTATCAACAACTCTACACTAGGAGTTAAAGAACTCTCACTTTTTTTTTTTTTTAAAAAGCGCAAACAAGAAGTGAAAACTCAGGTTCTTCATCTTTTAAAAAAGATTTCAAAGTTGGATTAAAGATGACTTGTATATATTTTGGTATTAGGTAACAGATGGAGGATGTGTGGAATCGCTTACTCAAATCACGACAACCTGGCTAACTGAAACTCAGGAGATTGCCCATTCTGGGACCCCTTTGACATCAGATGGGTCAGAATGTTTTGCATTCACTCTGAGATCAGACTCATTTTCAAGGGGAACCTGTTGGTCTGAAGAGGCCAAACAAAACATCTCCTTAGCAAATCACTACAATGGCCATGCAGAGAGAAGCACCTTCAGAATTCAGTGCGAGCATTGTATATATTTTGCTTCTCCACAGAAGCATTAGGAACCCTTTGTGTTAGTTACCATGCAGGAAATCTAAGGAGAAAACTCCTGCAGTTTTGGTCTTTTCACTTCAGAGTTACATTTCCCCACTGATCCTGTTCCTCCTGTGTAAAGATATAAAACTCTTTTTTGAACAAGTTCTGAAAGCAAAAACCCAAAACAAACACCATAAAATGTACAGATTACACACTCTAGAAAAGCCCTAAAATTATTGCAAAAACTAAAGACGACTTGTTCCAGGAGGAGGGCAGGCACAGGGCATCTAGATCTAACTCGGGTTGGTTTGACTTAGTTTTCAGCTTTTCCCCATCATTCAAGAAAAAAAAAAAAAAAAATTAAGAAGTGTTTAAGCATTAGAACTAAAATACAAATGCACGTTGACGTTATAAAACAAGATTGTGGATTTGACCATGGGATTCCCTGACACATTGGAAAAGTTTACTTTTTTGCCCGGAGAGACTTCCTCATGGTGGATTTGCCCTTGGTAGGGGATTTCGCTTCTCTCCTCCCGCTCGCTGCTGGTTTCTTGGAAGAGCTGCTACCAGAGGGCCTCTTGATTGATGGGGCTGCTGGTCTGGCTTTTTTGGCAGGGGTTTTGACCTTGGGTGCGGGCTTTGCTTTCCCCCGGCGGGCTGCAGGGGCCTTTCTTGGCTTGGGTTTGGATTCTCTTCGTTTCACTGGGGGGGCCCTGCTCCGGGATTTTGGGGGAGATCGCATCTGCATCCTGTCAGGAAGAAAGGACAAGAGAATTTAGTACTAAGGCACCAAAACTTGCCTAGAGACCACGGGTTAATGGATATAAAATGGAGCAGATTTCAGCCTCCTTCATCTTTAACATGGAGGACCCAGCTTGCAATGATCCACCTCAATTTGAGTAGCCAGACTCCCAAGAGCAAGAAAATCTTTTAAGCAAGATCACAATGTAAAGCTCTTAACAGTCCCCATGATGATCTAACTTTGTATCTCCTTTGTTAGCATATAACCCTGTGAATAGTGCCTGTCATTCAGGAGTCTGAGTCACACAACCCAAGCATCTTAGAGCTTTCCTTTGTGTTGGGTTTGTTACTAATATAGCCACTCAGCGTAAATGTACATTTGAAGTAAGAACAGTTTCATTTGGCTTTAGAACAGTAAATACACCAGCCAAAAGAGAGAAAAGTAAACTTATCCTGTATTTATCAGATATCATTAAAACGTCCCCAGCTTTTAAAGTGAGACCACAACCTTTCCTAAAGCACAGAAGAAACATGGAGAAGCTAAATGGAAAAAGGAAATGGACACTAAATATGGCACAAAGAATAAGAACAGGCCCATCTCAGCTTTTATGAAATTGAGTAAAAGACTATCACTAGAGTCTGGCAAGGTGCACACTGACCACGTGTGTACAGCACCTACCATGATAGAGTCCTAATCCCGACAGTGCCCATAGCCTCCAACCACAAAAAAAACTATACACCACCTTGCAAATACCTGCATCATCCACTGCTATTCCAGTCCTGGGCCTCTCTGCAGCAGTAATGACTATCTGTGGATAATTATCCACTGCCAGAGATTGAACACTATAGAATTTGACCTCTAGCCTCCAAAGGTGAAATGTTGGCACACCAACCCACAGCCTCACTAGAGTCTTCTGTAGCATATATTTAGTACTAATGGTGACTAACCAATTCTCAGCAAGTAGCCCTAGTCCTAAAGAACTTTACCACAGCCATGATAAAGTTCCAATCAATTGCCCCAAACTCTGGTTAATCATGACCTCAGTTCTTTCATGGCCGATCCAATGTTTGAGTCGCCCCTGCACTATGACGTTTTGCTGGAGCCTGCTGCTGAAGAGCCATGATTCCCATGAAGTCTGTAACTGCAAGTCAGTCATACTTTTTAGTATGTCATACCGGAGGAGCCCTGTAATGAGGAGGTGTGGCTTCCCTCAGAGGGAAGGACAGGGAGGACCACAACATGCCCGCTGGTGTGCAGAACCAGGAAGGCCAAGCCTGCCCCAGGCAGGACAGGAAGAGGAAGTACAAAAGGCAGGCCCTGCAGCTCAGTTGGGCTGGAGACGCCAAGGGAGACAGATGCATCCCGCCTGCTGCTGGAACCTTTAGAGGAACCCCACCGTGCTGAGGACTGGCCAGATCTCCCTGGGCTGCTAGCTGACCAAGATGCTGAGTAGCTGTGGGGGCTGCCGCCTGAGAACTGGCCAGAGTTCCCAGGGCCACCGGCCAACCGAGACACCAAGGAGCTGCTGGGGCTGCCACCTGATGACTGGCCAGAGCTCCCCAAGGAGACAAAGGATCCCCACATTACAGAGATACCAAACCCCAGGGATGTAGGAAGTAGCCCAGGGGAACTAGACGACCATCTGGTTAAGTGCTGGCCTGATCCTAGGTCAGCGTGTTGCGGGCGGACCACTCTGCCACTGTTAGGGCCCTAGGCCGGGATGTGGTGGAGTCAGTTGGGCCCACATCCCATGCCACCCTACCCCTGGGGTGGAAGCCTCCCCACCGTAGGCCAAGAGGCCTGTGTTGGTCTACCGTGCACTGAGCCCTAGACTGCTTTGCTGCCCTGCCCTGACTGAGGGTCCAGGGCTCAGCCTTATCGCTCTGCCCAGCCTGAGGGCCTGAATACTAGATGCAAGCTAATTCCCTGTTTTTGAGATCAACTTTACAGGTATGTGACAGTGAGGAGGCATGGCCTCCCTCAAAGATGGACCAGTAGGGACGGCCACGCAGGCTTACAAGCCCATTAATTTTCAGCTCTATACCTTTTCTTTGGAGGTGGTTCTTCCTCCTCTGACTCTTCTTCCTCCTCAGACTCCTCTTCTGCCTCCTCTTCCTCCTCTTCAGATTCCTCAGAATCCTCCTCCTGCTGCTGCTTCTCTGGGAACAGCACACCTGGGCTACAAAAGTAATCTTGTTAACTCATGTCAAAGAATACAAAGTTCAGTGTCAGATGGCTGAAAGGGAGCCACTGATTGACCCTGCATTGCCAGGACTAGTTGCCCATTTTGTTAAAGTAAAACCTAGCTAGTTTGAGCTTCCACACACTGTGGACTTACACATGATGCTGATTTCCATGCATGCGGCTAAATATGTAGAAATCAATGAAGTGCTGCTACGGAAGGGCCAAGGTGGATGAAGTCAAGCTGGCTGCAAATTAATGGACATGCCACAGCCCCATCTCTCCCCTAAGCAGTCCTGCCTCAAGCTCTCTTACACATTGCTCCCTCCCATTGCAGACATAGCAGGGGGATGGCAGTTTAAGTCCAGGTTCTCACTGATCATGGAGCAGGTCCTAAAGGAATTCATTTTGAAGCACTTGGAGGAGAGGAAGGTGATCAGGAACAGTCAACATGGATTCGCCAAGGGCAAGTCATTCCTGACCAACCTGATTGTCTTCTATGAGGAGATAATTTGCACTATGAATACGGAGAAAGCGGTGGACATGATTTACCTTGACTTTAGCAAAGCTTTTGATACAGTCTTCTTGCCAGCAAGTTAAAGTAGTATGGATTGGATGAATGGACTATAAGGTGGATAGAAAGCTGGCTAGATCGTTGGGCTCAACAGGTAATGATCAACAGCTGGATGTCTAGCTGGCAGCCAGTATCAAGTGAAGTGCCCCAGGGGTTGTTCCTGGGGCTGGTTTTGTTCAACATCTTCATTAATGATCTGGATGATGGGATGGATTGCACACTCAGCAAGTTCGCGGATGACACTAAGCTGGGGGGAGAGGTAGATATGCTGATGAGGTTCAACACGGACAAGTGCAGACTTCTGCACTTCAGAAGGAAGAATCCCATGCACTGCTACAGGCTGGGAACTGACTGGCTAAGTGGCAGTTCTGCAGAAAAGGACCTGGGAACTTCAGTGGACGAGAAGCTGGATATAAGTCAACAGTGTGCCCTTGTTGCCAAGAAGGCTAATGGCATATCAGGCTGCATTAGTAGGAGCACTGCCGGCAGATTGAGGGAAGTGAGTATTCCCCTCTATTTGGCATTGGTGAAGCCTCATCTGGAGTACTGTGTCCAGTTTTGGGCCCCACACTACAAGAAGGATGTGAAAAAGTTCTAGAGTCCAGCAGAGGGCTACAAAAATGATTAGGGGGCTGGAGCACATGACTTATGAGGAAAGACTGAGGAAACTGGGATTGTTTAGTCTGCAGAAGAGAAGAATGAGGGGAGATCGTATCAGTTCTGCTAAGCTACACGAGCCAGGGCAGGTTGGTAATTAGAGGGGTTTTCTTAAGCAGTCTCCCAGGAGCAGTGCAGAGCAACGCTTGCGGGAGGGATAGCTCAGTGGTTTGAGCATTGGCCTGTTAAACCCACGGTTGTGAGTTCAATCCTTGAGGGGGCCATTTAGGGATCTGGGGCAAAAATTGGGGATTGGTCCTGCTTTAAGCAGGGGGTTGGACTAGATGACCTCCTGAGGTCCAAGCCAACCCTGATATTCTATGATTCGATAGCTGCTTTCAACTACCTGAAAGGGGGTTCCAAAGAGGATGGAGCTAGACTGTTCTCAGTCGTACCAGATGACAGAACAAGGAGTAATGGTCTCAAGTTGCAGTGGGGGAGGTTTAGGTTGGATATTAGGAAAAACATTTTCACTAGGAGTGATGCACTGGAAAGGGTTACCTAGGGAAGTGGTGGAATCTCCTTCCTTAGAGGTTTTTAAGGTCAGGCTTGACAAAGCCCTTGATGGGATGATTTAGTTGGAGATTAGTTCTGCTTTGAGCAGGGGGTTGGACTAGATGACCTCCTGAGGTCCCTTCCAACCCTGATATTCTAGGATTCTAATCTTCTATGATCCCAGGCAGCTGTGCTGAAGCCATGATGGACTTGAAGATTAATAAAAGAACAGGAGTACTTGTGGCACCTTAGAGACTAACAAATTTATTAAAGCATAAGCTTTCATGGGCTACAGCCCACTTCATCGGATGCATAGAATGGAACATATATAGACACACATACAGATAAGTTGGAAGTTATTTTCCTGAAGAGTTTCTTGGTTGGTAAAGCCATCGTAATGTTTAATCAGATTTGTTATCATCAGAACCTAGAATGATACGGGTTATACAATGTTGGCCATAATCACGGTTGTTAAACCCTATTAAAAAAAAAAAAAAAATCTTCCAAGGCAAAAATATTGGTCCTGTGAACATCAACACGTTAAACATGGCTGGACTAATGGTTTATGAAATGCTGTGCATGACCACCTGTCAACGGAGGGCTCTTTACCTGGGGTAATAAGGGAAGCAGAGCTGGAAGGTGCCACTGAAACCCTTCCCAGAGATCTGCTCCATCCAGCCATT
This sequence comes from Lepidochelys kempii, assembly GCF_965140285.1. NCBI lineage: Eukaryota > Metazoa > Chordata > Testudines > Cheloniidae > Lepidochelys > Lepidochelys kempii. The sequence continues at coordinate 1,188,134 of NC_136397.1, forward strand.
CTTCTCACATTTCTGCAGGGTTCTCTTCAGTAGATGTACTGCAGGAAGTGAAGTAAGGGTGCGTCAGTACCTTTATCCAGCCACAAGCCCTGACCTCACTGTTCTATACAGTCCCCTTCCCCTTTCTGATGCAGTCAGCTTCTGTGTAGGACCCAGCTAAAGAGTGGCTTTAGAAGAGGTTTACTACATTTGTACTGTATGTAGAACTTACAGTGCAATCCTCCCCACAGATAATATTTAGGTAGATTCACGTGTTGGGCCTGAATTGTTAACAAATGTTAGTTTAATCGCCTTTTGGAAAGATTTAAACAGTCAAGACTTCTTGGTGGAAATATTAAGACCAGAGACAGTTCTTTTATAAATGTTTCTAATACAACATAATTCATTTTAGTTACACTGACCTTTTGTCTCTGTTCTGTTCCAATTGTTCTTTGAAGTATTTTTGCCTTAGTTTGAACACTTCATTTCCCATCCTTTCCTCCCTTTTGTTTTCAGGTCCTTAATTGTGATCTGGCACCTTCTTAGCTCCACCTTGTTACAGTGAATTGCTAGGGCAAGATTTGAGGGGTCAAGTACCAGAAGAAAAAAAATAAGACATGTTTTTGCTCCAGTCTTTTCCTTGGTACTTGTGTGCATTGAAGGGAACTTGCCTCTCTGGCAGATAGGAGATGAACACTGCTCGTTCAACAGTTTGTCATGAGACAGTTTTCAGTTTCAATTAGGATGGAACATTTACATAAGTTAACTTCTCTCCAAACCACTGAGAGACAGGAAAGAGCCTTTTCATCTACCAGATTCAGAAGAGACTCAGGTGGAGAAGGGAAAGAAAAAACAGAATCAAAAGGAATATACTGTTTAAATTACTTGATTTATTAAGCATAATAAATGGAAAGGTACTCACTCCAGCCAGCTTCCACAATATTGCTGAAGTGGGACTTTTAAAGGGAGAACATTTCACTGTAACAAAATCATCTGGGACTAAGCCATTGTTTTATCAGCCCTCAGCCATTCCCAGTGAATAAAGTTTTAATTAAAAATAGCACTTAAAGAGCTTGCTTTATTAACTGAATGGCTCATTTCCATTAAACTATTACCTTTGCCCATATTAGATGCACAAGAGTCCAACCCCCCCCACCCCCCAAAAAAAACACCACACAAAAAAAACTTATTTAAAGAAAAAACACCAAGTTTTAGAATATGCATCATAAGGCTATTTTTAAACCTGGGCAGCAAAAGAAATGCAAGGCATAAAATGACAACCATGGCAGAGCACAGAACTCCTAACATAACTCCCTGTCTGCTTCTACATCTCCTCAGGTCTCCCGCTCTAGATAGTCCAGAAAGAGATTGAGATCATTACAGATATTTCTATCTAGTGGAGGGGATGTAAATTAACAGATGGCATGCTGAAACGTTTCCACATACGACCAGCGGTAAATAGATGTCATATCTCCAAGCAATGATCAATGTTCTCAGGCACTGGGGATAGGTTGAATTATGTATGCCTTTAACAACCAGAGTTGCAATTTCCTATAGCAATGCTCTAAAACCAAATAATGCCAGTGCTAAATTCGTATTAGACTAGCCTGGATATTCTTCCTACACCAGAGATTCAAGCTGAGTCATAGGTCAAAAGACAGTTACTCACCATGTGCAATGTGCAGATGTGCGTCCCGATGAGTATTCCATTGTAGGTGTGCTTGCGTCCATGTGCTGCAGATTGGAGAACTTCAGTAGAAGTGTCTATTAGGCCCGCACATACGCTGATCTCCCTTGTGACCTACCACGAGGCTAGTCAGTGTTTAGGGGCTAACCCTCTCAGTTCCTTCTCTATGGCAGAGTCATTGACAAGAACTCCAAGTAAAGGGGAGTAGGGTGGGTTGTGGAGCACCCATAAGGGGACACATGTCAAAGAACCACTGTTACTGCACAAGGTGAGTAACTACTATTTCTTCTTCTACTAGTGTCCCTATGGGTACTCTACGGTAGGTGACTCCCAAGCAGTATCCCGACGGGAGGGCTGAGACTTCAGAGCAAGATCAGTTACAGATGACAGTACTGTGGAGTCGAAGATGACATTGGCGGCGGAGTCCCCAGCGATTGCATAATGTTCTCTGAAAGCGTGGACTGACGCTCATGTTGCTGCTCTACAGATCTGAGATAGGGACATTCTTGAAGAAAAAGAGATGAAGATTGACCTTGTGAAGTGTGTACTAGTACCATCTAGAGGGGTTATACTGTGAACTTGATATCATTGTCTGCTGCAGTTCGAGATCCACTTGGAAAGTCTTTGGGCTGATATTGCTGAGTCAATGGAGAAAAAAAAAATCTAGGGGGGCTTCCTGAAAATCTTCGTCCTGTCCAGGTAGAAGGCTAGGGCTCTTGAGTGTGTTGTATAGTCTCCCTGTTGTTCTGGTGAGGCTTGGGGTAAAAGGTTGGAAGATGAATCAACAGATTCACGTGAAATGGGGAGGTTACCACGGCAATGAATTTCAGGTGCGGTCTGAGTGTAACCTTCTCCCAAAACAATACAGTGTAAGATGGATCTGCCATCACAGCTGCTATTTCTCCTAGCCAAGGTAATCACTATCAGGAAGACTGTTTTCACTGAGAGGTACGCAAGCAAACAGGTGGTCCTGGGTATGAAGGGAAGCCTAGTCAGTCTTTTCAATACCAGGTTTAGGACCCACATGGGAGTAAGAAATTGAGGAAGTAATTAGATGCAACAGCAGCGAATATCCCTCTACTGGTTGGTGGAAGGCTGCTATAGCTACTGGGTGGACTCAGAGAGCCCTGATCTTTTTAGGGTTAATGCATAGTCTAAGATATGTGGAAGAGTTGCGAATGTCAGGGAAATTTGTTGGGAAGTACACCAAATCCAAAACCTAGACCACTTTTGCAGGTAAGTACGTCATATTGAGGACTTTCTATTGTGTAATACATCTTGCACTTCCTTTGAATAGGAGCTTTCTAGGTGTTGGAACCAAGTAGGAGCCATGCCTTGAGCCAGAGAATCCCCAGGTTGGGATGTAGGGTACAGCCTCTGTTTTGCGAGAGGCGGTATGGAGTGGCTGGGAGAGGAATCGGCAGGCACAGCCCAAGCTGTGCCAGGTAAGGGTGCCAGGTCTGTCTCGGCCAAGTGGGAGCACATCATATTGATCACTCCATCTCTTTTTATTTTCAGCAGGACTTTTGACAGTAGGGGAAAGGAAGGAGAGAGAGCTGGAGCGTGAATGGCCATGGTGCCCGCGTCAGGAGTGGCTATGGTAGCTCTGATGAGAAGGGGAGCGCACACGGCGCCTGTGCCTGTCCCGTCGATACTCTCTGCTCGGCGTGGAGCGGTGCCTGGAACTCCTATCCGATGGCACCCAACCAGACAGCCTAGTGGGTGACGAAAGCAGAGGCTGGAGACTGTGCCCTGACAGGACGCTGAGCGGCAAGCAGGCCTGAGAGCGGTCCCCTGACCGGGATCTGCGTCGGGTCAGGGTCGACTGCCTGGAGCCAGCGGCGGCTTGCCTCCTGAGCGGGGCCCGGGTGCCGATGATCATAGAATCATAGAATATCAGGGTTGGAAGGGACCCCAGAAGGTCATCTAGTCCAACCCCCTGCTCAAAGCAGGACCAATTCCCAGTTAAATCATCCCAGCCAGGGCTTTGTCAAGCCTGACCTTAAAAACCTCTAAGGAAGGAGATTCTACCACCTCCCTAGGTAACGCATTCCAGTGTTTCACCACCCTCTTAGTGAAAAAGTTTTTCCTAATATCCAATCTAAACCTCCCCCACTGCAACTTGATGCCCCGGGTACCTGCAGAGTCATAATGTCTTGAGCAGTCTGTAGCTCCTCCGGCGGCGAAGGCATCCCGACATCTGGAGGGGCCTGAGTTGACACAACCGGGCTGTTCCGCTCGACATGAGTCGGAGCTCTGGAGCCCAGGGGGGAACTGGGGCTACCTCACTCAGGTCTAGCCTCACCCCTTGCTTTCTCTCGACACCGCTGAGAAGATGGGGCCTTTCTCTGTTTCTTAGACGTGGAGAGGTGCCGGCCACCTGAAGGTGCCAGGGGATCACTGCGCACCAAAGACGAGGTGCCCGGTGTCGAATCCGCTCGGCGCACCGGCGTTGGGTCCAGTGCCGACTCCATGAGAAGGGCCCGAAGTCTAATGACTCTTTTGTTTTTGCTTCTAGGTTTGAAGGATCTGCAGATTTTACAGTGGTCACTAATGTGGAATTGACCCAGGCAGCGGAGACAGTCGGTGTGCGGGTCACTTCTGGGCATCGAATGCCTGCAAGAATCGCATGATTTAAACCCTGGGGCACGGGGCATGCCCCGGCCTGAACGCTAACTAACTGAACCGAAACTTGTTGAACACACACACACACACACAAAACGAACGAGTTCTGGGATGAGCTGCAGCGAAGCGAAGCTGGAGCATGTAGTTCTGACGCACCCTCACTGGCGGCAAGAAGGAACTGAGGGTGGGGGAAGCATTCAGCTCCCCTTATAGCGCACTATAGAGGCGCTACTCCAGGGGTTGCAGCAGCACTCCCCCTACGGGTACTGCTAAGGGAAAAACTTCCGGCACCGGTGCACGTGGCGCGCATGCATGCCTACTGTGGAATACACATGAGCAAGCAGTCGAAGAAGAAGCTTCTTTCGCAGACTGGATTCCTTCCTAGTCTGGGTCCACCAATCACTCACGCCCCCATAGTTACTGTCCTTTGTTCCAATTTCTTTCAGGCATCTCTTGGGGGTGGAGACACCATCTCTTAAGCCAGCTGAAGACAAAATGGAGGGGTTTTCCAGGGCCTTTTATATTCTCTCTGGGTGCCTGAAAACATGTTGGGGTACAGTATTGCAAACAGAATGCAGATAGCAATATCTATTAAAGTGTAGGTGCCTTGGCTTTCAGCCACCAATGCCATGAGGCAGTGTGCCTCAGTTTCTCCTTCTACACAGCAGTGTAGACCAGTTATGCTTTTGCTGCTGTGCCAAGCTTCCAGTCTGTTTACAGGTATAAGCTGAAAAGCAACATGCTTGTGATACTGTTTTGTCACCATCCCTAGCATGTACAAAAGTTTTTTCCACAAATCAGGTATGTCACACATCTTTAAAGGGTTTACCATTAGTATTAACTCCTTTGTCTTGACCCATATATGAAATAGCAAAAGACACAAGATTAACAGGAAATCTATGGTGGACAGGCTCGGTTCACACAATTTAGCTTGTTTAGTGTCTACAGCATTTCCCAAGTCCTTTGTGTACCATGGTAGGGGGTTAGACAGAGTCTAACCCTAACCCTAATCCATCTCAGGAATTGTTCCTGAGTAACCAAATCACACATTCCTTCAAAGCTTGTAATGTCTTTTCCCCTCACCCACTTGTCTAACAACTCTCTCATTTCATTTACATAAACCACATTACTCAATCCAGATCCCCTCTTAAGACTCCTGAATTTAACCCTGTAGGTTTCAGGTATAATCTGAAACGGTTTTAAAATCAGTTCCTTAAAATTTACCATAGTCTGAAGAATCATCAATAGGCATCTTATTGAATATGTCCAGTGCTCTCACCTCAATTTTGCAACTGAAGTAAGTCATTTTTTGACCTTCAAGCATTGCATGGAGAGTGCAGTGTCTCTCAAAGGTGATGAAATATTAGGCAATATCACTGAATTCCATTATACTGCGGACATAACCGTTCCCATTTGTGGATTTTTGGGGAAGCGGAGCCAGCTGCTGAAGGGTTCTGTCTCTGCCACTCCATTACGGACAGTTCATGCTTCTGAGTCTCAATCTGAGCTTGTATTTCTCTGTCTTAACTCCAGGGTTAGCCTCTGGGTTTTCATGGCTCTTTTGTAAGCAGCTTCCTCCCTGGCTACCTCTGCTTCTTTGAGCTTCATTTGAAACTCACGGTCCTTTGCCTTCTCTTTTGCTTCCAGTCTGGCCAGCTCTAGTTTTGTAGCTGCCTCACTGGTAGTCATTTTCCTGCTTTCTTGTGCTTGTTTCCCTCATCCGAAATAAACAGAAAACAACAAACCAGTAACCACTTTGTCTGTTCTCCAGCCACCACACCCAAAACTCACTTAAAATCACTACCACTATCTCAAAGCAATCAGCTGTGCACAGATCCTGCCGACTATGCCACTGTAACAGGTTGGGTCACAGAGACCCCCTTGGGACTGTCACCTGATGTACTGAGACTACCTCTGAGCCCGTTTTCCCTGCCAGCTTGGGACTTCAGAACCCTGTCTTGTTGAGCCAGACACGCTGCAAACACAGACCCAGTTCTGAACCACATTCCCCCAAAGCTGCAGACTTAACTGAAAACAGCTTAAGAAGTGCTCCTGTCTCTAGCACCCAGACACCCAGCTCCCAATGGGATCCAAACCCCAAATGAATCCGTTTTACTCTGTATACAGCTTATACAGGGTAAACGCATAAATTGTCTGCCCTTTATAACACTGATAGAGAGATATGCACAGCTTACTCTGGGTTAATTTATAAGCAAAAGTGCTTTTATTAAATATAAAAAGTAGGACTTAAGTGGTTGTAAGTAATAACAGACAGAACAAAGTAAGTTACCAAGCAAAATTAAACAAAACACACAACTCTAAACCTAATACATTAAGAAACTGCGTACAGGTAAATCTCACCCTTAGAGATGTTCCAATAAGCTTCTTTCACAGACTGGACTCCTTCCCAGTCTGGGTCCAGCAATCACTCCCACCCCCGTAGTTACTGTCCTTTGTTCCAGTTTCTTTCAGCCATCTCTTGGGGGTGGAGAGGCCATCTCTTAAGCCAGCTGAAGACAAAATGGAGGGGTTTCCAGGGCCTTTTATATTCTCTCTTTTGTGGGAGGAAACCCCTTTATTCTCCTGTGCAAAATCACAGCAACAAGATGGAGTTTGTAGGCACCTGGGCAAGTCACATGTTCATGAATGATTCAGCTTTTTGCAGGCTGACGCCATTGTTTATATGTTAGTTTGAACATCCCCAAGAAAGCTCAGATGTGGATTGGTTTCTCCCAAAGTTCATTGTCAGTTAAGTGTTTATTGATTGGGCACTTACTGAGAATAGTCCTTTCTCAAGAAGCTGACCAAATGCTTCACTGAGGCTACTTAGAATCAAACACATTGAGATACAAGTACATAGCCAATATTCAAAACTTCAAATACAAAAATGCTACACACATACAGACAGCATAATCATAACCAGCAAACTACAACCTTTCCATAGACACCCCACTTGACCTCCTCTGTACAAGACCTGATGCAACCATAGGACCCTGGTTGCAACAATAATCTATATGGTCACAGTTCATATCGCTAACGTCATACATACCTACAGTGGAACACCCATAGGACACTACTGGAAAAAGAACCTGACATCATGATCTCTGAATGACAAGAACACTAGTCTCAGCCAATCCCCTTTTGCCCTCATTGCTAGGCCCCTTTATGGATCAGAGAGCCCTAAATCAAAAATTTGATTATGCTGATGCAGATGGGGAGTGCAAGATTGGCTGTGCTATCTCTGGCTCATGTAAGCATTACAGGAAGGCACCAAGCAACACAAAAATTTGGAAACAAAGAACCAAAAATGCTAATGTGTCTGGAGATTTGCTTCTGAGTCTGGCAGTAGGGGTACATTACAGTGAGTTGACATCTGCCTCATATGACTACCAGCACAGGTCAAACAATCACAGTGTCCAGAAGTGCTGAGATCAACACCACATACTGTAGGTTTCAGAGTAACAGCCGTGTTAGTCTGTATTCGCAAAAAGAAAAGGAGTACTTGTGGCACCTTAGAGACTAACCAATTTATTAGAGCATGAGCTGTAGCTCACGAAAGCTCATGCTCTAATAAATTGGTTAGTCTCTAAGGTGCCACAAGTACTCCTTTTCTTTTTACCACATACTGTAGTTCCTTTGCAAGTGAACAGTTAGGAAAAAAAAATCTACCTTTGAGTCCCTAAGACATCACCACTACTCTTAATAAAGAATGGTTTACAAGTCACAATCAAATTATAATATCCCACAGAAAGATTTTTTTTTTCTTTTCTGGCAACCAAGATGTGCTACGCCTCTTTCAAATACAACTAACACAGTCTCTGCCCCAAGCAGTTATCTGTCTTAAGATTATAAAATATGGAGAAGTGGAGGCAGCACAAACAAGCAAACTGGTCAAGGTGGTGCATGGGTGCTTCATTGGTTAGGATTGTGCAACATCTCAGGATAGGAAGTAAATCTGGAACTGCATTTATTTTTTTTCGAGCTACAGTCTCCTAGAATTTTTCCAGACGTAACAAAAAAAAAAAATCAATTCAACTGGCTTAAGACAAATAAGAATGGTACTATCTAGACCGGGGTGGCCAACCTATGGCTCCGGAGCCACAAGCAGCTCTTGAGAAGTTAATATGTGGCTCCTTGTATAGGCACCGACTCCGGGGCTGAGGGCTTTAGAGCAAGATGACACAAAAATCCATTATGGTTCAGAGAGGGACCAGGTGGCCATAAGCCTTGGGACTCAACTGAAATAATGGGACTTTAAAATCCTGGGAATCTCTGTAGTGTGCTTCTTTCACAAAGGATAGTGCTAAGCAGCTGCCTGGCCCCTGGCAAATCAAACAGTACATTTTTAACAGGGAATATAGAGAATTCTGTGGCTTTTGGGACTCCCCGCTTAGTCTCTGTGAAACTGACAGCTATGTAGATTTGGAGTCATACCCTGGAAGTTGGAGTTGGTCCCTGGGTGGTTCTCCAGAACATACTTCTTCAGAGCTGTGGTGGAGCAAGTCTTCGGTTCATTCATGGCAGCAATAGCAGACAGGATGGCATCTTCCATCAGACTCCCACCAAGTAGGGGCTTCTCCCCTGATTTTTTCAGCTATTTTCCAAGGAGGAAGAGAAAAGCAATCAAGACAAAATTCTCCGAAACCAGCTCAGGACAAGACTCTTCTGCATCAGGTGAGTCAGGGCTCCTGCATTAGCAGAGATACGTTTTACATTAAAACGTTGCACAGGGAATACCTCATTCCCACCCCACAAGGAGAAGACAGGTCTTTTAGTCAATTGACCAGAAATGCCTTTGATTGGAGCCACTGTCCCATCTCCAAGATACACAGTAGATATATTTTTAATATACTTAGTACTGTCCAGTCCCCTGCATTCAGGACTTGATGACCTCTCGAAGTCCCTTCCAGTCCTACGATTTATATTGAGCTGAAGAAAGTAACACCACTGGTTAATTAACATGCCATGACCTTCCTCCATCTCACAGACCAGACAGCCATTGGCTTTAGACTTCCATACGTCTCTGCCATAGGTGGGACTCACACACACCTAGCAAAAGTATTTATAGTTACACTGACAGAATGTTAAAAAACCCAAACCAAACACTTACCCCACCATCCTGCCTCATCACTCTAGTGAGTCAGAGATGAAACAGCATGTGGAGCACTACTGACAATAAACAGGCTATAGATCTCAGCAAGAATAGCTGGGTGTCCCGCTCCAAAAGTGGAGACCAACCTAAGAATCCTAATATTCCACAATCTGAGAACTGTTGCATGTGAATCCTATTTGATAGGCTGCTAGAGAAGGTTGTAGCCCAATAAAATCAGAGTGGGAGAAAATAGAAGGATTATGTATGGTATAAACAACAACAGAAGGTGAAGTAAGACTAACTCTGGCCTCTGACCTGGAATGTTCCAGAAGCTCCTTTGCCTGTGATCTGCTCTAACTGGCCCTTCTCTACTGCTCTCTGCAGGGCATTCTTCAACAGCTGAGGTCTGAAAAAGACAGGCAATAGAGCTTTAAAGGGGAGGTGGAGAGATGACACTTTACCCAGGGCATGAGAGTAACTATCAGCAAGTGACATGAGCAAGGAGTAATGGATATTATTTAAAAGTGAACTGACATTGTCTTCTTGTTCTACAGTTTATCCAGAAAAGATCAAGCTTCATGTTTCAATTTAAAAGTTTGACTTAATTGTAAAGCAAATTTGTAGACAGGACAAGGTGGGTGACTTACCCACCAATCAGTCAGTGGACAGAAGGCTCTTTACATTTACCAATTAAAAGATCGTACATAACATCACTTTTTTAAACCATCCACATGGGTGAACTAGCTGGCAGGCTGTGTGCCCTTTACAGCATAAAAAAGGAAGTGGATGCCAAGAGGAAACCTGTAAATATTCATATCCCAACAACTAAAGGGATTCCATTTAGGTTACTGGTGGATGTGCAATAGAACAATGCTACCTTAGGTATCAGAAGTTTCATATGGGTTACAGAAAGAAAAAAAAGTCACAGGAAAAAGCATTTTATTCTCAGCTTCTAGGAGGGTATTACAATGCCGAGCTAAAAATGTCATCTACAGTCTCCTTAAAGGAGCACAAGAGGGCAAATCTACAGAAATTAGTGTTTCAAAACAGTGACAGAGACACCTGTTACCAATATGTACCACCTACACCTACCTTACATCCACCTTGAGTTTGGGGTAATACTGAGACACATATTTTTTGATCAGGCTGTATGAAGCTTCCTTAGGTTCACAAAGGCGGGTGAATGCCAGCGGAAGGATGTCTTCCAGCTTGACTTGCTGCTCTGGAGTGGATGTGGAGGTACTTCTCTGAAATACATTTTACAAAATATATCTGAAGTCAGAACAAGGACTAGGGCTCCATGTATTCTCAGCTATACTCATATAGGAAGAGCTGTTGAAAGAATGGTTACTTATAGTAACTGGAGTTCTGCAAGATGTGTAATCTCTATGGCAGTGGTTTCCAACATTTATACGCCCAAGATCACTTTTTGAATTTAAGAACAGAGGATCTACTACGCCCATTCCCCAAAGCCCCACCCCACTCACGTCATCCCCACAACCCCCCAGTCGCTCGCTATCCCCCACCCTCACTCACTTTCAGTGGGCTGGGGCAGTGGGGTGCGGTTCGGGAAGGAGTGCGGGCTGAGCCTGGGGCAGGAGTGAAGGAAGGCGGGAGAGGTGCAAGCTCTGGGAAGGAGTTTGGGTGCAGGAGGGGACTCTGGGCTAGGGCAGAGTGTTGGGGTGCAGGCAGGGGGTATGGGGTGCTGGCTCTGGGAGGGGGCTCAGGGCTGGGGCAGGGGTTTGGGGTGCAGGAGGAGACATGGGGGGCTGGCTCTGGGAGGCTGCAGGTTGGGTGGTGGAAGAGAAATGCTGGTCCTGCTGTACTTACACTCCTCTTGGTCTTAATGCTGCAGAGCCATTCAGAACCTGCCCATTGAAGGGGGTGGCACTTACCTCAGGTGGTCCTGGCCCCACGCCGCTCCTGGAATGGGCCAACGCACCCCTGCTCCGCACACTGTCCCTCTCTGCAGGGACCGCCCCCACAGCTCCCATTGGCCATTGAGGACCAATGGGAGCTGCGGGGGCTGTGCATGCAGGCAGGAGCAGCGCGGAGCCCCCTGTCCCTCCCCTTCCCCCAGGGCCATGGAGGCATGTTGGGCTGCTGGCCGCTTCAGGGAGTGGCGTGGGGCAGAGGCAGGAAGGGAGCCTGCCTTAGAAGCAGCCCTGATGCACCACCAGATTGCGATCAACTGGGAGAGAGTCTCCAAGATTGACTGGTGGTGACCACTGCTCTATGGGTATTCACTGTGGGCGTGTATGTGCAATGTGCACCCGGGACTGGAAATTCTTTAATAGCAGTGTCCATTGGTCCATGCCAGCACCTGTGCCTCAAACTGAGGGCATAAGGGGTGGCACAGTTCATCTACCTCTCCAGTTCCTGATCTAATGTGAATCCCATGAGGGACTGAACAGAAGGGAAGGAGAGCGGGTTGAGAATACCCACAGGGACCATACATCTCAAATGACTCGAGTTACTATAAGGCACTTAACTTTCCTTTCTTCTTTGAGTGCTGGTCCCTATGGGTATTCACTGTGGGTGACTCGCAAGAGGTTCTCATTAAGGAAGAAGGTGCAGAGCAAGGAAGTATGCTGTATCACAGAGTGGAGGACCACTGAGCCATATGAGGCATCCTCAAGCTGAAGCATGAATCAGCACGCATGGTGCAGGTGTGTACAGAACTCTAAGGAGCTGCTCTGTACAGCTCAGAGGGATTCCTTGTATGGAAGCTGCTGATGCTGCTTGGGCTTTCATCAAGTGGGCCCTAACAGTTCGAGATGAAGGGGTGTTCATAAGATCATAACATAAAAGGGTGAAACAGGAGAAAATCCACTAAAAAAGCCTTTGGGAAGAGAGCTTTTGACTTATTTTTTTCTGCAACAACAACAGTCTTGAAGACTTTCAAAAGGGTGTTGTGTGCAGGTAGAAGGCTAGATCTCTGCGCATGCCTAGAGAGGGGAGCCTTGTCTCTTCCATGCTGTGGTGAGACTCAGGGTAAAATGCCAGAAGGTAAACAGTGGAGTTGAAGGTGAAACTCCAGGAACGAATTTTGGATGTAGTTGCAAAGAAAAAATGGTTACTAACCTTTTGTAACTGTTGTTCTTTGAGATATGTTGTTCATGTACATCCCATTCTAGGTGTGTGTGCTCGCCATATGCACCGGTGCTAGAAGTTTTCCCCTCAGTAGTATCTGTAGGGGACCGGTCTGGCACCCTCTGGAGTGGCATGTGTATGCACCAGTATAAGAGGCGTTGCCAGCTTCCCCCACCTTCAGTTCCTTCTTGCCGGAAGTCTAACAGAGATGAAGGAGGGTGGGTCATGTAATGGGCATGACCACCATCTCTAAGAACAACAGTTATGAAACGATAGTAACCAGTTTTTTTTCTTCGAGTGCTTGCTCACGTCCATTCCATTGTAGGGGACTCCCAAGCAGTACCTCTGGAGATGGGCAGGAGTTCATGGACGTGCCAATTGCAACACTGCTCTGCCAAAGCCAGCGTTATCTCTGGCCTGCTGGGTGATGGCATAGTGCACTGTTAAAGGGTGTAGTGATAGTCACGTCCTGACTCTGCAGATGTTCTGGATAGGGACATGCGCCAGGAAGGCGGCTGATGACACTTGAGCCCTTGTGGAATGAGCCATCACTATCGGTGGAGGCACAGCCTGTGCTATCTCGTAGCAAATATGGATGCAGGTGGTGATCCAGGCCAAAATCCTCTGAGAAGATACCAGGAGGCCCTTCATCCTGTCAGCCACCGTGATGAGGAGTTGAGTAGATCTGCAGAAGGGCTTGGTGAGCTCCAGGTAGAAAGTCAAGGCATGTCTGACATCTAGGGTGTGCTGATGACTCTCGTTGGATGTGTGAGGCTTTGAACAGAATACCGGGAGGAAGATATCCTGGTTGACATAGAATTGCGACACCACTCGAAGGAAGACTGGATGGGGATGCAGTTGGACCTTGTCCTTGTAGAACACTGTGTACGGGGTTCTGACACAAGAGCTTTAAACTTGGAGACTCACTTGGTGGAAGTAATAGCTATAAGGAACACAACCTTCCATGACAAGTGTGAAAAGGAGCAGGAAGCCAGAGGTTCAAAGGGAGAGCCAGTGAGTCTACAGAGGACTGGGTTGAGATCCCACTGGGGAATTGGGTCCCGAACAGGCCTTTCAGGAACCTGATCTCCTCATGTGAGAATACTGATCTACCCTGGACATGAGGGTGGAAGGCTGGTATGGCCACGAAGCGTACCTTCATCGATGAACAAGGCAGGCCCTGGTGCTTTAAGTGAAGCAGATAATCTAGGATGGATTGTAGAGAGATATTCCATTCCAACACCCACTAGGAGAAGCGCTTCCACTTTGCCAGGTATGTCGCCCTGGTAGAGGGTTTTCTGCTTTCCAAGAGGACCTGCTACTCCTGACTAGAGCAGGCTTGCTTCTTGGGATTCAGTCACTCAGCAACCATGCAGTGAGGTGGAGAAAGGTGAGGTGTGGGTGCAGTAATCGTCAGTGATTCTGAGAGAGCAGGTCTGAGCAGCCAGGAAGTGTTTATGAGCATGCTGAACCAATGCTGGCGTGGCCAAGCCAGGGTGATCATAGTGATTCATGCCTTGTCCCTCTTGATCTTCAAGAGGGCTTTTTGATCAGTGGGATGGCATATATCAGGTCGCCTGACCACGAAAGGAGGAAGGCATTAGATAGCGATAAACTCTATCCTCTGCAGCGGTACCAATGTTCAATTATGTTCATTTATCAACAGGCCCAGTTCTTGACAGGTGGCTTGCAGTGTTATGAAACTGTGTTGGACCTGGTGCCTGGAGTGGCCCTTGATGAGCCAGTTGTCAAGGTATGGGTAGCTCTGGATGCCCTGAGACTACTGCCATGCACTTCGTAAATACCCTTGACGCCTACGGATACTACTGAGGGAAAAACTTCTGGCACTGGTGTACATGGCAAGCACACACACCTACAGTGGAATGAACATGAGCAAGCACTCGAAGAAGAACTTTGTCTTTTTGAAAAACTGTATAATGTAGCAGGTTTCAGAGTGGTAGCCGTGTTAGTCTGTATCAGCAAAAACAACGAGGAGTCCTTGTGGCACCTTAAAGGCTACCAAATTTATTTGGGCACAGGTGTGCCATAAGGGCCGCAACCTTCTCTTCCCTTCTAGCCAAGGTAATTACTGTCAAGGAGACAACTTTTCAAAGAGAGACAGAGGAGACAGCAGAAGATCAAGGGTTCAAATGGTGGTCTCATAAGAGCAGAAAGGACAAGCTTCAGAGCCCTGGCAGGGACAGGTTTTGTAACTGGGAGGGCGGGACAGCTACCACACGTAGGGAGTAGACAGACAAGCCTGACTTCTTCAGTGAGAGAAGATATTCCAGTATGAGGGGTATTCCCGATGCCTCAGAATGTAAGTGGTACTCCAGAACCAAAGGGAGAATCGTATCCACTTAAGTGTAAATGCTATTCCACTGAGAGGGTCTCGTGCTGCTGTTGTTTAGGATGGGTAGAACATTCTGAGAGCATGCCCTCTCTATGCTTGTCGTCCATTCAGAAACCACGCTGCCAGATGCAGGGAAGCTGGGTTGGTGTGGTTTGCCCTGCCCATGTTCTGGGCTATCACGCACAGGAATGGTTGTAGGTGGACACATGGATGGGCAGCTAGCTTTAGGATGGTGGTGAACCAGAACTGCCTCAGTCACTAGGGGGCTGTCAGGATCACTGTCACTCCAACAAGTTTGATTTTCCCCAAGTACATGAGCTACCAGGGGGATGGAGTGAAGGCATACATCAATGGGTCTGATCACTGTACCAGGAAGGCATCCCCTCTGGAGTTGAGGTCCTGGGCAGCCTGGGAACAGTATGATAGGCACTTCTTGTTCCGTTGGG
Source organism: Lepidochelys kempii (assembly GCF_965140285.1). Lineage (NCBI taxonomy): Eukaryota > Metazoa > Chordata > Testudines > Cheloniidae > Lepidochelys > Lepidochelys kempii. Next base: position 1,203,409 of record NC_136397.1, read on the forward strand.
TTGAGAAGAGATCCTAAGATAGGACCTTCCCATTGCTGAAAAATGCGCTACACTATCAACAGGTAGAACTTCCTACTCGTGATCCACATAGAAATGTCTGTAGAGGCTCTCTGCTAGGGAGCAGATTATCGCTGGAACGTGTACTGCTGAGAGGGTGATCTGGTGGCCTGAGGCACCAATTCCAAAGTTGGATTGCCTCTCTGCAGAGTGGGGTGGATCTTGCTTTTCCCTGTTTATCTGTTAGACTGTGTTTATATTGTCTGACCTGACCTGGATTTGTGGAGACTGGATAATGGATAGAAACATCTTGCAGGCTTTGTGAATTGGCTGAAGCTCAAGTAGATTGATATGCAGCCTGGATTCTTTCGGGGACAAGGATTTGTGGGAGGTCTGGTCATAGAGATGTGCTCTTTGTAAGTGGCACGGGAACAAAGGGGACTCCCACATAAACCATGTCTCTGCTCTCCCACCAGGTCAGTGACATCAGCACATTCCATAGAAAAGAAACTTTGTCCAGTGAGTACCTGACTGGGACACAGAGTATCCTTAACCATGTTTGGAGACACTGCAGGTGCAGCCGTGCAAACAGGGTGACATAAGCCACATAGCAGCGGGCAGCTAATAGGACCAAGCAGGATCATACTCTAGTCTGAGGACTGAGACAAAGCTGGACAATGAGATCCCATAGTATTCTTGTCACCAAGTTAAGGAAGTATGGGCTGGATGAATGCACTATAAGGTGGGTAGAAAGCTGGCTAGATTGTCGGGCTCAACGGGTAGTGATCAATGGCTCCATGTCTAGTTGGCAGCCGGTATCAAGTGGAGTGCCCCAAGGGTCGGTTTTATTCAATATCTTCATAAATGATCTGGAGGATGGTGTGGATTGCACTCTCAGCAAATTTGCGGATGATACTAAACTGGGAGGAGTGGTAGATACGCTGGAGGGGAGGGATAGGATACAGAAGGACCTAGACCAATTGGAAGATTGGGCCAAAAGGAATCTGATGAGGTTCAATAAGGATAAGTGCAGGGTCCTGCACTTAGGACGGAAGAACCCAATGCACAGCTACAGACTAGGGACCGAATGGCTAGGCAGCAGTTCTGCGGAAAAGGACCTAGGGGTGACAGTGGACGAGAAGCTGGATCTGAGTCAGCAGCGTGCCCTTGTTGCCAAGAAGGCCAATGGCATTTTGGGATGTATAAGTAGGGGCATAGCGAGCAGATCGAGGGACGTGATCGTTCCCCTCTATTCGACGTTGGTGAGGCCTCATCTGGAGTACTGTGTCCAGTTTTGGGCCCCACACTTCAAGAAGGATGTGGATAAATTGGAGAGAGTCCAGCGAAGGGCAACAAAAATGATTAGGGGACTGGAACACATGAGTTATGAGGAGAGGCTGAGGGAGCTGGGATTGTTTAGCCTGCAGAAGAGAAGAATGAGGGGGGATTTGATAGCTGCTTTCAACTACCTGAAAGGGGGTTCCAAAGAGGATGGCTCTAGACTGTTCTCAATGGTAGCAGATGACAGAACGAGGAGTAATGGTCTCAAGTTGCAGTGGGGGAGGTTTAGATTGGATATTAGGAAAAACTTTTTCACTAAGAGGGTGGTGAAACACTGGAATGAGTTACCTAGGGAGGTGGTAGAATCTCCTTCCTTAGAGGTTTTTAAGGTCAGGCTTGACAAAGCCCTGGCTGGGATGATTTAACTGGGAATTGGTCCTGCTTTGAGCAGGGGGTTGGACTAGATGACCTTCTGGGGTCCCTTCCAACCCTGATATTCTATGATTCTATGAAGGAATCAGTCTTGAGGCAAATAGGCTGTTGCTGCAGATCCACCCCGATTAATTCTATGATTTGCGTGGGTGTTAAAGTGGACTTGTCTAAATTTCACTGGAATCCCAGCAATGAAAGAATTGAAGTGCAGCAGGGGCTGCTGTTTACATTCTCTGACATGACCATCCAGGTAGGAAAATGTTGGTCTGCCTTGGCTATCACTACAAGCACTTTTGTAAAGACCCTAAGGGCCATCAAAAGGCCACTTTCTGTACTGAAAGTGGTCTGGGCCCACCATGAAATGCAGGAGGGTTTCAGGAGGTCCAGGGGGGAGGGGAGAGAAAAGTGGGAAATGTCCAAATGAAAGAATACCTCTTTCAAATCGAGGGCCATAAACCAGTCGCCTGAGTTGAGGGAGGGTATCAGAGGCCAGGGTGATCATCCTAAACTTTGAGTGTTGTATGAAGACATTCAACTGCCTGAGGTCCAGCATTGGCCTCCAGGCCCCCCTCTTTTAGGGGTGAGGAAGTACCTTGAGTAAAACACCTTCCCTACATGAGGGGATGGTATGGGCTCTATTTTGAGAATCATCTAATGAGACAGGTCCCTGAAAAGGGACTGGAAGAGAGCAACTCTAGTGTGTAGCTGTTTGATAGCATCCAGGATGCACTTGTCCCCTGTGATAATGTGAAAGAACTGGGAGAGAACGGGCCAGGCAGCCACCAAAAGTGGTGATAGTGAGCGGCACAGAGACTGGCAGATCCCTCATGTATCGCATCAAAATACTTTCTGGAGGCAGCTAAGGCCGTGGAGTGGAGTGCGATGATGTGGGATGCTAGCCATGCTGGACAATTCCTTGGGGGAGGGAGAGGGTTCACAGGATGGTTGGAGGGGAGCTTAATGAGACAAGTCCCATGGGGACCTTGGGAAAGGATACAGATGGATTATGTAGGACCCCTACCATTAAATTATGGGGGGGAGGAGGAGGGAGAATCAATTTATTATGCTGGTGGCGTTAGATGCTTTTAGTAAGTGGATGGAGACGTTCCCCATGGGATACCAAACTGCCAAGGTGACAGCTAAAAAGTTGGTCAATAAGGTATTTACTCGTTCGCGGGGGGTTCCAAAAATAATAGACTCTGACCAAGGAGCCGCTTTCCGATCCCATCTGATTGGGGAGCTCACAGCACTCACCGGAATCATACAGCTGTTCATAGAATCATAGAATATCAGAGTTGGAAGGGACCTCTGGAGGTCATCTAGTCCAACCCCCTGCCCAGAACAGGACCAATCCCCAACTAAATCATCCCAGCCAGGGCTTTGTCAAGCCTGACCTTAAAAACTTCTAAGGAAGGGGATTCCACCACCTCCCTAGGTAACACATTCCAGTGTTTCACCACCCTCCTAGTGAAAAAGTTTTTCCTAATATCCAACTTAAATCTCCCCCACTGCAACTTGAGACCATTACTCCTAGTCCTGTCATCTGCTATCACTGAGAATAGTCTAGATTCATCCTCTTTGGAACCACTTTTCAGGTAGTTAAAAGCAGCTATCAAATCCCCTCTCATTCTTCTCTTCCGTAGACTAAACAATCCCAGTTCCCTCAGCCTCTCCTCATAGGTCATGTGTTCCAGTCCCCTAATCATTTTTGTTGCCCTTCGCTGGACTCTCTCCAATTTCTCCACATCCTTCTTGTAGTGTGGGGCCCAAAACTGGACACAGTACTCCAGATGAGGCCTCACCAATGTCAAATAGAGGTGAACGATCACGTCCCTCGATCTGCTGGCAATGCCCCTACCTATACACCCCAAAATGCCATTGGCCTTCTTGGCAACAAGGGCACACTGTTGACTCATATCCAGCTTCTCGTCCACTGTCACCCCTAGGTCCTTCTCTGCAGAACTGCTGCCTAGCCATTCAGTCCCTAGTCTGTAGCGCTGCGTTTGATTCTTCCGTCCTAAAAGTGCAGGACTCTGCACTTGTCCTTGTTGAACCTCATCAGATTTCTTTTGGCCCAATCCTCCAATTTGTCTAGGTCCCTCTGTATCCTATCCCTACCTGCCACCGTATCTACCACTCCTCCCAGTTTAGTGTAATCCGCAAACTTGCTGAGGGTGCAATCCACACCATCCTCCAGATCATTAATGAAGATACTGAACAAAACCAGCCCCAGGACTGACCCTTGGGGCACTCCGCTAGATACCGGCTGCCAACTAGACATGGAGCCATTGATCACTACCCGTTGAGCCCGACAATCTAGCCAACTTCCTACCCACCTTGTAGTGCATCCATCCAGCCCATACTTCTTTAACTTGCTGACAAGAATATGTGGGAGACCGTGTCAAAAGCTTTGCTAAAGTCAAGGAATAACACGTCCACTGCTTTCCCTTCATCCACAGAACCAGTTATCTCATCATAGAAGGCAATTAGATTAGTCAGGCATGACTTGCCCTTGGTGAATCCATGCTGACTGTTCCTGATCACTTTCCTCTCGTCTAAGTGCTTCAGAATTGATTCCTTGAGGACCTGCTCCATGATTTTTCCGGGGACTGAGGTGAGGCTGACTGGCCTGTAGTTCCCAGGATCCTCCTCCTTCCCTTTTTTAAAGATTGGCACTACATTAGCCTTTTTCCAGTCTTCCAGGACTTCCCCTGATCGCCATGAGTTTTCAAAGATAATGGCCAATGGCTCTGCAATCACATCCGCCAATTCCATATTGCTTATCACCCGCAAGCTGTGGGACAGGTGGAACGCATGAACTGCACTATTAAAAGTAAATTGAGAAGGGGGGTAGAAAAAGGAGGGAAAAATTGGTCACAATTGTTACCCTTTGTTCTAATGAGAATAAGGGCCCAAAGAATCAAAAGGTACAGGATTCTCCCCACCATGAAGCTCTTATGGGAAGGCCAGTGTAACGGTGGGAAAATTTGCTTTCTCCAGTACCTGGAGAGGTTTCTACACAGGATTAACACAAGAATGGGTTTTAACCCTAATTGACCTCAGCAGGCAGTGGCCTGGCAAAAAGAGCAAGGAGCAGCAAAAGTCAAAACATGGTATAATCTACCAGGAGAACACAATATACTGCAGTGGGTGATTGAGTGATGTACCAGATTCCCAGCTTGACAAAACCCTGGCTGGGATGATTTAGACAGGGCTGGTTCTGCTTTGAGCAGGGGGTTGGACTAGTTGATCTCCTTAGTTCTCTTCTAACCCTGATCTTCTATGATTCTATGATTCCAGGAAACGCATCCATTCCAAGCTCCTAAATGGAAGGGCCCTTAACGGGTCCTTAACCAATTAGGGCCCAATTTGCTATTACTGGCAACAGAAAATGGGGGACAGGAGTTGGTTCACTGTACAAAAATAAAGAGGTAAAAGCACACAGAAGATGAGAAACAGGAAACGATGTTATTTGCTTTACAGAAACAAAATGCAAAGGATGGTGGAACGGTGGAATGGAGAGAAATCAACAACAATCCAACGTGGAAAGGTAAATAGTACCTGTGGATGTGAATGGGATGATGTTTAATAATCCAGAACAGAGGTGTAACCACTCACCAAATACCCCCCAGTGATTTAATGAAGGGGGAAAAGGAATGAGAACGAATTCTAACCATACGGATTAAGGGAGAGTGTAAAGGGGGAATGGAATTTGCTTCCCCCCTTGGCAAACTTAATTATACTTGTAGTGCCCCTTCCCTGGTACCACCCCTTCCAATATATGGTCGTGTTCCATTCTGGGGGTGGGGGTGTCTCGTGTCTGGCGGCAATGAGCCCACTCAATGAGAATGAGCCCACCTCTTATGTACCTGACGGGAGGGGTAAGGAGCAAGGTTACTTTTGGCCATGGTCACTTTATGTGTCTCCTCCTTACACCTTCCCACTCCTCCAGCTGCTTGGTTACCATAGCAACTGATTAGCCCCTTATCTTCTCTTGTTACTGAAAGGCAAGGCTACCAGCTTGGGGTGGGGATATAAGAGAAGGAGGGGAATGCAGCCTTGTGCTTTCACTTACATTCTTTTGCTCGCTTATTCAGCCTGTTTAAACTAAAAGCAAGGCCAGAAGCAAGATTATTATTGTTTGGTCTTTACCCTTTTTATTTCACAGTCTCCTAACAAGGACCATCAATGACTATTAGCCATGATGGTCAGGGAAAACCCCATTCTCTGGATGTCCCTAAACCTCTGACTGCTAGAAGCTGGGACTGGATGACAGGAGATGGACCACTTGATAAATGCTCTGTTTTATTAATTCCCTCTGAATCATCTGGCACTGGCCACTATTGTGAGACAGGATACTGGGCTAGACGGACCATTGGTCTGACCCAGTATGGCCATTCTTATGTTCTTATCATGCTCCAATACTAGAGCCAAAGGTACCACAGGATCCTACCCTGGCCTATCAGGAACAGGAGTAGATGCAGAGTACGTGACTGCACTGGAGCTTCCAATTCACAGCTGGGGCAAGCTACTGGCAATGCTGGCCTGACTGAGTCAGGACATCCTATAACAGGATTGGATCTGAGAAGGACTCGGGATTCCAGATCTGTATAGATAGCTAGGTCCTAGAGGAGGTCATATTGAGGTCCAGTCTGCGAAGTGTCTTGGGCTTGGCCTGAACTGTCCATCTCACCTTGGAAGTGGAGGACGTGTGCAGGGCCAGTACCACCAGTGCAGAGGGAGAATGATCCCTTCTGTTTTTATGCAGTGCACGAGTTGTTACTGTTCTTTCACTGCAAGGTTTCAGTGCCCTGGAAGCTCCCGATACAGTCAATGTAATCTTCCTGTAGCTCCAGGTGCACCTGTTCTGGAGCACAGAGTCTGACAGGACGAAGAGACAAAGGAGACCCATTTTTAGAGAATTTATGGGGAGATTTGTCCCTCTTTTTGTGGGGTTGTTGGCCCTTGCCTTCCTCATGCTCCTGCTTCATAGTCCATTTCTTGAGGATTCCCATCTGTTGGGATGAGACACAGGAAGGGTGTTGCCCGGAGGCTCTGAATAGGTAGTTGGGGAGTAGGAGGGCCCAGGTTCCGAACAGAGCCTCATGGAGAGCTCCAGCACTTGAATTAGTGGGATTGCCTAGTACACAGGGAGAAGCATGGCAGATGCCACACTTTGCAGGGATGTGTGTTTCCCCGAGGTAATACAGGCAGCTCTCATGTGGGTTGCTCAGTAAGAAGACCTGGGGGCTAGCCAGGCAAGGCTTGAAGCCTGGAACTTTGAGCATAAAAGGTATACAAAATGGTGGGGGAGCTGAGGGAATCCCCACAATCCCCACATAACTAATTTTAGCACTAAAACTCAAGCTATTTACAACTTTGAACAATTATTTACAATATTTACAGGTTTGACAAAGCAGAGCACTGAGGAGCAGAATCGGACATAGGAGGGTTCCATCCCAGACCACAGAAAAGGAACTGGAGAGGCTGTTGATCAGCACCACCCCTTATGTCCTTGGTTGGGAGCACAAAGAGGTGCAGAGTGCAAGCATGGACCAACAGACACTGGTATTGAAGAATTTCCAGTACCCAGTGCACAAAGAGCATGCACACCCACAATGAATACCCATAGGGATCAGCACCTGAAGAAGAACCTGACTACATATTTAATAAAACAAAGTTACAATAAGGCAGCTTTTCAAACGTAATGTTGCATCAACAAGTTAAAGGGGTATTGTCTACATGACATCAAGTCAATTCGTCTGGGATTTTCGAAGGAGCCTAATGGAGCTGGGCACTTACAATCCCAGCCTTAAATAATGGAGTTAATACGCGTGCCCTGAATGCCCTTGACCACACGTGGGTTTAGTCACATCTTCCTTTTTATCGTTTTAATGTCTCTTCGCCCATTCCCAATTGCTGTGTAAAAGTTTTAATTTGTTTATGTGAATCCGACTTTACACTATCAGCAAATGCACAAAAGCAAAACTGAAAAGGAAAGGTTCCCCCATGCATTCTGCATCAGTTCTATTAAACTGTAGAAACAAAAAAGACAGGAGTGTGATTTTTAAGTCGGTGTTCCTTTTAAATCAAGCCTTCACATTGGTTTCCCTATCCGTTCCACAGTGGTAGGAGATGGATGATTAGAAAGGGGAGCTCTGCTCTTTACACAAAAATATCCCAGTGAAGAATCAAAAGGGAAGAAAATGCAGAAAATGCAGTAGATTTGTGAATAGTTATTCAAGTGTGGAAACTGCACATCCAGACAGTTTTCACAACAGGCCAGGTTGCTAGCTACTTGTTTTTAGTTAGATTATTAACTGCTGCTGCCTACATGAAGAAAGCAAACAGCAAAGAGGAATACTGATTTGCTTCAATGCTTTGTAAGGACATGAAGTGACACATTAGTACGGATCAGCTGCAGTAGTCTTTAATGCAGCAACACAGCTTTATTTTAAAAAAGAAACAATTCTACAGTAGGTTCCTTCTCACACCTTAAGTACCCACACATATCACCATCATTATCCTTTCTAGACCTCTCGGTTTGTTTTGTAGCCAGGAAGTAAGCTCCAATATGTTCAAATACTCAGTCCAACACCACCTTTAAAACATCAGGACTCAAGTCTGGGACATCAATGGATATCCCATTTTTGTGGATTGGATATCACTTAGTTGGCAGCTAAAGCATAAATGCTGCACAGCCATTACCACAGGAAGTAGGGAGAGGGAAAGCTACTTTTAGCAAGGGCATCTAAGCTCAAGAACCATACCTGATTTTTGGACATGATACAATATACATCACATCGCATCTCTGGTCTCCTCTCAGGAGAATTAAGACATTTGTATTCCCTTTCTTCCTCACTGCTGATGTAAGAGGTCCAATCTGTCAGCCCCGGAGACTGAAAATCCTCCATTTATCCCAAAGAAGCAAGGTTCCCTCACACTGACTTGGGAGGGATCCACCTCTAGGAGTAAGGAGAGAAGCCCAATTCTCATAGCCATTCACTCTTCAGCCTCTCTGTGGTGATTTTAGGTAGACATCTGTCCACTAACAACTGTGATGACTATAAGACCAGCCAACAACTCTCCAACACCACCTACTATAGAGAATTCAAAGACCACCCTGTATTACAATTCACACAGGAATTAAAGGAGATCATCAAATCCTTCCACAAACAGCTCCAAGAAAAACTCTACAACCTCATCCCCCACAAACATAACCCAGTGATCTTATACATACATCCCAAGATACATAAACAAGGGAACCCAGAAAGACCCATCATATCTGCCCACAGCGCTCTTACTGAAGGAATATGAAGATTCTCAGAAACCCATGCTCAAGCCACTCATCACAGAAAGGGCCAGTTTCCTAAAGGACATAATTGACTTACTCCAGAAAATCTAACATTAACTACCTCCCTCAGAATACTGTCCTTGCCACCAGATGTCATATCCCTATACATCAACATCCCTCATCATGATGGTATCATTGCCTCCCTCCAATATCTATAAGACAATAGACAACACTTACATAGCCACACCAAAAACTTTAACAATCTCATCCATTTTATCCTTATCCATACCAATTTTACATTTAACACTCTGTCCAAACCATGGGAACAGCCATGGGTACTATGACAGCTCCTCAATATGCTAATTTCTTCCTGGGCCACCTTGAGGAAGAATTTCTCAACAAATGCACCACAAAACCTATGCTATACCTGAGATTCATCAATTATATTTTCATCCTCTGGACAGACAACCTAAACTCCCTCGACAGATTTCCACCACAACTTCAACACTGCCACCCACACATCAAACTCTCTTTAGAACACTCCCACACCAGCATCAACTTCCTGGACACCACGATCAGCTTCAGTAATGGAAGCCTACAGCCAACCATACACAAGAAAGCCACAGATCACTACACACTTACCTCCACCTCAGACACACCAAGAAATCTGCTATCTACAGCCAGGACTCAGATACCATAGAATATTCTCTGAGGAGAAAGTCCAGGAAACACACTCTAAACCACTTTAAAACACCTTCAACAGACACTACACCAGAGAAGTCGAAAGCATCATGGAACAGGGTACCCAAATACCGAGGAAACTTGCTTCAACATGGACCAAAAACCCCCCAACCTCCCTTTTGCGACCTTTAAATAGCCTCCCAGACTCACCAAGCTCATCATCAGCCCAGGTCACACCAAGTCGAAGTAGCACCAGACTCTGCCATCACAACAAATACAAAACTGCAGACATCAACACCCCCCCAAACACACCTTTCAAGATCCATGTATCCTAAATGTGCCTTGCATAATGTGTGAGGTACCTCAGCCAATGCATCCAACTGCCCCTACTAGAACTATGTGGGTGAAGAGAGACAACCACTACGTTCTCGAATGAGCTCTCAAGGGAAAAAAAAACAAAAAAACAAAACACTACCCATTTGTGGGTGAACTTTTTTTGCAAATATCCATATCTGACTTTTCAGTCCTCATCCTCAAAGGAAACTTGCACTCCACCTTCAAAAGAAGGCCCTGGGAACATAAATTCATAACTCTGTTAGACACTAAAAACATTATGGACGCAAAGACACTGGTTTTATGGCTAATTACAACAATTTGTAACCCACTAACCCTCTTTTCCTATGACTGTAGAGGTACTATTGCTAAAATCATTTTAAATGGTTTCCCTTATGCTTAACAATCTGCCCCACTTGGTATTTAGCTGTGACACTGATTAATTTTTCCGGAGCTGAAGAAGAGCTCTACGATGCCCGAGAACTTGTACCTTCCATCAACAGAAGTTGATCTAATAAGAGATATTATGTCATCCACCTTGTCTCATTAAGAACTAGACAGACCAACTAAATGATTTCTCACAGCTAATTTTTTCCTATAATAAAACATGTTTTACTGAATATATTTGGGAAAGAAGGGGAAGGAGCAGCTGTTGGGTACCTGGTTTTGGGCCATACTGCATTTTGTATAATATGTTTTTTCTTGTATTCTGCAGGGCACCTCAAAGGCCTTTGAGACAATATTTATTATTAAAACTGATATATCTTACCTTTCTGTCTCTGGATTTCGGAACAGTTTTCCCTGCATTAGAGACCACCACAAAACTCCCAGAGGCTCCTTTTCCTTTCACCTATTTTAAAGAATAATTTCCATTTCAGTCCCCAGTAAGCAATAAATTAACTTTCAATAATGACCAATTGAGAAAGGCTGTAGTATATTGTGCCAAAGATTTAGACTACCTCTCGATTGTGCACCTTACAGCGACACAGGAGAGCTCTTCTGCAAACAAAACAATATCACCCCCAATGAGGGGCGGTAGCTTTGTCGGTAGGAGAGTGTCTGTCCACACCGGCGCTTTTCGTCAGTAAAACTTTTGTCAGTCAGGGATTTCCCCCCCCCCCCCCAGACAAAAGTTTTACCGATGAAAGCGCAGTGTAGACATGGTCTTAGATTGGAGCCCTCTATCTTAGCCACAGAGAGCTATGGTGATTTTAAACAAGAAGGACTGACCTTTCTGTAAGATTAAGGAGCTAGTTGGTAACAAAAGGCAATTATAATAGCATAATCCAGGGGTTCTCAAATGGGGGATTGGGACCCCTCAGGGGGTCGCGAGGTTATTACATGTGGGAGTCACGAGCTGTCAACCTCCACCCCAAACCCCATTTTGCTGCCAGCATTTATAACGTTGTTAAATATATTTAAAGGTGTTTTTAACTTATAAGGGGTGGGGGGTCGCAGTCAGAGGCTTGCTGTGTGAAAGGGGTCACCAGTAAAAAAGTTTGAGAGCCACTGGCATAATCTGTTTGCCTTGAGCAGATGATTCTGTGATGCTGGAAATCTGATGTTGCCAGGACAAAACATACTTTTAAATTAGACATGCTGATGCAAAAAGGTGAGGTAGCTAAACATACTGTGAAGACATGAGTTGTTGCAATGCCATAAACCACAGTTCACCATCAAAATACAAACACTTGTATCTTGTACAGAAACTTACAAAGTATGTGGTTCCTAGAACAATGCTGACATCCTGTCAATGATCAAAGAAGCAGAGACAAAGGTATAGTAACCTTCAAGAGGGAGAAGATGATCACCCAAATGACATGACTATTGAGTGCCTCACTATTAGGTTAATATGGGTATTTTCACCCACCTCTGCAGTGCTGCTCAGAGTGGCTCTTACCTGTCTGATGACTCCCCTCTCCAGTTCCCTTTTCAATGCTTGCTTTAGAAGATAGCCTCTCCTCTCAAGTTCCAGGGAAGGGTACTTGTGTATAATGTATTTACGTATGGCAACCACGGATGCACCACTCTTTTGAAAGCATGCCTGAAACAGAACCAACAAGTTAGCAAACCAAGTGCAATAGACCTACCTCTCTATGGGACCAGAGGGGTAGAGATTAACTGTTGCATATATGACAGCACAGTGGCCCAACATGCCAGGGCTAGCCTTGGTCCCACATTGGTTTCAGAAGCAAAGAATAGCACTAACGATACCATATCTTTCTACCCTTACAGATTGACTGAACAGCAAACATGAAAGTAGTGGAACACTCTCCTGTCCTGTGTTACAAAGTAGCAATTTATGTTGTAACAGAGATAATCACTCCTTACAGCAAAGCAACAACTGCACAACTGTTAATATGTTCCACCAACATCAGAGCGAGTTAATCATTGGTTACTGAAGTACCATACATATACTTGATCATAAGCTGGTTCGTTTATAAGCCGACCCCCTCCCCCCCAGGTGGATAAGTAAAAATAGAAAATTTTTATGACCCATTCATAAGCCGACCCTATAATTCAGGATCAGCAAACTTGGGCTCCCCGGCCATCAGGATAAGCTGCTGGTGGGTCGAGATGGTTTGTTTACCTTGAGAGTCGGCAGACAGAGGCAAACCTACGTAAACAAAGCGTCCTGGCGCGCCAGCTGCTTACCCTGACAGGTCGGGACAGTAACTAGTGGGGAAATTTTTTTCGGGGGGCGGGGGAGGGGGGCGGAAGAGAAGCTGGGGGTCAGGGGAGTAACCCCTGTGACCACCCCCCACATGACTCCACTCCTAGCCCGGGACCCCCACACTCTCCCCATCCCATCCCATCTTATCTGGGGAGGATGCATCTGGCCTGGCTGGAGCTGCTCTGAAAGGCTGAGCAGCGCGGTCGCAGCCTGCTCTGGCAGGCCAGACCGGGTGGCACGGCCACAGCATGTTCCAGCAGGCTGGGCCGGGCGGTGCGGCCGCAGCCTGCTCTGCAGGGTGGGGTCGAGCAACATGGCTGCAGCCTGCCAGCCCCGGAGCTACGGCTGCTTCGGAGACTGGGGGGAAGAGCAGCGGAGAGACTCTGGCCCCGCCTTTTCCATTCTGGCTCTGCTGCCTCTCCTTGCTCCCTCTGTTGGGGAGAGGGGCTGCGTCCCATCTCTCCCTCTCTATACCCGTTGATAAGCCAACTCCCTTCTCTGGTGCTTCCCTTTTTTACTAAAACAATTTCGGCTTATGAACAAGTATATACGGTAATTGCCAAATTTCCACTCCCAATTTTTTGCCTTGAATTTTGAGAGTGAAACTAGCAGGCTAAAAACAGAAACTAAGCTACAAATTCATATTTTAAAGTTGCTTCTTTCAGAGATTCATGTTTAGGATACCAAGTGTTACTTTAAAATATTCTTAAGTATAAGAGCTCTTAAGATTATAACAATACTATAATTCTGCTTGTTTTGTAGCCCAGTTGTTATCCTAAATCAATTACTTAAAAAAAAAAAAATCTTATTTTAAAATCAATTAATCGGTAGTTCCAAGGGTTTAACTTGATGAAACTCTGGGTATAAAGTCAATTTGCAGGTCTAGATAGATTTAGGCTGACTGCCCACATGTATAGCCATGTAGCACGGAATGAATTTAACCCACACAGAGCAGAGTTATGAGCCTTAGAATCTACACCATTACCTGCCTCTTCTAAATAACAGCCAGCAATCTAGGATTTATAGCAACCTAGAGTTTAGATCATTTCTTCTCTCTTCCTCCAATGGATTTGGACGAAACTTCGGAAGACTGCAGTGGCGGGAGAGGTAGAGTCTTTTGCAACCAAGGCTGGTGGAGCCCAGACTCCCTGTGAAGGGAGTGTGCATTGAGTGAGTTCTAAGGGGAAGGTGGCACTGTTACTGCTACAAAAAGCATCTTGGGCCACAGCCAGAAGTGGGGATGCAGTAGACTTAAGACCACTGCCATTTTTGGACTTAATCTGCAGTATTTCAATCCATTTTGAGCTTTGAAAAAGCTTTGAAAGAGACACATAGCAAACTGCTGTGCCAATCAAAATAAATCCGGAAGAACACAGCTAGAAGCAGAAGCACAGCAGACTGGTTAACTGATGTCAGCAGTCAACCAAAGTCAATGCAACAGTTTCTAATGTGTTAAGCACGAAGAGGTACAAAATCTAGACAGAGAAAAGTTTGTCAAGAGCCCCCCTCAGTTACATCACTGACTGAGAAATAAAACTCAAGTGCCAGGAGTCAAGAATGTAGTAGGAAGAGGACCTGAAACATAAGCCCTCGTATCAGAGACCTAGTATGAGGCCTGAGCTAAATAGTGGTCAAAGCTTTGCGGATATAAAGCAAAGTCAGGTGGATATTGGCAAGAATAGGGCTGATATTGCAGAAACACACATTCCTAAGTGGTGCTAGGCACAGGCCATGCATGCAAACACATTCCAGAAGGGTGGTACCAGAACACCTCGACACCAACACATTCCTCAAAAGATAACAGGAATATGCTAACCCATCTTGAAGATAAGGTCAGTATAACAGCATGATGGATAGAGATGTTCTGATTGAACCAACAGGTACACGGTAATTGGTGGTGGTTAGCTACATTACAGGGTGGTATCTAGGCACGTCAGAGGGCAGTAACTAGTCACATCACGGGGGCAACAAGGAACTTGTTTGTATCTGTGTATAAAGATGTATCTCAGAGGGAGTGTCTTTGTCTGGCCAAGGGGAGAATGGAAAGTCCAGCCATTCACTGAGCCAGTACATTGTCACGAGCACATGTGTTAGTGTACCATTGAGCCAGGGCATTAGCACCGTTCATCGGCAATAAACCTGACCAAGTTCCTTTGCTGAAAACCGAGTCTGTGGATTTAATGGGCAGCTCAATCAAATTCTGCTATCTCCGCAGAGCTGGGATGGGGGCGGGGGGGAGAAGAAGAGAGAGAGAGAACGAACATGCGCACAGACACACACACACACACACACACACCCATCTGACCACATGGAATTTCTGTCACCGAAGTCCAACAGTATACAATGTATTATAGCTAATTGCACGACTATACTACAAAAGGAAGTTTCTTTTAAAAGTACAGTATTATTCATGTCTATACAGAAAGCTGACCTGAACACAAGGGCACATCACCACAGCAGGATTTCTGGACCTCCTATTATGATTATTTTTCCCTGCCCCACCATTGCAGCAGCACGGTTATGTTAATACAGATACACGATCTCTTGCCTTATCTATGGACTTATAACATACTCCTTGTAGTATCTGAGGAGCGACTTCTCCATGCCTTAACACATGCTGAAAGTGATTTTGCTTACCCACAGTCAGAATTAAGTATATATTAGTCCCAAGAAAAGAAACTGAGGATACCACTGTGAAGCCTAAGAATCCTCAGATTCATAATATATTTTATATCTGACCTACAAACAAAGGGAATGAAGTCTTCCACTTGCCTTGATGGCCTCAGTTAAGATAGCATCCATCTTTGGGCGTGAGGAAGCAGCCATCTGTGTTTGCTTCTGTGCTCTAGCTAGTTGGCTAGCAGAAAGGGTTGCCCATGAGGGAATGGTCTTTTTCACTTTCTTCTCCTTTTCTTTAGACTGATCCTTCTCACTTTAGGGGAGAGGGGGAAAAAAAAAAACAGTGACAGTAAGACAACAAAAAGAAAAGGAGTACTTGTGGCACCCTAGAGACTAATCAATTTATTTGAGCATAAGCTTTCGTGAGCTACAGCTCCCTTCATCGGATGCATACTGTGGAAAATACAGAAGATGTTTGTTTTTATACACACAAATCATGAAAAAATGGGTGTTTATCACTACAAAGACAACAGATATTGCACCAAGGCAGCCCATGGAGCAAAGAGGCAAAACTCAACCCTCCCTCCCCCCCCAAAAAAATACAAACCAAAACAAAAATCTCAAAAGGTTGTCTTGAAAAGGAAGGGCTTTTAAAAAAAATATAGGAGGAGGCTAAGTGGATACAGCACTGACGACTTTATATTTAAAGTAATATAATTTTGAAGCATAGACTGTGGTAGTTCAGTGCCAGAGGATAAATCCAAAACCCCTCAAAAGACCAATTCATTTACTACATAACTAACACACGTGTTCAAGACCAACAAGGACACAAGGAACTAGAGATCTGCCCTTGTCCCTTCAGACAAAAGGATTCACACAGTATACCACAACTTTAACTCTCCTTTGGACAACACAGGGTTCCAAGACAGAATGGAGACCCATATCCAGGCCAGGTCTACCCTACAAACCTTTGCGGACATAGCTATGTCAGCAGGGGTGTGACGTGTGACCAACACAGTTGTACCAGCAAAAGTCCCTAATGTAGATAGTTATATTGGCAAACCTGCACTTCTGCCAGTGATGCTTGGTTAGCTTTTGGAGTGGGAGATTGTGAGAGAGAGAGAGAGAGAAGAGACACGATACCTAGAATGAACTATGTCAGCAAAAGTACAGTTTTATTAGAATAAGCTGTGTCCACACTGGGAGCACTTTGCCAGCAGAGTATAGTACTATACCTACACTGTCATAGGGCTCCTAGTCTATACCTAGCCCCCCGTGATGGACAGTCAGAGTTAGTCAAAAAGACAATGCAGAAAGCTTTGCACTCCGGATAACACCCTTACAGTATACTAACATGGCATATGGGTTGTTCAGTTAAACTTCTGTAAGGGCTCTGCCTTACCAGGGAAGAGGCAAAGTAACTGTCATAAGAAGGTTACAGGAATATTACCGTATAGCACATTTAAATCACTAACTTAGCAGTCTAGCAAAACTGATTTTGAATTGCAGCAAGGATTTATTTCAGTTCATTGGAAAGTGGTAGAACAGGAAGAATTATTTGCAACCACAAGTGGGGGTGGGACACCAGTTTGGAGCAACCTCAAGGCTTCTCTTCTTGGGAAACAGTATCAAGTAGAACAAAACACTTAATTCACATCCTGGGAATTCAGTAATAGAACAAGGTGCTAACAGTGGAGCGCCTTACACAGAATCTCTGTGATTAGGACACGAAAGACAGGTTGCCTGAATATTACTCCTACTTATTTACATTTGTGGGATTTGCCCACAGCCCAGCTGAGCTTTGGAATCTTCTAGAAAAGCAGTGCCTGTTGGGACCACAAGTAAGCATTCTGTGCCCCGAGAGTACACACAGTTCCCATCCTCTTCAGTGCTTTCCTTTTCACAACTAGCTGTAGATTCTCTGGGTACGGACAGGAGTTTGTGTGTACGTACATCCCACAAACAGGAATATGCAGAACCACCTCAAAGATGAATTGCTCATTTCAGGTCGGCAGTCAAGTGACATAAGTATATCCCTCTCCCTGTACTAATGGAAAACAAAAAGATGGACAATATGTTCAATATATTCAGACTAGCAAACCGGTTTGCAGAAAACATGTATTTTCCGGCAAATCTGGTTTGCAGGGGAAAAAAATTCCACACAAATAATTTCCTGGGAAATGTAATCTGCTACTAGATGAACCCAAGGAATGTGTTCCACCCCAAAACAAAATACTCAATTTTTTATTAATTTACTTCAAAAACAGCAGTGGCATTTTGGCTCCCATCCTTAGTTTTCAAGAAAATTTTAGTCTTTTGTCACTAAGATCCTTTAGAAGAATTTTTCCTAACTTCCCCTGCAATCCCACCCCAATTCCAGGCATTCAGAAAGGATAGGTCTTACTCCTTTTTGGTTTCTTCAGAAGACTTTGCTTCTCCCTTCTCACTCTCTGGTTCTTTTGGCTGCTCTGTCTCACTGGATGTAGCAGGTGGAGTTTCATTTTCTTGCTCCTCTCCAGTAGAAGCAGATTCCTCAGAGCTGACTTCCACGTCTAATGAAAAATTTGGAAATACAAAAGTCTGTATCCAAAACAAAACTCTATTCTTTAAAAAAAGGCACAGGGAGAGTTTATAAACACACCCAAAAGCAGCCGTTTCCCCAGATAATCTCTGTGAAAAACTCAAATTATCCATTTAAATTAAACCTTAAAAACAGTTCTATTAAGTTTTTAAAGCTCTTCAGTATGTCGTGATTAGCAGTCAAATGCCAGAGTAAACTTCAAAACAGACATTACATAAAATTCTCAAACTGGATTAAGTCAATTTTCTCATTTCAACCCCCCTGAACATCTCCTTTTCCTAGACTATGGAAGTTTACTACCATTGTGGTCACTCAAGTGAGATGCCACAGAAGAAGCCACTATCATTTTTGTTCAGTGCTAACACTAGATGAAGTGGAAAAGTTTTTGCCTAGACTGAGATGATCTCTGGCATCCTTGCACACCTTTTAATACTGAAGAGACACTGTCAGTTAAAATTTGACAACATTTAGATACATCAAAACAAGTTTTTGGAAAACTTGAAATCAATATAAACGTACCCATCAGTTCTTTTGTTTTCAAGAATAGGTTTGATCATGACCAACTAATGTTTCAAAAACATCAATCTTTGTTTATACTAAACAGTGGCACTGAACATTTAGGTAACATGTTAACATTTTTAAACTAGGTTTCAGAGTAACAGCCGTGTTAGTCCGTATTCGCAAAAAGAAAAGGATATAATGTCTGCTGCAGTTTCTACGGTATGCATCCGATGAAGTGAGCTGTAGCTCACGAAAGCTCATGCTCAAATAAATTGGTTAGTCTCTAAGGTGCCACAAGTACTCCTTTTCTTTTTCTTTTTAAACTAGTCATGCATGATTCTAGACAGGGCCCGAGAGTTTACAGAAGTGTTGGCAACTGCCTTTGTCTAACACATAGGGATGAAAACCAATGTCAGAAACCAACATTCTAAGAAAATGAACGCAAATAGTTGAGTGCATGCCTTATAGGCTAGACAACCCATCAAATAAAACTCCAAATTAATGATATCTTGACTTTAGTAAAGCTTTTGATATTATCTTGCATGACCTTCTCATAAACAAACTAGGAAAATGCAACCTAGATAGAGCTACTATAAGGTGAGTGAAAAACTGGTTGGAAAACCTTTCCCAAAGAGTAGTTATTAGTGGTTCACAGTCATGCTGGAAGGGCATAACAAATGGGGTCCTGCAGGGATCAGTTCTGGGTCCGGTTCTGCTCAATATCTTCATCAACGATTTAGATAATGGCTTAGAGAGTACACTTATAAAGTTTGCACACAATACCAAGCTGGGAGGGGTTGCAAGTGCTTTGGAAGATAGGATTAAAATTCAAAATGATCTGAACAAACTGGAGAAATGATCTGAAGTAAATAAGATAAAATTCAATAAGGACATATGCAAAGTACTCCATTTAGGAAGGAACAAATCAGTTGCACACAAACAAAATGGGAAATGACTGCCCAGCAAAGAGTACTGCGGAAAGAGTATCGGGGGGTCATAAGCTAAATATAGAATATTAGGGTTGGAAGAGACCTCAGGAGGTCATCTAGTCCAACCCCCTGCTCAAAGCAGGACCAACACCAACTAAACCATATCAGCCAAGGCTTTGTCAAGACGGGCCTTAAAAACCTCTAAGGATGGAGATTCCACCACCTCCCTAGGTAACCCATTCCAGTGCTTCACCACCCTCCTAGTGAAATAGTGTTTCCTAATATCCAACCTAGACCTCTCCCACTGCAACTTGAGACCATTGCTTCTTGTTCCGTCATCTGCCACCACTGAGAACAGCCTAGCTCCATCCTCTTTGGTACCCCTCTTCAGGTAATTGAAAGCTGCTATCAAATCCCCCCTCACTCTTCTCTTCTGCAGACTAAATAACCCCAGTTCCCTCAGCCTCTCCTTGTAAGTCATGTGCCCCAGACCCCTAATTATTTTCATTGCCCTCTGCTGGACTCTCTCCAATTTGTCCACATCCCTTCTGTAGTGGAGGGGACCAAAACTGGACACAATACTCCAGGTGTAGCCTCACTAGTGCCGAACAAAGACGAATAATCACTTTCCTCCATCTGCTGGCAATGCTCACACTAATACAGCCCAATATGCCATTGGCCTTCTTAGCAACAAGAGTACACTGCTGACTCATATCCGTTTTCTCATCCACTGTAATCCCTAGGTCCTTTTCTGCAGAACTACTGCTTAGCCAGCCGGTTCCCAGCCTGTAGCGGTGCATGGGATTCTTCCTTCTGAAGTACAGAACTCTACACTTGTCCTTGTTGAACCTCATCAGATTTCTTTTGGCCCAATCCTCCAACTTGTCTAGGTCACTCTGGACCCTATCCCTACTCTCCAGCATATCTAACTCTCCCCCAGTTTAGTGGCATCTGCGAATTTGCTGAGGGTGAAATTAATCCATTATTTCAACTGTCCATTCGTTGATGGAAAGCCCCTAACCTACTCTAGTTACTCTATGTGCTATGGAAAGCCATCTTCCCTCTCCCTTTAAGAAGTGTGCTCAAGTGACTTTCTGCTGGGCATATTTTTCTTTTAAATTTTGTGAATTAAAAATATCAATTCTAATGCTGCATTAACAACTATTTTTGCTTTAATTTCCTTTCTGCCATAAGAAAGAGGGTAAAAGGAATCAGTGGGATTAATTGAATATGATATCCAAGAATAACATTGCCAAGAAATTCAGCAGAGGTGGTATGATCAGAGATGCAACGTAAATCAATCTTACAAAGAGGTTGTGTGATGGGGCAGCTGCCCCTCACTGGCTAACCAAGGGTTAATAGCAGCCCTTGAGTGGCTGTGCAGAACCCAGCCAACCAGAGGAAGGCTTAGAAGCAGCTAATCAGGGCCAGGCTGGGCCCTATAAGAAGGGCTGCAGGGCAGAGAGTAACTTAGTCTCTCTCTGGAGACTGAGGGAGAAGAGCTGGCTGCCTGCCTGCCTGCAGAGAGAGAAGTGCCTGAGACAGAGCAGTGCTGGGCAGGGTCAGGGGTGTAAGCGCAGCTCCAGCCTGGCTGGCTCCCAGACGGAGGCCTTGATACAGGGGCCAAGTAGGTGCTGGGACTATGGGGAAGTGGCCCAGGTAAAGCAGGTAGCGACAGAGGGGAAGGAGAGGCAGTGAGCGGCTGCCAGCTATAGGGTCCCTGCATTGGGGGCCAGAGTAGTGGGCAGGCCTTGCCCCCACCCCCTCTTTTGCCCCACTGGCTGCTGAAGGAGGTGGTCAGCCAAAGGACTGCAGTTTGTCCCTGAGCGAGAGGCTGGACTAGGGGCTGCAGTTTGCCATTGCAATGAGAGGCTAGGCAAAGGACTGCTGGTTCCCCCCAGAGGCAGGGAGACAACGGAGTTGGGGCACAGCTGGAGGGCCGTGCCCTGAAGAGGATGCCGTGGTCCGGGAGTGACGTGGGTCCCCAGAGTACAACGTGTTACACCTTGCTAAACTGCACAGACCATCAACAGAAAAAAGCAGACAAAGAGGAAGTTACTCACCTTGTGCAGTAATGATGGTTCTTCAAGATGTGTCCCCCTATGGGTGCTCCACTTTAGGTGTCTGTGTGCCCATGCATCTCTCATTGGAAATTTTTGGTAGCAGTGTCCCGCTGAGCCCGCGCATGTGCTCTCCCTCTCTCGTGGTCTGCCTTGAGGCTATTTAGCACTGCACAGGCGAACCCCCCTCACTTCCTTCTCTACCACAGAGCCCTATAGAGAACTCCAAAGTAGAGGGGAGGAAGGCGGGTTGTGGAGCACCCACAGGGACACACAACTCGAAGAACCATAGTTACTGCACAAGGTGAGTAACTCCTCTTCTTCGAGTAGTGTCCCTATGGGTGCTCCACTTTAGGTGACTCTGGAGCAGTACCCACCACTGGAGGCTGGGACTTCGGAGTGGAGTCTTTTACTACAGAGAGTACTGTGGAGTTGAAGATGGTGTCAGCGGCCAAATCTTCAGTGATTGCATAAATGTTCTGCGAAAGTATGGACAGAGGCCCCAATCATTGCTCTATAGATTGGGGAGAAAGGGGTATCCCTATGGAATGTGATTGAGGTAGGAACTGATCTCATGGAGTGCGTATGGATGGAAGCAAGTTGCGTCCTTGCTAAGTGATTAATGCAACTAGAGACCCATTTGGATAGTCTTTGACGAGATATCACAGAGCTTTTGGATCTTTCAGTGGATGAAAGGAAGAATTTAGGGGATTTCCTTAAGTCCTTAGTCCTGTCCAAGTAGAATGCTAATGTCCTTCTAATATCTAGCATATGCACAATTGGTCTCCCAGTTGTCACAAATGTGGTTTTGGGAAAAAACAGGGAGATGGATCTGTTGATTCACATGGAAAATGCAGAAAAAGTAGGGAGAAACTTGGGATATGGCCTTAGAGTTTTTTATTTTATTTTATTTATTTATTTTTGTAAAGACAAAGGTTATGAATGATGGGTGTGCCATCAGGGCGACTATTTCTCCTATGTGCCTAGCTGAGGTGATGGCAATTAGAAATGCTGTCATCATGGACAGGTATAAAGAGAGAACAAGTTGCCTTGGACTCGGAGGGAGGTCTAATCCAAGCCCTGAGAAGTAGATTAAAGTCCCAGGCTGCAGAGGGTGGTGTCACATGGGGGAAGAGAGTCCCAATACCCTTAAAGAGTCTACACATTAGTGGTTGAGCAAACTCCAAGTGGGAAGCCATTTTCACCTTGAGACGTACCTTAAGGGAGCTGAGTGAGAGTTTAAAATGTAGTGCAAAATAAGAGGGAGAAAAGAGGAGGTTGGGTCTGTCCATTTGGAATGGTACAAACTTGGAGTCGTTTCCATTTTGTAGATGGCTATGTGGAGTGGTCAACTTGTGGTTGTATTGCAACATGTGTTTCAGCTTATCAGAGCATTCTGCTTCTAAGCCTTGGAACAAAGAAAGATCCAAGCCTGGAGGTGGAGGACCCATGGGTTGGGGTGAAGGGTCAGCCCATTGTTTTCAGAGACCGGGTGAGGAACAGGCTGACGTCAGAGGAACAGGAGGGCATATTGCCATCTGTGTCAGGTAAGGGAGCCAGACTTGTCATAGTCAAGAGGGGCAATCACAATAACTCGTTGCATTTTCAACAGAATCTTCAATAGGGTAGGAAACTGGGGAAAGACATACAAGTGGGCCCTGTCCGCTGGGAAGACGAGGGCAACTGTCAGTGAATGTTTCCCCGAAGGGTGGCTATATCTTGCAGCACCTGTGAATTCAATATACACTCATTGTCGTGAGAAAATTCCAACTGAGACTGTTGGTTATCCCCTTCTGTATCCCTCATAGACAGACAGCTGAGAGGAGCACATTGTGAGGGGTGTATCAGTTCCAAAGTTTAAATGCTGTCTTGCAAAGGGAGGGAGATCTGGCAGCTCCTTGGCAGTTTATACAAAACATACAGGTCACATTAAGTCCATCATAACCTTTGTGTGTTGTTTTATGATGAAAGGCAGAGTTTGTGCACAGGCACTCCTGACAGTCCCGAGCCCCAAAAGAGTGATATGGAAAGTCATTTCTGTGGAAGGCCATTTGTCTTGAACCTTGCTGTTGTGTAGCTGAGCTCCACAGCATATTAGGGAGACATGGGTCCCAGGGTGGTGAAAGTGGCTAGTGAGAGGAGCGTTCTCGCTTGTACTGCATCAGGTTGATGCTGATAAAGTCCAGTCACTGTACCGGGGTCAGTATGCCACTACAATGAAGTGAACCTTGGAGACTACCCTGTGTGGAGCAGTCTGTACCTATAATGATCCTGCCCCAAAGGTAAGCAGTAGGAAATCTCCTGTACGATGGTTGTATTGAGATATGGAAGTAGGCACCCTGTGATTTCTAGCCCCGAACTTAATCTCTTTGCTCTAGAGCTGGTCCTATCTACTGTGAAGTAAGGTAAGGTGACTTCTGAGTGGCATGACAGGTATATAGATGGCAGCTGATGCTGTAAGGTATCATTGTTCAGGCCCCTGACCAGCTCCTCAAAGTGCTTATAAGAGGCAGTTTGAGAAATCATGGACTGGGGTGCAGACTGTTCTCACTTTTGAGCCCTGAGCCTCTTACACTGTGGCTCATAACAGCACAGAGATGGTGAATATTGAGAAGATTGTGATCTGTGGTGTGGTTGAGAGGTATATCTTCTCTTCTGTTCACAGTGTAGATTCCTAAGGAGCGTAGTGCAGTCTGAGAATCCTTCAGGATGTGGAGAGAAAATCTGTCTTCTCCGCAAAGAGTTTGGCCCTTCATATTGGAAGTCTGTAGCTCTTTGGGCAATCTAGAGAGGTGTAGCGAACAAACAAAAAAAAACCCCACAACCCACCTCAGTACCACTGTCATGGAGACTGGGCGGGCAGCTGTAACAGCTACATCCAGTGGTGTCTCTAGGACCCGTCTGGCTATCAACTGACCTTCTCTAAGAATGGTCTGAATCTATTCTGTTTGTAAAAAGAAAAGGAGTAATTGTGGCACCTTAGAGACTCACCAATTTATTTGAGCATAAGCTTTCGTGAGCTCACTGGATCCGATGAAGTGAGCTGTAGCTCACGAAAGCTTATGCTCAAATTGGTTAGTCTCTAAGGTGCCACAAATACTCCTTTTCTTTTTGCGAATACAGACTAACACGGCTGCTACTCTGAAACCTGTTCTTTTTGTGTTTCCAGTAATGTTTCAGAAACATCCTAGGTTACCCAAGATTAACAAAATTGTTTTCGCCATGACAGTTTGGTAATTTATGATTCTAAACAGTAATGTTGTTGATGAACACGCCATCTTGCGAAACCTGATCATATGGAGTTGACTTGGCATTATGTTGCTTGCTTCATGCATTAACCACATCCACTATGATGCAGTTGGGTTGCAGATGTTGAAAACTAAGTCTGCCTCTTTGGATAGAGATGTAGGGTTGTTTTTATTTACACTCTGTTGCTGGTTGGTGCGATGGAAGCTGGCTCTGCCAGATGATTTTGGTAGGATCTAGAATCAGCTCATTAATTGGGAGGACAGTTCTAGAGGAGAAGGTAGTGTGCAGAATTTCCACCAACTTGTGATGTGTATCTGCCACCTCCTGTAAGGGAATCTGCAGCTCGTCTGCCACCTTCTTGGTAAGATCCAGAAAGTTCTTAAATCTTCACCTAGTGATGAAGGGTGGGCAGCACAGTCTCATCTGGGAGAGATGAGGAGAATTGTGCTGAAGAGGAAGCTACCTCTTCAGGTGTGGGTTCCCCCCTTCCTTCCTGTTCTGAAAAAGCTCTCTCCTGCCCTGGCTCAGGTGCCAGGCTGTAGCAAACCATCAGGTGGACTCTCCCTGAGGGACACCAGAGACGGTCGCATCATGTGTGTATATGCCTGAAGAGTTACAATATGGCCTTGGGAGGGAGAGGCAGGAAGGCAGGCATGGGCGTGATGGAATTGGGGATGACCCTTGTAGTGTGGTGGTGGGCCACCTTGAGGGGCTAGGGAATGACCTCCTCCTGGCCAGTGTCAGATTAGTCAATGGTTAAGGGTGCCGCTGACTGGGGTATTGGCAGTATACAGCCCAGTTCTAAGAGCGATTCTGGGTGCCGGGATGTGCTAGATAGTGGGATCCTGGTACCAAGTAATGGGGATTGTGGTTCTTCCCCAATCATCAGGTCTCCAGGGTACCAGAGCTCACGCAGTACCATGGGTTCATTTGGTACCAGAGAAGGGTCCGTGGTACATTGTCAGTATTGATAGTTGGGCAGAGCACTCCCTAAATGAGAGTTTTGCCCAGTACAAAAAGTTTGTTGGTGCCACTTTTTTAGAGACAGCATGGTAATTGTCTCTCCCTGGGTACTGAGGCCACAGGTCTCCAGAGTATCAGAGTACCTGTGTTACCATGGGCTCATCCGGAACTCCAGAGGAGTGTCTGTAGTCGGTATCAATGGTTGGGAAGGTGCAAAACACTTCCTAGATGGGAGTTTTGTTGCATCTGGTACCAAAGGGTTTCTCTATGCTGCTCTTTTAGGGATGGTACGGTAACTGTCCCTCCGCTTCTCTGTGTTGCTCTTTTAGAGATGGTATGGTAACCAGTGCAGTAGTTGCCCAGAGTAGAGCTCAGAGCAGCACAAAGCTTACAGAAGTCCCTTGTCAGTGGGAGAGCAGAGCTCAGACCAGGGCAGAGCTCACAGCAGAAGGTTCCTCTGCTGGTATTGTCCTACGAGGTGGCCGCACTGGGGAACACCCCTCAGGCTGGCTAGTTGCTCGGAGAAGCCTTTCCAGGGGGAGTCTGCTGGTGACTTCTCTCTCTTCTCCTCTTCACCACTTGACCCCTTTTGAAGTGAAGGCTGCGGGGTCAACACCCACCAGAGTCCCCTGCAGACTGAAGTGTTTTCTCTATAGGGAGGAATTTTCTCTTTTCTTTTTAAACCAAAGGAATAAAATAAAATAAAACAAAATAAAAACACTTGCCTGAGTACTTTTAGGGAGACCACGAGGGAGGGAGAGCACACGCACGGGCTCAACAGGACACTGCTGCCAAAAATCTCCGATTAGAGGTGCAGGGGCACACAGACACCTGAAGCGGAGCACCCATAGGGACACTACTCGAAGAAGAATGTCCAGTTAAGTCATTCAGCACCCTGTCTACACACAGTTCATCAGTTCCCCTTCTCAATCTCAAACTGCCTTCCTTCCACCAATGAAAGCCACATATCTCTACTTTCACCCTGAACAACCAACAGGCAATCATAACAGATCATGCTTATTGGTTATATGTTCATTCAATGCAGTAAAGCCACAAGTCTATACTAATTATAAAACACATTTAGTTTGTATGTGGTGTGACAGGGTCGAGCCAGATGGCTATAGGAGAGTAATAGAAGGCAGATATATTAGCCCCAGGGTCAGTAGGTCCCTTTTCCCTGGGTAAAGTAACAGGGATGGTTCCAGAACAATCAGAAACCTTCTGGAGACAATTAAGACAGGCTGATTAGAACACCTGCAGCCAATCAAGAAGCTGCTAGAATCATAGAATATCAGGGTTGGAAGGGACTTCAGGAGGTCATCTAGTCCAACCCCCTGCTCAAAGCAGGACCGATCCCCAATTAAATCATCCCAGTCAGGGCTTTGTCAAGCCTGACCTTAAAAACTTCTAAGGAAGGAGATTCCACCACCTCCCTAGGTAATGCATTCCAGTGTTTCACCACCCTCCTAGTGAAAAACTTTTTCTTAATATCCAACCTAAATCTCCCACACTGCAACTTGAGACCATTACTCCTTGTTCTGTCATCTGCTACCACTAAGAACAGTCTAGAGCCATCCTCTTTGGAACCCCCTTTCAGGTAGTTGAAAGCAGCTATCAAATCCCCCCTCATTCTTCTCTTCCGTAGACTAAACATCCCCAGTTCCCTCAGCCTCT
Organism: Lepidochelys kempii; assembly: GCF_965140285.1. Classification (NCBI taxonomy): domain Eukaryota; kingdom Metazoa; phylum Chordata; order Testudines; family Cheloniidae; genus Lepidochelys; species Lepidochelys kempii. The sequence continues at coordinate 1,230,677 of NC_136397.1, forward strand.
CCTCATAAGTCATATGTTCCAGTTCCCTAATCATTTTTGTTGCCCTCCGCTGGACTCTTTCCAATTTTTCCACATCGTTCTTGTAGTATGGGGCCCAAAACTGGACACAGTACTCCAGATGAGGCCTCACCAGTGTTGAATAGAGGGGAACGATCACGTCCCTCGATCTGCTGGCTATGCCCCTACTTATACATCCCAAAATGCCATTGGCCTTCTTGGCAACAAGGGCACACTGTTGACTCATATCCAGCTTCTCATCCACTGTAACCCCCAGGTCCTTTTCTGCAGAACTGCTGCCTAGCCATTCGGTCCCTAGTCTGTAGCAGTGCATTGGATTCTTCCGTCCTAAGTGCAGGACTCTGCACTTGACCTTGTTGAACCTCATCAGATTTCTTTTGGTCCAATCCTCCAATTTGTCTAGGTCCCTCTGTATCCTATCCCTACCCTCCAGTGTATCTACCTCTCCTCCCAGTTTAGTGTCATCTGCAAACTTGCTGAGGGTGCAATCCACACCAATCCTCCAGATCATTTATGAAGATATTGAGCAAAACCGGCCCCAGGACTGACCCTTGGGGCACTCCTCTTGATACCGGCTGCCAACTAGACATGGAGCCATTGATCACTACCCATTGAGCCCGATAATCTAGCAAGTTTTCTATCCACCTTATAGTCCATTCATCCAGCCCATACTTCTTTAACTTGCTGGCAAGAATACTGTGGGAGACAGTGTCAAAATCTATTAAGGCAGGCTTATCAGGGCACCTGGGTTTTAAAAAGGAGCCCACTTCAGTTTGTGGTGTGCGTGTGAGGAGCTGGGAGCAAGAGGCACTAGGAGCGGAGAGTGAGAATGCGGACTGTTGGAGGACTGAAGTGTACAAGCATTATCAGACACCAGGAGGAAGGTCCCATAGTGAGGATAAAGAAGTTGTTGGGAGGAGGCCATGGGGAAGTAGCGCAGGGAGTTGTAACTGTCACAGAGCTGTTCCAGGAGGCACTCTAGACAGCTGCATTCCACAGGGCCCTGGGCTGGAACCCGGAGTAGAGGGCGAGCCCGGGTTCCCCCCAAATCCTCCCAACTCCTGGTCAGACACAGGAGTCGTCGACCTGGACTGTGGGTTCAGAAAAATGGCCAATCTGAGGGCTGCTGTGAAGCTCCAAGGCGAGCAAATCCACCAATAAGTGCAAGACCCACCAAGGTAGAGCAGGAACTTTGTCACAACTGGTGTTGGAAGTGGGATCTGGTGTCCACAGCGCAGCGGAAGGAGGAGGGCTTTTGGAAGGAAGGAAAAAGAAAAAAAAAAAAAAAAAGGGAGGTGATCAAGGCAGAGGTAAAAAGGATGTTGGAACTGGGAGTCATCGAAGAGTCCCATAGTCCGTGATCAAGCCCGACTGTGTTGGTGCCCAAACTCGATGGTACCCCTAGGTTTTGTAATGACTTTCGCCGGCTGAATGAGAGAACCAAATTGGATGCATACCCCATATCGATGAGTTAGTTGACCGCCTCGGCAATGCCTGATTTTTGACCACCCTTGATTTAACAAAGGGATACTGGCAGATTCCCCTTGCCAAAGATGCGAAAGAACAGACTGCATTCTCTACACCAGACGGTCTGTTTCAATATACTGTTCTTCCTTTTGGACTGCATGGGCACCTGCCACCTTCCAGCGTCTTATGGACAAGCTCCTACGGCCCCATACCAGTTATGCAGTGGCATACCTGGATGATGTGATTATTCACACCCCCGACTGGGATACCCACTTAGGAAAAGTGGAAGCGGTTCTGGACACGCTAAGACAGGCTGGCCTCACAGCCAACCCAGCCAAGTGTCCTATAGGACTAGCCGAGGCTAAATACCTTAGCTACATTGGAGGAAGGGGCATGGTCAAGCCCCAACTAAACAAACTAGAGGCTATCCAAAATTGGCCCCGGCCAAATTGGAAAAAGCAAGTCTGGGCATTCCTGGGTGTAGTGGGGTACTACCGACGATTTATTCCCCATTTTGCTACCAGAGTGAGCCCCCTGATGGACCTGATAAAAGCCCGGGGTCCAGACATGGTGAAGTGGACAGATGCCACAGAGAAAGCATTAATGGATTTACAGACAGCCCTCTGCAGTAACCCCATGCTTATAGCCTCAGACTTCAACAAAGAATTCATTTTACAAACAGAGGCATCTGAAGTAGGATTGGAAGCTGTCCTATTGCAGCTGGTCGGAGATGAAGAACACCCAATCCTCTACTGCAGCAGGAAATCCTGAGAGAGCAGAAGTATGCCGTGGTTGAAAGAGAGTGCCTAGCTGTGAAATGGGCCATGGAAACACTACATTATTACTTTCTGGGACAACGGTTTACCCTTGTGACCAAACTTGCACCCCTCCAGTGGATGCAGCGAAATAAAGAGAAGAACGCAAGGGTGACCAGATGGTTCCTGTCCCTACAACCTTTCCAATTCACCATACACCACCGGGCTGGAAGCCACCATGGCAATGCAGATAGCTTGTCACAAGTACACTGCCAAGTTGCCCAACCCCGCAGTGTTGAGTGGTGGTGGGGGGGGAGGGTGATGAGGAAGAGATATGTGACAGGGTCAGACCACATGGCTATAGGAGAGTAAATTTTTTTTTTTGAAGCAGAAAAAAATTTTATTTGTGTAACACTTACAAAGATCACCAAAAAGGATAAAGCAAAACTATGCAACAAAACAAAAGCAAACGCAAGGTATAACACAGCAGCCTTCAGGAGGGAGAAGTGTTCAGGCTAGCCTGGGCCCAGAGCGGGGGGCTTCCTCGACACTCGCGGTCTTCCACCCTCCTGAGTTACCTGGTGGCCTAGAGCGGGGGGGGGGGGGGTTACCTAGTGCCACACCCAGCGTCACCGATTATTCCTCTCCTGAGAGTGCCCGACAAGATGGGCACGGCTGCGGGGTGGGCAGACGTACACCCACGTGTGATAGGACCCCTCCTAGGTGACAGTAATGATGGTATCCACAGAGGCAACGGCTGGGGCCTCTCGCTCTTCCCCTCAATGAAACGGTCAGATGGAGGGAACCGGACGGGGTCACCGAGCAGAGAACCTCTGACAGCGCCCACCGCTCCTCGAAGGCGTCAAGGGAGTTGGTGGACGCCGCCCAGAGGAACTCCTCCCGGATACGAGAATGTACTGAGGATCGGAAAACGGCCCTACAGTCGCAGGCCGCTTCATTGGCCAGCCTCCCCTCTCTGGTTTTATAGATGGCTGTTTTAGCTAGGGCTAGGAGGAGGTTAACCAGGAGATCCCGCGACTTTGTGGGGCCACGGATGGGAAGTGTGTAGATAAAAATGTGAGGAGAAAAGTGTAGCCAAAAGTATAATAAAATATTCGTGAGGAGCCGGAAAAGGGGCTGCAGCCTGGCACAATCTAAACATACGCGTGCCAGGGTTTCCCTCACGTTACAAAAAGGGCAAGTATCCAGGATGGGGGTGAACCGGGTCAAAAACACGGCTGTGTTCACAGCTCCATGAAGGAGCCGCCAACTAATGTCCCCGACGGGCTTCGGGACCAAGGTGGAATACATGCTGGCCCAGCGGGGCTGCTCACCCTCCAAAGGTGGCAGGAGGTCCCGCCACTTTGTATCCGGGTGCGACACCAGGGTGTGGGCGTGAAGGGTGTGAAGCGTGAGCGTGTATAGATGTTTCCGTGGAGTGATTTGGAAGCTGACCGGCTGCAGTTCATGCAGCCGGCTCGCAGTGAGAGGGTGAGGGGGTTTGTTGGGATCTACGGGGTAGAGGCCCAATTTAAAGGGCCTGGGGTAGAGGGTGGGCGGGGTGCGCCCTCATGCAGGGCTCGGGTGAGATAAGCCTGAGCAGCGGGAGTCAAGGTGGCCTTCACCTCCTGAAGTACGAGCCGGGGGGTACAAGGCCTGGAGAGCCCCATGCGCCGAGTGAGCGTCAGGGGATCCAGCCAGTCTCCCCGGTCATAGTCCAGGAGGTCTCCGACTCTCGTGACTTCCGCCAGGACCAAACTCTGGCGCACTGAGCGGGACTCCGCCACCTGCAGACGAAGCTGGGGGTTGTGTAGCAGGGGCTCCGCGAGGAGATCTGCTCCCACAGTGGCCGCCACGGACCTGGTCGTTGAAAACATTTTCCAGGTCTGGAGGAGGTCTTGGTAGAAGACCGGCAGCCCAGAGAGGTCTCACGGAAAACCTCTTGGACAGAGATAGAAGAGCTGCCAGTCGTATTGGAGTCCTTGGAAGCGGCACAGGAAGGCGGGCGCTAGTATGCCCGTAGTTTGACGTGGAGCACTATAAAGGAGCCTCTGCAGGGCCTGGAGGCAGAAGACATGGACCTGAGTGTGCAGACATTTCAGGCCCTGCCCTCCCTCCTCCAGGGGTAGATGGAGAACCCCTGCAGGGGCCCAGTGCATTCCTGACCAAAAGAACGCCAGAATCGATGACCGGAGGTTGGTCAGGAAACCCGGGGCCGGGACCAGGGTGTTGAGCCAGTAGCAGAGGATGGACAGGACTAGCTGATTAAGCACCAGTGCTCTCCCTCGGAGAGAGAGACATCGGAGTAGCCTCGTCCATTTCCGGAGCCGCTCTATCACCCCGCATTCTAAATTTTGCCACTTCTCCGGCGGAGAAGGGTGCGTGGCAGAAAGGTAAACGCCTAGATAGAGCAGTGGACCCATGCTCCACCGGATGGTCTGAAGCGCAGGTGGGAGGGAGCTCACCCGCCGCCAGTCCCGCACCGCCAAGCCAGAGCTCTTGGCCCCATTGACTTGGGTGGAGGAGGCTGCCGAATAGATGGCCTGGCAAGCCTCCACCCGTGCCAAGTTGCCCGGGTCCTGGACCACGAGGAGCACGTCATTGGCGTACGCCTACAGGACCAGCCGCAGCTCCGGCTCCCGCAGCACCAATCCTGTCAACCTCCTTCGGAGGAGACAGAGGAAGGGCTCGATTGCCATAGCGTACAGCTGGCCCGAGAGGGGGCACCCCTGCCATACTCCTCACCCGAATCTGACCGGTTCGGTCAGGGTCCAGTTGAGCCTAACCAGACACTCCGCGGAAGCGTACAGCACTCGGAGAAAACTCACAAACTGAGGTCCGAATCCAAACGCCTGCAGTGCCCAGGAGGTACCCATGGTCCACTCTATCGAAAGCCTTCTCCTGATCAAGAGACAGGACGGCGAAAGACAGACAGTCTCTACGCCCGAGTTCCAAAAGGTCTCTGACTAGAAATAGGTTGTCAAAAATGCTGCGGCCTAGGATAGTATAGGTCTGGTGTGGGTGGATCACGGACCCTAGCCACAGCGAGATTGCTTTCGCTACAATTTTGTAGTCCGTGCTAAGATGGGAAGCCAATTTCGTAAATCACGGAGGTCCCCCTTCGTCAGCAACTGCTCGCCTGCACGAAAGAGGGAGGACCCCGCCGTGCAAAGACTCGGCCCAGACAGTGGCTAGGTCTGGGCCAAGGATGTCCCAGAACGCGCAGTAGAACTCCACGGTCAGCCCGTCCATGCCCAGAGATTTATTGGTGGGCATGTGACAGAGGACTTCCGAGAACTCGGCCAGGGTGAGAGGCAGCTCTAGTCGATCTCGGTCTCCCACGCTGACCGTGGAGAGTTCCTCCCAGAGCACCCTGCAAGCTCCAGGATCGGTCGGATCCGGGGAGAAAAGGCTTGTGTAGAAGTCACGGGCCCTCCCACCCATCTCCACCGGATCCATGAGGGGGGTGCCTTCTTCTGCTAGAAGGCAGGTGATGTGTTTCTTGGCCCCCCCTCGTTTTCTCCAGGGCGTAGAAGAAACGGGAGCCGCAATCTATCTCCCAAAGGAGGTGGATGCGAGATTGAACAAAGGCACCTTGGGCGCGATGGTCCTCGAGGACCCGGAGCTCCGCCCGCTTCTTCCGGCACGCTCCGCAGAGGAACGGGTCCTCGGGGCTAGCGGCCAGACGCCTCGCCATCTCTAAGACCTCCTGTTCCAACTGCTCTATCGCTGCATTTCTCCATCGGCTGGTGCCCCGGGTGTAGTCACGGCAGAAGAGCTTGGCACGCACCTTCCCTAGATTCCACCATCGCCGCGCCGAGGGAAAGGCACGTCGCTGCTCTCGCCAGGCCAGCCAAAACTCCCGGAAGGACATCACAAAGTCCTCATCCTTCAACAGGCTGTTAAAATGCCAATAGGCCAGCCCCGGCCTCTCTGCACGGAGGGAGGCTGTTATGGTGGCTAGATGATGGTCGGAAAATGGGTCTGGCCGAATGTTGGAGGAGTGGGCTTGTGAAAGACGGAAACGGGATAAATAAATACGGTCCAACCAAGAGTGGTGTGACCGATGGGCCTCCACCCGGACAAAGGTGAACGTGGAAGTGTCATCTGGGTGGTGGTCACGCCAGACGTCCACTAGGGAGTGATGTTCGACTATTTCTCTGAGAATGTTTGTGGCGGCCGGGCTCAGCTCGGCCCCTGAGCGGTCCTGCTCCTTGAGGGTGGTGTTAAAGTCCCCTCCCAGGACTAGGCACTCGTGAGAATCTAGGGTGCTGAGGAAGTCGGACACCCGCTGATAGAATTGCGGCCGCTTCGGGCTCATTGTCGGGGCATAGATGTTAACGAGGTTGACCACAAGCCCCTCCATACGGACTCGGAAATGCAGCAGGTGGCCTGGCACAGCCTCAGTGACCCCTAGCATCTCGGGCCGTAGGTTGGGGGAGAACAGGGTCACCACTCCAGCTTGTTGAATCATGAAGTGGCTAAAGTAGACCCCGTCCGCCCGCTCCAGCTGCCCTCGGCGGTCGGATCCGTATGGGTCTCCTGCGGGAAAACCACAGAGTACCCCCTTCCTGAAGGTAAGAGAGCACCTGGGACCTGCGGAGAGCCATCCTACAGCCCCTTGTGTTCAAAGTTGCAATAATGAGAGGCGTCATGCGGAGGGCTGGGGGTTCCTTGTTGGCGGGGGTGTTTGCGGCCCCCCGGCGGGTCGCGCAACAATCCGTGACCCATCCCGTAAGTGAGTAAATCATCACGGAAGTTGTGGCCCACCCGTAGGCAGCGGCACCGTGCCTTCCTTTCATAGAATCCCTCTACCCTCCTTTATAAGGGCCCTTGTGGCCTGGAGGATTTGATCAAAGTCCCCCCATAGCTGGAGAGCTAGCTGTACCCTGTTGCGGGAGCCACGGATGTCTTCTAAAAACTCCCTTAACGCTTTTCGCAGCTTAAGGTGGCGGGGGGGGGGGGGTGAAGGGGGTGCGATATCCTGGTTATTCCCTGGTGGGGCTCTTGGTGCAGCCTCGTGGTCCACTGAGGTGGGCAGGCAGGGTGCAGACAGGTCTGACAGGCTAAAGTTATTAGGTCCATCTCAAGCCTTGGGGTAGAAGGAGACGGCGGAGGAAAAATTGCAGCTCCTAATGGGTTGCGGCAGGAAAATGCAAAGGCTGCCCCTTGCGGGGGGATCCGCAAAAAAAGGGAAAGAAATAACCCCAAGGGCGGCAATAGCATTGCAGGAGGAGGTGGATTGGGCAGGGACAGGGACGGGGGTGGGGGCAGAGGCGAGGCTCTGGGCTTCGGGAGGCAAGCAGCTAAGAGGTGGCGCCTCCCGAACAGATTTGAGGGTTAAGGGGGTGGGGAGGGGGCTCCCAGTGATGCTAGGCGCAGGCTCCATGGTGGATTTGGCAGCCACAGCAACAGGTGGTGGACTACCTTCTGTAGGGTGCCCACCTGGGAAGGCGGTTAGGGAGAGGGAGCATGGGCAAGGGGGACTGGGGTGAGGTTGCCCAGATCAAGGCCAGCTGGTAGAAGGCGATCCTTTCCCTGGGTGACTGGGGTCAAGCCTAGGGCCTCCATCTCCTCAAACATGGAGAACAGGTCATCTTCTGCCATCCCGGGGGGCTCCCCTCTGGCACCCACTATGACAGTCGCTTTGGGGTTCGTGGGGGGTTCGGGTGATATTCGGGCAGAAGGGGCTTCCTCAGGGGTCTCGGAGGGGAGATCCTACCTTCCAATGTTATTTTGTCCTGTCCCCCACCCCCGGACACTGGTGGATGGATCTCACTCGGCATAGCGGAAGGCTCAGTATCAGTGCCTCCCTTCCTGGTCTTCTGGGGGGCCTCCGCATCGGATGGGTGCAGTGGAGCTCAAACCTTCCGCTTGCCTCGCTTCCCCTGGACTAGGGTCCAGCCCTCCATAGCATCGTCTGGAGGCTGTTTAGCAGGGGTTGTGTCGGGGGCAGGGCAGAGGCAATGATTCAGGGACTCGGGGGGGGGGGGGGGGTTCTCCTTGGGGCGGGCCCTCTCTTATGCCCAGTAATATCTTTGCTGCACCCTCCTCCATAGGCTCTGCAAGATTGTTAATAGCAAGGGCGGGGTTCCCTCGCTCGTCTGGGCATTGTAGGAGAGGTGTCTCTTGGGTCCGGGCGGGAGCAGCGGTGGATCGAGCAGGAGGAAAGGTGGTTTCAGGTGCTGGGCAGCCAGGGGCGTCGGCAACGATGGAGCCGATGTCCTGCCGGGTCTCGGGTGCCCCTCCCCGCCGGGCCAAGGGGCAGTCTCTTCGGACATGCCCCACTGATCGGCAGAGGTAGCACCGGGCCTCTCCCGTGGAGTAGTAGACCCGATAGCGGGCTCCCTGGTAGGGGACTAGAAAAGACCCCTCGAGTGCCTCTCCCATCATGCGCCACCGGTGGCGGTAGAAGCTGCACTTGCCGGCAGAATGAGAGGACGTGACGGAGGGTGGGGTCCTTGCAGCCCAATGGGAGAGGGCTGATGACAGAGACAGGTTTCCCCAGGGTGGAGAGAGCAGGTAACAGGGCTGCACTGGGTAGAAAAGGAGGGACGGAGGTCAGGACTAGGCGGACACCCAAGTCCTCTAGTGGCTCCAGGGGGACGAACACTCCCCCCACACCCAGGCCCTTCTCTACCGCCTCCTGGGTGGCAGCCTCAGATGCTAAGAAAAAGAGGACCTTCCCGTACATTTTGGAGGCCGCCACAATAGCCGTGGGTCCTACCACCCTCACCAACACCTGCACGTATGTCTCCACATGGGGCAAGGCGGGCACAGGAGGCAACGGATGCTGTGCTTCCTGGTCATGGTGGGAAAGGGGCCCCGGCCGGTATTGATGGTAGCGGAGGCGGTGGGTGGGCAAGATGATGAGGTGGCAGGTGGGGGGGGGCGGGGGCTGCCACCGCCCGGGCATATGCCCTGGGGGCCAGGGGAGGGACGCTCGCAGAGCTAGTGGAGGGAACAGCGGGGAGGGACGCCATAGTCGATGACGAGGCCACAGTGGTGGGGGCAGCCCCTGCCATGGAGGGCCTGGTGGTTGTAGCGGGGCCCTTTCCCTTCTTCACACCCTGGCCTTTCTGGCTAACTGGGGGGGGGGGGCTTTCCTAGAATCTTGGGGGGGCGGTGGGCATATCAGCGGCAGTAGTCGCCCCGGTGCCTCCTGCTGCCAATGCTCCAGCGGGGGCGGTGGCAGGTGTTTTGGCAGCAGCGGTTGGGGGGGAAGCTTGGGGGTTGGGCAGGGGGGTAGGTGGGGGAGGGGCAGCTGAGGTTGTTAGAGGGACCTCACCCCTCTCATTCCCCGCCATCGTGAGCGGGGAGAGACAGGGCGACATCAGAAGGAAGAGGGGGAGGGGGAAGCAGATTAACCACTTCTCCCTGTTGGGCTGCAGGTGGGGGGGTGGGGTGGGGGGCAAATGGGTCGGACTGGACAGGGGAAGGAAACAGGAGTTGGGGTCAGGTAGTAGGGGCAAACTGTGGGGTGGACAGTTCGGGGGGGGTGGGGGTGGGGGAGGGGGACGTGGACCCACGCGCATTTGTCCAAAAAGTCTCGTTTGGTTGGCTGTCATTTCTGGCCCGGACGGTGAGATCAGGGAAGCAGCTGAATCCAGAAGCATATGGCAAGTTGCCATCAGGGACGGACGGCGGGGGGGCCATGACGGTTGTAGTAGTGTTGGGGGGGGCAATGATGGATCAGGGGGCAGCTCCGTGCCACCCCCCTGCGCCCCTACAAACGCAGTTAAGACACAAACTCCCCCCAAACGAGAGTACAGTTCAAAAGTTACCCAGTCTTACGGCCCCCTCCACGATGGTTCGCAGCTTCCCTGGGCACTCTCTCTGTCGACTGTCTTCTCTCCCGGGCTTTGTGGAACACTCGAGAAATGCCAAGCGGATAAGAAGAAAAAAATAACCTGTCGGCCAATTACGGGTCCACAAAAACAGCAAACGGCTGGGTCTGGGGGATTCCACTATCCTCCTCCGGGGAGCGGGTCAGCAGTCCTCCCCCCACCCCTCCGGGGGTTTCAGCTGGAGCAGTAGCAGCGTCCGAGGGCAGGCGTGGGGGGGCTGGCAGCTAGCCCCAGCACTCGAACAGCAGCAGAAAAACAGCAAAAAAAAACAAAACGAAGGAAAAGCGTCTGGCCCGGTCTGGGTGGGAAGCTGAGACGGGGCAAAAAGTAAGAAAAGCTCAGGCCAGGGGGCTTTAGGAGAGTAACAGAAGGCAGATATATTAGCCCCAGGCTAACTAGGTCCCTTTTCTCTGGGTAAGGGAGCAGGGAAGGTTCCAGAACAATCAGGAACCTTCTGGAGACAATTAAGACAGGCTGATTAGAACATCTGCAGCCAATCAAGAAGCTGCTAGAATCAATTAAGGCAGGCTAATCAGGGCACCTGGGTTTTAAAAAAAGAGCTCACTTCAGTTTGTGGCGTATGTGTGAGGAGCTGAGAGTGAGAACGGGGAGTCCTGTTGGAGGACTGAGGTGTACAAGCATTATCAGACACCAGGAGGAAGGTCCTATGGTGAGGACAAAGCAGGTGTTGGGAGGAGGCCATGGGGAAGTAGCCCAGGGAGTTGTAGCTGTTGCAGAACTGTTCCAGGAGGCATTCTAGACAGCTGCATTCCACAGGGCCCTGGGCTGGAACCTGGAGTAGAGGGCGGGCCCGGGTTCCCCCCAAATCCTCCCACCTCCTGGTTAGACACAGGAGTCGTCGACCTGGACGGTGGGTTCAGAAAAACTGCAAATCTGAGGGCTGTCATGAAGCTCCAAGGAGAACAAATCCACCAATAAGCGCAAGACCCACCAAGGTGGAGCAGGAACTTTGTCACAGTGGTTTCGTACTGGTGCATGTAAGTAAGTGAGGTATGGTTTCAGATTGCAAATGATAGCTGCAAGACATAAAACTTTTAAACTACAAAAAAAAAAAAAAAAAAGGCAAATGAATAGGAGTTCTTTGTTAGTGACTGCTCTAAACTTGGTACTAATATCTATGTAGGAGTTACAGAACTGAAGTCTGTGTTGGTGTACACATTGGTAACTCAGCATACAATTATCATTTCATTTTACCTGGCTTGGCCTCCTCACCTTCAGCAGGTTTGCTTTTGGGAGGAGTTTCCCGAGCAGAAGAATTCACAGCACGACGGATCGGCATGGTGTCGTCTTCAACCTTCTTTAAGAAACAGAATAAGAAAGTCAAGCATATATGAGAAAGAGCCTAAGAAAGTTCCTGAAATGGGTCTAAAGCAGAGTATTAGAAGCTACTGGAAGAAGTGTGTGGAGAAATTTTACAGGCAAGATCTGATGCAATCAGCTTTCTAAACTTACAGGTAAAACCCAAACCAGCTTCTCTGAAGCACATTAGGAGACAAAATAGTTTCACATTTTTTAATCCCAGTTTACAATTTACTAGAGAGAATCTTTTCATTCCAATTCAGTTAAATGAGGAGAGCATTTGAGGATTCTGGCAAACTGGACACATCTCAGGGAAATCAGGGGAGGAGAGAGGAGGGGAGGGGAGGAAGCATGCCTACAGGATTTTAATCAGGCTCTCAACCAAGTTTCCTACAAGCAGGGGAGGAAGAGTATAAAGTAACCCTCAGCAGGGCTGGAAGTCAAGGACTGATCCAAGGGCGAGCTTGGAGAATGGGTCAGACCCTACCTCACTTAACTTGTCCGTGTGGGTCAGCTGAGCTCCCGTTAACAATGGAAGCGCCTTATGATGTAAGGGTTCAGCTTCAGACAGATCAGTCGCCATTTAAATTAATTTCTAGCCCCAAGTGCAGGTAACACTGTGGAGCCCCAGGTTTTAACCACAAAGATTTTTCCTAATGGCTTTCACAGTGCAGTGAGGAGTCAACCTAAAGTACAGAAAAGATCTGGTATGATTAACAAAAAACAAAAAACAACCACTTCTATTAAACTAAAGATTTTTAAAAAATAAAAAAAAAATAAATTACAGTTTATATCAACACGACTGACAGTATATACTTCATGTTCAATAAAGATACCACAACATCACACACAAACTATTCTACAAAGCTAGGACAAAGGCGGAAGCCATAGCAGCAGTCTGTTATGTTAATGCACGTTCTAAGGGAAAAAGGAGACCACAAAGGAACAAGAAACATTCTAAAATAGAATCCCCACAATACACTATGCCTAAAGCACCAGTTGGCAAAAGGTAAAGCTTCAAGGTAACAGGGATGCCATTCACTTGGGCTAGAGCAGGACTTGAAAAAATTACCCACCTACCTACTAACCCAAGAATGAAGTCTATTAGACAGGAAAAAATATACCAGTGACCCAAGCTATACCCTTCCTAAGCCACACTCCTTAACATTTAGAAGGAATAAAACAGGCTTTCAAACAACTCAATTTACTAGGAAGATAATATACACTGATTTATTGGTGGCTATCACCCACTATAAATTAATACTTGGCAGCAGCATTCCCTCTAACGTTCAAGTGTACTGAATATCTGTCCAAGCTCAAGTTTAAGAGCCAGTGACCATAGTCTCTCCCACACCCTTCATCTTTTCCAGATTTATATTTACTCATTATCTCCTTCATTTCATATCTCACATTCACTATCAATTCCCCTCCATCACAGGATCCCATTCTCCCTCTGTACTATGGATAGCCTCATTCCCCTCCCACCACTAAAAGAGGGAATTGTTTTAACTTCTCCATTCCCTTCCCTTCCCCACCATCTCCTTTAAGAATACTCAAACCAACAATCAACAAAACCAGGGCTGAACCTCACTTCCACTTTCCTCATATACTGTTAAAGGAGCAGTAACACTTAGGCCTCTGTCCTCCCTTCACGTCCAGAGAAATAGCCTAGCCGCACTTTGCCCATTTTCTATTTATGCTAGCAAGTAGGTTTCTCCACATCCTGAGTAGAGGATAAAAGGCTAAGTGCAGTAACTGCTTAAAAGACACTTCCCCCGCCCAAGAGTTTTGTACCACCCCGACTATGCTCTCACCCTTTTCTACTAACTTCTCATTACCACTCAAGGCCGCATAATGCAATCAACAATGAATATCATAGACCAGGGGTGGGAAAACTTTTTGGCCCGAGGGCCACATCTGGGTGGGGGAAATTGTATGCAGGGCCATGAATGTAGGGCTGGGGAAGGGGGTTGGAGTGTGCCTGCCGTGGCCCCTCGCTGCTCCCAGAAGCGGCCAGCATGTCCAGCAGTGGCTCCTGGGGATGGAGTGGGGCAGGTGGCTCTGCCACGCGCTGCCCTTGCCTGTAAGTACTACCCCCGAAGTTCCCATTGACTGCGGTTCCCTGTTCCCAGTCAATGGGAGCTGCGGAGGGTGGTGCCTGCAGGCAAAGGCAGCACATGGAGACCTCTGCCCCCCCCGTCCCCCGCAGGGACATAGTGCTGGCTGCTTCCGGGAGCGGCACAGGGCCAGGCCAGGCAGGGAGCCTGCCTTAGCCCCACTGTGCCATAGGGCTAGCAATCCTGCGGGCCAGACTGAAAGCCCAGATGGGCCGGATCCGGCCCGTGGGCTGTAGTTTGCCCTCCTGTCCTAGACAATTAAAAGGATTCTCTCTTTCACTAGAGCAGAGTTCTGCCTCCATCACATTCCCAAGCAACTCAACCTGGGTCTTCAACACAACACAGGTTACTTCTGAGGGTATTCTGTACCAAAAAATTAAAAATTCTGGAAGTTTTATTTGTCAATAAATAAATGCAGAGGCTCCAGCATGGCAGTTGGGAGCACAGGCCACTGGCTGCACGAAAATGTGAGATCACTCTGCAGCCCTCCCACACCCAGGACACAGACTCAGCGGTGAGGTTGCACCCGACCTTGACACAACACAAGGCCTGGGCCTGCCCCAGAAACACCCTGGGGCCCTGCCCCTCTCTGCCAGGTGTGGGACAGGCAGGCTTAACCAGGCAGGATCCAAGTGTGGAGGGGCTCAGTCTGGAGGGATCCAGGTATGAGGTGAGAGGATTCTGCGTGGGAAAATCTGGGTGCAGGCAGCTCAGTGGTCTAGATGCAGGTGGGATCTGGATGCACAGAGGTTCATTGTGTGTGTGGGGGGGGGGGGGTTTCCAGGTGCAGCGGTAATGGGACTCTGCAGGGGCTTCCAGGTGAAGCTGGTTGGGGCTCAGCAGAGAGATCTGGGTGCAGTCAGTTGGGGGTCAGTGGCATGGAGAGTCTAGACGTGGGGGCTCAGGGTGGGGGTTTGAGTGCAGGGATCTCAGTGGGGGTGCAGGGATGGGGGTCCAGAGGCAGGGTTGAGGTTCAGTGGGTTGGGGTTCAGGTATGGGGAGGCCTAGAGGGTTTGGATGTACTGGTTGAGGCTCGGCAGAGGTGTCTAGGTATGGGAGGTCTGGATGCACATGGGTTGAGTGGATGGGGGGTGGGGGGGGACAGCTCCCCGTACAGTGATCCCTCCACCCACAGCTGAGGAGTGATGGGGGCAGTAAGTAGGGGAGGATGCTGAGCTTCCTGCAGCTGGGGGAGGGTCTGACACAGCCCCAGCCACTCCTTGCAGGGAAAAGGAAGTCCTGTCCTCTGCTGCCTCAGCCCAGGCAGGAGGGTAGGAGTCACTGACAGGAGTGTCCCCAGCCCCACAGTGATTTACTCTGCCAGCTGCCTGAAATGATGTACCTGCACTGCTAGGGAGTAGTACATGACTCTTGCAGCTTTCCTGTCAGAAAGTCATTTTTCTGCAGGGAAGCAAAGAAATCTATGGGGTACATGAATTCTACGCATACGCAGTATTCCCTCAGGAGTAACAGATACACAAAGCAATACGAGCAACATTCATACAGACAAAACTGGTGGCAGTTGGGGGGGAGGGAGGACGTGAGAGGAACATGTAATATTAGGAAATGATTCCTGAAAATGGAATACAGTCAACTAGGTTCAAGATTAACAAGAAATGACCTTCCCTTTAGAATTTAGTGGACCAAATTCAGCCCTGATACAAGGGGTGTAATGCTGATTTAGGGCTGAGCAAGGCTAAGAGTATCTTCAGTTCAACCTTAGGTCAACCAAAGGGAGGCAGTAAGAGAACTGGAACTATTCCCAGATGAACCAAGCAGGCAGCATTTCAACAGGAGACATACCCTGAGACATTTCTTTAGCAGGCAGCCTGCAAAAGGCAGGTGTTTATGATGGTTAAATACAATTTATCCACTTACTCTACAATGTAAACCTCATTTGATGCTCTTTAGGACAATTTTTATTAAAAAAGAGTGAAGTATCATTTAAAGGTGCTGTGGTCTGTACATTAATGAAAATGAATGAGGTAGACTAGGTTTGTAAACCCCCAGTGGTAAAAAGCTAAGTTCATAAAGTGCTGCATTCCAAACACCAAACAAACATGAGGGGGAAAATGAACTTTTCTGTGTCATTCCACTCTTCTCCTGGAATTTCAAAACATCTCTTAGCCATTTGCCCAACGTCCAGCACTTTAAATTTAATTTCTATCTGGGATGGGAGGCCCCATCAAATGTGGAGAGAGAGACAGAAACACCTAATGAAATTTTGGAATCTATTTCAGAGTCTTTCAATTATTAATCCAATTACTATAAACTATCAAAGAATTTCTACATTCTTTTGGCTACTATTCATTACTCAACAGGAAGTTCAAAGAATCCAGATCACAGAATAACAGAGTTGGAAGGGACCTCTGGAGGCCATCTAGTCCAACCCCCTGCTCAAAAGCAGGACCAATCCCAACTAAATCATCCCAGCCAGGGCTTTGTCAAGCCTGACCTTAAAAACTAAGGAAGGAGATTCCACCACCTCCCTAGGTAACGCATTCCAGTGCTTCACCACCCTCCTAGTGAAAAAGTTTTTCCTAATATCCAACCTAAACCTCCCCCATTGCAACTTGAGACCATTACTCCTTTTCCTGTCATCTGCTATCACTGAGAATAGTCTAGATCCATCCTCTTTGGATCCACCTTTCAGGTAGTTAAAAGCAGCTATCAAATCCCCTCTCATTCTTCTCTTCCGTAGACTAAACAATCCCAGTTCCCTCAGCCTCTCCTCATAAGTCATGTGCTCCAGTCCCCTAATCATTTTTGTTGCCCTTTGCTGGATTCTCTCCAATTTCTCCACAACCTTCTTGTAGTGTGGGGCCCAAAACTGGATACAGTACTCCAGATGAGGCCTCACCGATGTCAAATATAGGTGAACGATCACGTCCCTCGATCTGCTGGCAATGCCCCTACTTATACATCCCAAAATGCCACTGGCCTTCTTGGCAACAAGGGCACACTGTTGACTCATATCCAGCTTCTCATCCACTGTCACCCCAAGGTCCTTTTCTGCAGAACTGCTGCCTAGCCATTCGGTCCCTAGTCTGTAGCGGTGCATTGGATTCTTCCATCCTAAAAGTGCAGGACTCCACATTTATCCTTGTTGAACCTCATCAGATTTCTTTTAGCCCAATCCTCCAATTTGTCTAGGACCCTCCGTATCCTAGCCCTACCCTCCAGCGTATCTACCACTCCTCCTAGTTTAGTGTCATCCACAAACCTGCTGAGGGTGCAATCCACACCATCCTCCAGATCATTAATGAAGATATTGAACAAAACCAGCCCCAGGACCGACCCTTGGGGCACTCCACTTGATACCAGCTGCCAACTAGACATGGAGCCATTGATCACTACCTGTTGAGCCCGACAATCCAGCCAACTTTCTACCCACCTTGTAGTGCATCCATCCAGCCCATACTTCTTTAACTTGCTGACAAGAATACTGTGGGAGACTGTGTCAAAAGCTTTGCTAAAGTCGAGGAACAACATGTCCACTGCTTTCCCTTCATCCACAGAGCCAGTTATCTCATCATAGAAGACAATTAGATTAGTCAGGCATTACTTGCCCTTGGTGAATCCATGCTGACTGTTCCTGATCACTTTCCTCTCGTCTAAGTGCTTCAGAATTGATTCCTTGAGGACATGCTCCATGATTTTTCCGGGGACTGAGGCTTTAGTTAAGGCGGTAGATTGTTTCTTTGCTGTCTCCACCCTAATATTCATAGAATATCAGGACTGGAAGAGACTTCAGGAGGTCATCTAGTCCAACCCCCTGCTCAAAGCAGGACCAATCCCCAATTACATCATCCCAGCCAGGGCTTTGTCAAGCCTGACCTTAAAAATATCTAAGGAAGGAGATTCCACCACCTCCCTAGGTAACGCATTCCAGTGTTTCACCACCCTCCTAGTGAAAAAGTTTTTCCTAATATCCAACCTAAACCTCCCCCACTGCAACTTGAGACCATTACTCCTTGTTCTGTCATCAGCTACCACTGAGAACAGTCTAGATCCATCCTCTTTGGAACCCCCTTTCAGGTAGTTGAAAGCAGCTATCAAATCCCCCCTCATTCTTCTCTTCCGCAGACTAAACAATCCCAGTTCCCTCAGCCTCTCCTAATAAGTCATGTGGTCCAGTCCCTTAATCACTTTTGTTGCCCTCCGCTGGACTCTTTCCAATTTCTCCGCATCCTTCCTGTAGTGTGGGGCCCAAAACTGGACACAGTACTCCAGATGAGGCCTCACCAACGTCGAATAGAACAAACCAGTGATGTAAGTTAGGACAAGAAACACAGGTCACCATTCAAAATGGTTACAAGGTAATTTTTGTTAGTCTAATTAACTACCAGGAAAATCTAAGATCCCTCCTAGGCATACCAGTATGATTCAACAGAACAGATATTAAAAGCTAGATTTCTAAAAATTGCATTGGAAATACATATAATTTTACACACACAGAACTACTATTCACTTAGGTTATCCATAAGAGATGACACATGGCTCAGCCCAGTGGCCCATGTAGTCCAGTATCCTCTCTCAGAGTGATCAGTACCAGATCGTTCAGCGAAAGGTGCAAGAAGCCACAGTGAAGTTGTGGAAAACTTTACCTACAGAGACGTTCCTGCCTAACTTCTGTCAGTTAGTTGTCTGCTTATGTCCTGAATGCAACATGAGGGTTTGTATCCTGTGCGCATGTGTGTTTTATATACATATAAAAATAAAAAAATGTATCTTAGTTGTGGATGTTCTCATCCATAAACCTATAGCTGTTTCGAATCCAAAGTTCCACAGGTTAATTATGCATTGTATATCTTAAAAACATCTTGCCTTTCAATGTCATTGATATCCGCTTGTTTTATAAGTGTAAAACAGTACTCAATTTACTTCTATTCCATTTATTTTACGTATCTATCATGCCCCCTTATTCCATTCCTCTTGAACCTAAGATGTTTGCAAGTCTTTTCACTGTCCTTAAGTAAAGTCTCTCCATATCTCCAGTCTCCCCTTACTAAAACATTTTCATCTCTGCTAGAAAAGAAAGGAGGGGGTAAACGTATATGGAGGATGCTCTTCTTACACAAACCCTAATGAGAAGCTCACCAAACCAGGTTTAACAGTACCTTTCACTGGTGAAAACGTAGCACGCATTATTAGAGGACTTTAAGGACTGATCAATCATGTAAGAGACTTTCAGTTCCAAGCAGTGACTCCAAACCGATAGCCAATAAAGGTGAGCAAGATGACAGATAGAAGCGGCAAGGAAGGGAGAAAGCTCAGTTATTGTACATAATTTTTTGGGCAAGACAATTCTGAAGACAATTTTGGGCAAGACAATCACTACCACTTTGCCATTAGTCTTATTTCTAGTCAGCCAGCCAATCTGTCTAGAGCCACCTTGCTTCCCCTCTACACCCAAAACTATTCAAACCCACAGCCAGGGCCACCCTTAACATCCATAAACAAAGTTCCACTGAGGATAGCTGCTGTGAATCAGGACCTTGTGGATTTTGCAGGGAGGCAGAGAAAGAGAAAAGAAAGGCATGAAAAAATAATAAGGTAAGGAGCGTAAAAGGAGAACCAGTCTCAAACAGGGATAACAGAATCCTTGCTACCAGTAAAAGTACTGTTAGTGTATATGTGCAATTGCAACTGCCCTGGGTAGCAGTTTGCCTCAGACAAGAGTCCAAATAACAACTGAATAGGGCAACATGGATGAGCTAAGTATCATTTACCTTCCCTCAGCAGATTCTACAGCACAAGTTAATTCTTTTCAGGGTTGTGCTAGCAACGATGCAGGCTTAGAGATCTCTTGATACCATAAAGAAATACTTTAAAAAGCAGTTTTAAGCACACAGGCTAAGTTATACTGCAAACAAATGTGCAACAGAAAAAAAAAAATCTGCAGGGTGGGGTGGGGGGGGCTTGGCATTCAGTCTTTTCCTGCCAAGAAAGGCACATCTACTTACAATCATGTAACATACAATACCAGTGACTGTAGAAGTCTTCACTAATCAGTATATCTTTCACTCTATCTTCATAGTGGTTCGGGGACTCAAACCAATAAAGCAAGACACTAGTGTTTTATAACATCTGAAGATTAGAAGCCCTGCTTTAGAGGATATAAAGAATACCAATTTCTAAAAAGCAGTTCAAGAGGTATCGCCTGTTTAAAAATATCAGAACCATAGGCGCTGGAGCACCCATGGAAAAAAATTAGCGGGTGCTTAGCACCCCCCTGCAGCAAAGCTCTCCCCCCCACCCGCAGCACCTCTTGCCAGCCAGTGGCCCTGATGATCAACTCATCCCCCTCCCTCCCACAATGATCAGCTGTTCTGCAGCATGAAGGTGATGCTGGGAGGGAGGGAGGGAGAGAGAGGGAAGAGGTGGGGTGGGGGGGTTGAGCACCTCCCGGGTAGGGAGGAAGTCCGCGCTTATGATCAGAACTGAAGCATTAAAAAGCAAGATAATCATAATGAATTGATTTCAAGCCATGGATGTCACCTAATTTTACTAAAATCATTTCCCAATATTTGGTTATTGAATGTTAGCTATCTTAAATCTCTCAAGAGTTCCAAACAAGATGAGCAGCAAAGCAAAAGCGAAAATTTGAATTAAGCCCAGAAATATGCTACATGCTATCCACGAAGTAATTTGAAACTAGCACAGAAAGAAGTTTTAACTAGTTTTCTACAGACGACTGCCCCTCTGAAATCCTCTAGGCATTGCCTGGTTCACTGAAGAGTCACAAAATGCAACTTGAAAAGGAGTACTTGTGGCACCTTAGAGACTAACCAATTTATTTGAGCATGAGCTTTCGTGAGCTACAGCTCACTTCATCAGATGTTTACCGTGGAAACTGCAGCAGACTTTATATACACACAGAAATCATGAAACAATACCTCCTCCCACCCCACTGTCCTGCTGGTAATAGCTTATCTAAAGTGATCAACAGGTGGGCCATTTCCAGCACAAATCCAGGTTTTCTCACCCTCCACCCCCCCACACAAATTCACTCTCCTGCTGGTGCTAGCCCATCCAAAGTGACAACTCTTTACATAATCAAGTCGGGCTATTTCCTGCATAGATCAAGGTTTTCTCACATCCCCCCCACCCCCATACACACACAAACTCACTCTCCTGCTGGTAATAGCTCATCTAAACTGACCATTCTCCAGGTTTAAATCCAAGTTAAACCAGAACATCTGGGGGGGGGGGGTAGGAAAAAACAAGAGGAAACAGGCTACCTTGCATAATGACTTAGCCACTCCCAGTCTCTATTTAAGCCTAAATTAATAGTATCCAATTTGCAAATGAATTCCAATTCAGCAGTTTCTCGCTGGAGTCTGGATTTGAAGTTTTTTTGTTTTAAGATAGCGACCTTCATGTCTGTGATTGCGTGACCAGAGAGATTGAAGTGTTCTCCGACTGGTTTATGAATGTTATAATTCTTGACATCTGATTTGTGTCCATTTATTCTTTTACGTAGAGACTGTCCAGTTTGACCAATGTACATGGCAGAGGGGCATTGCTGGCACATGATGGCATAGATCACATTGGTGGATGTGCAGGTGAACGAGCCTCTGATAGTGTGGCTGATGTTATTAGGCCCTGTGATGGTGTCCCCTGAATAGATATGTGGGCACAATTGGCAACTTTCCATCCCACCACCAACCTCAGCCTGGTCCAGTCCACACAAGAGATCCACTTCCTGGACACTACAGTGCTAATAAACAATGGCCACATAAACACCACCCTATACCGTAAACCTACTGACCGCTATTCCTACCTGCATGCCTCCAGCTTTCACCCTGACCACACCACACGATCCATCGTCTACAGCCAAGCTCTGCGATACAACCGCATTTGCTCCAACCCCTCAGACAGAGACAAACACCTACAAGATCTCTGTCAAGCTTTCTTACAACTACAATACCCACCTGCAGAAGTAAAGAAACAGATTGATAGAGCCAGAAGAGTTCCCAGAAGTTACCTGCTACAGGACAGGCCTAACAAAGAAAATAACAGAACGCCACTAGCCGTCACCTTCAGCCCCCAACTAAAACCCCTCCAACGCATTATTAAGGATCTACAACCTATCCTAAAGGATGACCCAACACTCTCACAAGTCTTGGGAGACAGGCCAGTCCTTGCCTACAGACAGCCCCGCAACCTGAAGCAAATACTCACCAACAACCACATACCACACAACAGAACCACTAACCCAGGAACTTATCCTTGCAACAAAGCCCGTTGCCAATTGTGCCCACATATCTATTCAGGGGACACCATCACAGGGCCTAATAACATCAGCCACACTATCAGAGGCTCGTTCACCTGCACATCCACCAATGTGATCTATGCCATCATGTGCCAGCAATGCCCCTCTGCCATGTACATTGGTCAAACTGGACAGTCTCTACGTAAAAGAATAAATGGACACAAATCAGATGTCAAGAATTATAACATTCATAAACCAGTCGGAGAACACTTCAATCTCTCTGGTCACGCAATCACAGACATGAAGGTCGCTATCTTAAAACAAAAAAACTTCAAATCCAGACTCCAGCGAGAAACTGCTGAATTGGAATTCATTTGCAAATTGGATACTATTAATTTAGGCTTAAATAGAGACTGGGAGTGGCTAAGTCATTATGCAAGGTAGCCTGTTTCCTCTTGTTTTTTCCTACCCCCCCCCCCCCCCAGATGTTCTGGTTTAACTTGGATTTAAACCTGGAGAATGGTCAGTTTAGATGAGCTATTACCAGCAGGAGAGTGAGTTTGTGTGTGTATGGGGGTGGGGGGGATGTGAGAAAACCTTGATCTATGCAGGAAATAGCCCGACTTGATTATGTAAAGAGTTGTCACTTTGGATGGGCTAGCACCAGCAGGAGAGTGAATTTGTGTGGGGGGGTGGAGGGTGAGAAAACCTGGATTTGTGCTGGAAATGGCCCACCTGTTGATCACTTTAGATAAGCTATTACCAGCAGGACAGTGGGGTGGGAGGAGGTATTGTTTCATGATTTCTGTGTGTATATAAAGTCTGCTGCAGTTTCCACGGTAAACATCTGATGAAGTGAGCTGTAGCTCACGAAAGCTCATGCTCAAATAAATTGGTTAGTCTCTAAGGTGCCACAAGTACTCCTTTTCTTTTTGCGAATACAGACTAACACGGCTGTTCCTCTGAAACCTGTCAAAATGCAACTTCTGACTGCAACCCAGGATATCTGCCACATCACAGAATGCTGCATCCTGTGATACCTTTAGTATCAAAAAAAAAAAAAAAAAAAAAAATTCCATAAAGGGAACAGTTAAAAGTCACTTCTTTGCTGAATAGGCCTTTCTAACTAGGTTCTGGGAGGCACAGTACTCATTACTGATCTTCACTCCACTTTCATTTTTGTTTTGCAGCTCACCTTTAATTGGAGAACCTGGTGCACAGCCTGTTGTCCTGATAAGGAAGCTGGTCCAGTAGAATAAAGCCATTCAAGTCAGCCTAAAAAAAATTAGGAGACTAAAATACCTTACTAAATAAAGAGGAAGAACGCAAGTTTATTCACTGTGTTTTATCTTTGTGTGTTCTTTCAAGTCTTTATTTGGTAGTTTCTATATTAAATAGGAGTGAAATTCTGAGTTAGTTTTAACAGCTGGTTAAGCACCACTTCATCATGGGCGCCTCCACCACAGTCATCTCCATAAAGCAACTTTTGTGCTAATTTTGTCCCAACTAAGCAACAGACTTTAAAGCATAAGGATAGTGAATGGCACAGGTTTCCTGGGAGGTGTCCTAGTTAAGGAGACTTTCTAGTTAAGTAGCTCCTGATTTCTTAGACTGTATCTGTAACTCCCTTGGGAGGTCCCCCCCTCCCAGAAATCTGTTACAGGCTATTCAAGCCCATGCTACTGCACACATCATAAGCAGTTCCTGTTTCAATTAAAAAAGAATAATGGTCCAATAGGAAAAGGAGGAAAAGGTGCCACAAGTCCTCCTTTTCTTTTTGCGGATACAGACTAACACAGCTGCTACTCTGAAACAGGTCCAATATTGAAGATCTAATAACTCACAACCTGCCAGGCTAGAAATTCTTTGGTCTTACCTATATAAATTCTTCCAGTCCCAGTAAATTTTTCTAAGTACTAATCCCTAAGTTATACAACATCACAGGCTTTTTTTGGAGGAGTGGATGGATGTGTTGTATAGATTCTGAAAGAGAAAGAAGGAAAAAAAAAAAGTTACCTGCCTTTCGTAAGTGTTGTTCTTCAAGATGTGTTGCTCATGTCCATTCCATTCTAAGTGTGTGGGTGCCCATGTGTGTGGCACCCGGAGGGCCAGCTGTGGTGCCCTCTGGAGTGCCACACTCATGCCACGGTATATCAGGCGCCACCAGCCCCTGGGTGTTTGGCTGCCCCAGGCTGGGCTGGCGACCAGGAAGACGAAGGGCAACGATGACCAAAACTAGCGTCCCTTCTCCTCATAGGGAGAGACGAGGCTGCCAGTATCTTGGTGGTTGCAGAGGTCTGAAGAGCTTCCTGGATGACTGAGGCGTGTGCATACCCAACGAGCAAAGGGTAGCTCTGGTGTCCTTCAACCTGTGCAGCCTGGTGTTCATTTGATCCAAAACCAGACCAAGTCCATCAAAGGGGAGGTCCTAGATAGAGGCCTGCATCTCCTGAGAGAGGCCTGAAGTCTGGAGCCAAGAACTATGTTGCATGACCACTGCCAATGCCGCCAAATCTGCCGCTTCCCATGCCATTTGCAGAGAGCACCTGGCAGCTGCCATGCCCTCCTCCACCAGCGTGCCAAACTCTTGGGCCAATTCCTGAGGGAGGGATTCCTGAAACTTTTTGAGACCGTCCCACAGATTAAAATCGTCAGCAGGGCCTGATGATTCGCCACACAAAATGATAGGCTGGCGGTAGAATAAATTATTTTTGGGACTCGAGGAGGTGGGGACCCACTTGTCCTTTTCGTCGGCCACAGATACAACTACCAAGCCAGGGACGGGTGGGTATAGAAGTATTTGAAATCTTTGGCCAGCACAAAGTATTTTTTCTCTGTCTGTTTCGAGGTGGATGAGATGGAGATGGGGATCTGCCACAAAGCCTTGAATATCTTGAGGACCCCCTCACGCACAGGCAGGGCGACGTGGGCGGGCGTAGAAGCCAAGAGAACATTGAAGAGGGTGTCCTCCTGCTCTACCACCTCTTGCACCTCAAGCCCCAGTTCTTGGCCACACCGGAGAAGGGCTTGCTGCTACTGAAAATCATCCACTGGGCTAGCTCTAGGTCCCGCGACCACCTCATCTGGGCACAACAAGGAAGACCGGTGGGGGTGCTGGGGTCTTGATCACCGTCGGAGAAAGAGGCCTTGGGGTGGGCACAGGTTCCTCTGCCCCAACTTCAGAACAGACTTCCAGTACCGGGTCCGGTGCCGGTAGGGCTGCTGCCCCATCACGGCCACCAAGGAGTGCTATGAAGGAGGCATCGCCACGATCGGTACACCCCACACGCTCCAATACAGCCACTGTGCTTGCCATTGGCCATGCTGCCCATTGTGGTGCTGCCGACGAAGGAGCGGGCTCCGGTGCCCAGCCAGGTTGACGAGACCGTGGCGACGGGCTGAACTGGACCTCCATACCAGAGGAGCCACCATCTGGCGACCAGGGAGGAGCTGTCAACGCCTGAGTTTGTTTGCTGGTCATAGCTACCGGTGACCGTTGCTCAGGCATAACTGAATGGTAACTGTAGCGTGGAGAGTGGTGCCGGTGCTGGGGGGACCGATACTGGAATGGGAAATGTTCCCACCATGCTGGTGATTGGCACCGACGCCTAGAGGACGACTGTTGATTCAGCAAGCGGTGCTGGGAATAGTAAGGGGAGCGGAGAGTAGCACCATGGGAATCTGGAAGCTTGCCTGGGCGACGTGATTGGGACCTGCTCCATGATTCCTGACGTGGCAGAGAAGACAGATGCCTTCTATCTGGCGACTGACGTTGGTCCCCTCTTCCCTGAAGGGTCTTAACGGCAGGCTTACCCTCTTAGGGAGCCTTAGCCAGGGTCATCATGGGAGCTGGTGGAGACCTGTGTTCTCTCTGCACCGTGGGAACCTGGGCTGAAAAAGGTGTAGGCAGGCATGCAGGTCCCAAACTGCTCCCAAGAGTCAGTGGTGGACCTTTCAGGGTGCTGGGTGCCCCAGGCAGGGTGGCACAATCACGTGGCTCCAGGGCAGTCTAGTGGGCAGGCCCGGGTTTCTTGGTAGATGATGCCTGGGCCTTCTTGCTCGATGACGGGGAGCGCTTCCTGGCTTTCTTTTTCAACACCAGCGATGGCGAATGGGGCCAGGATTTGGCTGCTGGTAGTGTGCTATGCATGGAGGCTGAAGCACTTGGTGTGACCTGCTCGGACAGCTTGGAAGCCGGAGGGTGGACTCCATCAGGAGAGCCCTGAGGTGGATGTCCTGTTCCTTCTAGGTGCAGGGCCAAAAGTTTTTGCAGATCTGGCACTGCTCCTGAATGCGTGACTCCCCTAGGCACTTAAGGCAGCAGCTGTGGGGGTCACTCACAGGCATAGGCCTGCTGCAGTCAGAGCAGGGCTTGAACCCGGGAAACCGGGGCATGCCCCTCCTGGGGCAAAATCCCACTGGAACCCTAACTACTTAAGGCCAACAAAGTGAACTATATACAACAGCCTTAAGGCCCAAAGTTCAAAATGATAGACAACCATTAGCTCTTGCTAAGCAAGAGGGGTGCTCCAACTGACCACCGTGGTCAGTAAGAAGGAACTGAGAGGGCGTAGGGCCAGTGGTGCCTGACACACCATGGCATGAGCTCGGCACTCCAGAGGGCGCCACAGCTGGCCCTGCGGGTACTGCTCAGGCAAAAATCTCCGACGGCCACACTTGAGCGCACGCACACACCTAGAATGGAATTGACATGAGCAAGCACTCGAAGGAGGATACAAAAATACTACAGAATTGGACATCTGACTCCCAATAGCATTAACAGCAGTAATAACTAAAATCAGGACATAAAGGTTAAATGCTACATTTGTGATTACACATCTTCCTGCAAAAAAGCTGTTTGTGGACATGGAGATCAATAACTCATGGAAGCTCTCTCGATGTAAGGTCACAGTGGAGACAAGGCACAGATAACCTCAACTAGCTTTATGAAGCTAAAAAACTATCCACGCCTTGTCTCTACTAAGCTTTTACATCATAAGAACATAGGACTAGAAAGGACCTCCCTGGATCACTGAGTCCAAGATAGCTCTCTCAGTGTTAACTCCCCCCCCAACCACCATAAACTCCAGTCTCTCTCTTTCCGTTCACCCTCTAATCTTCTGAATTCTATAGAAGCAGCTCAGCAACAGATCACTAGAGCCCTGCATGGATACAAAATTTGTATCCACATCTGATCCACAAACATGGTCCACAGATATCTGCATCTGTGGTGCAGATCTCCATGAATACAAAGTCGATATCCACAGATTTGTGGGGCTCTACAGATCACTTCTATAGGACGAGAAGATAACTCGTCAGAACCTAACTGGTGTTACCCATTATTTCTAATTTGATGACCAGAGCCAGGTACTGCAGCATTTAACCTTTTTGGCCCTTTCCATGCTAGGGAATGCCAGTGACTAAAATAATTTCCAAACATGCTTATACAATACATTATATACAATTCTGTTACAGGTAATATTATAACTATGCTGAGGAACTGTGCTAGAACTCTAAAAGATTAGCATAGAGCAGAAGTTTCTGCGTGCATGGCTGTTTAAAAACAACAGCATTGTTATTTTTTGTCCTCTGCATTGGAGCACAAAACCATGATACCTACAACCCATGTTAGTATGCATCCGATGAAGCGAGCTGTAGCTCACGAAAGCTTATGCTCAAATAAATTGGTTAGTCTCTAAGGTGCCACAAGTACTCCTTTTCTTTTTGCGAATGCAGACTAACACGGCTGTTACTCTGAAACCTGTTAGGAAACTGTTTTCAAACAGTTTTAGCTATGGTTCACAGCCTAGATTCCTCATTTCTGCTACCGCAGAAGACTTTTGGAGGGCACAATATCCCAAGTTCAAAAGTCAGCGTGTCAACTTGAAGTTTACTGTAGGTTTGGGTTGGAAGCTTAAAGCTATTATAACAGAAAATTCATTATGGAAAACACTTAGAGAAGTTATGGGCAAAATATGGATACTGAAATTCAGATATCACTCAAAATTTTGATATACCGCTAACCTGACACTTGAAGGGAGGTTTATATCACTAATATTATGTATCAGGGAGAGAGGTTTACAAGTGATAAATATGACTGTTTAAATTCATGCTAACTGCATAACATTTTTAGAGGGTTTTTTTAATATTAAAAAAGTGTGTGTTCTGGACATAATCCACTAACCGCTCATATTTGGTTTTTTATGTAAAGAAACTCTTTTTTACTTATATTCTCTCTCTCAAAAGGTTATAAGAGGACATCTTAGGTCACTTGTAAACAGACAATAAAAGACATCAGCAACAGACCCAAATGTTATAGTTTTAATCAAAAAGGAAAATGTGAAAAAAATGACACCCTAAAGACTGAAGCAGCTCCCACCTTTGTCTAAATTGTGGGAAAAAAAACAAAACAAACTAACTGTGCATTTTCCTGAGTTGCACTCAGTGGTTAAATACTTAAGAATCAGAGTAGCAGCCGTGTTAGTCTGTATTCGCAAAAGAAAAGGAGTAATTGTGGCACCTTAGAGACTAACCAATTTATTTGAGCATAAGCTTTCGTGAGCTACAGCTCACTTCATCGGTTAGTCTCTAAGGTGCCACAAGTACTCTTTCTTTATACTTAGGAATAACTGTTAAGAATAATTACAAGAAACTGTAAAAGCCAGAGTATACATTTACAGTGTACTCTCACTGGGTTCTTTCCATGGAAAGACAGAATGTGCGGTTGGAAAAGAGTTTTATGTCTTATGCATTCTTGATTTACTGAGACCTTCCACTTTATTCACCAATACCCTTGGACCATATCTTGTAATAGCCATCCTTCTGGTAGAAGAGAACTGAATGTTCTGGGGAAGTCCCGGATGACTGGAAAAAGGCTAATGTAGTGCCAATCTTTAAAAAAGGGAAGAAGGAGGATCCTGGGAACTACAGGCCAGTCAGCCTCACCTCAGTCCCTGGAAAAATCATGGAGCAGGTCCTCAAAGAATCAATCCTGAAGCACTTGTATGAGAAGAAAGTGATCAGGAACAGCCAGCATGGATTCACCAAGGGAAGGTCATGCCTGACTAATCTAATTGCCTTTTATGATGAGATTACTGGTTCTGTGGATGAAGGGAATGCAGTGGATGTATTGTTTCTTGACTTTAGCAAAGATTTTGACACGGTCTCCCACAGTATTCTTGTCAGCAAGTTAAGGAAGTATGGGCTGGATGAATGCACTATAAGGTGGGTAGAAAGCTGGCTAGATTGTCGGGCTCAATGGGTAGTGATCAATGGCTCCATGTCTAGTTGGCAGCTGGTATCAAGTGGAGTGCCCCAAGGGTCGGTCCTGGGGCCGGTTTTGTTCAATATCTTCATCAATGATCTGGAGGATGGTGTGGATTGCACTCTCAGCAAATTTGCGGATGATACTAAACTGGGAGGAGTGGTAGATACGCTGGAGGGGAGGGATAGGATACAGAAGGACCTAGACAAATTGGAGGATTGGGCCAAAAGAAATCTGATGAGGTTCAATAAGGATAAGTGCAGGGTCCTGCACTTAGGATGGAAGAATCCAATGCACCGCTACAGACTAGGGACCGAATGGCTAGGCAGCAGTTCTGCAGAAAAGGACCTTGGGGTGACAGTGGACGAGAAGCTGGATATGAGTCAGCAGTGTGCCCTTGTTGCCAAGAAGGCCAATGGCATTTTGGGATGTATAAGTAGGGGCATAGCGAGCAGATCGAGGGACGTGATCGTTCCCCTCTATTCGACATTGGTGAGGCCTCATCTGGAGTACCGTGTCCAGTTTTGGGCCCCACACTACAAGAAGGATGTGGATAAATTGGAGAGAGTCCAGCGAAGGGCAACAAAAATGATTAGGGGTCTAGAACACATGACTCATGAGGAGAGGCTGAGGGAGCTGGGATTGTTTAGCCTGCAGAAGAGAAGAATGAGGGGGGATTTGATAGCTGCTTTCAACTACCTGAAAGGGGGTTCCAAAGAGGATGGCTCTAGACTGTTCTCAATGGTAGCAGATGACAGAACGAGGAGTAATGGTCTCAAGTTGCAGTGGGGGAGGTTTAGGTTGGATATTAGGAAAAACTTTTTCACTAAGAGGGTGGTGAAACACTGGAATGCGTTACCTAGGGAGGTGGTAGAATCTCCTTCCTTAGAGGTTTTTAAGGTCAGGCTTGACAAAGCCCTGGCTGGGATGATTTAACTGGGAATTGGTCCTGCTTCGAGCAGGGGGTTGGACTAGATGACCTTCTGGGGTCCCTTCCAACCCTGATATTCTATGAATGGATCTCCCTTTACAGTTCATTAGTGAGTGGAGAGAAGTTAAACAGATCAGATAGGTGCTGTGATGGCAATACCCAACTGCAACTCAGAGTCATGGTTCCCTGCATACACAGGGAAAACTTGGGTAGCAAGAGATTGTTAAACCCTAGATGTTAGGGAATAACAGTATCACTATGGTGCTATCCAATTGCTACCAAATTCACGGTCCATTTTGGTCAATTTCACAGTTATAGGATTTTTGAAATTGTAAATTTCATGATTTCAGCTATTTAAAGCCGAAATTTCATGTGTTGTAATCCTAGGGGTCCTGACTCAAAAAGGAGTTGGGGAGGGTTGGGGGGTGTCGCAAAGTTATTGTGGGGGGGTTGCAGTACTGCTACCCTTAGTTCTTCACTGCTGCTGGCAGTGGCGCTGCCTTCAGAGCTGGGCAGCTGAGGAAGTAAGGATGGCATGATATGGTAGTGCCACCCTTACTTCTGTGCTGCTGCCCACAGAGCTCAGCCGTCACTCCCTAGCCACCCCGCTCTGAAGACCCCCAATTTGAGAAACGCTAGTCTCCTTCATGACACCTGCATTGTATAGGGTAAAAAACACACAAAAGACCAGATTTCATGGTCCATGACGTGTTTTTCGTGGCCAGGAAATTGGTAGGGCCCTATATATAAAACATCAATATTTAAGTAAGTATCTTTTTCCATACAGTAAATATATCTGCTTGCCAACAGATTTTTTTTGTTGGGAAAACAATGATGAAAATAGTTATTTTTAGTAAAAATAACTGAAACACTAGATGCCTACCTAGAGTGTCACAAATTGAGTATGTTTAAGAAGTCTGCTATGACCGATAACTCACATGCTTGTTAACCTGGAGCGAATTTTAGCAGCTAAGTCAGATGCCTGAATACACAAACTTGCACGTGAAATGCTGATATAAGTGAGCTGAGAGTCACAGAGCAGAGATAATACCCAACCAAAAGCATCACATTTATCTAAACATCACCTCCCTCACTATACGATAAGCTGGTCTCCATGATTTATAGATTTGTCGCCAATGGGCAGTTATCACATAGAAAATTTGTTCTGAGCAGGGTCAACTGTGACAGAGTTTGGTGTTCCCAAGCTGCAGCTGTGGAGAAGGCCAAGAACAGTCAATAGATTCCCAGCTGATGTAAACTGGCATTGCTCTGTTAATTTAAATGGAGCTATGCCCATTTGCACTAGCTAAGAATGCGTTCACTATTCTGTTCTCTTTTCTACAATAGCATACACAAGATTTCAGCCAGGAACACAGTCCAGAGGGGTGGACAGGCTAATAAATCCAGAATGCTTCCACTTTGGAACAGTCCATTTTTTTCTGGCTATAGAATTTACAGCCTCCATCCACTACATTTTAGGTGGGAGAGGAGAGAAGATAAAGGCTTAGATTTTGAAACCTCACCAAAGAAAAGCTTTTTTCCCAAAACACAGACGAATGGTGCCTTGTATTCTAGGATTTGAATCATAGCTCCTAACAGTCTCTAAACACATTCTGACATGGATGAAGGCTTTTCTTTTGGAAACACAATGCACTAGATGACCCCTACCACCCAGGTGCAGATTTGGGCCACTGCTCAAGAAACCATTTCAACAGTGGCAATCAAGACACCTACCATCTGATTTAAAACCTCCTTTTATTGGAAAAGATTGTGGTGAAAATGGTGTTAAAGCAGCTGGTGTTAAGAAACTTCCTAAGCCCTCATCAGTTCTATTCAGGACTTATGACAGAGAAGCTACTGATATTTCTGGTGGTTGTGCTAACCCAAGCGATTACACTTTCACGGAGTCATTGCTGATTTTGTTAGATCTGTCAGCAACATCGGATAGCATCAGTCTTAGAGAGAAAGTGGATGAAATATTATTGGACCAACCTCTACTAGTGAGGGACACAAGCTTTCAAGCTTACACAGAACTCTTCTTCAGAGTCTCAGATTCATGCTGAGAGTCTCAGATTCATGCTGAGACCTGGGAGAGTCAGCTAAAGAGAAAGTGGAATAGCATTCAGTTTAACGAGTTGATACATGTTTTGAGAGGCTGCTCAAGGTGAAGTGGGCAGTTAACATCTCTGTAATTGCAGGACAAAGGAGGGTTGGTAGGTTACAGTTTGTTGTAGTGAGCCATAAATCCAGTGTCTTTACTGAGTCCATGATTTTTAGTGTCTAGCATCAACAAAACTGCTATCAAGCAGGTGGTGTCATGTATCACTTTCTCTCAAATACTGGATACCATAAGGTTCAGTCTTTTATGCCTCCCAATACGTAAATGCTACTGATGAGATAGTGAGGGGTTACAAACGGCAGTGTCGGTGGCATTCAGTTGAACCTCCACTCTACATCTCGTTTCACTCAACTCTGCTGCTTTTGTGCTTGTCTCTGGGTGTGACTGAACCAAGACAAGACCAGAAATAATGCTGCTCGGTAAGGGAGTTTATCCCGAGGAGCGGAATGGGGCTCTCTCATTTTCCGAGTGCATGGCTGCCCCTCTCAGTCCAGCCCAGCCTTAGAGCCACATCAAATCCCTCAGCACTGCTGGATATGTAGGTAGCAACGGCCCTCCATGCCATACCAAGCCAAAAGACTACCACATCTTCTCGCCGCTGCCACAGCTCTAGCGGGCACTGCAGGCTACTCTACTGTAAAGCGTGTTCCTTGGTGCGGTCTCGGATGGCCCCGCGCAGCTCGGGCGGCAGCAGGGCGCTCCAGTCGCTATCCACACCCTCCTCCAATGCCCGGCGCCCCCGGGGTGCGGAAGGCCGGTCGCCCCGGTGACAGCTGAACGCTGCTGCCCGAGCCAGGACGCCCTACGCCGTCTGAAGATGGAGCCTGCTCAGCTCCAGGTCCACCCCCTCCCGTCCTCGCTCCCGCCCAGCCACTCCGGACACGGGGCCAGCGGCGCGAGGAATCGGGGCCGCTGCCTGCCCCTCCCCCCACGCAGTCGGTGCGGGGTCGTGCAGCCCTTCCACCAACAGCGGCCTTCCTCGGCTCCACCCCGGGCCCGACCCCTCCGCAGGGAGGGGGGGGGGGTTACTCACCGGCAGACTCAGGAGACACAAAGCAGCCCCTCTAATGGCGGCGGCGGAGAAACCGGGGAAGACAGGGGAGGGGGGCGGACACAGCCGCCTCGCAGCCAATCGCAGCCCCCGAACACCTCTCGCACGCCAGCTCGGCCCTTCAGTCAGGAGGGCCCCGAGTTGAGGGCCAATCAGCGCTCCCGCGCGACGCGCAGGCGCAGAACTAGGCGGGAATCAGAGCGTAGGGCAGCCCCCCACTACAAAACAGAAGCGGGAGCGCGCGGCGTAAGGCGAAGGTGCGGGGCGGGGGGTGTCCCCAGTGGCGGCCGGAAGGCGGCCGGCCGCGCCCCCTGCCTCAGTTACCTCAGTGCTGCTGGCGGGGCCTGACACTTCGGCCGCGCTCACGAGCACAGTCACAATCCTGCACAGCCGTCGCCCGCGCGCGCGCGCTCCCGAGCGGGGACACACCTCCTGTAGCGCGCGCTCCCGAGCGGGGACACACCTCCTGTAGCGCGCGCTCCTTGCAGCCGTTTTTAAAGAGACAGTGACGGGGCAGCCGAGCCCCAGGAAGGAGGCGGAGAGGCCCCAGCCGCCCACAGCGGGGAAGAGGCAGGAGGCGAGGCTCAGCAAGTACCTCGGGTTAACTTCGGAGTCGAGTGACAGCCAGGCCCATGCTCACCCGCATCACAGCAGCCCTGTGCTGGGTGGCCTGGAAACGGCCCTGTCCAACTTGCAGAGAGAGTTTAAGGGGCAGAACGGGGGGGGCAGGGATCAGTTGCCCTGAAACTAGGCAGGAAAGCGAGCAGGCTCCAGAGCAGCACACTGGTCATAAACTGCTGTAAGGCACATGGCAGGGCCTTGTTCTCACCTCTGTGTCAATCTAGAGTGGAGTGGAGCAATTCCAGATTCATGCTGAATGACTCTCCCAGCCCAAAAACTGGGACAAATAGCTAAGTAGTGTAACATGCACTGATTGGGCATTTACTAGGCTTGAAACACCTCTAATTTACCGCTTTAGAAAGTGGGGGTAACATTTCTTTCCCCACCCCCAGCCTAAGAGGGGGATCCACAGGACCTGGATACCAAATAAATCCGGGGGACAACTAATGAAATAACAGGGACAGGAGTGCGGTCAAAGGGTCAAACGAAGGGAACCGGACGGGGACACCGAGCAGAGAACCCCAGACAGCGCCCACTGCTCCTCAAAGGCATCAGTGGATGTCGCCCAGAGGAACTTTGCCCAGATACGTGAATGGACCGAGGATCTGAAATAGGCCCCATAGTCACAGGAGACTCCATCCGCCAACCTCCTCACTCTGGTTTTATAGCTGGCCATTTTAGCTAGGGCCAGGAGGAGGTTGACCAGGAGATCCCGTGACTTTGTGGAGCCACGGATAGGGAGTGTATAAATAAGAAAGTGAGGGGAAAAGTGCAACCAAAAACGTAATAAAATATTGGTGAGGAGCCGGAATAGGGGCTGCAGCCTGGCACACTCCAGATATATGTGTGCCAGGATTTCCCTCACGCCGCAAAAGGGGCAGGTGTCTGGGATGGAGGTGAACCGCGCCAAGAATACGCCCATGCTCACGGCTCCGTGAAGGAGCCGTCAACTGATATCCGCGGCAGGACCAAGGTGGAATATAGGCTGGCCCACCGGGGCTCCTCACCCTCCAAAGGTGGCAGGAGGTCCTGCCATTTTGTATCGGGGCGGGACACGAGGGTGAGGGTGTGAAGGGTGTGGAGCACGAACGTGTATAGATGTTTCCTTGGGGCGGTTTGGAAGCAGACCGGCTGCATCTCGTGCAGCCAGCTCACGGTGAAGGGCTGAGGGGGTCAGTTGGGTCCACGGGGCAGGGGTCCAATTAAAAGATCCGGCAGGCCTGCGGTAGAGGGTGGGTGGGGCGCGCCCTCGTGCAGGACCCGGTCGAGATAAACCCGAGCAGCGGGTGGCAAAGCTGCCTTCACCTCTTGAAGTACGCGCCGGGGAGTACCAGGTCTGGAGAACCCCATGCGCTGAGCGAGCGTCAGGGGATCCAG
Organism: Lepidochelys kempii; assembly: GCF_965140285.1. Taxonomy (NCBI): domain Eukaryota; kingdom Metazoa; phylum Chordata; order Testudines; family Cheloniidae; genus Lepidochelys; species Lepidochelys kempii. The sequence continues at coordinate 1,265,782 of NC_136397.1, forward strand.
CCAGTCTCCCCAGTCGTAGTCCAGGAGGTCTCCGACTCTTGTGACTTCTGCCAGGACCAACCTCTGGCGCACCGAGCGGGACTCCGCCACCTGCATGTGGAGCTGGGGGTTGTGTAGCAGGGGCTCTGCGAGGAGATCTGTCCCCTCGGTGGCTGCCCCGGACCTGGTCCTTGAAAACAGTTTCCAGGTCCGGAGGAGGTCTTGGTAGAAGACCGGCAGCCCGGAGAGGTCTCGCGGAAGACCTCTCGGATGGAGATAAAGAAGCTGCCAGTCGTATCGGAGCCCTCGGAAGTGGCGCAAGAAGGCGTGTGCCAGAATGCTCCACGCCGGACTACCTGCACCCATAAAGGAGCCTCTGCAGAGCCTGGAGGCAGAAGACGTGGATCTGAGTGTGCAGACATTTCAGGCCCTGCCCTCCCTCCTCCAGGGATAGATGGAGAACCCCTGCAAGGACCCAGTGCAGTCCTGACCAAAAGAACTCCAGAATCAATGTCCAGAGGTTGGCCAGGAAACCCGGGGCCGGGACCAGGGTGTTGAGCCGGTACCAGAGCATGGACAGGACTAGTTGATTAAGCACCAGCGCTCTCCCTTGAAGGGAGAGGCACCGGAGTAGTCCTGTCCATTTCCGGAGCTACTCTATCACCCCGCATTCTAAATTTTGCCAGTTCTCCGGCGGAGAGGGATGCGTGGCAGAAAGGTAAACGCTGAGATAGAGCAGTGGACCCGCGCTTCCACCGGATTGCCTGAAGCGCGGGTGGGAGGGAGCTCGCCTGCCAGCCGTCCCCGACCACCAGGTCAGAGCTCTTGACCCAGTTGACCCAGGCGGAGGAGGCTGCCGAATTGATGGCCTGGCAAGCCTCCACCCGCGCCAAATCGCCTGGGTCCTGGACCACGAGGAGCACGTCATCAGTGTACGCCAACAGGACCAGCCGCAGCTCCAGCTCCCGCAGCACCAACTCTGTCAACCTCCTTCAGAGGAGACAGAGGAAGGGCTCGATCGCCAGAGTGTACAGCTGGCCCAAGAGGGGGCACACCGCCGTACTCCTCGCCCGAAGCTGACTGGTTCAGTCAGGGTCCAGTTGAGCATGACCAGACACTCTGCGGAGGCGTACAGCGCCCGGAGAAAACCCACAAACTGGGGTCCGAAGCCAAACGCTTGCAGAGTGTTCAGGAGATACCCGTGATCCACCCTGTCGAATGCCTTCTCCTGATCCAAAGACAGGAGGGCAAATGACAGACCATCCCTACACCCGAGTTCCAAAAGGTCCCAGACCAGATATAGGTTGTCAAAGATTCTGCGGCCTGAGACGGTGTAGGTCTGGTCTGGGTGGACCACGTCCGCCAACACGGACCCTAGCCGCAGTGAGATTGCTTTTGCCACGACTTGGTAGTCCATGCTGAGGAGCGAGACAGGACGCCAATTTCGTAAATTGCAGAGGTCCCCCTTCTTCGGCAATAAGGCAAGCATGGCTCACCTGCACGAAAGAGGGAGGACCCCGCTCTGCAAAGACTCGGCCCAGACGGTGACTAGGTCTGAACCGAGGACGTCCCAGAACACACGGTAGAACTCCACGGTCAGCCCGTCCATACCCGGAGATTTATTGGTGGGCATGCAACGGAGGGCTTCCGAGAACTCGGCCAGAGTGAGAGGCAGCTCTAGCCGGTCTCGGTTGCCCACGCTGACTGTAGGGAGCTCCTCCCAGAGCACTCTGCAAGTGTTAGGATCGGTCAGATCTGGGGAGAAAAGGCTTGCGTAGAAGGCTCTCGCCCTCCCGCACATCTCCACCGGATCCGTGAGGGGGGTGCCGTTTTCTGCCAGAAGGCAGGTGACGTGTTTCTTGGCCCCCCTCCTTTTCTCCAGGGCATAGAAGAAGTGACGGATGCAGGATCGAAGGAGACGGATGCAGGATCGAACAAAGTCACCCCAGGCCCGATGGTCCTCGAGGGCTCGGAGCTCCTCCCACTTCTCCCAGCACGCTCCGCAGAGGGGCGGATCCTCGGGGCTGGCGGCTGGACGCCTCTCCAGCTCTAAGACCTCCCGTTCCAACTGCTCTATTGCAACTGCTGTTGGCGCCCTGGGTGTAGTCACGGCAGAAGAGCCGGGCGCGCACCTTCCCCAGGTCCCACCACCGCCGCACCGAGGGAAAGGCACGCCGCTGCCCTCGCCAGGCCAGCCAGACCTCCCAGAAGGACGTCATGAAGCCCTTCTCCTCCAACAAGCTGTTGTTGAAATGCCAATAGGCCGGCCCCGGCCTTTCCATGCAGAGGGAGGCCGTCACGGTGGCTAAATGATGGTCAGAAAATGGGGCCGGCCGGATGCTGGAGGAGTGGGCTCGTGAAAGATGGAAGCGTGATAAATAAATACGGTCCAACTGGGAGTGGCACGACTGATGGTCCTCCACCCAGACAAAGGTGAACATGGAAATGTCATCCGGGTGGTGGTCACACCAGACGTCCACCAGGGAGTGGTGTTCGACTATCTCCCAGAGGACGTCTGCTGCGGCCGGGCTCAACTTGGTCCCCGAGCGGTCCCACTCCTCGAGGGTGATGTTAAAGTCCCCTCCCAGGACCAGGCACTCATGAGGATCTAAGGTGCTGAGGAAGGCAGATGCCTGCTGATAGAATGGCAGCCGCTCCGGGCTTGATGTCGGGGCATAGACATTAATGAGGTTGACCACGAGTCCTTCCATACAGACCCGGAGGTGCAGCAGGCGGCCTGGCACAGCCTTGGCGACCCCCAGCACCTCGGGCTGTAGGTCGGGGGAGAACAGGGTTGCCACTCCAGCCGTACGAACTGTGAGATGGCTAAAGTAGACCCTGTCCCCCTAATCCAGCCGCCAGCTGTCTTCGGTGGTCGGATCTGTATGGGTCTCCTGCAGGAAAACCACAGAATACCCCCCATCCCGAAGGAAGGAGAGCACCTGGGACCTGCAGAGACCCATCCTACAGCCCTGGGTGTTCAATGTTGCAATGGTAAGAGGTGCCATGAGGAGGACTGGGGTGGATTCTCGCCGGCAGGGACGCTCGCGGCTCCCAACGGGCCGCGCAACAGTCCATGATCTACCCTGTAGGTGAGTAAGGAGTCACGGAAGAGGCGGACCCGCTGGTAGGCCGTGGCGGCCTGCTTCCCGGTCCTTTTACCCTCCCCCCTGGGGGCCCTCGCAGCTCGGAGGATTTGATGAAAGTGCCTCCATCGCTGGAGAGCAAGCTGTACCTTGTTGCGGGAGCCACGGACGTCTTCTAAAAACTCCCACAACTCTTCTCACAGCGCATGGGGGGGTGGGGTGACGGTCTCCTGGTTATTCCCTGATGGGGCTCTTGGTACAGCCCCGTGGCCCACCGAGAAGAGCAGACAGGGTGCAGACCCCCGACGGGGCGCCTGATGGGCTGGCACCACTAGGCCCACCTCGAATCCTGGGGCAATAGGGGGCGGCGGAGGGACGATAGGAGCCCCTAGTGGGTCGGGACAGGGAAACACAAATGCCGCTCCCTGGGAGGTCATCTGCTGGAAAAGGGAAGGAGACAGCCCCAGGGGCGGCAGTAATGTTGCGGGAGGTGGATGGGATAGGGACAGGGTCAGTAACAAGGGGAGGGCTGGAATCAGGGGCAGGGGCGAGATTCTGGGCTTAGGGAGCCAAGCAGCTGGATGGTAGCACCTCCTGATCAGGCTCAAGGGTTGAGGCGGTGGAGAGGGGGCTCTCAGCAATGCCGGGCGCAGGCTCTATGGTGGGTTTGGCAGCCACAGCATCAGGAGTTGGACCATCTTCTATAGGGTCCCCACCCGGGAAGGAAGTCGATTGCTCCACACCAACGAGGGGTGCCCCTTGTGGCTCGGGTCCTGGCCGCGTGGCACAGGCTGTCGCCTGAACAGGCTCGGTGGTCATCAGCGGGGTGCCTTCTGGGGCCGGGTTGAGTCCAGGGGCTCCTCGGAGGTGGGAGCGGAAGCAACGGTTACGGGGAGGGAGCACGGGAAAAGGGAGGCTGGAGTGAGGTCACCCAGATCGAGGCCCACTGGCAAAGGGTTGTCCTACCCCTGGGTGACCAGGGTCAGACCCAGGGCCTCGATCTCCTCGTATATGGAGGGGAGATCATTTTCTGCCATCCTGGGGTTCTCCCCGCTGGCACCGAACGTGACAGTCGCCTCGGAGCTTATAGAGGCTTCAGATGGTACCAGGGCAGAAGGGGCTCCCTCGGGGGCCTCGGAGGGGAGGGACTCCCGTGGAGGGGAGATACTGTCTTCTGGTGCTGCCACGTCTTCCCCAGCCGGCACTGGTGGATGGAATACACCCGTGGGCAAAGCGGAAGGCTCGGCATCGGTGCCCCCCTTCCTGGTCTTCTAGGGGGCCTCCGCATCAGATGTGAGGAGTGGAGTTCGAGCCGTCCGCTTGCCTCGCTTCCCCTGGACTAGGGCCCAGCCCTCCATGGCATCATCCGGGGGCTGTCTAGCAGGGATCGTGTCAGGGGGCAGAGGCGATGGCTCAGGGACTCACGGGGGGCAACGGTGGGGCAGCATGAGGGAGGGAGGATTCCCCCTGGGGTGGGCCCTCTCCCATGTCCGGCGGTGTCCCTGCCGCACCCTCCTCCACAGGCCCCGCCAGATTGCAAGCAGCGGGGGTGCAGCTCTCCCGCTCGTCTGGGCATAGTGGGGGAGGTGCCCCTTGGGCCCAAGCGGGAGCAGTGGTAGACTGGGAAGGAGGAGGGGTGGCTTCGGGAGCTGGGCAGCTAGGGGCGCCGGTGCCCCGCCGGGGCTCGGGGGTCCCGGGTGCCCCTCCTTGCTGGGCCAAGGTGCAGTTCCTCCAGACGTGCCCCATCACCCGGCAGAGGTAGCACCAGGCCTCCCCCGTTGAATAATGCACCCGGTAATGGGCCCCCTGGTAGGGGACCAGGAAGGACCCCTCAAGCGCCTCTCCGTCACACGCCGGCGGTGGCAGTTGAAGCTGCACTTGCCGGCGGAACGAGAGGACGTGACGGAGGGTGGGGTCTTCGCAGCCCAACGGGAGAGAGCTGATGACAGAGATGGGTTTCCCCAGGGTGGAGAGGACGGGTAACAGGGCGGCATTGGGAAGAAAGGGAGGGACGGAAGTCAGGGCCAGGCGGACGCCCAGGTCCTCTAGTGGCTCTCGGTATTTAAGACTCCTAAATTCCATAGAAATCAATGGGAATTAAGTGCCTAAACATCCTTGACAGGTTTCAGAGTAACAGCCGTGTTAGTCTGCATACAGCTCACGAAAGCTTATGCTCAAATAAATTGGTTAGTCTCTAAGGTGCCACAAGTACTCCTTTTCTTTAAACATCCTTGTGCATCTGTGCCTCTGTGTCACAGTTTCTCACTCTCCCTGAGCATATAATTTACATATGCCCATAATCTGGGGAACAGAGAAAAAGTACCCCCTATTCTGGACTCCCACATGTTGTCATAATTTTGTTTAGTGTTTAAATACAAAACTGATGCCAATTTTATAAATGATAGGTTAGATTAAATTGCGTCATGGGCTCGTGTCCTTTGAGATTACATGGTAGAACCATCAGATGCTCCAACCCTGCCAATCTCTACCACCATAATGGGATGTTTGTCCCTTGAGTAGATTGGATCTTCATTTCAGGCTTCTAATACTAACAGTAAGACCTTGAATTTCATTTGTTAGACACTCAGTAGCCAATGAAACATTAGACTGTTATGTCTACACTACAAGCAAGGATGTGATTCCTCTACTCATGTGTGTCCATACCGCTCATGGAGCTAGGGCTAGTATAAATAGCAGTGTAGTCACAGTAGCATAGGCAGTACCAGTGGCAGTACCAAGTACAATCCCCCCGAAACTGGTGGATATGTATTTAGCACCGCTGAGCCCTGCCCCTACTACCTGTGCTACCAGGGCTACCCTGCTACGTATACTTGTGCTACATATGGGCTCCTCACCCTAAGAAAGATGCACCTGTGATTTTTGTCTTCTCAGGTGTAGGTGTGAGGAAAAGAACTCCCACACAAACTTTCTCCAGATTTGTCCACCAGGTGAGAGAAACCATACCCTGTGCTGGAATTGTTACTTTGGTATCAATGGTATCTTTTTGTTTGGTGAGTAGATGGACTGAAGCCAGGTTTGTAGGCAGTGGAGCTGAAACCTGGAGAATGGTGAGACATGGGTGCATGAGGCCATGCAAACAAGGAGGAAAAGACAGCTCCTGACTGTAGTCTCATGTCTGAGGTTGACCCGTTTTATCAGATTGTCCACGGTGTGGAATCTGTCAGTGGGAAGATAGATTCTTGCTGTGGTTGAGTCCAAAGTCACTCCTATGAAATCTATGGACCTCATGGTAGTCCAAGTGGACTTTTTGTGGTTAAGACAAATTCCCAGGGAAGACAGAAGACAGACTAGGAATTGAGTTGCCAGTTGGACTTCCCTGCTGGATCTGCTAGTTATCAAGATATAGAAAGACAATAAAGCTGTTTCTTCTCATCAAGCTACCACCACTGAAAGGACTTTTGTGATGACCCAAGGTGCCATAGCTAGTCTGAATGGAAGGGCTCTGAATTGGAAGTGGTCTTGCCCAATTAGGAAATTTCTGTGGGATGGGTGATTGTAGATGAAAGTGTCTTTCCTATTGAGAGCTGAGAACCATATGCACTTTTCCAGAAAGGGAATTTTTAGTGCCAACGTGACCATGTGGAATTTTAATTTTTGGGTAAATATGTTTAGTTGGCTTTGGTCGAGACTTGTTCTCCATACACAGGATATTTTGGGGACTAAGAAATATGGGGAGTAGAACCCTTTCCCTTAGTGCTGAGGGGACATCAGTTCTCTGGCCCCTTTCTGGAGTAGAGAACTTACCTCTAGATGAAGAATCTTTGTGTGAGATTGGTCACTGGAAAGGGCCTGGGAAGGGGGTTTGGGGCAGGGAGGTAAGAAATTCAATGGTGTAGCCTTGGTGCATGATGTCTAGTACCCACTTGTCTGTTGTTACTGTCCTCCAGTTATGGCAAAGTGAGTAAGGCAGCCACCAAAGGTTTTTGGGGGGGCAATAAGGTATGGCATCAATATCGGTATGCAGTCCTCAAGCATACCATCAGAAGGATGCCTCGGACCGTGGGTGAGGCCAGACATTGATCTGAGAGGTAGAAGAAGTCACATATCTGGGTTTTTGAACCCTTAGGCTTTTGCAGAGGCGGTTGGGGTTCACAGGGCGCTGATGATAGAATGCCTGAGTGGGAGGCCTGGGTCTATAGATTTGCTTATGGTGTCTCCTCTTCAGGGCAGGGGTGTAAATGTCCAGGGGGAAGAAGGCTGTCCTAGAGTCTTTAAGGGAGCGTAGAGACTCATCGGTCTTTTCTTGAAAAAGGTTAGACTCATCAAAGAGAAGGTCCTTGATGGTATTCAGGGTTCTCCAGGGTGGTCCAGAAGATTGCAACCATGACTCATGCCTCATGATTACCAGTGTGGTGAAGGCTCCACTGTCTCTACTGTTTCTTGGAGTGATGTCTTGGCCACCATCCTGCCTTCATCAATGAGGAGTTGGAACTGGGCCCTGTCTTCCTGAGGAAGTTTGTCTTTAAAGTGTAAAAATTTAGAAAAATTCAGGGAATCTTATTTTGCTAACAGTGTCCGGTAGTTAGCAAGTCTGAATTGGAGACTAGCCAATGAAAATATTTTCCTCCCCGAAAGGTTGAGGTGTCTAGCACCCATGTCTGTGGGAGTAGTCTTAAGATGCTGTGTCCTGGACCTTTCTGAAACTGCTTGCACCACTCAAGAATTGGGCAATGGATGAGTGAATAAAAACTCATAGAATCATAGAATATCAGGGTTGGAAGGGACCTCACGAGGTCATCTAGTCCAACCCCCTGCTCAAAAGCAGGACCAATCCCCAATTAAATCATCCCAGCCAGGGCTTTGTCAAGCCTGACCTTAAAAACTTCTAAGGAAGGAGATTCCACCACCTCCCTAGGAAGCGCATTCCAGTGTTTCACCACCCTCCTCCCCCTCTGCAACTTGAGACCATTACTCCTTGTCCTGTCCTCTTCTACCACTGAGAATAGTCTAGAACCATCCTCTCTGGAACCACCTCTCAGGTAGTTGAAAGCAGCTATCAAATCCCCCCTCATTCTTCTCTTCTGCAGGCTAAACAATCCCAGCTCCCTCAGCCTCTCCTCATAAGTCATGTGTTCCAGACCCCTAATAATTTTTGTTGCCCTTCGCTGGACTCTCTCCAATTTATCCACATCCTTCTTGTAGTGTGGGGCCCAAAACTGGACACAGTACTCCAGATGAGGCCTCACCAATGTCAAATAGAGGGGGACGATCACGTCCCTCGATCTGCTCGCTATGCCCCTACTTATACATCCCAAAATGCCATTGGCCTTCTTGGCAACAAGGGCACACTGCTGACTCATATCCAGCTTCTCGTCCACTGTCACCCCAGGTCCTTTTCCGCAGAACTGCTGCCTAGCCATTCGGTCCCTAGTCTGTGGCGGTGCATTGGGTTCTTCCGTCCTAAGTGCAGGACCCTGCACTTATCCTTATTGAACCTCATCAGATTTCTTTTGGCCCAATCCTCCAATTTGCCTAGGTCCCTCTGTATCCTGTCCCTGCCCTCCAGCATATCTACCACTCCTCCCAGTTTAGTATCATCCGCAAATTTGCTGAGAGTGCAAACCACACCATCCTCCAGATCATTTATGAAGATATTGAACAAAACCGGCCCCAAATGAACAAAACCGGCCCCAAAAACTCTGTCCCTTTAGCTGGCACAAAATATAGTTTTTCAGTTCTCTTTGAGGGAGGGGCACAAAAGGCAGGGGGTATGCCACACAGATCTGGCAGGTTCCAAAATGATTGACTATAAGAGCTACCCTAGAAGAGCCAGAGGGCTGGAGGATGTCCAATAAACTGTGTTGTGTGTTCTGTAACTGACACTCGGTTGCTGCCTTCTGTAATAGCTCCTGGTACTGCTTGTGGTCATCGGCTGGGGAGGGGGATGATGGAGCAACCACCTCATCTGGTGAAGAGGATGATACAGCTGTCAGAACCAGTGGAACTGTGTCAAGGTCAACTACTTCCTCCTCAAACGCCAATGAATCTGGTTGGTATTGACTGGGAGAGGTGCTTCTTGTACAGATCTGGGATGTCTGCTGTACAATCTGATGGGGCCCAGTAAGGATTGGCTGGTGGGAGAGGGCCCCAAGACATAGGGTACCAATGGTCCACTGGGTAACCATATTCTGAAGGAGGTGGACAGTTCCACTGCCTCCTGTGGTTCTGTCTGGGCTTGTTTCCCTCAAGGGGTAAGTACATCTGGATCATCTGATTCTCTCCATGAAATAATAGGTTCCTGCTCTAGCGGCAGCGCTGTCAGTACCAGTGTGAGGATGTTCTCAGTTGTCGATGCAGTAGGAGAGCATTCTCTTCCTCTCAAGGTGGTTTCTTTGGGTGTAAGGATGTCTCTAAGGAGAGCCAGGCCTGGCAAAAGAGGAGACTGTGGATAATACAGAGTGAAAATATCCTCTGGCAGGGTAAAGCGTTTGGTCCTTCCTGAGTTACTGAGGAGTTACTGGTGGAGACTGGTGGATCCAGGGTGTCTGATGGTATAGTATGCAGAGGATTCCACAAGGAGTATGTAACAACCATCAACTGGGGGTCCAGAATGGAGCTCCCATATGGGAACTGCAAGTGCCAGTCTTTTGGCTTGTGGAATGGAGCCTGAATTGGTACCATCAGATCCTTCTTCCTTCGTGCTTTGACTTCTTGAATGGAAGGTTTGTGTGTCATCTACAGAGGAAAAGCATAATGGGAAGAGTTTATTATTTGTGGATTAGGAGGTATACCAGGGATCAGCCGAGACAGCACAAGCGTTCAGCAGGTGCATAGTTTGAAGGGAGATTTCAGCAGCTCCCAATGACGAACTACTGCATAAGTGATTTGCTCTGAGCTTGCCCTCATAACTCTTTGTGATATCACAATTTGATCTGGACATGACTGGTATCAATCACAGATGACGAAGGACAAGAGGACAGGAGGAGTTGAAAACTCTGTGCCTCGTGCACAATTGCTGCTGCTTTGTATGAGTAGGATGCAGTGCTGAGAAGCATGAACACAGAGGACCAAGCCAAGGGGAGTGTTTCACATAGTGACAGGATGGCAGTTGGGAGGCTGACACTGGGTATCTTCAAATGTTTAACGCAGGGATAGCAGGGCTGTCACACTTTTTCCTTCCTCTTCCCTGAATAATCATGCCTGGGAGGTTTTGCTACACATCCAGTCCGGAGGTGGCTGCCCTAGGGCTACCTCTATTGGAATTAGCTTGGATTGTCTCACTGGGAGTCTGGGCAGCGTGACAGCCTGTAGAGTGCATTATTGCCAGCATGTGATGGTGCCAACAAAGGTAAACAAGGAAGCCATCTCTGAAAGGTAAAACTCTGCCAAGTAAGATAACACAACTGTAATTCAGCAGTTTGTCCTTCAACCTCCCACTCCATAAGAACACACTGTTGAAAATACACACGCTACCACCATCCAAGCCAATGGTGTGGCTGGCTTAAACTCAGTCTAGTGGAACCTCATGAATTCATTGTGATGGCAGCGAGACTAGTGAGGTGGAATGACCTCCCTCTGAGCCAGAGAGGGACCACTCTCTGCCCTTTGTGGGGTATAGTCAGGCCAAGCCCACCCCTCGTGCCGTAAGCTGAGAGGCAGGACAGGAAGTATAAGAGGCAGGGCCTCTAGCTCAGGTGGGGCAGAGCCAGAGGAGTCAGTCACCTCTGCCTTGCCACTGGCCCCTGGCCCAGGGACTGAGTGACGTCAATCCATTCCCCTGGAGGAGGACCCTGAGGAGTTGCTGGGACTGCCATCAGACAAGTATCCTGAGGAGCTGTTAGGATTGCTGGCTTCTGAGTACCCCTGCGAGATAGAGGAATCTTTGACTACCAAGCCCAACCAGACTGTGGTAGGAAGTAGCTCAGGGGAAAACAAAAACACTTACCTACCTTTTGTAACTATTGTTCTTTGAGATGTCCATTCCATTCTAGCTGTGTGCGCGCCCATGTTCACTGTTACTGGAATTTTTTTAGCCATAGAGCCAGCTCTGGCACCCTCGGTACCTCTGTGCTCACATGCCAATATATGAGGTGCAACCGGCCCTATGTCCTCTAAGTTCCTTCTTGCTGGTAAATCCCACCGAGGGGTAGGAGAAGGGGTAATGGAATGGACATGAGCAACACATTTTTTATTCTTCAAGTGCTCATTCATGTTGATTCCATTTTAGGTGACTCACAAGCAGTATCCCTGGAGATGGGCTCAGAGTTCACGGTTGTGCGGTTTGCAATATTGCTTTACCGAAGCCAGCATTGTCCGGGGCCTGCGTGGTGATCACGTAATGGATATGAACATATGGATGGATGAATGACCAGGTAGAAGCCCTGCAGATATCTTGAATTGGCACCTGGGCCAGGAAGGCTGCTGACGAGGCTTGCGCTTTGGTTGAATGGGCAATTACAATCACCGGTGGTGGCACCTTTGCCTGTTCATAGCAAAACCTGATGCTGGTGGTGATCCACGGATTCTCTGAGCAGGCACAGGAAGGCCATTCATTCTGTCCACCACCACGACGAAGAACTGCATCTACTTATGGTACGGCTTAGTCCTTTCAATATAAAAAGGCTAGCACTCTCCTGACATCCAGAGAGTATAGTCTATGCTCCTAGTCTGACTTATGGGGTTTTGGAAAGAAGACCGGTAAGAATATGTCCTGGTTAGCGTGAAACTGCAAAACTACCTTGGGCAGAAAAGCCAGATGTGGCCGCTGTTGAATCTTGTCCACATAGAACACTGTGTAGGGCGGCTCCAAGGTTAGTGCTCTAATTTCAGAGATCCTATGCACTAATGTTATCGCCACCAGAAAGGAGACCTTCCACGAGAGCAGCAGAAGGGAGCAAGAAGCTAACGGCTCAAAGAGGGGACCTGTGAGCCTGGACAGCATGAGGTTCAGGTTGCAAGGTGGGACAGGGTCAAGGACTTGAGGATAGAGCCGCTCCAGACCTTTTAGAAACCAGACTGTCATGTTATGAGCAAAGACTGATCTGCCCTGAACTGAAGGGTGGAAGGCTGAAATAGCTGCCAAGCGTAGTTTGTCAAAAGAGACAGGCCCTGAAGCTTGAGGTGCAGAAGGTAATGCAGTACTTGTGGCACCTTAGAGACTAACCAATTTATTTGAGCATGAGCTTTCGTGAGCTACAGCTCACTTCATCGGATGCATCTGATGAAGTGAGCTGTAGCTCACGAAAGCTTATGCTCAAATAAATTGGTTAGTCTCTAAGGTGCCACAAGTACTGGTTTTCTTTTTGCGAATGCAGACTAACACGGCTGTTACTCTGAAAGGTAATGCAGTAATCAACTGGAATGAGGCCTGTTTGGGTTGAAGATTTTGGTCCGAGGTCCAACATGCGAACCACTTCCACCTGGCTAGGTAGGTCACCCTGGTGGAGGGCTTCCTGCTAACCATCAGGATCTGTTGAACGCAGGCCGAGCATGCCTGCTCTTCCACATTCAACCATTCAGCACCCAAGCCATCAGGTGCAGACCTGCTAGATTCAGGTTCAATAGCTGGCCGTGATTCTGGGAAGGCAAGTCTGGCCAGAGCAGTAGCTGTAGTGGAGCCACTACTGAGAGCTCCAGCAGCACGCCAAACCAGTGCTGGCGAGGCCAAGCCGGAGCTATCAGGATCACCTTCGCCTTGTCCTGCTTGATCTTCATGAGGACACTGTGAATTAATGGTACTGGCATAAAGGCCTACAGCAGAGCTCCTGACCATTGGAACAAGAAGGTATCGAACAGGGAGCCTCCATCAATCCTGTGAATCGAGCAGAAAACATGGCGCTTCCTGTTTTGCCTGGATGCAAATAAGTCCACCTGTGGAGTCCCACCCCTCTGGAAGATCATGCTGACTACTTCTGGATGGAGCAACCACTTGTGGCAAGATGAGAAGGTCCTTCTGAGGCAATCTGCTAACACAGTCCTAGCCCTTGGAAGGTGCAAGGCTACGAGATGAATGGCATGCTACACACAAAAGTCCCACAACCAAAGAGCTTATTGGCAAAGGGCTGACAAGTGGGATCCACCTTGCTTGCTGATATAAAATATTGCGGCAGTATGGTCCATCAGGATTTGGACCACCTTGCCTCTCAGGTGAGGCAGGAATGCCTGGCATGCCAAGCACATTGCTCTGAAGTCTCTGACATTTATGTGGTGAGCGCGATCATCTTGTGACCAGAGACCCTACGTGCTGAGATCGTCGAGCTCCAGAACCCAGATCCAAAGAGATGGAGACCAGATTCACTGATGGGGACGAGGCTGCGAAGGGAACTCCCATCATTCCGACCACCACTCCAGGGATGACCGGATGTGATCTGATACCGTGACTACCCGGACCAGATCATGTCTGTTGGGGATGTAGACCGATGTCAGGCATGTTTGCAGGGATCTGAGATGAAGCCGTATGTGCTGTACCACATGAGTACAAGCTGCTATGTGGCCTAATAACTTGAGGCACATGCAGTTGGTAGTAAGAGGGTAGGCCCTCACGTGAGAGATCAGGTAGGACATAGATTGGAAATGGGCCTTTGGGAGAAAGACTCTGACCTGCGTAGAGTAGAGTATTACTCCTATGAACTCTATATGCTGCCCAGGGGTCAGAGTTGATTTATTTTCATTTATTAATAACGCAGATTATGACAGGTGGAGTGCACCAGATTGAGGCTGCTTTGCACCTGGGCTTAAGACCTTCCTCTGATGAGCCAGGCATCAAGATATGGATAAACCTGTACACCTCAATGCCTCAGGTAAGTGGCCACAGGTGCCATGCAGTTTGTGAATACTCTCGGGGCAGATGAGAAGCCGAAGGGTAACACCATGAATTGGAAATGGTGCTGGCCCACCACAAAGCGGAGACAACGTCTGTGCTCTGGAAAATGGAAATATGAAAGTCGAGGGTGATGTACCAGTGTCCTGGATCTAAATAGAGAATGATGGTGGCTAGAGACACCATGCAAAATTTCAGTTTCTTAAGATACTTGTTGAGGTGACACAGGTCAAGAATGGTTCTTAGGCCCCCTTTTGCCTTTGGGATTAGGAAATATCAAGAATAGAACCCTTTCCCCCTCATGTCTTGAGGGACCTCCTCTACCACTCCCCCCCCCCCCCCCGGCGCAAGAGGGTTCCCACCTCCTGCACGAGGAATTGCTCGAGAGAAGGGTCCCTGAAGAAGGACAGGAAAGGGGTGGGGGGGGGGGATGCTGGAGAACTGCAGGGTATTGCCCAGTGCTACAGTGTTCAGCACCCAGTGGTTTGATACAACTAGGAAGGGACATAAATGGTTTGAGAACAAACGGGGGGATGGATCCAACAGTTTGACTGGGGCGCTGTCCTGGAGCACACCCTCAAAATGGCTGCCAAGGGCCCCCTAGATGTCGTGCAGGGCCCAACTGAAATGGAGAGGGGGAGGAGGCAGCGTGATGGTGTTTAAAACCTCTGCCCTGATTCTTATTTCTATAGGCACTCTGCCATGATAGTCCCCAGGACCTGGGCAGCAGGGGCAGCCAGAACTGCTTCCTAGCAGCTTGCCGGGTGTAAAGGCCTAGCAAGTGTAGCATGGCCCATCTGTCCTTTAGTCCATGCAACTTACATCGGTCTGCTCTGAGAAGAGAGCATTTTCCTCAAACAGGAGGTCCTGGATGGACAGTTGCATCTCTTGAGAGAACTCCGAGGACTGCAGCCATGAACTGCGCCTCATGACCACCGCAGAGGCTATGACCCTGGCTGCTATGTCCGCTGCATCCCAAGCCATCTGGAGGGAGCCCCTTGACACCACCTTGCCCTCCTCCTAGCTAGCCACGAACTCAGAACCGAGGTCCTGAGGGAAGGAGACCTTAAATTTATTAAGGGAGTCCCACAAATTAAAATTATATCTGCGCAAGAGGGCCTGGTGGTTTGACACCTGCAGTTGGAGACTGGCTGTCAAATAAATTTTTCTTCTGAACAGATCCTGTTTCGTTTCATCCTTATTTTTAGGCGTGGTACTTGCCTGACTCTGCCTGTTCCTTTCATTAGCTGTGGACACTACTAATGATCCAGGGCGGGTGGGTAGGTAGGTGTATAGATTAGGGTAGGTGTATATTCAAAACCCTTGGTAGGGACAAAATATTTCCTTTCTGCCCTTTTGGATGTCGGCGGTATGGAAGATGGGGTTTGCCAAAAGACCTTGGCTATTTTCAAGACCCTCTCATGCACTGAAAGTGCCACTTTACCCAGGGCTGCTCTGGCCGAAACATTAAATAATGTGTCCCTGGGCTCTGCAAGCTCCTCCGCCTGCAGGCCCAAGTTAGCAGCCACTCTCTTTAATAGATCCTGATGTGCTCTAAAGTCATCAGGAGGGGCAGAATGAGATGACCCCCCCCCCCACAGCTTCATCCAGAGATTAGGACAATAAAGGCACCACAGCGGACTGGGACTGGGTCAGACTCGCCTACTGGGGAGGTTCCCTGTGGTGTCAGTGCTTGTTCCTCGGCCCCCACTATGGAGCCCGCACCAGTGTCTGAACCTGGTGCCAGCATTGTCAGTCATTTCTCTGAAGCAGCTGCAAATGAATAGTGCGAGTACAGCACTAGCATCATCGGGAGCCCAGGCACTTGTGGAGGGCTCTGCAGTAGCATCTGGCATCCACGGCGACTGCTGTTCACATGGGGAGGGGCTAAATTCCCATCCCAAATCCCCAGAGGAATCAGCTCCTGGGGACCACGGTGGGGCCATGAACATGGTGCCAGAGACCTGGATCGCCTAGCCAGAGACTGCGGCTGCAATGGATGGATCTAAGTGTCTCCCCCGGGGACCCGCGACGCTCCACCACTACTCCATCCGCTACAGGCGGATCTCTGGCTGACTTGCCACTGGGTGCGAGAGCCTTCATGGTCTCTCCCGTTGGCCGTGGCACAAGCAGAGGTGGTAGGGCCATAAGGTGCCTAGCAGACTGGCTGACCTGGGATGCTGAAGGCACTGTTAGGTGCTGGGGTCCCCTACCACTCCATGCAGTCAGAGGTGGATGCCTAAGAGGGCTAAACAGTCTTGATGGTGAGACCTCCCCTTGATGTTCCGGGGTGGGCAGATGGCTCAAACATGATCCTTTGCAAGCCACTCTTTTCCCCTCTTTACTCAACATTGGGGGACTACCCCAATTCTGATACTTTGCTGCCACCAGTGAGGGGGAAATGGCATCGAGAAGAGCTCGGTGCCAGAGGGGTACTCCACAACGATGCAGACGTGCTTGGGGCTGAGTCGGAGCAGCACAGCTCTGACGCCATGGGAGGTGTGAAGGGCCCTGCATGAGAAGGGCTCTTAGGGGAATGTCACTTTCCTTCTGGGTCCTTGGCCTGAAATTATTCCAGTGTCTTCACTTTTCTTTCACGTGCAACTCCCACAGACACTAAGCAACTGCTGTGAGGGTCACTAACCAGCATAGGCTTACAACAAGCTGAGCAGGGTTTGAAGCTTGAGGAATGGGGCATGCCCTGACCCAGGGCAAAGTCCCTGTTGGGACTCTAACCTAACATCTAACACTATCAACTATATACAAAGAGAAATAGCCAGTAGGCAAATAGAACTGCTATCACAGTTGCAAAGCAAGAGGAAGGTGCTCAGACCAACCGTCATGGGTAAGAAGAAACTAAGAGGGTGTAGGGCTGGCAGCACCTCATATACTGGCATGTGAACATGGGACTCCAAAGGGTACCAGAGCCAGTCCTATGGATACTTGCCTGAGACCACTCAGGCAAAAACTTTTGACACCAGTGCAAATGGGCATGCACACATCTAGAATGGAAGCAACATGAGCAAGTACTCTAAGAAGAACCAGACTTTAGTCAGGTTTTGCTGTCAGACCATGAGCCAGTGTGTTTTGGTGGGATCCCTGCTGACCCAGTGGTGGAGCCCTCCGCTACTGTCAGGGCCCTGGACAGGGACCAGAGGAACAGGTTGGGCCTGGGTCCCCCTACCCGCTGCTGCCAGCCCCACCCCAGGGGATGGCAACCTCCCTACCTTAGGCTGGACGGCCTGTGTTTGCTTATTGTTCTGCCTTACCTGAGAGCCAGAGCCTTAAAATGGCTTATTGCTTTGCCATGCCAGAAGGCCAGAGCCATTAGACTGCTTATTGCTCTGTCCTGCCCGGCCAGCTAGAGCCTTTAAACTGCTTATTACTCTGCCCTGCCACAAGGGCCAGGGCCAGAGACTGTTGATTTGCTAATTCTCTTGCTGCTTAACTTTGATTGCTGTGACTAGTGAAGCAGAGTGGCCTCCCGCTGAGCCAGACTGGGAGGGATAACTGCCAACACACTACAGAGACCCATTGCAAATGCTAAAATCTGCAAGGCAAGGAATAAGCAAACAGAGTAAACAATAATGTATCACTCCAGACTTGTCTACAGGAGAAATTGACTGTAATAGCTATTGCAGAAGAAACTATTCCACCATTACTATTCCAGAAAAGCTCTCAGTAGGGATACTCTATTCCAGAATAAAAATCACTTTATTCCACAATAATTGCTACCTTTATTCTGGAATAGTGTCCACAAAGGAATAGTAGTCAATTTCCCTCTGTAGAAAGCCCTAAACATAGTCACCCACTTTGACAAGGTTAGTGTAGTACTTTTTAACATTCAGTTATATACTAGTTAATATTCTGTAGTGCATAAATCTTAGTAACATGAGATTTAATTACAGACTCTACCATTACACCGTTGCTGAGCAGTAGGGTGAGACAGCCAAGTTGTGTGCAAACCACACTGTTTGTGGAGCTTGCAATTATATAACACCCCACAGCAGCAGCTACAGCAATTGCTTACATGGAAAAGTTCCATTAGGAAAGTACTGATTTTATTGAATGTAGTAGTGTTAGCTTTTTTTAAAATGCAATTTAGCAGCTGGAAACAAGAAAGAGTAGCCAACATGGTATCACCAGCAGATTTCCATGGATCATAGCCTGGGCACCTCTGCAGCAGAGAATAACCATGAGGAAGTTATTTCAACAAACTGCTATGATGTTATTGTTAGCACAGATGGTAACTACAGCCCTGGGGGGATGTGGGAGAAAATGTAGAAAATGGCAGCGAATTTTCCCAGAAAGTTGCAGGGATTTAATAAAACTTCTGTAAGCAAACTGTCCTAGTCACATTCACACTAACTAGTTATAAACTATGCCTAAACCAAGTCACTGTGGTCTCATGAAAATGACATGAGGTAGATAAGCAGGACTAGGAGTCTCAGCAGTTACATCTGGCAGCACAGCAGGACAGAAGTTAAACTCTGACATCAAGCCTTCTACTCCCCAGCTCTGAAATGTCCCATCCACACTGACCAGGCAAACTCTTAGCATGGAACAATTTCCAACCAGTTCTATCTGTATAGAGAAGGCCTTAGATTACTCCTATTCAGTGTCAGCATTTGCTCTCCCAACTAGGCTGCTAGGTTAACACTTTATAGGAATAATCTGGGTGGTGAAGAATTCATGCATTTGCAGATCCTTTTTGGCTAGAGACACTGTTCAGTCAGGCTGGACTCACAGGGCAGCAGGGTGGTGGGTGTCTCAGTACTCTGAAAATGAGCAAAACTTGCTTTAACTCCCTTATGAAATATACAATTTTCTTGCTCCCCCACTTCCCCCCAGTCTCAAAAAATCCCTGTAAGTGCAAAAGTCAAATTATAACCACACACTGATCTTTTGAAATGGCACTTCAGAGCACTTGTGTCAGCTCCAGAATGCACTGGTGCCACTGTAAGCTGTCATGTAGCCAAAGCCTGAGACTCAGAAATCCTGAGTTGTATTCCAGACTCAGGAGGCGAGTATGTGTTCTGGTGGTCACAGACCCTTATGCCCTTATTCTCCCTAACCTGATCCCATTCTGTTTCCCTATCCTGGTTTCTTCTCTCAGTCCTAGCCTCCTCACCTAGATAGTTCCAGTTTCCCCTCACAGATCATCATATGATGTCCCAATTTACTCCCTCTGTACCCCACACCAAACCCCGTGGTCTGGATGCTGTCACTTCTGCTTGAGTCAAGCACTTCCTCCATGCTGCCTGGGCACCATCAGGGGCGCACTGAGAAAATGGGGCAGAGCGTCCTTGCTCTGAGGTCCCATGCCCAGAGCTACGGCGGTCTGCAGCAGCTGGGAGCAACAATTGCAGGAAAAGTCCTGGTCAGCCCCTGCAGTCCTGAGTTGGAGCATGCACACCACAAATGGTGTCATTGAAGAATTTAACACCCAAACGCTAACAAGCCTTTACTGAGCATATGTGAACTCAGATTTTTTTTCAGAGGAGGATAACTTGGCCTAAATTTGGCAGTTTTTCAACACCAACAGGCATACTTTATCTTTGAAAACTCATGGCGATCAGGGGAGGTTCCGGAAGACGGGAAAAAGGCTAATGTAGTGCCCATCTTTAAAAAAGTGAAGGAGGAGGATCCGGGGAACTACAGGCCAGTCAGCCTCACCTCAATCCCTGGAAAAATCATGGAGCAAGTCCTCAAGGAATCAATTCTGAAGCACTTAGAGTAGAGGAAAGTGATCAGGAACAGTCAGCATGGATTCACCAAGGGCAAGTCATGCCTGACTAATCTAATTGCCTTCTATGACGAGATAACTGGCTCTGTGGATGAGGGGAAAGCAATGGACGTGTTATTCCTTGACTTTAGCAAAGCTTTGATACGGTCTCCCACAGTATTCATGCCAGCAAGTTAAAGAAGTATGGGCTGGATGAATGGACTATAACGTGGATAGAAAGCTGGCTAGACCATTGGGCTCAACGGGTAGTGATCAATGGCTCCATGTCTACTTGGCAGCCGGTATCAAGCAGAGTGCCCCAGGGGTCGGTCTTGGGGCCAGTTTTGTTCAATATCTTCAATAATGATCTGGAGGATGGCGTGGATTGCGTCCTCAGCAAGTTTGCAGATGACATTAAACTGGGAGGAGAGGTAGATATGCTGGAGGGTAGGGATAGGATACAGAGGGACCTAGACAAATTGGAGGATTGGGCCAAAAGAAATCTGATGAGGTTCAACAAGGACAAGTGCAGAGTCCTGCACTTAGGACGGAAGAATCCCATGCTCCGCTACAAACTAGGGACCGAATGGCTCGGCAGCAGTTCTGCAGAAAAGGACCTAGGGGTGACAGTGGGTGAGAAGCTGGATATGAGTCAACAGTGTGCCCTTGTTGCCAAGGCTAATGACATTTTGGGCCTTATAAGTAGGGGCATTGCCAGTAGATCGAGGGACGTGATCGTTCCCCTCTATTCGACATTGGTGAGGCCTCATCTGGAGTACTGTGTCCAGTTTTGGGCCCCATGCTACAAGGAGAATGTGGAAAAACTGGAAAGCATCCAGCAGAGGGCAACAAAAATGATTAGGGGACTGGAATACATGGCTTATGAGGAGAGGCTGAGGGAACTGGGATTGTTTAGTCTGCAGAAGAGAAGAGGGGGGATTTAATAGCTGCTTTCAACTACCTGAAAGGGGGTTCCAAAGAGGATGGAGCTCGACTGTTCTCACTGGTAGCAGATGACAGAACAAGGAGTAATGGTCTCAAGTTGCAGTGCGGGAGGTTTAGGTTGGATATTAGGAAAAACTTTTTCACTAGGAGGATTGTGAAGCACTGTAATGCGTTACCTAGGGAGGTGGTGGAATCTCCTTCCTTTGAGGTTTTTAAGGTCAGGCTTGACAAAGCCCTGGCTGGGATGATTTAGTTGGGGATTGGTCCTGCTTTGAGCAGGGGGTTGGACTAGATGACCTCCTGAGGTCCCTTCCAACCCTGATATTCTATGGTTTCCCGGCCAAATTTCAAGCCCTTGCTCCAAAGCATGGAGGTACTAGAGCTTCTTAATTATTAAAAAAATATTTAATTTAGGCAAAACAACATTGTTTCCTAATCTCATTTTCATAAATGGTTGAACCATTTCTGAAGAAAATTTCTAAAACGATTCATCCTGAGGCACTCACCTGACATGGAAAATTTCAGTCTGAATGGTTAAAGTTTGGTGAAGTTATAAGCCAACTGAAAAAAGGGTCCAATAATGGGAAATGTGGGGCAACTGTACAGATAGGGGGTGTAGTAGGAAGAGAAGCTGAAACATAAGCCCTTGTATCAGAGGTCTGGTATGAGGCAGGACCTGCTCACAGAATCAAGCAAGAACAGGGCTGATATTGCAGAAATACACATTCCTGAGAAGTGCTAAGCAGAGTACTCATGCAAACATCCCAATATCAAGTGGTACCAGAACATCCCGCCATCAAGAATTGTAAAAAAACATTTCCCAAGAATAACAAAAACACACTGACCCCTCCTAAAAGATAAGGTCAGGATGACAGTATGTAATAGAGATGTTTTGATCCAACCAACATGTACAAGGTGATGGGTGATAACTAGCCATGTCAGGGGATAGTAACTATGTCAGAGGCAGTACATAACTTGTTGGTATCAGGGTATAAAGATGATTTTTAGAGGGAGTATCTTTGTCCAGCTGAGGGCGGAATGGAAAGTGCCGCCATTCACTGAGCTGCGTCCATTGTCACGGGCAGACATGTCTTAGTATCCTCGTAGAGTCTGCCAGGTGCTATTACTGTGCTTCGTCGACAATAAACCTGGCCTGGTGCCTTCGTACCTTAATGGATCTTGTGGTCATTGGACAGTTTGCTCGAGGTCTGTTGTGCCAGCTGTCTGCGTAGAGCTGAGACAGCACACAGGAAGAACACACACATGCAGCCAAACATCTGATAACAAGGGGCCCTGCCAGCTCCACCAATAAGAGTGACTTTGATTCGGCCACTTCTTAGGCGGCACGCAACCAGTGCACAAGGTTGTAGCATTCCAGCACCAGTAGGAGCTAGATGTTAACTAAAGTAATGTCTAGTATAGTCTTTCACACTGATCAATAACTTACTCTCATATTCACAGGAGTCTGGAGTAAAGAACAAAAGGTTACTTACCTTGTGCAGTAACTGAGCTTCTTTGAGATCGTTGTCCCTGTGGGTGCTCCACTTTAGGTGTCTTGACACCCTGCACTTGCAATTGGAGATTTGTAGCAGCAGTGACCGGTTGGGCCATGCACATGCCACAGCCATCTTGTACCACTCCAAGCAGTTACATAGTGGGTGCACAGCCAACTGTCCCCCAGTTCCTTCTCTACCCCAGAGAATTGGCGTGAAACTCTTAAGTAGAAGGGAAGAGGGAAGGTAACGGAGCACCCACAGGGACAACCATCTCAAAGAACCTCAGTTACTGCACAAGATGAGTAACTTTCTCTTCTTCTTCATGTTCCTGTGGGTGCTTCACTTTATTGAGCAGTGCCCCTCAGTGGAGGGGAGTGGCTTTGGAGTTGGTTTATTGATGGTGGATAACACCGTAAGTCCAAAATGAGCATCTGTTACTGATTGTTGTTCTAAAGCATACTGTTTAGTGAAAGTATAGGCTGATGCCCAGGTAGCTGCTTTGTAAATGTCAATGATAGGTACATTATTGAGAAAGGCCACAGATGTGGAGGCGGGGGGGGGGGGGGAGGTTTTGCAGATTGTTGTTTTGGTAGCACAAATGCATACATAGAATCATAGAATATCAGGGTTGGAAGGGACCCCTGAAGGTCATCTAGTCCAACCCCCTGCTCAAAGCAGGACCAATTCCCAGTTAAATCATCCCAGCCAGGGCTTTGTCAAGCCTGACCTTAAAAACCTCTAAGGAAGGAGATTCTACCACCTCCCTAGGTAACGCATTCCAGTGTTTCACCACCCTCTTAGTGAAAAAGTTTTTCCTAATATCCAATCTAAACCTCCCCCACTGCAACTTGAGACCATTACTCCTCGTTCTGTCATCTGCTACCATTGAGAACAGTCTAGAGCCATCCTCTTTGGAACCCCCTTTCAGGTAGTTGAAAGCAGCTATCAAATCCCCCCTCATTCTTCTCTTCTGCAGGCTAAACAATCCCAGCTCCCTCAGCCTCTCCTCATGAGTCATGTGTTCTAGACCCCTAATAATTTTTGTTGCCCTTCGCTGGACTCTCTCCAATTTATCCACATCCTTCTTGTAGTGTGGGGCCCAAAACTGGACACAGTACTCCAGATGAGGCCTCACCAATGTCGAATAGAGGGGAACGATCACGTCCCTCGATCTGCTTGCTATGCCCCTACTTATACATCCCAAAATGCCATTGGCCTTCTTGGCAACAAGGGCACACT
Source organism: Lepidochelys kempii (assembly GCF_965140285.1). NCBI lineage: Eukaryota > Metazoa > Chordata > Testudines > Cheloniidae > Lepidochelys > Lepidochelys kempii. The sequence goes on from NC_136397.1 coordinate 1,289,032, forward strand.
GTTGACTCATATCCAGCTTCTCGTCCACTGTCACCCCTAGGTCCTTTTCCGCAGAACTGCTGCCTAGCCATTCGGTCCCTAGTCTGTAGCGGTGCATTGGATTCTTCCATCCTAAGTGCAGGACCCTGCACTTATCCTTATTGAACCTCATCAGATTTCTTTTGGCCCAATCCTCCAATTTGTCTAGGTCCTTCTGTATCCTATCCCTGCCCTCCAGCGTATCTACCACTCCTCCCAGTTTAGTATCATCTGCAAATTTGCTGAGAGTGCAATCCACACCATCCTCCAGATCATTTATGAAGATATTGAACAAAACTGGCCCCAGGACCGACCCTTGGGGCACTCCACTTGATACCGGCTGCCAACTAGACATCCAGATATCCATTTGGAAAGTCTCTGTTTTGATATGGTTTGGCCCCTTGAGCATTCTGTTATGGAAACAAATAGTCTAGGTGATTTTTCTGAAAGTTTTTGTTCTTTCTAAGCAGAAAGCTAATGCTCTACGAACATCTAGCATGTGGAGGGAGGCCTCCCTCCCGTCAGCATGTGACTTCAGGAAAAATACAGGTAAGTAAATGGGCTGATCTAAATTAAAAGGGGAGGTGACCTTGGGTATGAATTTAGGGTGCGGTTGTAGGATTACTTTATCCTTAAAGAATGTTGTATAAGGTAGGTGTGCCATTAGGGCACCTAATTCTCCCACCCCGTCTTGTGGACGTGATGGCAATGAGGAAAGCCACCTTCACTGATAAGTGCAACAAGGAGCAAGTTACAAGGGGTTCAAATGTTTTTCCATGAGAACAAGTTTGAGGTCCTACATAGGTGTACGGTTTCTTAGTGTGGGATAAGTGCCTTTAGGGAAGCATTTAATCATTGGGTGAGCAAATATAGTGACTCCATCCACCTTGTTGTGGAAGGAGGTGATAGCAGTCGAGTGTATTCTGATGGAGTTTGTGGATAGCCACGATTTTTTAAGTCCCAGTATATAGTCAAGGATTCTTGGTAGTGGGGCTGACTGTGGACAGATCTGTTTGTCCTGGCACCAAGTGCAGAATCGTTTCCACTTATGGATATATGTCTTTCTTGTATTTAGTCTCTGACTCTTCAATAATATATTTTTCACTTCCTCAGAACAGTCCTTCTTGACTCTTGTCAGTCATGGAGTAACCAGGCCTTGAGATGGAGTACTGTGAGGTTGGGATGATGGATGCATCCTGCATCTTGTGATAGAAGGGAAGGGTTTGAAATGTTTTCACTGCCATCTGATGCAGGTATGGGAACTATGTTTGTCTGGGCCATGAGGGTGCAAAGAGAATGACCATGGATTTGTCCTGCCTGATCTTGTAAATGACTCGGCTTAGGAGTGGAGTCAGGGGAAATGCATACAACAGTGGCACCTCCCATTTTAGGAGGAGCGCATTGCCTAGGGAGTGGTGTCCCAATCTGGCCTGGGAGCAATATTATGGGCACTTGGCATTCTGAGTGAGGAACCCCATAGTTTGAATACGGCTTTGAGAATTCCAGGATCATCTCGTGGGTTTGTGAAAAATCCCTACTTAGTTGATCTGCTGTTGTGAGAAAGTGCTCATGTGTATTTCGGACTGTGCTTAGCTCCAATAAGTTTATGTGTGGGTTGGACTCTGCTGGGGACCAGTGGCCTTGGATCGTATTGTCATGTAGATATGCGCCCAATCAACTAGGGAAGCTTCTGTCGTGATTGTCATGGTTGGAGCTTTTTGTTGGAAAGGGACTCCTGAGCAGACATTCTGTGTTTGTGTCCACCATGTTAAAAGACCATGAGACTTTTAATCTGTGTGGCATTTGTGAAGCATCTGTTGAGAGAGTGTCTGTGTGGTATATATACTGTTCGAAGCCAGGCCTGTAAGCATCTCATGTGGAGTCTGGCATACTTTACAACAAAGGTTGTTACCAACATGTGCCTCAAGAGTTGTAAACATGTTCTGGCAGATGTTTCTGAGGTGTCTAACACTGTTGAAATTAGGTTGACTAGAGTAAGGAAGCGTTGTTGGGGTAACATTACTGTTGCTGTGAGACAACTGAGGTAGGCCCCTATGAATTCCAACTTTTGGACAGGAACTAGTGTGGATTTTTGTACATTTATTTGCAACCCTAGGTCCGTGAACAGGGTTATTGTGGTCTGAGTCATGTTTATTGCTCCTTGCTGCATTGGTGCCCTTATCAGGCAGTCGTCTAAGTATGGAAATATCATCACTCCCTGTCTACAAAGGTGAGCTGCAATGACAGCGAGAACCTTGGAAAAAACTCTTGGGGCAGTGGACAGGCTGAAGGGTAGTACTCTATATTGGAAATGCTGTTTCCCTAGGGTGAATCTCAGGAATCTTCTGTGTGACGGGTGAATGGTAATATGAAAATAAGAGTCCTGGAAGTCGAGGGCTGAAAGCCAATCTCCTTTCTCTAATGTCAGAATTATTGTGGTTAGTCACCATTTTGAAACGTTGTGTTCTCATGAATTTGTTGAGTTTTCGTAAAGCCAGGATAGGTCTCCACCCCCGCCACCACCGTTCTTTTTCTGACTTACAAAGTAATGGGAATAAAAACCTCTCCCCCTGTGTTGGGATGGTATGGGTTCCACGGCACCAAATTGTATGAGGTGGTTTATTTCCTGTTGTAACAGGTGCTCATGAGAGGGGTCCCTGAAGAGGAACAGGAAAGGGGAGTGGGCAGGTAGGACAGAAATAAAGGGGATGGGGTAGCCCTTCTGAATAAGCTCTAGAACCCATCTGTCTGTTGTGATGGTGTTCAGACTGGGTAAGTATGGTGACAGACAGTTTCTGAATGGGTGGGGAACCATATCTGATTCCAGAATCAGAGAGAGTGTTGAGGTCTTGTGCCCTAGACCACACCTTCAAAAGGATTGTCTGGAAATGGATGGTTGAGACGTTGAAGAATGATTTTGACTCTTTTGACGTCTGTTCTGTTTTTGTTTACACCGTTGGTCGTACTGTCTTTGTGGTTGGGAGTATGGCATAGACCAGAATCTCTGGTTGTAAAACCTGCTCTGTTTCTTTATATTTGAAGGTACATATATGTGCAGGGTTTTTAAGGTCGCCCTTGAGTCCTTTAAGGTGTGTAGAAAGACATTGGTTTTGTCTGCAAATAATTTTTGCCCTTCAAAGGGTAAGTCCTCAACAGTTGCTTGGACTTCCCTTGGGGACCCATAAAGGTGGAGCCAGGATACACAGCACATGGCCACAGATGTATCGATGGACCAGGCTGCTGTGTCTGCATAGTCAAGAGAGGCCTGTATGGCCGTCCTGGTGATGAGACTCTTCAGAAATGTCATCAGGTGTATTTTTTGTCATCAAGTAAACTTTCAATAAATTCTGACATTTTTGCAAACAGATAATGTGTGTATTTTGCCTGTAAGGTGGCATTATTGGTCATTTGGAACTGGAGTGTGGCAGAGGAGTAGGTTTTCTGTCTGAATTGATCTAGCCTTTTCCAGTCCTTATAATAAGGGATCGTTCTGGACTCATGTTGTTTTCCCCTTTAATTGGCCCCATCCACCACGAGAGAGTTTGGTGCAGGGTGCGTGAATAAAAATTCAGCTCCTTTTGCTGGCACATAATACTTTTTGTCAGATCTCTTACATGAGGGAGGGGCTGTAGCAGGTTTCTGCCAGATTATTTTTGCAGGCTCCATGATAGCATCATTAATTGGCAGGGCTATCTTTGCCGCTGGGGGTGCCTGGAGTACGTGCATGAGCTTGTGTTGGGTTTCTGGTAGTTGTGCCAGCGAAATGTCCAGGGATTCAGCTACCCTTTTGAAAAGGTCTTGAAAAGATTTGAAATCATCCCCCGTAGTGGAGGAGGGTGGCATTATTGTTTTGTCCAGTGATGAAAATGACATGTGAGTGGGCGGCAGAGTGTCACCTTCAGCTGTGTCCTCAGGCTCCTCAGTCTCTTCCTCTTGTGTCTTTTAGGGTGCTGGGACAGTTTGTGAAGGGGATCATGTCGCTCTGGGCCTACGTGAGTTAGGGGGCTTGAAGTTTTGGGCCCTATACATTGCCCATGGATCCCAGTATGGCCAGTTGGGTGGGAATGGTATAGGGGGCGGTGCCCATGTCTGTAGATATTTGGTGATGAGAAGGTGCAGGTTTAAATGAGGAGTGGCAAGGAGTGTATATTACTGCCTCATCCTCTCCTTCCTCATCACTGGAGACAGGAGGGGCTGATCCACAGGGAGTGGTTACCAGGCTTGGTCCCGGTCTAGATGGCGTACCGTCGGTACTGAGTAAAGGAGATTCAGGCATTGAGGCCACTATCAGGTCCGCATGCCTCATGAATTGCTGTGGGACTGTGAAGTTCGGTGCTGGGGACAGCATCATGCACTGACCAGGAATTAGAGTTGAAGCTGTTGGTGCCAATGACTTAGAGCTGTGCTGCATAGATACAGCAGGTGGCACCATTGTACTGCTCGGTGCGGAGGTTTTCTTCAGCCACATAGGTGCTGAGCTGGGAGACTTGATTTTGCTGCATGCACCTCCATTAGAGCTTGCCCGCATAGGGTCTTCAGCTCCTTGGGAAGTCTTGGTATCGGATGTTCCCAGTGCCTCGCAGTCTGGCACTCTAGGTGCTGTGGCAGATTTTTCATTTGGAGATTGCTTTCTTTTAGGTGATTCTTGGTGTGTGGACGAGTGTGGCTGCTTTTTGGTAGCATTTCTAGGAGCAGGCTCCTTAGCAGCCGTTGCTGAAGCAGATCCCCTGTCAGACATTGACACTGGCAACCATTGGCCAGGAGGCGTCCTGGACTCGGGATCAGAGGCTGGTCTGAGGGATTTCTCAATCATAAGGAGCTTCAGTTGGAAATCCCTGGCCTTCCTTGTCCCGCCTGTCAGTTTTCTACAGTGCAGACATTTTGGGTAATGTGTGTCTCGCCAAGGCAGTGGAAACACTGAACGTGAGCCTCAGAGACTGGTATGGAGAGTCTGCAAGTCAGGCAACATTTAAAGCCAGGTGAGCCGGGAATGCCTGAGAGAGAAAGTCTTTTGGAGAAAGAACAGGGATAAACTGTGTTTTTCTTTCTTTTTTTAAGGCAAGAGCTGAGAACCTTGAGGCGGGGTAAAAGAGGGAAGGAAAAAAAATTTTTTTTGAGAAGAAAAAGAAAGTAAAATATAAAAGACGAACGGATAGGGTAGCTAACTACAACTAAGCTAATGCTATCAGGAACAACTATGAACTACTAAGCTTATCTGAAAGAAAAAAAAAGAGTGCTGCAGTCGTTCTGATTCAAGCCAAAGGCGGCAGAGAAGGAACTGGGGATGGCTGGCTGCGCATTGCTATGTAACTGTTCGGAGCAGCACAAGCAGGGCACCAAGACACTTCAAGTGGAGCACCCACAGGTACACTGCTCAAAGAAGGGATGTGCTGTTGGTTTGGCTTATAGGTAGGGCCCTACCAAATTCACAGTCCATTTTGGTCAATTTCATGGTCCCAGGAATTTAAAAATCGTAAATTTAATGATTTCAGCTATTTAAATCTGAAATTTCACAGTGTTGTAATTGTAGGGGTCCTGACTCAAAAAGGAGTTATGTGCATGGGGGGATGTTGCAAGGTTGTAGTAGGGAGGGGTTGCAGTACCGCTACCCTTCTGCGCTGCTGCTGGCAGCGGCGCTGTCTTCAGAGCTGGGCAGCGGCAGCTGCTGGCCAGGAGCCCAGCTCTGAAGGCGGAGAAGCTGCCACCAGGAGCACAGAAGTAAGGATGGCCTGGTGTGGTATTGCCACCATTACTTCTGTGCTGCTGCCTGAAGAGCGAGGCCCGCAGTCAGCAGCCGCCACCTTCTGTCTGCCCAGCTCTGAAGGCGGCAGCGTAGGAGTAAGGTGGCCTGGTGTGGTATTGCCACTTTACTGCGGCACTGTGGCTGGGGGGGTGCTGCCTTCAGAGCTGGGCGCCCGGCCAACAGTAGCCGCTCTCCAGCCACCCAGCTCCGAGGGCAGCGCAGAAGTAAGGGTGGCAATACCACAATCCCCCTAAAATAACCTTGTGACCCCCCTGCAACTCCCTTTTGTGTCAGGACCCCCAGTTTGAGAAATGCCGGTCTCCCCTGTGAAATCGTTTTTCATGGCTGTGAATTTGGTAGGGCCCTACTTACAGGACAATGACTTAAAAATGATCCTCAGCATTCATGCGAGGAACTTGTTACCCTTTCCCCTTAGGCCTCACTCCTGTACTTGGCAGGAGTAATCTTGGCTGCCAAACACCAGCCAGCTCTCTCATTAATGCAGAATTAGGTTCCCTCATCTCTCTGTCCTGCTCACCAATTGATACGTTGCGCTTGTAAGTGCACTACTCCACACCTGTGCTGTGCAGGATTTAGCTACACGAGAGTGGGACTACGCCTCTCTTGTGCCAATGTACAACAGTTGTGTGGGCACTGTACTGTTCTTTTGCAAGGTCTTTCACGACCCCTAATGACCAGTCTGGTCAGTGGTCCCCATTAGGAAGGTCACACCTGGCAAAATTTAAGCCATGTTTGTTTGTTACCTCAGGCCTACGATGCATCCACTCACACACCCCTTTGTCTTACTATGAGACTACTCATGAACAAACTACACTACTAGTCTGTGACGGGCAAAAGGAAACAAAGAGTAATTTGTTCGTTGGTGGTTCCACAGAAATTAACATAAACCTATTTTTGTGCATCCTTAGTAACATTCCAGATTAGAAATAAACACCTAATACCTGTAAAAATACCTTCTGATCAGAGCTTCCAGATGGAACCTACTGTTAGTTACTCCTTTTCTATTTTAATCAGTCATCATTTAACAATGAAGTTATCATAGAATCATAGAATATCAGGGTTGGAAGGGACCCCAGAAGGTCATCTAGTCCAACCCCCCGCTCGAAGCAGGACCAATTCCCAGTTAAATCATCCCAGCCATGGCTTTGTCAAGCCTGACCTTAAAAACCTCTAAGGAAGGAGATTCTACCACCTCCCTAAGTAACGCATTCCAGTGCTTCACCACCCTCCTAGTGAAAAAGTTTTTCCTAATATCCAATCTAAACCTCCCCCACTGCAACTTGAGACCATTACTCCTCGTTCTGTCATCTGCTACCATTGAGAACAGTCTAGAGCCATCCTCTCTGGAACCCCCTTTCAGGTAGTTGAAAGCAGCTATCAAATCCCCCCTCATTCTTCTCTTCTGCAGACTAAACAATCCCAGCTCCCTCAGCCTCTCCTCATAAATCATGTGTTCTAGACCCCTAATAATTTTTGTTGCCCTTCGCTGGACTCTCTCCAATTTATCCACATCCTTCTTGTAGTGTGGGGCCCAAAACTGGACACAGTACTCCAGATGAGGCCTCACCAATGTCGAATACAGGGGAACGATCACATCCCTCGATCTGCTCGCTATGCCCCTACTTATACATCCCAAAATGCCATTGGCCTTCTTGGCAACAAGGGCACACTGCTGACTCATATCCAGCTTCTCATCCACTGTCACCCCTAGGTCCTTTTCCGCAGAACTGCTGCTGAGCCATTCGGCCCCTAGTCTGTAGCGGTGCATTGGATTCTTCCGTCCTAAGTGCAGGACCCTGCACTTATCCTTATTGAACCTCATCAGATTTCTTTTGGCCCAATCCTCCAATTTGTCTAGGTCCTTCTGTATCCTATCCCTCCCCTCCATCGTATCTACCACTCCTCCCAGTTTAGTATCATCCGCAAATTTGCTGAGAGTGCAATCTACACCATCCTCCAGATCATTTATGAAGATATTGAACAAAAAAAATATTTTAAATATTTTAGCACCTCTCTTCCTGAAAGGTCTCAAAGCACATCACAAACTATATGCCACATTCTGAGAGCTTCAGCTCCTTGTGAATCTGACTTTGTATATCCATTAGCCCACTGAAAAGCAGCGTGGACCATGTAACCAAACAGCACACAGAATGCATCACACTGGTAATGGGAGGAGACAATTTTGTCAATGACACCAGAGCAAACTGTTCTTATGAAAAGAGACATGGGGGTCTTTAATGTCCAGGCAGGGCAGATACAACTACAGTCCTAAGGTCTCATCCAAAATACCCGTAACACGATGCATGTAACTTAATTCATTTACCTTAAAAGATGACTTAATTAAGCTTGCCAACATATGAACCTGTGCTTCCAGGATTCTAGATACTCTAAAAGGATGCTTAGATCTCTACAACATCCCCGCTAGGCACTTACACAGTTGCCTACTCCCCAAAAACATTTAACTTGAAAGGGTCAGACAATGCCAGGGGATATTGGGAGTTATTTCTCCTTTCCCAGTTGCTCATCCCCATTGATTTTGCTCATCTAATACTCATTGCACTGATCAATGTTTTGCCATCTCCTTCATTCAAATGATTCAAGTCTCTCAAGCAAAATAACCTGCTAGTGACAGATTCTTTTGCAGCAGAAGCACCTGCTTGTTCAAGGTGCTAGAATTTCTTCCCCTTTGGGCAAGGCAACACTTAAATACATCACATAACTTTAAATGCACCTTGCAGAGCGGGTTGGGTTTCAAAAGCTCATTCTAATCCATTTAAGCAAGCTGCTAGGATGGCCATCCTCCTTGCAGAAATTTGCAAGGCACGAGTCTAGTGTATAGTAGAAAGCCTCCTCAGAATTCTGCCTGAATGGAAGACATGCAGATTCGTAATCTATCTCAGACCTCGGTTGTGTCTACACTACAGACTATACTGGCATAGCTGTGCTAGCATAAACCTGTAGCGTAAGTGCAGCCTACACTGATGGAAGGAGTTTTTCCATAGGTGTAGGAACACCACCTCCTCAGATAACAACATATTCTTCTGTCAACACAGTTGCATCTACAATGGGAAATAGATTGGCTATGTCTACCTAACTTTTAAGTGAAGTCCAAGCCCTGTACTACACACAAACTTGCACTGGTTTAATTAAACCAGTGAAAATCCCTGTGTGGACATTCTTGTTTTGGTTTAAGAGAGACTTATTCCCAAAGAAGAGTGCCTATGAAACCCTTTGCACTGGTTTATCGCTTCTGTAATTAAATTGGTACACCTCTGCCTGGACGAGCCCAGAATTTTTCACCAATTTGCAGAAATAGCTCTTTGGTCAGGAAGGCTGGAAGGGGTGTGCAAAAGCTGCTGAGGAGTGGGAATGATTAGCTGTCTTTAATGTAAGTGGGTACATATATGTGGGTATATTAAGGGTGGTTTTTTTTTTTTTTTTTTTTTAAACAACACACCAGAGAAAATGTTTTATTGTTACTTAAAAAAAAAAATGGTCTCATCTTTTAGGGCACAGGTTATCCATCTTTGATTTCATAGTGTGGACCAAATGTTAATGGAGAGCCTGGTCTCCTGGATACCTCTCCCTCCATCCACAACCAGACACCTTGTCCACTCCCACTAGCAATCAAATATCATCCCTGTGCATGTACAGCAATTATTTACATTTAAAAGTAAGAGTAGGAAAGTATTTAATATATTTGTAGCCTTTAAAAAAGTGATTTAGCAGGAGAGAGAGCACCATGTGAGTGGCCAGCACTCCACGGACCACTACCAAGTGCTCCATAAACCACCAGCCAGAGCTCCATGGGTCGCTCATGGTCCATGGGTCGCTCATGGTCCATGGGCCACAGTTCACAAATCATCATTTTAGGGCTTCACAAACTTTGCAGATTGTGGATGCATCTTCATAGTGACAGCCAGCAGATCATCTTTGGTTGTTCAAGAGAGATACACAGAGACTTAATTTGCTCAGAAGCAGCTCAGTTTTGTGAAGTGTACTTTGTATAGTACCAGCCCTGTGAAGAAGAGCATGCTTGAGTCATCTTTGGACACAGAGATAGTACGTACACCTATTTGTGCCAGAGAAGCCAGTGCCCAGGCTGCACTCAGACTTCATACACCAGTAGGGATTGGGCAGAGCTGGGAAAAGCATTGTGTCACTTGCAGCACTTGTTTCAACTCTTTTGCTTAATGTTGTAGTTTGTTTTCTTCCTTTTGTTTTTTACTTCTGGGGATTTTGGGTTCCTTAAGCACAGCAAGGCAACTGACAGACACAAAGAACAGTAGTGATGGCTGGGTGACAATGGATGTACAAGCCTTTGAGAAGAGATGTTGGTTATCTGCTTCCAACGCTGCAACCTGTTGATAGAGCTACCACCATAACAATGCAGTGTTCTTGAGTCACAAGACACACTGTAGTCCAACAGCTGCAAAACTAAACGGGGGTCAGTTATTTTATTGGCCCATAGGTCATCTCCCAGCCTAGAGGAGAAGTATTTGAAATTGGATGAACCTAGCTTGTACAGTGACACAGCTAGCTCCTCAACCTTTAAGTTCACTCTGCAAAAAGGGTCTCCCAAGCAGCAGCCCCATATTTACCACAGTGGCCTACACCTCTCTTCTTTGGTGTGGACACACACACACACACACACTAAATAAACATAAATTTGGATACAGAATCTACACATTGAGAAGGAAGACAGCACCACTCAGAGATGGTGGTGCATTCAACAGCTGTCTAAAGGAGAAATCGCTTTACTTTCTTTTAAACTTGCAATGTTTGTCTTTATTTTTGTTCTTTATATTTTCAAAGTGAAAAGAAATACTATTGAGTCATTTTCTTTCTCTTTTTAAATATTTGTTCTATGTATTTACAAGCCTTAAAGTTGTTCTAAAGGTTTTGAAAGTATCACTAGTACTTTTTTTCCCCCGGGGTAGCACTTTGTTTTGAATGACTTTTTTCTGGAGCACTCTGGTCCATAGCGTTTTTCCCAAATGCATTTCCTTCTGTTCCAAGGTTATGTGTGTTTTGATTACTATTTTCTTTTTAATCTCTGAAGCAAGCTGAGAGGCAGGCAGAAAAATCTGACAATTAAAAAAAAAAAAATCTCTCCCTCATGTAGCTTACCCCAAACCCTGTTGAAAGTTTTGACTATCTACCATGCTTTGATACAAAACTGAGGTGCAGCTGAAGGGGAGGGAAATTTATTTCTCTGCTTTTTTCTATCATACAATTTGTTTACAGAAACTGCAAATTTAAAAATTACACTGGCATTTGCAGTCCTTAAAATAATAAATTAAAGTTTTCAACTTTTTTTTTGCTAAACAGATCTGTTTTTTAAAGTATGAGTCCTTGTTTAAAAAGAAAACAAAAAATGATTAAAACAGAAAATATTTTCTATAAATAATACATGTATTTTGGTTTAGTGCTCCCGCCCTCAGGTTTGACGTTTACTTTTTTTTCCCAAGTACCTTTTTCCTCCATGATCACCTTTATGTTTATCTATTTTTTTTCCTCTCCCACTCGTGCATATGTGGGGGAAGGAGGGGGTTATGCGCGAGAATTGGCCTTGCTGCACTGTGATTGGCGAAGACGTGAAACTTTTTAAAAAAATACTTAAATTGTTTCTTTTTTTTGTTTTGTTTTCTGTATTTTAAGTTTTAATTATCCTCTGATTCCTCTTCAGCCTCCCGTAGCCATGTGAAGAATGCTGTGACTGATTTCAGTGCTACTCCTTTCCCATTCTGCTCTCCTGGGTCCTTGCTGCTTTCCCATTTGTAAAAGGCATCCTCCGATATCACCTCCTCGTCATACAGGCAATCAAAAAACATCCGCAACAGATCTGCAAGGGGGAAACATCTGTTTAGTAATGTACAGTAGTTGGTAGACAAGGAAATACAGAAATGATTAGAGATTATCTGTTTAAAACCTGAATAAAAGTGGACTTTATTACAGTGAGAAGTGGAAAAGCAAGTAGCGGGAACTGCTGTTAATAGTGGTTGTGCCCTGATTATGCAGGATATGAAGGTTAAATACACACTTGCTAAAGTAAAGATTCCTCTGATGCTACAAAACATGCTGTCATATGTTAAAGAGAGGGCTGGAAAGGCAGCAGCGTGTGCGCATATACCAGCAAGTGGCCATGGAACAGAATCTACAGTGGCCATTCTGAGCTACCTAGTTTCACTAGTTTAGAAATTAGGACAGCATCTAAGTTACAGATACGATGATTTCTTACAGTATCCTGGAAAAACCTTTTGGGATTAAGTTTAGAAGCGTGAGCAACAAGGGTGATGTCGTGGTGGGAGTCTGCTATAGACCACCGGATCAGCGGGATGAGGTGGACAAGGCTTTCTTCCAGCAACTAATGGAAGTTACTGGATCGCAGGCTCTGGTTCTTATGGGAGACTTCAATCACCCTGATATCTGCTGGGAGAGCAATAAGGCGGTGCACAGACAACCCAGGAAGTTTTTGGAAAGTGAAGGGGACAATTTCCTGGTGCAAGTGCTGGAGGAACCAACTAGGGACAGAGCTCTTCTTGACCTGCTGCTCACAAACCGGGAAGAATTAGTAGGGGAAGCAAAAGTGGATGGGAACCTGGGAGGCAGTGACCATGAGATGGTTGAGTTCAGGATCCTGATGCAGGGAAGAAAGGAGAGCAGCAGAATACGGACCCTGGACATCAGAAAAGCAGACTTTGACTCCCTCAGGGAACTGATGGGCAGGATCCCCTGGGAGAATAACATGAGGGGGAAAGGAGTCCAGGAGAGTTGGCTGTATTTTAAAGAATCCTTATTGAGGTTACAGCCCAATGTGTAGAAAGAACCATCCTGATGTGTAGAAAGAATAGTAAATATGGCAGGCGACCAGCTTGGCTTAACAGTGAAATCCTTGCTGATCTTAAACACAAAAAAGAAGCTTACAAGAAGTGGAAGATTGGACAAATGACCAGGGAAGAGTATAAAAATATTGCTCGGGCATGCAGGAGTGAAATCAGGAAAGCCAAATCACACCTGGAGTTGCAGCTAGCAAGAGACGTTAAGAGTAACAAGAAGGGTTTCTTCAGGTATGTTAGCCACAAGAAGAAAGTCAAGGAAAGTGTGGGACCCTTACTGAATGAGGGAGGCAACCTAGTGACAGAGGATGCGGAAAAAGCTAATGTACTCAATGCTTTTTTTGCCTCTGTCTTCACGAACAAGGTCAGCTCCCAGACTGCTGCACAGGGCAGCACAGCATGGGGAGGAGGTGACCAGCCCTCCGTGGAGAAAGAAGTGGTTCGGGACTATTTAGAAAAGCTGGACGAGCACAAGTCAAGAGGCCGGATGCACTGCATCTGAGAGTGCTAATGGAGTTGGGGGATGTGATTGCAGAGCCATTGGCCATTATCTTTGAAAACTCATGGCCATCGGGGGAAGTCCCGGAAGACTGGAAAAAGGCTCATGTAGTGCCCATCTTTAAAAAAGGGAAGGAGGAGGATCCGGGGAACTACAGGCCAGTCAGCCTCACCTCAGTCTCTGGAAAAATCATGGAGCAGGTCCTCAAGGAATCGATTCTGAAGCACTTAGACGAGAGGAAAGTAATCAGGAACAGTCAGCATGGATTCACCAAGGGCAAGTCATGCCTGACTAATCTAATTGCCTTCTATGACGAGATAACTGGCTTTGTGGAAGAGGGGAAAGCAGTGGACGTGTTGTTCCTTGACTTTAGCAAAGCTTTTGACACGGTCTCCCACAGTATTCTTGCCAGCAAGTTAAAGAAGTATGGGCTGGATGAATGGACTATAAGGTGGACAGAAAGTTGGCTAGATTGTCCGGCTCAATGGGTAGTGATCAATGGCTCCATGTCTAGTTGGCAGCTGGTATCAAGTGAAGTGCCCCAAGGGTCAGTCCTGGGGCCAATTTTGTTCAATATCTTCATAAATGATTTAGAGGATGGTGTGGATTGCACTCTCAGCAAGTTTGCAGATGACACCAAACTGGGAGGAGAGGTAGATATGCTGGAGGTTTGGGATAGGATACAGAGGGCCCTAGAAAAATTGGAGGATTGGGCCAAAAGAAATCTGATGAGGTTCAGCAAGGAGAAGTGCAGAGTCCTGCACTTAGGATGGAAGACTCCCATGCACCGCTACAGATTAGGGACCGAATGGCTCGGCAGCAGTTCTGCAGAAAAGGACCTGGGGTTACAGTGGACGAGAAGCTGGATATGAGTCAACAGTGTGCCCTTGTTGCCAAGAAGGCCAATGGCATTTTGGGATGTATAAGTAGAGGCATTGCCAGCAGATCGAGGGATGTGATCGTTCACCTCTATTCGACATTGGTGAGGCCTCATCTGGAGTACTGTGTCCAGTTTTGGGCCTCACACTACAAGGAGGATGTGGAAAAATTGGAAAGAGTCCAGCGGAGGGCAACAAAAATTATTAGGGGTCTGGAACACATGACTTATGAGGAGAGGCTGAGGGAACTGGGATTGTTTAGCCTGCGGAAGAGAAGAATGAGGGGGATTTGATAGCTGCTTTCAACTACCTGAAAGGGGGTTCCAAAGAGGATGGATCTAGACTGTTCTCAGTGGTAGCAGATGACAGAACGAGGACTAATGGTCTCAAGTTGCAGTGGAGGAAGTTTAGGTTGGATATTAGGAAAAACTTTTTCACTAGGAGGGTGGTGAAACACTGGAATGCGTTACCTAGGGAGGTGGTGGAGTCTCCTTCCTTAGAAGTTTTTAAGGTCAGGCTTGACAAAGTCCTGACTGGGATGACTGAGTTGGGGATTGGTCCTGCTTTGAGCAGGGGGTTGGACTAGATGACCTCCTGAGGTCCCTTCCAACCCTGATATTCTATGACTCTATGATTTAAGTATCTTTGGAGTCCATTGCATTAAATGGAAAGGTTATCTATGATTGTGGGCCAGGATTGTATGTAATCTCTCTAGGGAGGAAATGTGATGTGAACCCTGGGAAGTATTATGAACTTCAAACGACTGTACTGAACAACGTGCCAGACAAGAATGGACTTTGGGGACAAACAGGGTCAAGTGATTTGCTTGGGGGGAATCTCTAGTGGGAGGTGAATGCAAATTCCCCACCCCATCTATGCAAAAAGCCAGCCTTTGGAAGTTATGCCTTGAGGAGACCATTGTCTGCTGATTACATGTTCCCAGAGTCTCAAGATCAAACGCCAAAACTGTTTGTTATGAACTTGTAATCACAGAAAATCCCCATGGTGGGTTTGAAGGACTGACTTCCACCAGAGTCCGGGTTGGAGCTGAGGTGTGTTGGAGTCTGGTAGGCTTATTGTCATGCATGTAGATTCTTTTATGGTTTTTAATAAGTTTTCTCTGTAATGCTTTAGTCTTAAGAATAAATGTACTTGCTTAGAGAGGGCTGTGTGGTAGCTTGGGACTTCTGGCAATTACAACTGTTCACAGCCTTTGGGGAGAAAGCAAAGCGCAGACGTTGGCCTGTTTATGCAGCCTGGCTTGCTGAGATATCACAGTGTAGACAGGGAACTGTACAGCCTGCAAAAACTTCTGTCAGGAGGGAGAGAAACCTGGGTCTCTAACCTAGAGAGGTGATGGCGGAAGACCCAAGAGCCTAGAGCAGATGCCCTCAAGGGCTCATGGTGCGGGTGTGCAGGTGCAGTTGCCCTGAAATGTAAGTAGAGCGATTGGTACTAAATGCAGCAGAGGATAAAACATTTTTTTTCCTCTCTCCACATTATGGGCATTTCCTTCTCGACTGCTTATGGTGGCAGCCAATAGAGGAGCTCACCTTCAGCCAGGAGGGTGGGGAAGAGTATTGGTCTATGATGATTTAGTTGGGGATTGGTCCTGCTTTGAGCAGGGGATTGGACTAGATGACCTCCTGAGTTCCCTTCCAACCCTGATATTCTATGATTCTAAAGCCATGCACTGTATAATTGGATGCTGTAATCGTAAAAAGAACAGGAGGACTCGTGGCACCTTAGAGACGAACCCATTTATTGGAGCATGAGCTTTCCTGAGCTCCAGCTCACTCCATCGGATGTAAAGCTCATGCTCCGATAAATGGGTTGGTCTCTAAGGCGCCACGAGTCCTCCTCTTCTTTTTGCGGATACCGACTAGCACGGCTGCTCCTCTGAAAGCTATAATAGTAGTTTGCCTTCAGCCCCTTGGCACCCACCTAACCAGTCTGTTCCACCTTCAGGAAGAGCACAATCTGCCAGACTCTATCTAAGACCCAAGTCTGACCCTCCACCTGGATCTTTCCTTCAATGCCATACAGTCATTTTTCAAATCCCAAACACAAAAAAACACTTACTAGGAGGCTGATCAAGTTTTACTATTGATGCTTGTAGTGCATAAAGTGCTTGTAGTTCCTTCTCCGTATCTGAGTCTAGGTACTTGAGTAAGATCGGCACTCTCTGCTTGACAACAGCCGTGTCCACACGGAAACTAGAAGAATCCGCTGGAGAGAAAAGAAGAATCAGGGTTACTTTTGATGGATCTGAAGCCAGGGGCAGGTTTTTCATCATATTTATTTATAGAAATAGAAATAACAAACTCAGGTTAGTCAGAAACGGGAAGAGGACTGAAACAGATGGGACACAAAAGAGTATTGGCTATTTCTATGATAGGAACATATCTGCTTCTCACTCCCCAATTCCAATGAACACTTTCAGAGACTCTGGACCACATTTTCAGCCAGGCCTCTCAACCCAGCCTTCATGTATGCACATGCAAAATTGCACTCATATTGTACTGGCTATTTCTATAATAGGAAGAGAAAGTTACTCACCTTGTGCGGTAACAATGGTTCTTCGAGATGTGTGTCCCCATGGGTGCTCCACTCTACGTGTATTTGTGTCCCAGCATCTCTAATCAGAGATTTTAGGTAGCAGTGTCTGTTCAGCCTGCACATGTGCTCTCCCCCACTCATGGTCTGCCTGGAGGCTATCTAGCACTGTGTGGGTGACCCCCCCTCAGTTCCTTCTCTACCGCAGAGCCCCTTATAGAGAACTCCGAAGTAGAGGAGAGGAAGGCGGGTTGTCGAGCACCCACTAGAACACACACCTTGAAGAACCATCGTGTTACTGCACAAGGTAACACGATGAAACACCAGGAAGTTTTTGGAAAGCGTAGGGGACAATTTCCTGGCGCAAGTGCTAGAGGAGCCAACTAGGGGGGGTGCTTTTCTTGACCTGCTGCTCACAAACCGGGTAGAATTAGTGGGGGAAGCAAAAGTGGATGGGAATCTGGGAGGCAGTGACCATGAGTTGGTTGAGTTCAGGATCCTGACGCAGGGAACAAAGGTAAGCAGCAGGATACGGACCCTGGACTTCAGGAAAGCAGACTTCGACTCCCTCAGGGAACGGATGGCCAGGATCCCCTGGGGGACTAACTTGAAGGGGAAAGGAGTCCAGGAGAGCTGGCTGTATTTCAAGGAATCCCTGTTGAGGTTACAGGGACAAACCATCCCGATGAGTCGAAAGAATAGTAAATATGGCAGGCGACCAACTTGGCTTAATGGTGAAATCCTAGCGGATCTTAAACATAAAAAAGAAGCTTACAAGAAGTGGAAGGTTGGACATATGACCAGGGAAGAGTATAAAAATATTGCTCGGGCATGTAGGAATGTTATCAGGAGGGCCAAATCGCACCTGGAGCTGCAGCTAGCCAGAGATGTCAAGAGTAACAAGAAGGGTTTCTTCAGGTATGTTGGCAACAAGAAGAAAGCCAAGGAATGTGTGGGCCCCTTACTGAATGAGGGAGGCAACCTAGTGACAGAGGATGTGGAAAAAGCTAATGTACTCAATGCTTTTTTTGCCTCTGTTTTCACTAACAAGGTCAGCTCCCAGACTGCTGCGCTGGGCATCACAAAATGCGGAAGAGATGGCCAGCCCTCTGTGGAGATAGAGGCGGTTAGGGACTATTTAGAAAAGCTGGACGTGCACAAGTCCATGGGGCCGGACGAGTTGCATCCGAGAGTGCTGAAGGAATTGGCGGCTGTGATTGCAGAGCCACTGGCCATTATCTTTGAAAACTCGTGGCGAACCGGGGAAGTCCCGGATGACTGGAAAAAGGCTAATGTAGTGCCAATCTTTAAAAAAGGGAAGAAGGAAGATCCTGGGAACTACAGGCCAGTCAGCCTCACCTCAGTCCCTGGAAAAATCATGGAGCAGGTCCTCAAAGAATCAATCCTGAAGCACTTGCATGAGAGGAAAGTGATCAGGAACAGCCAGCATGGATTCACCAAGGGAAGGTCATGCCTGACTAATCTAATCGCCTTTTATGATGAGATTACTGGTTCTGTGGATGAAGGGAAAGCAGTGGATGTATTGTTTCTTGACTTTAGCAAAGCTTTTGACACGGTCTCCCATAGTATTCTTGTCAGCAAGTTAAGGAAGTATGGGCTGGATGAATGCACTATAAGGTGGGTAGAAAGCTGGCTAAATTGTCGGGCTCAACGGGTAGTGATCAATGGCTCCATGTCTAGTTGGCAGCCGGTATCAAGTGGAGTGCCCCAGGGGTCGGTCCTGGGGCCGGTTTTATTCAATATCTTCATAAATGATCTGGAGGATGGTGTGGATTGCACTCTCAGCAAATTTGCGGATGATACTAAACTGGGAGGAGTGGTAGATACGCTGGAGGGGAGGGATAGGATACAGAAGGACCTAGACAAATTGGAGGATTGGGCCAAAAGGAATCTGATGAGGTTCAATAAGGATAAGTGCAGGGTCCTGCACTTAGGACGGAAGAACCCAATGCACAGCTACAGACTCGGGACCGAATGGCTAGGCAGCAGTTCTGCAGAAAAGGACCTAGGGGTGACAGTGGACGAGAAGCTGGATATGAGTCAGCAGTGTGCCCTTGTTGCCAAGAAGGCCAATGGCATTTTGGGATGTATAAGTAGGGGCATAGCGAGCAGATCGAGGGACGTGATCGTTCCCCTCTATTCGACATTGGTGAGGCCTCATCTGGAGTACTGTGTCCAGTTTTGGGCCCCACACTTCAAGAAGGATGTGGATAAATTGGAGAGAGTCCAGCGAAGGGCAACAAAAATGATTAGGGGACTGGAACACATGAGTTATGAGGAGAGGCTGAGGGAGCTGGGATTGTTTAGCCTGCAGAAGAGAAGAATGAGGGGGGATTTGATAGCTGCTTTCAACTACCTGAAAGGGGGTTCCAAAGAGGATGGCTCTAGACTGTTCTCAATGGTAGCAGATGACAGAACGAGGAGTAATGGTCTCAAGTTGCAGTGGGGGAGGTTTAGATTGGATATTAGGAAAAACTTTTTCACTAAGAGGGTGGTGAAACACTGGAATGCGTTACCTAGGGAGGTGGTAGAATCTCCTTCCTTAGAGGTTTTTAAGGTCAGGCTTGACAAAGCCCTGGCTGGGATGATTTAACTGGGAATTGGTCCTGCTTTGAGCAGGGGGTTGGACTAGATGACCTTCTGGGGTCCCTTCCAACCCTGATATTCTATGATTCTATGATTCTATGATTCTAAGGTAACTTCCTCTTCTTCTTCAAGTGGTGTCCCTCTGGGTGCTCCACTACAGATGACTTCACAATAATATTCTCCATGGAGGGCTGGGGCTTCAAAGTAGACTCTGTTACTACAGAGAGTACTGTGGAGCTGAAGATGGCATCGAAGGCTGAATCTCCAGTGATCACATAATGTTCTGTGAAAATGTGGACAGAAGCCCAAAGTGCTGCTCTGCAGATTTCTGCAATAGGGACATCTTTAAAAAATGTGACCAAGTTAGAAATTGACCTTGTGGAGTGCGTACAAAGATTGCACCCTTGATAACAGTGATTAATGCAACCAGAGACCCATTTGGATAGTCTTTAAGCCCATATCACGGAGCCTTTGGATCTTTCCATGAGCGAGAGGAAAAGTTTAGAGAACATCCTGAAGTCCTTAGTCCTGTCCAAGTAGAATGCTTCTAACGTCTAGCATGTGCAGAATTACCTCCCTGTTACCACGATGTGCTTTTGGGGAAAAAAAGGAAGATGGATCTGTTGATTCATATGGAAAGCAGAGGTAACTTTAGGAGGAAAGGTGGGAGGCAGCCTCAGAATTACTTTGTCTTTAAAAAAGACCGTGTATGGTGGATGTCTCATCAGGGCTGCTATTTCTCCTATGTGCCTAGCTGAGGTGATGACAATTAGAAATGCTGTCTTCATGGACAGGTGAAAGAGAGACCAAGTTGAGGTCTCTATCCAGCCTTCATGTAAGCACATGCACTTGAATACTTGAATATCTACGCACAAAGAGAGGTTGACATTCTTCTTTTTTTCCTGAGATTTGAAAATAATTACAAGGACGTTTTTCTTTCAAAAGACAAACAGGAATAGAACACTAAATCACAAATAAGAAAACCAAAGTATATCTAGCCCTGCTAGAAGTCCACAAAAATGTACACCCCCACAGGAAGAGTTATCTATAGAAAAATATTCAGCAGCTTTTAGCCAGCATATACTCAAAAGAGCATGAAAGAAAAAGTCTGAGCAAAAATGAAAAAACCTAGATAGAGATGATAGGGGGGAGGGATACCCCAGGGTTGTGAGTTCAATCCTTGAGGGGGCCATTTACGGATCTGGGGCAAAAGTTGGGGATTGGTCCTGCTTTGAGCAGGGGGTTGGACTAGATGATCTCCTGAGGTCCCTTCCAACCCTGATATTCTATGATAGAAAACAAAACCAGAACAAGACATTACTGATATTCACAGAGCAAGGATGTATCAGGAAATCCCTAAATATTAATGATGAAATCCTGCAGCATCTAGATTTTAACAGTAGGTGGCATCAAGAAGATTATACTCTCAGAGAAAAAAGAACTCTCCCTTGATTTTGTCCTCTCTGAAATCCATGCAACAGTGAGATGAAATTCAATTACACCCATCCCAAGAGAAAACACTTGAAAGAATAATTTTTAAAAGGCTGAAACCTCACAGACAGTTCAATCCAGATACCTGTAAATTAGTTGCTGCTTTGTTAGCACATTCTCATGATTCCTGTTATCTTAGAGGAAAATAACAGCAGTATTTAAGCCACATAAATTTATTTTTCTCTAGTATCAGACTTTGAAAGTGAAATGCTGCACTCTCCATGTTCCATGGACGCTAGGGACCTCTGCAAAGATTTTAAGTCCAATTTTTTATTTAGAGTACCAAAAAAACAAACACACAAACAGAACCTATTTCAGAATAGCATCTAGTGGATTTTCATCTACATTGGAAAATCAGCAATCAGGCATAATTCAACAGAGGCGTAAGTCCCCACTCAAGGGGGACCAAGATGCTGCAGGTAAAGAATTGAAGGGCACTGGCAGACCTATGTGTGGAAGGGGCAGCTGGCACACCTCTCCTGCACTATGACTGGCTCTTGACAGTGGTGTCAGTCTCTGTCTTCACTTTCTTCAGCAGTAAAACTCTACAATCTGGGAGAAAAAAATCTTGATGCACAGTTTGTATCAAAGATTAGCCAGCCTCAAACAGAAAAATAAGTGGTTAAAATCCAAGTAATCTGTAAATTCATTACTTTCATATTTGATGGTTTTGTACAGCCTTATCTTGAAAGTTACTCACCTGTAATGGCCGCTTTACAAACTGCTGTCATTAAAGCTCTAAGGAATGTAGGTGAACTCATCTGGCTTTCATCTAGATTAGCCTGAAATCAAGAGTAAATGGACCAGTTAAAAGCACTCTAATGTACAAAAGAAACTGTTTCCAAAATCCACTGCTGCATTTGGCACTAAGTGCAAGTTCAGTGAAAGCTGCTACAGTAGGACTCCAATTAATCCCTTGTGTAAAAATTCATCTTCCCCACTAAACTTCTCAAAAATAGCTCAGCTGTGTTAATGTTTGCCAATATATCTCCTGTAATCAACACTACAATCTATCTAACTACACACGTTCACTATTCATTTAGCTAGAGAAACATTCTGAAATAATACTTGGCATTTATACAACATTTTACGTTTCCAAAATGATGTACAATTTTAATTAATCATGCTACACAATATCTCTGTAAGGTGAGTCTTATCCTCATCATACAGATTGGAAACTGACAGAGTGGTTAAATGACTTGCCCAAATCTACAAGAGAGCTGATGGCAAAGCCAGGACCAGAACCAGAACTGAGATGTTCCCAGACTTTCAGTCTTGTGATCTCTCCTCCGGACCATGCTGACTCTACAGCAGTAGAAAAATGACCTGTTTCTGACAAACTGTG
Organism: Lepidochelys kempii; assembly: GCF_965140285.1. Lineage (NCBI taxonomy): Eukaryota > Metazoa > Chordata > Testudines > Cheloniidae > Lepidochelys > Lepidochelys kempii. The sequence continues at coordinate 1,311,029 of NC_136397.1, forward strand.
TTAACAACAGAGAGGTGAAATGGTGCTGAACTATGTTTAGTTGCAAGCATACATCAAGATAAGAACAGCCATACTGGGTCAGACCAATGGCCAGTGGCCAGTGACAGGGGCCAGTGCCAGATGAGGGAATGAACTGAACAAGGCAAATCTGAGTGATCCATCCTCTGTCATTCAGTCCCAGCTTCTGGCATTTGGAGGTTTAGAGACACCCAGAGCATGGGGTTGCATTCCCTGATCATCACAGTTAATAGCTATTGATGGACCAACCCTCCATGTACTTATCTAATTCTTTTTTGAACCCAGGTATACTTTTGGCCTTCACAATATCCCACGGCAATCAGTCCCACATGTTGACATCCCATTGTGAGAAGAACTTCCTTTTATTTGTTTTAAATCTGCTGTCTATTAATTTAATTGAATAAAAATCAGTTACTAACCTGTAACTTGTTCTTCAAGATGTGTTGCTCATGTCCATTCAATGTAGGTGTGTGCTTGCCCCAAGCACCGCCGCCAGAAAGTTTTCCCTCAGTGGTATTCATTAGGTTGGTTCTGGTGCCCCCTGGAGTCGTGCCCTCATAGCGCGAGATACAGGGACCTGCCACCCTCTCTGTTCCTCCTTGCCGGCTATCTCCAACAGAGGGGTGGGGGTGAGAGTGGGGGTTTGGAATGGACATGAACAACACATCTTGAAGAACAACACTTTACGGAAGGTTAGCATTTTTTCAAGTGCTTGCTCATGTCCATTCCAATGCAGGTGTAGCAGGAGGGTTCAGAGTTCATTGACAAGCAGATTGTAGCACCGCTCTGCCAAATCCAGAATTGTCTCTGGCCTGCCTAGTGATGGCACAGCGTGATGCAAAAGTGTGGGCCAAGACCATGTTCCTGCTCTACAGATGTCCTGGATTGGAAGCTCTGCCAGGAATGCAGCTGAAGATGCTTGTGCCCTTGTGGAATGTGCCATCAGGGACGGAGCAGGGATCTCCGCTAAGTCGTAGCATGTGCAGATACAAGAAGTGATCCACGATGAAATTCTCTGGGCTGAGACTGGAAGACCTTTCATCCTGTCTGCCATCACCACTAAGAGTTGTGTAGTTTTCCGGAACGATTTAGTCCTTCTATGTAGAAGGCAAGCACATGTCTGACATCTAGTGAGTGAAATCTCTGCTCCTGGCTATTGGCATGTGGTTTTGGATAGAAGACAGGAAGGAATATGTCCAGGTTACTATGGAATTGTGAAACCACCTTCAGTAGGAAAGCTGGGTGAGGGTGTAGCTAGACCTTGTCCTTGAAGAATACCATGTAAGGAGGTTCCGAAGTAAGAACCCTAATCTCCAAGACCCTCCTCTAACGGCAGTAATGGCCACCAGAAAGGCCACCTTCCAGGACAAGTAGAGGAGAGAATATGTTGCCAATGGCTCAAATGGGGGACTCATGAGCCTCAACAATACCAGGTTGAGATCCCAAGGTGGGAGTGGTTGTCACACTTAGGGGTACTGTCTGTCCAGGCCTTTGAGGAAATTACTTCAGATCAAGTTTGCAAAGATGGACCAGCCAGTTACCCAAGGGTGAAATGCCGAAATTGCAGCCAGGTGGACTCTAATCGATGACAGCAATAGCCCTGGCTGCTTCAGGTGTAGTAAGTAATTCAGAATGAATGGCACTGATGACTGCGTGGGTGAAACACCTTTCTGTGCTGACCAGATAGAGAACCTTTCCTGCTTTGCCAGGTACACAGCTCTAGTGGATGGTTTCCTGATCCCTAAAAGGATCTCTCGAACCAGTCCGGATCATGCTAGCTCCAAGGAGTTCAGCCATGGAGCTTCCAGGCTGTGAGATGAAGGGACTCGAGGTTTGGATGATGTAAACGGCTGTGGTCCTCAGAGATCAGATCTGGAAACAGAGGCAAGCTGGTTGGTGTTTCCACTGAGAGTCCAGAAGGCTGGTAAACCACTGGTGACGTGGGCAGGCCGGGGCTATCAGGATCAGGCTCGTTTCTTCCTCTCTGACTTTCAGCAGGACATTGCGTATGAGCGGAATGGGAGGAAATGCATAAAAGAGATGGTCCTTCCAAGGGAGGAGAAACATGTCTTTGAGTGAGCTTGGGCTGTGATTCAGGAAGGAGCAGAAACTGCAGACAGTTCCTGTTGTGTCTTGTTGCAAACAAATCTATCTGGGGATCTCCTCGCCTCTGTGGAATGTCCTTCACGATGTCTGGGTGAATGGACCACTCATAATTGGAGAAAAGTATCAGGGGATAGCCGTGTTAGTCTGTATCCACAAAAACAACAAGGAGTCCGGTGGCACCTTAAAGACTAACAGATTTATTTGGGTATAAGCTTTTGTGTGTAAAAAAACAGTTCTTCAGATGCATGGAGTGAAAATTACAGCTGCAGGATCTGCTGAGATGATCTGCTAACTTGTTCTGTGCATGGAAGATAGGAGGCTTTGAGGTGGACTGAGTGGGTTATATAGAAATCCCACAGGCGAACGGCTTCCTGGCAAAGGTGAGAGGAGCACACTTGACACGGTTTGTTTATACAGAACATCGCTGTCGTGTTGTCTGTAAATACTGACATACATTTGCCTTCCAGGTGGGGCTGGAACGTTTGGCAGGCAAGGCACACCACTCTGAGTTCCCCCGTGTTGATGTGTAGCGAGAGCTCTACCTGGGATCAGAGGCCCCGAGTTCTGAGTACACCTAGCTGCGCCCCCCCAAACCAGCCCAGATGCGTCAGTGACAAAAGAAATTGATAGATGTGGTCTCAAGAATGGGAGACTTACAAATACTGTCTTCAGGTCCAACCACCAAAGGAGAGTGGTAATTAACAAAGGGAGAAGTGTGAGAACCATGACCAAGCAGTTCTAGCCCTGCCGGTACACTGATGCTAGCCAAGTCTGGAGAGGTCTAGGTCGTAATCTTGTATGCTGCACCACGTAAGTGCACGAGGCCATGTGCCCCAGGAGTTTTACGCAGTTTCTTGCCATGGTGGATGGGGTGGTTTTTAAGGCTTTCTATGGTCGTGCCTAGGGCCTGGAACCCGGTCTCCGGAAGGCTCTGGCCTGGACTGAGTCAAGGACTACCCCTATAAATTCTATTCTTTGAACTCGTGAGAGTGTCAATTTCTGCATGTTTATCAACGGACCTATCTTCTTGAAGGTTGACAGTATTAACCATACATTTGCCTCCACCTGGGCCTTGGTTCTACCTTTAATCAGCCAGTCATTGAGGTAAGGGTAAACCTGAGTACTTTGGTTCCTCAAGAAGGCCGCAACGATTGCCATGCACTTCGTGAAAACCTGAGGGGCTGCTGACAGGCCAAATGGGAGCATAGTAAACCGGTAGTGTACCCGATTCACAATGAATCAGAGGAAATCTTCTGTGATCTTGAAAGACTGAAAAGTGAAAATAAGTTTCAGAGTAGCAGCCTTGTTAGTCTGTATTTGCAAAAAGAACAGGAGGACTTGTGGCACCTTAGAGACTAACCAATTTATTTGAGCATAAGCTTTCGTGAGCTACAGCTCACTTCGTCGGATGCATTCAGTGGAAAATACAGTGAGAAGATTTATATACACACAGAACATGAAAAAATGGGTGTTATCACACACACTGTAAGGAGAGTGATCACTTAACATGAGCTATTACCAGCAGGATGGTGTCCCCTGAATAGATATGTGGACACAGTTGGCAACGGGCTTTGTTGCAAGGATAGGTTCCTGCGTTAGTGGTTCTGTTGTGTGGTTGCTGGTGAGTATTTGCTTCAGGTTGGGGGGCTGTCTGTAGGCAAGGACTGGCCTGTCTCCCAAGATTTGTGAGAGTGATGGGTCGTCCTTCAGGATAGGCTGTAGATCCTTGATGATGCGTTGGAGAGGTTTTAGTTGCGGGCTGAAGGTGATGGCTAGTAGCATTCTGTTATTATCTTTGTTGGGTCTGTCCTGTAGTAGGTGACTTCTGGGTACTCTTCTGGCTCTGTCAATTTGTTTCTTCACTTCAGCAGGTGGGTATTGTAGTTGTAAGAATGCTTGATAGAGATCTTGTAGGTGTTTGTCTCTGTCTGAGGGGTTTGTCCTCACCCATAACTATTTCACATTTGGGGACTATTTCAAATCAGCGGCACTGCTATGGGTACCCGCATGGCCCCACAGTATGCCAACATTTTTATGCTTCTTGTCAGCAAGTTAAGGAAGTATGGGCTGGATGAATGCATTATAAGGTGGGTAGAAAGCTGGCTAGATTGTCGGGCTCAACGGGTAGTGATCAATGGCTCCATGTCTAGTTGGCAGCCGGTATCAAGTGGAGTGCCCCAAGGGTCGGTCCTGGGGCCGGTTTTGTTCAATATCTTCATAAATGATCTGGAGGATGGTGTGGATTGCACTCTCAGCAAATTTGCTGTTGATACTAAACTGGGAGGAGTGGTAGATACGCTGGAGGGGAGGGATAGGATACAGAAGGACCTAGACAAATTGGAGGATTGGGCCTAAAGAAATCTGATGAGGTTCAATAAGGATAAGTGCAGGGTCCTGCACTTAGGATGGAAGAATCCAATGCACCGCTACAGAGTAGGGACCGAATGGCTAGGCAGCAGTTCTGCGGAAAAGGACCTAGGGGTGACAGTGGACGAGAAGCTGGATATGAGTCAGCAGTGTGCCCTTGTTGCCAAGAAGGCCAATGGCATTTTGGGATGTATAAGTAGGGGCATAGCGAGCAGATCGAGGGACGTGATCGTTCCCCTCTATTCGACATTGGTGAGGCCTCATCTGGAGTACTGTGTCCAGTTTTGGGCCCCACACTACAAGAAGGATGTGGATAAATTGGAGAGGGTCCAGCGAAGGGCAACAAAAATGATTAGGGGACTAGAACACATGACTTATGAGGAGAGGCTGAGGGAGCTGGGATTGTTTAGCCTGCAGAAGAGAAGAATGAGGGGGGATTTGATAGCTGCTTTCAACTACCTGAAAGGGGGTTCCAAAGAGGATGGCTCTAGACTGTTCTCAATGGTAGCAGATGACAGAACGAGGAGTAATGGTCTCAAGTTGCAGTGGGGGAGGTTTAGATTGGATATTAGGAAAAACTTTTTCACTAAGAGGGTGGTGAAACACTGGAATGCGTTACCTAGGGAGGTGGTAGAATCTCCTTCCTTAGAGGTTTTTAAGGTCAGGCTTGACAAAGCCCTGGCTGGGATGATTTAACTGGGAATTGGTCCTGCTTCGAGCGGGGGGTTGGACTAGATGACCTTCAGGGGTCCCCTCCAACCCTGATATTCTATGATTCTATGACTTAGAACAACGCTTCCTCAGCTCTCGTCCCCTAACGCCCCTACTCTACTTGCGCTATATTGATGACCTCTTCATCATCTGGACCCATGGAAAAGAAGCCCCTGAGGAATTCCACCATGATTTCAACAATTTCCATCCCACCATCAACCTCAGCCTGGACCAGTCCACACAAGAGATCCACTTCCTGGACACTACGGTGCTAATAAGCGATGGTCACATAAACACCACCCTATACAGGAAACCTACTGACTGCTATTCCTACCTACATGCCTCCAGCTTTCACCCAGACCACACCACACGATCCATCGTCTACAGCCAAGCTCTACGATACAACCGCATTTGCTCCAACCCCTCAGACAGAGACAAACACCTACAAGATCTCTATCAAGTATTCTTACAAGTACAATACCCACCTGCTGAAGTGAAGAAACAAACTGACAGAGCCAGAAGAGTACCCAGAAGTCACCTACTACAGGACAGACCCAACAAAGATAATAACAGAACGCCACTAGCCATCACCTTCAGCCCCCAACTAAAACCTCTCCAACGCATCGTCAAGGATCTACAACCTATCCTGAAGGATGACCCATCACTCTCACAAATCTTGGGAGACAGGCCAGTCCTTGCCTACAGACAGCCCCCCAACCTGAAGCAAATACTCACCAGCAACCACACACCACACAACAGAACCACTAACGCAGGAACCTATCCTTGCAACAAAGCCCGTTGCCAATTGTGTCCACATATCTATTCAGGGGACACCATCATAGGGCCTAATCACATCTGCCACACTATCAGAGGCTTGTTCACCTGCACATCTACCAATGTGATATATGCCATCATGTGCCAGCAATGCCCCTCTGCCATGTACACTGGTCAAACTGGACAGTCTCTACGTAAAAGAATAAATGGACACAAATCAGATGTCAAGAATTATAACATTCATAAAGCAGTTGGAGAACACTTCAATCTCTCTGGTCACTCGATTACAGACCTAAAGGTCGCAATATTACAACAAAAAGACTTCAAAAACAGACTCCAACGAGAGACTGCTGAATTGGAATTAATTGCAAACTGGATACAATTAACTTAGGCTTGAATGGAGACTGGGAGTAGATGGGTCATTACGCAAAGTAAAACTATTTCCCCATGTTTATTCCCCTCCTCCCCCCCACCCCAGACATTCCTGTTAACTGCTGGCAATGGCCCACCTTGATTATCACTACAAAAGGTTTTCTCCCCCCCGCCCCGCTCTCCTGCTGGTAACAGCTCATCCTAAGTGATCACTCTCCTTACAATGTGTATAACAACACCCATTTTTTCATGTTCTGTGTGTATATAGGTTTCAGAGTAGCAGCCGTGTTAGTCTGTATTCGCAAAAAGAAAAGGAGTACTGGTGGCACCTTAGAGACTGAGCTGTAGCTCACGAAAGCTTATGCTCAAATAAATTGGTTAGTCTCTAAGGTGCCACTAGTACTCCTTTTCTTTTTGTGTGTATATAAATCTCCTCACTGTATTTTCCACTGAATACATCCAATGAAGTGAGCTGTAGCTCATGCTCAAATAAATTGGTTAGTCTCTAAGGTGCCACTAGTATTCCTTTTCTTTTTGTGAAAATAAGTGTCCTTTAAGTTGAGGGCAGCATACCAGTCCCCTGGATCCAGAGAAGGGATAATGGGGAGGCCAAGGAGACCTTGCGGAACTTCAGCTTCTTCATAAATCTATTGATGTTTCACAGGTCTAGGATGGGTCTGAGACTACCGTTGGCCTTTGGGATTAGGAAATAGCAAGAGTAGAACCCCCTGCCCCTTAGCTCTGGAGGAAACTCCTCTACTTCTCCCACCTCCAGGAGCATCCACACTTCTTGGGCTAGAAGTTGCTTGTGAGAAAGGTCCCTGAAGAGGGATGGGGAGGGAGGGTGGGAAGGAGGGGAACAACTGAACTGAATCGTGTATTTCAGTCCTATAGTGTGTAGGACACAGCGATCTAAGGTAATGTGGGCCCTTGGCCGATAGAAGTGGGATAACCTGTCCTCAAAAGTTGGGGAAGATGGATCCAGACAGTGTCCTGGTACACCATCCTTAAGCGTGACCTCAAAAGGCCTGCTTAGACCCTGATAATTGTTTGGTGGGGCCAGGCACATAGAATCATAGAATATCAGGGTTGGAAGGGACCTCAGGAGGCCATCTAGTCCAACACCCTGCTCAAAGCAGGACCAATCCCCAACTAAATCATCCCAGCCTGACCTTAAAAAACCCTGGGCAGATGAGAACTGGGGAGGAGGCTTCCTCTTATAGCTTCTATCCCAGCTCTTACTGTAGTGCTGCCTAGACTAAGGTGGGTAGAAACGTGGCAACGGTTGGGGCTAAAAATGCTTCCTAGATGGAACAAGTGTGTGTAGCCCTAGGGATTTTAGGATGGCCCTAGAACCTTTCAGGCTATGTAATTTAAAGTCTGTCTGCTCCAAAAAGAGTGATGAGGCCCTCAAAGGGGAGGTCCTGCACTGTTTGCTGCACCTCTCAGGGAAAGCCTGAGGACTGCTGCCATGAGCTCTTCCTCATAATCACAGCCAAAACCATGGTTCATGCTATGGAGTCCACTGCGTCCAAAGCCACCTGAAGTGATGCTTTTGCCACCGCTCTTTCTTCTTCAACCAACACCAAGAATTCGGCTCTGGATTCCTGTGGCAACAGCTGCCTGAACTTAGACATCGAACCCCAATAATTAAAGTCATAAAGTGTAGACCCTCCTGCCAAAAAGAGCTAACTTTTTGGCATCCTTGGCCTCTGGAGTTGGTCCTTGCTACCTGTGTGCTCCTGTTCGTTCACCGCTGTAACCACTAGTGAACCTGGAGGAGGCTGGGTATATAAGAATTCGAATCCCTTGGAAGAGACAAAGTACTTCTTCTCCATCTTTTTTGCTGTAGGTTGCAGAGATGCTAGATTCTGCCAGAGGGTCCAAAATGGCATCGTTAAGGGGCAAAGCCACTTGCGATGGACCAGATGGTGCCAGGATATCCACCAGGGCATGGGAGGACTCTGAAATATCCTCTGCCTGAATCACCAGGTTCTGAATTACTCTCCTGAGAAGCTTCTGGTATGCTCTGTAGTCATCCTGAGCGGGGGCGATAGATCACAGTTGCCAACTTTCACGCAGTAAATAAGCAGCCTGACTTTCAAAATAAGTCAAAAATTAAGCTAATCTAATTTCAAAATAAGGCCAAAACAAGCCAATTCCTAAGAACCCCAACATTCAGTGTGACCATGTGCATCTGAAGTAGTGGCCAAACAAGCCACTGGTGTGCAGTCTGGGACTGTGGTGGGCCTGCTGTGCACCCCTGACTCTCTCCCTCCCTTGCTGGGAGCCGATCAAAAAAATGAAGCAACAAGCTACAAAAAGCAACAAGCTTCAAGCCAAACAAGCAACAAGCTACAAGCAAAATCTAGTCAACAAGCAACTCACAAGCCAATTAAGCCAAAAACGAGCCCAATTTCTGTGTTTTTTTCGCAAGTTTAGCATGTTTGCTATAGATGTTCCTGCCACTGCCTCATCAGGCTAGGAAGAAAAAGAAGTCTGCACAGGCATGGAGCACTGTTCTTCTCCTTCCGCACCAGAAGGATCTCACAGTGCTGTTACTGAGGGCTCAGTACTGTACTTGATACCAGTAGATGATTCCTGCACCGCAGGATGTGTTGGAGGTGCTGTACATTCCAATACAATGGAGTATGCTCTCCTGGACTGCGATCCTTGGACTAGTGGAAATGCCCTGGGAGTTCAAAAAGGCCATTGCATAGGCAATTTGCCACTGTACTGGTGGCCAGGCCATTGGCAGGATACCCTGGCTCTTGTTAGCTGCTGGGTAGAGCCGGTTGGAGAGATGTCAGCTCCTGCAGGAGGTGTAAGACTCTGCCTTCAAGTCTGACTCAGGAAGTTGCTTCTTGGTGACCAAGGCAGAATGGAACCAACCGGGGCTGGAGAGTGGTACCTGGAATGGTGAGACCAGTGCTGTGCCATCATGGCAGGCTTCCCTTTTGATGGCACTTGGGGCTTCGGTGCCATGGTTGCCCTTGCCTCTGGTGCCAGCAATGACAGTTCCTGAACAGTGGGAGATGGCGGTACTGGGAGTGATAGCAACTCCCTCCCTGTCTCAAACGCCTCTGGTGTGGATGGTAGTGCCAGGGCTGTACTCTGGTGGCTCCCTCTTGGTGGAGAGTCCAACAGTGCCAGACTCAACAAATCTGGGGCCAGAGTCAACGGTGCCATGCAGGCAGCTAACTTCTGAGTGGCGTGGCATGGTGTCTCACTCTACCTGGCTCTCTGCAACTGGACCTTGGGGTTGGGGAGTGCCTCCAGTCTGTCTTCTTTTGCTTCTTTCTTGGCACCCTTGATGGAGAGCGGTGCCAAGAGTCCCATGGAGGAGCAGACTTCCTCTGCACCAGAGGTGACTGACAGTTCTGAGAGTCCCAGGACTGAAGAGGAGTCCTTTCTTGGTGCCGGAGAGGCCAAACTATGCTGCCTTTTCATCGGAGAAGCCAGAGCATTTCTCACCAAGGTAGAAGAGCTCAGAGCTGAGTCGATGTAGCCAGGCTCTGAGGGGGGATGGAGTGCTGCCTCCATGAGGAAGAATTTCAGTCTCTTATCTCTGTCTTTCTGGATGCGGGGCCTGAACCCTTTAAAAATTCTACAGTGCTCTTGCATGTGGGACTCCCCCAAACACTTAAGGCAGCTATAATGGGGATCACTGCAAGGCATTGGCTTGTGGCATGGCGCTTACTGCTTAAACCCCGGGGACTGAGGCATGCCCTGATGCTGGGGAGAGGTTAACCTCACTAAGCAAAGTTCTCTAACCGAAATACTAAAAATTAGAACCGAAACTTAACCACTAGTGAATAACTATATACAAGAAATCGAAAAAGTCCACTGAGAGGCGTACTTGCAAAGAACACAAGGACAAGTTGACATTTCAGTGACCATCACAGATGGTAAGAAGGAACTGAGGGGATGGTGGGGCCCTATATACTGGTGCCATGAAGGCGCAACGTCAGGGGGACCCAGAGCCAACCAGACAGATACCACTGAGGGGAAAGCTTTCCAGCGGCAGTGCTTGGGGCGAACACACACCTACGCTGGAATGGACATGAGCAAGCACTCAAAGAAGAACCCCTAAGTTCTTATGTTATGTGAAGGGGTAAATATCACTTCCCCATTCACTTTCTCCATGCCATTCACGATTTTATACATCTCTATCATATCCCCCTTAGCTGAATCATCCCAAACCTTTCAATTTCTCCTCATATGGAAGCTGTTTCATAGCCCTGATAATTTTCGTTGCTCTTCTCTGCACCTTTTCCAATTCTAATATATCTTTTTTGAGATGGGGTGACCAGAACTGCACCCAGTATTCAAGGTGTGGGCATACCGTGGATTTATATAATGGCATTATGATATTTTCTGCTTTATTATTTATCCCTTTCCCAATGGTTCCTAACATTCTATTAGTTTTTTTAACTGTCTCTATACAATGAGCAGGTGTTTTCAGAGAACTACCTATGACGACTCCAAGATCTCTTTCTTGAGTGGTAAAAGCTGATTTAGACCCCATCACTTTGTATATGTAATTGGGATTATATTTTCCAGCGTGCATTATTTTGAATTTCATTTGTCACCCAGTTTGGTGAGATCCCTTTGCAACTCTTCGCAGTCAGCCTTAGGCATAACTATCTTGAGTAATTTTATGTCATCTAAATATTTTTCCACCTCACTGTTTACTCCTTTTTCCAGATCATTTATGAATATGTTGAAAAGCACAGGTTCAAGTACAGATCTTTGGGGAATCCCGCTATTTACCTCTTTCCATTGTGAAAACTGACCATTTATTCCTATTCTTTGTTTTCTTTCTTTTAACCAGTTACTGATCTATGAGTAGACCTTCCCTCTTATCCCAAGGCTGCTCACTTTGTCAAAGGCTTTCTGAAAGTCTAATTATACCTTATTAACTGGATCATCCTTGCCTACATGCTCAAAGAATTCTAGCAGATTGGTGAGACATGATTTCCCTTTACAAAAGCTGTGTTGACTCTTCCCCAACATATTATGTTCATCTCTGTGTCTTATAATTTTGTTTTTAGTTTCAACCTATTTGCCTGGTACTGAAGTGAACTTACTGGCCTGTAATTGCCAACATTGGCTCTGGAACCTTTTTAAAGAACACGTGTTACGTTAGCTACCCTCTAATCATCTGGTACAGAGGCTGATTTAAGCAATAGGTTACATACCATAATTCGTAGTTCTGCAATTTCACATTTGAATTCCTTCAGAATTCTTAGGTGAATACTATCTGGTCCTGGTGACTTATATCAATAATGTATCAATTTTAATTTTAATGCATCATTTTGTTTCAAAACCTCCTCTACTGACACCTCAAATCAGGGACAGCTCCTCAGATCTGTCACCTAAAAAGAATGGCTCACCTGTAGAGATCTCCCTCACATCCTCTGCAGTGAAGACCAATGCTAAGAATTCATTTAGCTTCTCTGCAATGGCTTTGTCTTGAGTGCTCCTTTAGCACCTTGATCATCCAGTGACCCCCCACTGACTGTTTGGCAGGTTTCCTGCTTCTGATTTACTAATTTTTTTGCTGTTCATTTATGTATCCTAAGTTAGTTGATCTTCAAGTTCTTTCTCCACCTGTCTTATCATACTTTTTACACTTGACTGCCAGAGTTCATGATCCTTTCTATTTTCCTCACTAGGATTTGACTTCCAGTTTTTAAAGAATGCCTTTTTGCCTCTAGCCACCTCTTTCACTTGGCTGTTTAGCCATGGTAGAATTCAGGGGAGGGGAGTATACCTTTAGTTTGAGCCTCTGTGATGATGTTTTTTCAATAGTCTCTCCTTGCAATTTGCAGGCTTTACACTCTTCTGACTGTTCCTTTTAATTTCCATTTAACTAGTTTCATTTTTGTGTAGTTCCCCTATTTGGAATTAAACACTACTGTTGTGGTTTTCTTTGGCATATTTCCCCCTACAAGGATGTTAAATCTATATTGTGATTGCTTTTACTGAGCGATTCAGCTATCTTTACCTCTTGGACCAGATCTTGTGCTTCATTTTGGACCAAATCAAGAATTACCTCTCCCCTTCTGGGTTCCAGGGCAAGCTGCTGCAAGAGGCAGTCATTTATGGTGTCTAGAAATTTTATTTCTGCATTCCGTCCTGAGGTGACATATATCCAGTCAATATGAGGATAGCTGAAATCCCCCATTATTATTGCATTTTCTGCCTTTGCAGCATCTCTAATCTCCTTGAGCAGTTCACCATCACCATCCTGGTCAGGTGGTCGGTAGTATATTCCTACTGGTATACTCTTATTATACAAACATGGTATTTCTAGCCATAAAGATTCTATGGGACAGTTTGATTCATTTTTTTACTATATTTGACTCTTGCTTTCTTTCACATATAGTGCCACTCCCGCACCAGCATGACCTACTCTGTCATTTCTCTATATTTTGATCCCTGCTATCACTGTGTCTCACTGATTATCGTCATTCCATCAAGTTTCCATGATGCCTATTATACCAATAGGACAAATCTGGTTTAGCATCATTTCAGACATAGAGGTTAAAATCTGGTTTAAAGGATGTGCCCAGAGTTAGAGAAGAGACAGTGGGTGGGTGCAGGCTTTTATACTCTTGGTTCTAAAATACTGGAACAGAGCGGAGCACATGCATCTCCAGTGGGTAACTGTTTGCAAAGAATTCCACTGTTGCATGGGAAGCCAAATAATCTCATAATGGGGCACAGATAATGTCAGGAAGAAAACCAACCAATTTCACCCCATACTTGGAAAATAAACTGTTATAGCATACCAGGTTTAAAATGTCATTGATAATTGAAAACATGTTTTCACAAAATTATACATTTGAACAGGCCATTATCAGATAATGGGTTAGCCTTCAAAATAAGGATCCAGACAAAAAAATAAGAGAACTTTAAAGAAGTTAACCTTTTCTTCCTGCAAATTATATTCTTTATCTCTAGGCAAATGCTGATTTTACAACAATATCTATATCTTGCTCTCCTGTGCTTAGGATGGAGATAAAATTGAAATGGCCATTTTCTGCTGTAACTGTACTGAATCTTACTGTTCCAAAGCGTATATTGGGAAAGTCCTTAAGATGTCAGGCCATAGGGCGGATGCTTTATGGAAATTTAATAATCTTTGTGAACTGAAGAATGCAGAGTGGTCAACTGTACAAATACTATATGCCTTATCCAGAGATGAATTGGTGGTGGTTATGAGCATTTCTGCTTGGTTCCCTGGAGACTGGTGTAGTAGGAAGAGAGCCTGAGACCTAAGCCCTTGAAGCAGAGGCCTGGTATGAGGCAGGACCCGCTGACAAAATCTGGCAAGAACAGGACTGATATTGCAAAAATACACATTCCGAAGAATTGCTAGTCACAGAGTACTCACACAAACACATCTCGATATCAAGTAGTACCAGAACATTCCGATATCGAGGATGGAACAAAAACATTCCCCAAGGATAACAGGAACACACTGACCCCTCCTAAAAGATAAGGTCAGGATGACAGTACGTAACAGAAATGTTTTGATCAAACCAACATATACAAGGTGATGGATGATAACTAGCCAAGTTAGGGGGCAGTAACTATGTCAGAGGGACAGTACTAACTTGTTTGTATCAGGGTATAAAGATGTATCTCTGAGGGAGTATTTTTGTTTGGCCTAGGGAGGAACAGAAAGTCCCACCATTTACTGAGCTGGTGCACTGTTACGGACATACATGTATTAGTGGTCCAGTAGTGTCTGTAGGATACTAGTACTGTGCTTTGTCGACAATAAACCTGGCTGGATGCCTTTGTTCCTTAATGGATTTTGTGGTCATTGGCCAGTTTGCTTGAGGTCTGCAGAGTCAGCTGTTTGCACAGGGCTGGGTCGTCACACAGAGGGAACACACACACACAGCCAAACATCTATTACCACCTGACTACACTGATGACCCCGACCATTAATCTGGTAGGTAAGCAAGGTGTCCTTTGTATAAATCACAACCTAACATGACAGATAGCCACAAGCTAGGAAACTCCCTTAACCCCTCACTGTTAAGCCCCAGAGAGTTTAATAAGGTATGCACATGCCGGGTTGCTAGCAAATCTCTCTTGGCTCAGGTCTCCCTACCTTCCCAGGTTGCTCTTCACCTTCCTTCCCCTGCCTCTCCTCACTTCTGCTTTCTCTCTCTTTGTTTTAAAAGTTATAGTTTTTACAAAAACCTCCAAAAAATAAAGCAATTAAAATCCGAACAAAACAACAAACAGGAAACAAGGTAAAAACTTTAAATAAATACAGTAAATTAATTATTTTACCCCTTCATTATATTAACCCTTAACATCTATCAACAACTAACCACAACTGGAAGCCATGAAGCAACAGAGAAGTTATTCTGTGACAGTGACTAGATCTAGTGGCTAGCACTTGGCTATATTATTCCTGGAGAACCAATATCAGACTGGGGTGAGCAGTGCAGGGGGGCAAAACAAAGAGGTGGCAAAAGATAGAGGTGATCCTGTTGGCTGGGAAAATGTTTATAAAGATGGTTAATGCACAGGTACAGTGAAAACAGTGTTTATACCTCTACCCAATCAAAGATTTGTTCATCGTTCGCCTTGTCCTCAATAATGAGTTTTTCTAGCTGTTTGTTCAGTTCGTCAGCAGAGAGTTCTTCCTCTGAAAGTGCTTCTGAGGAACTGGAACAGTCAGACACTGTGAAGTCCAACTTCTGCAACATTAGAAGTTATGAGAAACGATTAAATATGCTTTTCTACACTGAATCATACTAAGGAAAAAGAACAAACAACACTTTATTCTGTTTTATCATTGTAATGACGTATGTCCTACCTTTCATTTCAAAGAATCAGAGCAATTTACAAACAACACACTGACGTACAATCTATACTGAGGGATCACTTCATCCAGCAAGGAAATGCAGCCACCTTTGAAGAAAAAAGTGGCACAGTGCAACGCTCCACTACACTTTAACCCATGAAATGAAAACATATACCTTGTCTAATTGAAACTACAGGGAGCCAGAATGCAAATACCAGATCTGGAATTTGGTCATGAAGTAGGGCTGTCAAGTGATTAAAAAAATTAACAGCGATTAATCGCACTGTTAAACAATAATAGAATACCATTTATTTAAATATTTTGGATGTTTTCTACATTTTCAAATATATTGATTTCAATTACAACACAGAACACAAAGTGTAAGTGCTCACTTTGTATTTATTTTTGATTACAAATATTTGCACTGTAAAAACCAAAAGAAATAGTATTTTTCAATTCATCTGATACACGTACTGTAGTGCAATCCCTTTATCATGAAAGTTGAACTTACAAATGTAGAATTATGTACAAAAAATAACTGCTTTCAAAAATAAAACAATGCAAAACTTCAGAGCCTACAAGTCCACTCAGTCCTACTTCTTGTTCAGCCAACTGCTCAGACAAACAAGTTTGTTTACATTTGCAGGAGATAATGTTGCCCACTTCTTGTTTATGTCACCTGAAAGTGAGAACAGGCATTTGCACGGCACTGTTGTAGCCGGTGTTGCAAGATATTTACGTGCCAGATGCAGTAAAGATTCATATGTCCCTTCATACTTTGACCACCATTCCATGTGACGGGTTCTGCTCGATAATGATCCAAAGCAGTGCGGACTGATCCATGTTCATTTTCATTATCTGAGGCAGGTGCCACCAGCAGAAGGTTGATTTTCTTTTTTGGTGGTTCGGGTTCTGTAGTTTCTCTGTCGGAGTATTGCTCTTTTAAGACTTCTGAAAGCATGCATCACACCTTGTCCCTCTCAGATTTTGGAAGGCACTTCAGGTTTTTAAACCTTGGGTCAAGTGCTGTAGCTATCTTTAGAAATCTCACATTGGTACCTTCTTTGCGTTTTGTCAAATCTTAAAACGATCATCATCTGAGACTGAAGTATATGGCAGAATGCGGGTAAAACAGAACAGGAGACATACAATTCTCCCCTCAATGAGTTAGGTCACAAATTTAATTAATGCATAATTTTTGTAACGAGCATCGTAAGCGTAGAAGCATGTCCTCTGGAATGGTGTCTGAAGCATGAAGGGGCATATGAATGTTTAGCATATCCGACAGTAAATATCTTGCAATGCCGGCTACAAAAGTGCCATGTGACCCCCTGTTCTCATTGTCAGGTGACACTGTAAATAAGAAGCAGGCAGCATTATCGCCCGTAAATGTAAACAAACTTGTTTGTCTTAGAGTACATCTACAGTACGAAATTATTTCAAAATTATTCTATTCGAATTTTCAGAAGTGATTTTATACATTCAGTCTTCTGTGTCCCCACTAAAGCGCGTGAATTCGGCGGAGAGCGTCCACAGTACTAAGGCTAGCATCGAATGTCAGAGCGGTGCACTGTGGGTAGCTATCCCACAGTTCCCGCAGTCCCCGCCGCCCATTGGAATGCTGGGTTAAGCTCCCAGAGCATGATGGGGCAAAAACATTCTTGTGGGTGTTTCTGGGTGTGTGTCGTCAGTCGCACCTCCCTTCGTGAAAGCTACGGCAAACAATCGTTTTGCGCCTTTTTGGCATGCAGACGCCATACTGCTTTCAGCAGACGGTGCACCGCTGCTCTCCTGCTACTATGAATCCACTATTCATTTCCTCTCATCTTCCTATGTAATCTCTACTATCTACTCTCTCTTCCTCTGCCAACTCTGCTCAGCCATCATGAACCAAGCAGCACAGCTTCCGCTGCCAACTCTGCTCTCCTGCTATTGCCGTGCTTCCGAGCTTCTCCATGTTGTCTGTCCTGGGCTCCGGCCTTCATGAAAGCTACAGAAGACAACCATTTCCCGCCTTTTTTGGGCTATCGTGAACCGAACAGCACCTCTTCCGCTGCAACTCTGCTCTTCGATGTTTTGCGCCCTTTTTCCAGGATTACCTGTGCAGGTGCCATAGCCATGGAGCCTGCTCAGATCTCTGCTGCAGTTCTGACCATTGTAAATACCTTGCGCATTATCCAGCAGTATGTGCAGTACCTGCAAAACCAGGTGAGGAAGCGATGACAGTGCGATTACGATAGTGATGAGGACATGGACACAGACGTTCCTAGAAGCATGGCATGTGGCGATTGGGAGATCATGGTGGTGTTGGGCCAGGTTCATGCCATGGAATGCCGATTCTGGGCCTGGGAAACAAGTACAGATTGGTGGGACCGCACAGTGTTGCAGGTATGCGATGATTCCCAGTGGCTGAGAAACTTTCATATGGGTAGGGCCACTTTCATAGAACTTAGTGACTTGCTTTCCCCTGCCCTGAAGCACAAAGACACCAAAATGAAAGTAGCCCTCACAGTTGAGAAGCGAGTGGCCATAGCCCTGTGGAAGCTTGCAAAGCCCGAGACAGTCGGGAATCAGTTTGGAGTGGGGGCTGATGTGCTGCGAGTAGCCAACGCAATCATTGACCAGCTGCTATCAAGGGTAGTGACTCTGGGAAATGTGTAGACTATTGTGGATGGCTTTAATGCGCTGGGGTTCCCTAACTGCAGCAGGGCCATCGACGGAACGCATATCCCTATCTTGGCCCCGGAACACCAGGGCGTTCAGTACATAAACCACAAGGGGTACTTTTCCATGGTTCTGCAAGTACTGGTGGATCACAAGGGACATTTCACTGACATCAGCGTGGGATGGCCAGGAAAGGTGCATGACGCTTGCATCTTCAGGAACTCTGGTCTGTTTGAACAGCTGCAGGAAGGAACTTACTTCCCAGACCAGAAAATTACTGTTGGGGATGTTGAAATCCCTATAGTTATCCTCAGGGACCCAGCCTACCTCTTAATACCATGGCTTATGAAGCGGTACACAGGCACCCTGGACAGTAGTAAGGAGCAGTTCAACTATAGGCTGAGCAAGTGCAGAGTGGTGGTAGAATGTGCTTTTGGACGTTTGAAAGTGCGCTGGCGCAGTTTACTGACTTGGTTAGATCTCAGCACAACCAATATTCCAATTGTAATTGCTGCTTGTTGTGTGCTCCACAATATATGTGAGAGTAAGGGGGAGGCATTTTTGGCAGGGTGGGAGGTTGAGGTAACTCGCCTGGCGGCCAGTTTTGCACAGCCGGACAACAGGGCGATTAGAAGAGAGCAGCAGGGTGTGCTGCACATCAGAGAAGCTTTGAAAGCCAGTTTCATGACTGGCCAGGGTACGGTGTGACAGTAGTGTTTGCTTCTCTTAAAGTTACCTGCCCCCTATATATATGAAAGGAAATAAAGTCACAATTGTTTAAAAAACGTTCTTTATTATTTGTTGCAAAAAACACTGAGAGAAATCAGAAGCTAGATGGGGGAAAGGGGGTATTGAGTTAGGGGTGTGGAGGAGGAGGGAAGGACAAGTTCAGAAACCAAATAAAAATTTAGGATATGCCAGCTTTCTGCTGCTTGTGCAATCCTCTGGGGTTGACTGTGTGGGTCCCCGTAGCCTCCTCCCTCTCCCCGCCACGTTCTTGGGCGTCTGGGTGAGGAGGCTATGGAACCTGGGGAGGGTGGTTATACAGGGGCTGCAGCGGCAGTCTGTGGTCTTGCTGCCTTTCCTGCATAGATCCACCATACAGAGGAGCATGTCAGTTTGCTCCCCCATGAGCTTGACTATTGCATCCTGCCTGCTCTCATTGCACATGTCCCTCCTCTCTTCATATTCATGTAACGCTTTACGCGTCTCCGCAATTGTTTGCCTCCACGCATTGAGTTGGGCCCTATCAGTGAGAGACGACTGCATGAGCTCGGCAAACATATCGTTCCGAGTTTGTTTTTTCTGCCTTCTAATCTGGACCAGCCTCTGGGATGGAGTAGATAGAGGCCGCGTTGAAACATTTGCACCTGCTGTGGAAGGAGAAAAAGGGAGGGTAGTATTTTAAAAGACACATTTTAGACAACAAAGGGGACACGCTTTCTCAGTGAAACAGGCAATTCATAGTACACAGCACATGTTCTTTTTGTACAAGGTCACATTTTGCCTCTTATACTGAAGTGTCTGCCACTTTGGTGTGAGTAAGCCATCACATGCGGCCAGGCAACAGAATTCAGCTTGCAGGCAGCCATGGTACACCCTAGGGGCACGCGGGGTTCTGCTTCTTCCATATTCATTTCAATGCTTTCAAACTGCCGGGACCCCTTTCCCATAGCAAGCTATGCCTTGTGGGTTTGCCATATAAAAGGAGGCTCTCTGGGATGATCGCTTCACACAACACCCTCACCACCCCCCACTGCGTGACTCCGATGATGCTATGAGCCCTTTAAACTAAACATGAACAGCCCAGTGCGGCTGGGTTTCCCCCCACCCTCCACAGTGTGGCTCTGATCAAGCTCTGACTCACCAGAAGTGCCTTCTCCAGGGTCATGGTCCGGGAGCATGCCTTGGGAGTGGGGGGAGACTATTGGCTCCAGTGTTAAGAACAGTTCTTGGCTAGGGGGGAAAACGGATTCCATACTTGCCGCCTGTGCACTGTCCTCCTCGTCCTCCGAACACTCATCCTCCTCGCTCTGTGCTACTCCCCCCTTGCAGCTGTCCATGGACAGTGGTGGGGTAGTGGTGACATCACCCCACATAATTGCATGCAGCTCATGGTAGAAGCAGCATGTATGGGGCTGTGACCCAGAGCGCTGTTCGCCTCCCTGGCTTTTTGGTACGCTTGCTTGAGCTCCTTGATTTTTGTACGACACTGCTCTGTGTCCCTGGAGTAGCCTCTTTCCGCCATGGCCCTGGAGACTTCAGTGTACGTATTTGCGTTTCTTTTTTTGGAACGTAGTTCTGCCATACCAGATGTGTCTCCCCAACATGCAATGAGATCCAGTACCTCCCATTCGGACCATGCTGGAGCTTGTCTGCGAATCTGGGACTGCATGGTCTCTTGTGATGCTCACCTGAGCTGATGGTGACCAAACAGGAAATTCAAAAGTTCCTGGGGCTTTTACTGCCTACCTGGCTAGTGCATCGGAGTTGAAAGTGTTGTCTAGAGCGGTCACAAGGGAGCATTCTGGGATAGCTCCCTGAGGCCAATAACGTCGAATTGCGTCCACAGTACCTGTAACCCAGAACTGCGATCTCTATTTTAGTGCTACTCCACTTGCCGAGGTGGAGTACAGAAATCGGATTAAAGAGCCCTTTAAAACGAAAAGGTTTGGTCATGTGGAAGGAATCAGTTTTATTTCGAAGTAACTCGGCTAATTCCGAAATAACTGCGTATTGTAGACCGTGCCTTAGCAATTGGCTGAACAAGAAGTAGGACTGAGTGGACTTGCAGGCTCTAAAGTTTTACATTGTTTTTGAATGCAGTTATGTAACAACAATAAAAATCTACATTTGTAAGTTGAACTTTCATGATAGAGATTGCACTACAGTATTTGTATGAGCTGATTTGAAAAATACTATTTTTTATTGATCATTTTTATAGTGCCAATATTTGTAATAAAAATGATAATATAAAGTGATCACTGTATACTTCATATTCTCTGTTGTAATTAAAATCAATATATTTCAAAATGTAGAAAAACATCCACAAATATGTAATAAATTTCAATTGGTATTCTATTGTTTAACAGTGTGATTAAAACTGTGATTAATTTTTTAAATCGTGATTAATTTTTTTGAGTTAATTGTGTGAGTTAACTGTGATTAATTGACAGCCCTATCCGGAAGCTAAGGCTAATACACTATTTTTGCAAAATGTGACATAGAATCTATAATGATCATTAGTTCTCAGATCTTGGTTTTACGTTGCATTTCCAGTAGCACAGTGCTCCCTAAAATCATGCTGGGCCTCTGGTTCAGTACTGACTCAAGGGAAGAGTGCCATTATTTTAATCACCCACATCACTTTCAAGTGTTCCTTTGGTGTCTTCCACCAAATGTACTGCCTAAACCTAATCTGAATGACTGGAGTAGTTCATCTTCATGTTCCATTTTGACAATATTTAGGGATGGAATTGAAATGAACAACTAGGACTCAAAGTAAAAATAAAATACAAACCAATGGGCCAAATGTATCCTACAAATATATCTCACAGCGCTCTTCTCTAGAAGAAACTTGCTTTCAACTCACATGCTCCGTGAGAAAGGTATGTATATCCTCCCCTTCAGGTAAGTAGTCCTTCCAACTGAGGCCAGCCTCCCTCCATAAGGCTCCTACTTTCTTATGGCTCTAAAACACAAAGCAATTTGTTCATTTTTAAATCTGAAAAGTACAGGAGCTTAAACAGGCTGGAATGGTGCTGCATAAAGAGAAATAAATAATCATTTAGCCATCCAAAAATATGCCTAGCCAAGATGTGAAAACTTCCAGAAAGCCTGTGCTGGAGAAGTTATATATAATATCCTACCTTTTACAGGTAAACGTTGTACCTTGTAAGATGCACAGATGCCACAATGATGTGTAATAAATATGGCTGGCTTGATGTGATATATGGAGTTTGCAACAACATGACCAAAGATCATCTACAATAAAGTGACCATATTAAAAGTGTGGTCCAGTGGACATGATACAGAACGGGGACTCAAATGCATCGGGTTCTAATCCTAGCTCTGCCACTGACTTGCTGTGCCCTAGTAAGAAATTACTTATCTTTCCATCCCTCTACATGAATAAAGTTAGAGCATGTCTACTTCAGAAAAATCATGATTACATGGATATCTTTTGTATGGAGATCAATCCTCAACGTCATGTGTGTGACAAGGTCACAGTTTAAATCCTACAATTCATTGTAAATCTTCGGAAAATTACCTTTACAACAGTATGTGTACAACCTTCTGCATCTGACAGTCCAGTCATGCCTGACTTTTTAGAAATCCCCAAAATGTTTATATATATAATAAACAATACTGAAGACAGTGATAGTAATAAGCTCTTCTTTAGTGCCTTCCACCCAAGAATCTCAAAATACTTGGCAAATATTAATGAATTAAGCCTCACAACACATGTTTGGTAAGGTATTATTATCCTCATACAAATGAGTTATTGGGTGTCTAAAGTTAGACTTTATAAATGTGGCCTGATTTTCAGAGCTAGATTATAGATGTCAGTGGGAGCTGCTTGTGCTCAGTATTTCTGTGACTCAAGCCTCAGATTTAGGTGACTAAATATGGTGTTGGATGCCTGACTTTAGGCACCCAACACTGAAAATTTTGGCTTACATGATTTACCTAAGGTTCTGCCAGAAATAGAACCCAGATCTTCTGACTTTAGGCTGTGCTTTAACCATAAGATCATGGCTCCTCTCCCTGTTCTTCTCCCACATGATATAGAGAAAATGGCAATACACAATCCAAACAAGCAGCATATTACTTATTTTAAAAAATAAAATATAAGCTTCTAGCTACATTAAGGAGCTGTTGCATGGAAAACTGACCTAATTTGAATCCATGCTTTAAAAAGGAGGTGATGAATGTTTAACGTACAAGACTACACAAAGTGAATTATTTATCCTGACCTTAGAAATAAAAATTTAAATATATGATACACTTATAGGGAAACTACCAAGGTGTCTGCACAGACAACTGTGAAAATGTGTAAGACAGCTTTAGAAGTAACATGGTGAATAGGTATCTCTATCCCTAGAGACAGGTGAATCTCAAGAGTTTGCAGGTTTAGTTTGGATAAACACCCAGAAGTCTGAATGGCCATCTGAAGCTTATCCGAACTCCCAGAACCTCTCAGGTCTGCAACAACAGGCCCTTATGTGAGATTGCCAGTACTTGTTTCTGATCAGCCCAGAAATACTTTGAGAATGGTTCTCTTGCAATACTTCAGTACTCCAGCTTCTCGAAGAAGCCAGGTGCAGAGGTACCTACAAAGGGGAAACTTGATAAGAAAATAGTAGCCCAACTTTTTGGAATCTTATGAGGCTTGGTTTGAAATTTGGGGAAGGAAAGGCAGGTTTTTAATGTTATTTGCACAGGTTCACCTATACCTAAATGTTGGGAATACGAGCACATTGTCTTTATGCATGACCATTTACTTTCTGCACCCAACAAAATTTATAAGTTTTATCCCTGCATACTTACCATTTGTTTGCATAGAAGGTGCAATATTTCAGAAAGCAAGACCCCAGCTCTTCCCACAGGAAGTAACAGTTTGCTAAATTCTCTGGAATGGAACAGAAATAAATACTTTTATTATAATATTTTATTGTCTCAGACAAGTTACACTGCTGTGAAAAGCAGCTCTTGATTCGGGGTAGGAGAGAGGTGGGGATCAAGCTGATGCAGAAAACTGCACAGCTTTAACTTCTGCTCTGTATATGGGATCTCATCTTGCTCCCATTGAAGTTAATGTTAAAGCTCCGACCAACGTCACTGATGCAGAATTGGGCCCATATTAGACTAAAACTTAGAAAAACTGCACAACAGGAACAAATAAAACACCCCTATACTTTAGTTTTACATAGGGCCAAATCTACTTATTTTGATGGGATGAGGATTTGGTCTGTAGAATCTTGTAGACTGTAAGGCCTAGATTTTAAACATATGCAGGTCCTTGATTTCAATGGGATTTAGGTGCCCAAGTACCTTTAAAAACCTGTCCTTAAGCTCTTCGGAGCAGGGAACTGTTGCTTTCTAGATATTAGTATAGTGCTACAATAACAGGGCCCAAGCCTGGTTGGCCTATCTGTGCTGCTGCAATATAAATGTGATTGAAACCTGCAATATAAATGTGATTGAAGGTGATAATGATAAAAATACAGTAATGCTCTGATTTTTGAAAATGGTTTTCCATTTTTACGGGTGTAGCTTTGTGCTGCTGGTTAATAGTAATCAGACAGATGTCTAAGTGGTAATTAATTCTAGGCACAATTATCATAAGTGAAAAACTTTATCTTCAGAAAATGAAGGCAGAATTCACATCCCTTTAAAAGATCAGGACCTTAATATTTCTGAGAGTCAATCTGGTCCTACAACTTTAGGTGGTTTTTAATTCAGCTAGAAAAAAACTGGGACTGAAGAGGATTGGTAGATAACGCTTAAAAAAAAAAAGAAAAAGAAAGAAAGACTGCACAACAGCAAGCTCTTGCACCATCAGAGCTTCCACATTAATGCAAACCTGATTTCTGGAACACCTCTCACAAGGTCTCACATTGACTCTCACACGCTGAGTCTCTTATTATTCCTGTCTAGTCAACTGACAGAAATCATGTTGCTTAGATGTTATAGCATAATCAGGCTAGTTTAGGCATGACGGTCACTAAACAAAAATAGCATTGCTTACGTTATAAGTTCTCTCATAGAGATTCCTCCTTCTTTTAACATGGGGGTCACCAATTCAGCTAGATACAACCAAATATGTGGTATATCAATTGCCATATCATCTGCCAGCTCCAAGGTGTCTGAAAACCTTTGGAAGAAAAGAGAAACTCCAAATATTAAATCCAATTCCCATCTCACTGAATTTTTTTCTGCCAAGTAAATCCACCCTGCATTATATACTTTTGACTTATATTAAAAAAGCCCAATGATATGCCATCCAATCCTCTCCAGGTATTTGTGTAGCATAATTACTTCTTGGAAATGCTGAAGCACTGGAAGAATGTGCAAGAGGAAATTCCCTCCATGGAGGGTGGTAGTCAAAACATAGAGGAAAACAATTTTTAAAACTCCCATTACCCAATAATGAGCTCATTAACAGTCCTGACATCTGTAAGGGTAAAAAGCATTTTCTTTTTTAAATACAAAATCTCTAACAAACAGAATTTTACATGTGGGAGGACATAGAAAATATAGCATAAGATTTTCAACCGAACAATGTTTGATTAAGTCAGGTGTGATCCATCAAGTGCCTAAAACATAACACAAGAAAATAGTCAATAAACCGGAATGTGGCCTGAGAAGTTCAATTTTTCTCTTTTAGGAAAATCACCTGTATACTTGGCTGGGTTAGCAGGAGGACCTGGCATTCCAAAACACTAGGCTCTATGGCTGATTTATGAGGTCTTTTCTCAAACTGCAAATCCAGATTTCAGAATTTTCAACACCTCTTCCAAAAGCACAATGCCAAATTATCAATGAACCGGCTTCATGTTTCATCAGTGGTACCAGGCACTCACTTTTTACCTGGTGGATTATAAATGTGCCTCTATCAGAAAATTCACACTGATTCATTGGTTCCCAGGAACCTTCAACAGTCTTCTGGTATCCATTTTAAATGGATTCTGGTAAATTCTTTTTCTTGTTCACTGGTTTCAGGGATGGTTTTTGAGGAGTGGCTGTCTCATATGCCTGTTTCTTTATTAAGGCTTCTGGTACTGGTTCATCCTGGGTTTGACTGAGCTCTTCTGCCAGTAATTTGGCTGTTTATTTCCTGTCATGCAGAGAGTTTCTTGCTAGAGTTGAGCTTAGTTTAGATTTTGTGCTATGATCTTTTCTCACACCATGGCCCTGAATCTCAGGGTAACATGTCTTGGTGAACAGTACAGCAAGTCTTCAGCAATTTTGCTGCATGTCCACTGAATGTCATGGCTCTCCACCCTCATTCAATTATCTCTAGTGCATTCGTTTGGTTTCTCGCCCTCCCCTCCCCCACAGGAATACCACACATCCTAATACTTCACCAACAGTCCACTTCTTTGAGCACCATAACTCATAGTTATGTAATAGTAAGAATACTAAATATGGCAGGTGACTAGCTTGGCTTAACAGTGAAATCCTGGCTGATCTTAAACACAAAAAGTTTACAAGAAGTGGAAGATTGGACAAATGACCAGGGAGGAGTATAACAATACTGCTCAGGCACGCAGGAGTGAAATGAGGAAGGCCAAATCACACTTGGAGTTGCAGCTAGCAAGAGATGTTAAGAGTAACAAGAAGGGTTTCTTCAGGTATGTTAGCAACAAGAAGAAAGCCAAGGAAAGCGTGGGCGCCTTACTGAATGAGGGAGGCAACCTAGTGACAGAGGATTGGAAAAAGCTAATGTACTCAATGCTTTTTTTGCCTCTGTCTTCACGAACAAGGTCAGCTCCCAGACTGCTGCACTGGGCAGCACAGCATGGGGAGGAGGTGACCAGTCCTCTGTGGAGAAAGAAGTGGTTCGGGACTATTTAGAAAAGCTGGACGAGCACAAGTCCATGGGACTGGATGCGTTGCATCCAAGAGTGCTAAAGGAGTTGGCGGATGTGATTGCAGAGCCATTGGCCATTATCTTTGAAAACTCATGGCCATCGGGAGAGGTCCTGGACGACTGGAGAAAGGCTAATGTAGTGCCCATCTTTAAAAAAGGGAAGGAGGAGGATCCGGGGAACTACAGGCCAGTCAGCCTCACCTCAGTCCCTGGAAAAATCATGGAGCAGGTCCTCAAGGAATCAATTCTGAAGCACTTAGAGGAGAGGACAGTAATCAGGAACAGTGAGCATGGTTTCACCAAGGGCAAGTCATGCCTGACTAACCTAATTGCCTTCTATGACGAGATAACTGACTCTGTGGATGAGGGGAAAGCAATGGATGTGTTATTCCTTGACTTTAGCAAAGCTTTTGATACGGTCTCCCATAGTATTCTTGCCAGCAAGTTTAAGAAGTATGGGCTGGATGAATGGACTATAAGGTGGATAGAAAGCTGGCTAGATCGTCGGGCTCAATGGGTAGTGATCAACGGCTCTATGTCTAGTTGGCAGCTGGTATCAAGCGGAGTGCCCCAAGGGTCGGTCCTGGGGCCGGTTTTGTTCAATATCTTCATTAATGGTCTGGAGGATGGCGTGGACTGCACCCTCAGCAAGTTTGCAGATGACACTAAACTGGGAGGAGTGGTAGATACGCTGGAGGGTAGGGATAGGATACAGAGAGACCTAGACAAGTTAGAGGATTGGGCCAAAAGAAATCTGATGAGGTTCAACAAGGACAAATGCAGAGTCTTGCACTTCGGATGGAAGACTTCCATTCACTGCTACAGACTAGGGACCGAATGGCTAGGCAGCAGTTCTGCAGAAAAGGACCTAAGGGTTACAGTGGACAAGAAGCTGAATATGAGTCAACAGTGTGCCCTTGATGCCAAGAAGGCATTAAGGCATTTTGGATTGTATAAGTAGGGGCATTGCTAGCAGACCGAGGCACATGATCATTCCCCTCTATTTGACATTGGTGAGGCCTCATCTGGAGCACTGTGTCCAGTTTTGGGCCTCACACTACAAGAAGGATGTGGAACAACTGGAAAGAGTCCAGCAGAGGGCAACAAAAATGATTAGGGGGCTGGAGCACATGACTTATGAGGTGAAGCTGAGGGAACTGGGATTGTTTAGTCTCCGGAAGAGAAGAGTGAGGGGGGATTTGATAGCTGCTTTCAATTACCTGAAAGGGGGTTCCAAAGAGGATGGATCTAGACTGTTCTCAGTGGTAGCAGATGACAGAACAAGGAGTAATGGTCTCAAGTTGCAGTGGGGGAGGTTTAGGTTGGATGTTAGGAAAAACTTTTTCACTAGGAGGATGGTGAAGCATTGGAATGCGTTACTTAGGGAGGTGGTGGAATCTCCTTCCTTAGAGGTTTTCAAGGTCAGGCTTGACAAAGCCCTGGCTGGGATGATTTAGTTGGGGACTGGTCCTGCTTTGGGCAGAGGGTTGGACGAGATGACCTCCTGAGGTCCCTATCCAACCCTGATATTCTATGATTCGTTATCAATATCAAATGAAGTGTGATAAACTGTAGTTTACAGTGTTGTGGTAGTTGTGCTGGTCCCAGGATATTAGAGAGACATGGTGGGTGAGGTAATACCTTTTACTGAACCAACATCTGTTGGTGAAAGAGACAAGCTTTCAAGATACACAGCTCTTCTTCTGGTCTGAAGACCAGACTCAATGTGAATAATCCTGAATCTGTGAGTCACTGCATGTGCGCACACACACACACAATTTAAACCCTTGTGTATGTATTTTTTACCCTAGCTCACATGGAACAACAGATTTTAATTAGGTATTATAAAGCCTATTATGTTAGTTTTGTGTTTTGGTGACAGTATGTGTTTCCAAAGTGAATGTTCATCTTGTCCAGCAGCAAGCCTTTTACTGGGAAGGTGTACTTACCACACATTATACTTGGAGACCAAATGTTTCTACTCTATGAGCTATCTGGCCTCCACTAGTCATAGAAGCAAAAGGGCCTTCCAAGTCTATTGATAAATCAAGGTTATGTAATCCAGCCGCATCAGCTTTTAGATTTTTTTGATGTCAAAACTCACTGTTAGTGATAGACTTGCTGACACCGTCATCACTAAGCAGTCAATAGCAGTGTGATATGGCAATCTTTCAAATAAAAGCACCAGGAAGTGGCTACAGACACTAACACTTAATATGTAAAAACATTAATTTATTCTGTCATTTCTGAGCACTACTTTCTTAGTTATTCCTGGTTTTATCATTACATTATGATCCCTGGGGTGTACTGGCTGGCTTAGGTTACTCTTATTGGGACACATGGTTTGTTTTACTTTTGTGCAACAGGTTCAAATCTAGGCTAAGTCAGTGTGATCTGGATGCAGTTACCATATGACAATCTTAACACCTGTG
The DNA here is from genome assembly GCF_965140285.1 of Lepidochelys kempii. Taxonomy (NCBI): domain Eukaryota; kingdom Metazoa; phylum Chordata; order Testudines; family Cheloniidae; genus Lepidochelys; species Lepidochelys kempii. The sequence continues at coordinate 1,339,905 of NC_136397.1, forward strand.
CAGTGACCAATGAGGTGGTCTATCTTCAGTTCCTAGAGGACAGGTGTCCACATCACAAGCAACGTAACTGCACTTGGCACCATACTACCCTTATCTCCAGAGTTGGTCCCTATAAATCAGAGCTGAGTCACTGGCAGCGGGTCCTGCATGAGTGAAGCCTGTCTTGTCATTGCAAGAACTATCCCTATTCTGTGGATGGATGGAGGACTTTAGTTTAAAGAGCTGCCAATATGGCACCGTTTGCAAGCATTAATTTCACTCAAATATTAATTTAACACACCCCTTGCCCCAGTTATACGAGACTCCTCAATGGGCAAATATAAATCCTCTTTCACCAAGGATACTTGTAGGATACTTTTGTGAGCTATAGCTCACTTCATCGGATGAAGTGAGCTGTAGCTCATGAAAGCTTATGCTCAAATAAATTGGTTAGTCTCTAAGGTGCCACAAGTCCTCCTTTTCTTTTTGCCAATACAGACTAACATGGCTGCTACTGTGAAACTTGTAGGACACTGTTGCTCTCACAGGAAGCTGGGAAGGGGGTATCCTCCAATACAAGGAGTATGTTTTTGAAATTAACACAAAAAGAACTTAGTGATCTAATTGAAGTGTTCATATGGCAGAATACCAACCCCTTGAAGAAGTCGTGTTTGCTTAGCTTTTCCGACTGCACCAACTGATGTAGTAACTGGCCCATGTGATCCCTGGTGATCTGACTCCTCTCGAGAGTAGACTCCACTCCGACTCGCACAAAAATGGGCAGCAGACTCTGTGCATTCAACTCCTCCACACACTGCATTGCTTCCTGTTCAAACAACACAGAGAATCATTTATCTGAATTCTGGGAATCATCAAGACTTGCAAGGCAGGAGAATGTTCTTCACTAAAACGAAGTCCACAACACTTAATTCTTTTGGCTGAAGTCAATACATTATTTTGATACACTTTTGTCATTCAGGGAAACTGAAAGGTGAGGGTGCATAATTAGCAAAGCCTCAAGACATCCCTGAGGCAGAGAACTCAGTACGGGTAAAAAAAAAAAAAAAAAGTATTAGATATTTATACAGATCAGAGTGACCATAGTTACAGTTAATAGAATTTTTAAATACTCATGCTTCAGGGAATACACTAGTTGCTAACTGACAGGTGCTAGGAAGAAAATTCTTCAGTGGACAGGGTATTCTTTTATTGTCCTCTAGAAAGGTTCTCGCCTCTTCCTCTAAAACATTGTTCCACCTTAGTGAGAGGATACTCGACTAGATGGAATTCTGGTCCAATCTGGTGTGGCAATTCCTATGTTATGAAAACATGCCATGTAATGAAGCAGAAAATATATGAATCATATTTGGCAAATGCAACATTTCCTCTATATACAGCCCCTACATTCTGGTACCCACACTTTACAAAATACACAAGTATAATACTCTGAAGAATAGTCAGAGAGAAATACAGTAACACCATACTTCTAATATCTGCACTATCATCAGAGAAGAAGCTCTTCAACTGAATGTTTAAGTCAAACACAGTAGACTTCAGTGGACTCTTTATGACTCAGTACATTTAAATGCCCTTTATCTTGGATCATACCCTCTGTTGTAGCCCCAGATGAATGTCTGGACTTTCTAGGTGGCTATTTTCCACAGGTCACAGAGTCTAAGGTAGTCCCAGACTCCATGTTGAGGCCATAGTTTTAAATCAGGTGCATGTTAGTGCCTGACAAAAACAAGGATAATGTGACTAAGGGTTTATACAATGGACTGCTCAGTCCATGGCTGTACATCCCAGCTGTCACTAGAGGATGCCACAAAGCTAAATCTGAGTTTTAATTTGATTACAGAGTAAACACTGTGGTTAAACACATGAAGAACCAGGGTGTTTCTACTGATATGTGCCACATCAAAACTCTGTTAAGGTGAAGTTAAGGTTGTAGACACATACCAGTGGTTGGAGTGCCTATTACATTTCAAGAATGTTGGAGCTAAAAAGCATAAAACAAAACCTATAATAACCAACCTCAAAATGTTTAACCCTTAGGAAATGCAGTTATGGCTGCACTTCTCAAACAAGAACCCAAACTACTTTAACTCTGCCTCCATAGAAATATCCTGAGAAAATCAGAAAGGGCATACTCCTATATCCAGCCACAACAAACTGTTTCATTGTATTAGTGACCATAGAAACTAAAATGCCTTATAATGGGTAAACTTGGAGGTATATCTCAAAAAAAAAAAAAAAAAAAAAGTAAAGGACTGGAGATTTTTTTTTTTTAGAGTAAGCAGTCCTCAGATGACCTATACTAAGATACTAAGTAAATATTCCCTGGTGACAACACTAAATCAAATTTTATTAACTCATGAAATCAGACTTTAATAAACCAAATATTTGTCCTGGGAGCTAGCTTTTGGATAAGTTGAGTCCTGTACAATAGGATTTACCTCTCCTGCCTGTTTTTTTGGCTACAAAATTTTAGAAGAATTTGGGAACTGTGTTTAATGACTCTATTTGCAGGATGTCAGTTCAGGAATCCCTCATCCTAGTCACTTGAAACTTTGCCGAAAAATGTGCGACAGACCTAGTCTATCAATTCTGAGGACAATATACTTTTGGATTTTACAGGAGAGGCCAAAATCCAGCTTCAATGGAAACTCATTTGCAACCCTAACTATGGAGTGATGACAGTTGCTCAATAATTCTCAACATTTACTGTCTCTGGAGAACTTTGTTCAATATGTATTATTTCATCTTCCTTGAGATCAGAACAACGGGTTCCTTATAAGTGAATTAAACTTTGTCTAGTTTCCCTAGCTTTCTACATCCAGCATTGACATACTATTATAACAGTGCTGCTCAGTGGTCATGACAGACATATCTAAAACTTTTTACATAAAATACCCAAAGGGGACTATTTTTCCTCTATCGTAAGCAATGGAAGAACCAGAACAGTCGAAGAACTGTGCTAAAGTTGTGCACCGATCCCGTCTATCCAAATTCCAGCAGGTCCCATGTTTATGTTAAAGAACTAAGAAAAGGGTGCTTAAAAAGACACTGTTCCTGGAAAGGAAAAAATGCTAAAGATCCCACTGTTCCATGGCTTTCTGGAAGGTGAGGTTTTCATTCTGTTTACCTTATAATCGTTAATGTGCAAGAACTCATCAATGATGGATTTGCACTTTCTCTCCATTTCCTCTTCTGACAGTGAAGATTTGTCTTTTACTGGAGCTGAGGGAGTTTCTGGCTTGGCTGGTAATAAGGTAGAGAAAACAGACAGTGGATAAACAGGTCATCTTCAGTTCCAAAAAAAGTATTTTTAAAAAAGTATTTAAAAAATCCCTCACGTCTCCTCTCTCAGCCATTCCTGCTGGTTGAACAGAACTCTTGATAGGCACTCTCTGCTGTGATGACTGAAAGAAGGCTGATTTGGAAGTATGACAGGGTGTGGGTAAAATAAACAGTTTAGATTCTGTTTTCTGCCAGTTTCTCATGATCTGATCATCAGGCATAAATCATTTCTTATTTAGCTTGTCTTTCAACTCCATGTCTACAAATCACCTTTCTCAGCATAATGCTTGGCAGTGACGTAGGATTTTATACTTTCAAAGCACTTTACAAACATGAAATAATTAATTTTTGAGCTGTGACAGCAGTTCTCACTGAATACTGCAAATTTACAGCACGTTGCCTGTGAATGTCAGAAACCTAAGGCAATCTCCCTAATTCCAAAATCCACAGTAGAAAGCAAACCCCCAAAGACTCTCTCCCCAGCCAATCTTCCAGGTCTGGACATGCCTCCCCTCAAATTCACTTCAGAGAAAAGCCTGAATACACAGAAGGGCTCGCACTGTGCTCTGCAAGTTATGACCTTTATTTAGTATTTGTATTGCAGTAGCATTCATGACATGCTAGGCACTGTCCAAGCAAATTGTAAGGCACTGTCCCTACCCCAAAAGGCTCACAATCCAAAGCTTTTACACACAGAACCTTTTCTTAAATTTCCCCAGTATTCTCCCAATACTGGCTCAGCTCCAATGAGGAGAGCAACAGCAGGCCTTGAGCACAGACAAGGTGTCAACAGCCACCAATGTTTCTACTGTTGTGGCATCATGACTTGCTCTGAGCAAGGTTAGGTGGCACAGTGGTAAAGACGTTGCGCTTTGTCTACACTCCATTTCCCACCACTGGGAAATGTTAAAGTATAGACACAGCCTAAAGAGACAACCAATACTGGTGCTTAGACACCATAGTGGTAAGAACCTAGAAAGAATCTAAAATAGTCAGAACACGACTAACCAGGGATTCAGTTGTACTAGATCCTGAGAGTACACACCCAAAACTGAAGTCAGTGGGACATGAGGTGCATAGCACCTCTCAAGAATCAGAAGTTCTTAGAATTATAGAATATTAGGGTTGGAAGAGACCTCAGGAGGTCATCTAGTCCAATTCCCTGCTCAAAGCAGGACCAACACCAACTAAATCATCCCAGCCAAGGCTTTGTCAAGCCAGGCCTTAAAAACCTCTGAGGATGGCGATTCCACAACCTCCCTAGGTAACCCACTCCAGTGCTTCACCACCTTCCTAGTGAAATAGTGTTTCCGAATATCCAACCCAGACCTCCCCCACTGCAACTTGAGACCATTGTTTCTTGTTCTGTCATCTGCCACCACTGAGAACAGCCGAGCTCCATCCTCTTTGGAACCCCCTTTCAGATAGTTGAAGGCTGCTATCAAATCCCCCCTCACTCTTCTCTTCTGCAGACTAAATAACCCCAGTTGCCTCAGCCTCTCCTCATAAGTCATGTGCCCCAGCCCCCTAATAATTTTCATTGCCCTCCGCTGGACTCTCTCCAACTTGTCCACATCCCTTCTGTAGTGGGGAGAGCAAAACTGGACACAGTACAGTAACTCCTCACTTAACTTTGTAGTTATGCTCCTGAAAAATGCTACTTTAAGCTCATGGAGTCAGAGGGTGGGATATTTCCCAGGGAATGCCTTACTGCTAGATGATGAACTAGCACTCAGCTGAGCCCTCAAGGGTTAACACGTTGTTAATGTAGCTTCACACTCTACAAGGCAGCCTGAATGGAGGGAGGGGAGACAGCAAGGCAGACAGAGACAAAGACACATACCTTGTGTGTGAGAGAAAGACGTGCATTGCCCCTTTATGTAAGCTGACCCCACTCTAAGTACACTGCCTTTTTAAGTAGATCAGCAAGCTGAGACAGCAGCTGCTGCCAGCAAGCTCCCACTGTCCTGAGTCCTGTGGTGTCCCCACTCCTGCTCTGTGGATGGGAGGTGGGGAGGGGGACACCCTGACATTAGCACCCCTTCCGCCCCTTGCACAGCAAGCAGGAGGCTCCGGGGAGCAGCTCAAAGGCAGAGGTCAGGAGGCAGTGGGGGGAGGGACAGCTGAACTGCCAGACAATTGATAGTGTGCTAGGTGGCTGTCGCACAGGGAACTTAGGGGAGTGGGGAGCTGATAGGGGGCCTACCGGTCCACTCTGATTCCAAGTCCCCACCAGCAGCTCCAACAGCTGCTCTTCCTGCAACAGGTGGACAAAGAAGGCGGCTGCTAAACAACGTTATAAGGGAGCATTGCACAACTTTAAACGAGCATGTTGCCTAACTGATCAGCAGGGTAACAATGAAACAACGTTAACTGGGACGACTTTAAGTGAGGAGTTATTGTCCTCCATGTGTGGCCTCACCAATGCTGAATAGAGAGGAATAATCACTTTCCTCCATCTGCTGGCAATGCTCCTACTAATACAGCCCAATATGCCATTGGCCTTCTTGGCAATGAGGGCACACTGCTAACTCATATCCAGCTTCTCATCCACTGTAATCCGCAGGTCCTTTTCTGCAGAAAAGATGGTCACTCACCTTTGTAACTGTTGTTCTTCGAGATGTGTTGCTCATATCCATTCCAATTAGGTGTGCGTGCACCGTGTGCACGATTGTCGGAAGATTTTTAACCCCGCAACACTTGGTGGTTTGGCTGAGGCGCCCCCTGGACTGGGTGCCTTCATGGTGCCGGATATATGCCCCAGCCGACTCAGCGCCCCCTCAGTTCCTTCTTGCCAGATACTCCGACAGAGGGAAAGGAGGGCAGGTTTGGAATGGATATGAGCAACACATCTCGAAGAACAACAGTTACAAATGTGAGTAATTGTTTTTTCTTCTTGGAGTGCTTGCTCATATCGATTCCAATTAGGTGACTCCCAAGCCTTACTGAGGCGGTGGGGTCAGAGTGAGATGTCGTGGAGCGAAGGACTGCTGAACCAAATGCAGCATCACCCCTGGACTGCTGAATTATCGCATAGTGGGTGGCAAAGGTATGCACCGAAGACCAAGTCACTGCCCTACATATCTCCTGTATGGGTACATGTGCCAGGAAAGCAGAAGATGAAGCCTGAGCCCTCATGGAGCGGGCGGTGAAGTGCGTAGTTGGGACACCAGCCAAGTCATAGCACGCACAGATGCATGATGTGATCCAGGACAAGATGCACTGGGAGGAGATCGGAAGGCCCTTCATCTGGTCTGCCACAGCAATGAACAGCTGCGATGTTTTCCTGAAAGGTTTCGTTCCCTCAATGTAGAAGGCGAGGGCCCTGCGAACGTCCAGGGAGTACAGCTGTTGTTCCCGTCGAGAGGCGTGTAGCTTCGGGTAGAAGACGGGGAGGAAGATGTCCTGGTTGAGATGGAAGGCAGACACTACCTTAGGGAGGAAGGCAGGGTGGGGTCGCAGCTGTACCTTGTCCTTATGGAACATTGTATACGATGGTTCCGATGTGAATGCCCTGAGGTCAGACACGCCTTGCCAAAGTGATAGCTACGAGGAAGGCTGTCTTCCACGAAAGGTACAGGAGCGAGCAGGTGGCCATTGGCTCGAACGGGGCAGCCATGAGTTTGGAGAGGACCAGGTTAAGATCCCACGTAGGGCCTGGTTGTTGAATTCGTGGGAACAGGTGCTCCAACCCCTTGAGAAATCTGTTGACCATGAGATTGGAGAAGACCCAATTGGAGAACGCCCGTTTTCGGCCGGGTGGAAAGCCAAAATAGCTGCCAGGTGCACTCTGATGGATAATATTGCCAAGCCCTGCTGTTTTAAGGACAGGAGGTAGTCCAAGATGATAGGTACTGACGCCTGTAGCAGGGCTATATGACTCTGAGCACACCAGCAGGAAAAACGCTTCCACTTGGCTAAGTACTTTGACCTGGTAGAGGGCTTCCTGCTTCCCAAAAGGACCTGCTGTACCAAGCGAGAGCAGCACAGCTCAGATCCATGCTGTGAGGTGAAAAGATCGCAGGTCGGGATGACAATCGTCCGTGGTCCTGAGTGATCAGGTCTGGCCACAGCGGAAGTGAAATTGGAGTGTCCATCGACAGCTCTAGGAGAGTGGTATACCAGTGCTGTCTGGGCCATGCTGGGGCGACCAAAATCAGACGGGCTCTGTCCCTGTGCAGCTTGAGCAGGACCCGGTGGACTAGCAGGAATGGAGGGAAGGCGTAGCACAGGTGATCCTTCCACTGTATTAGGAAGGCGTCCGACAGGGAACCCGGAGAGTGTCCTTGTAGAGAGCAGAACACTTGGTATTTCCGATTCTTGCAAGAGGCAAATAGGTCTATCAGGGGAAAGCCCCACTTCAGGAAGACAGAGTGGATGACGTCCGGGCGAACTGACCACTCGTGAGTCTGTAATGATCTGCTGAGGTGGTCTGCTAAGATGTTCTTGACTCCTGGGAGAAACTATGCCACCAGATGGATTGAGTGGGCTATACAGAATTCCCACAGACGAGTGGTCTTCTGATAGAGGGGGGATGACCGGGCTCCCCCTTGCTTGTTGATGTAAAAACGTGGCCGTTGTGTTGTGTGTGAGGACTGCAACACAACGGCCTTGAATGCGCTCTCAAAATGCCTGACACACCAGGCGCACAGCTCTGAGTTCCTGTACGTTGAAGTGCAGGGATATCTCTCCTGCCAACCATAGCCCCTGTGTATGGAGGACCCCGAGGTGGGCTCCCCATCCCAGGGATGATGTATCCGTGACTAGGGACATGGAGGGCTGCGGGGAGTGAAATGGCACCCCTTCGCACACTGATTTGGGGTCCAGCCACCAGCCTAGAGAGGCTAATATCCCTGGCGGGATGGTAACCACCGTCCTCAAGCTGTCGTGACCTGGGTGGTATACTGTTGATAGCCAGGACTGGAGTGGACGTAGTCGCAGCCTGACGTGCATGGTCACATACGTGCAAGAGGCCATATGTCCCAGGAAGCATAGGCATGTTTTCATGGTCAAGGTTGGGAAGTTTTGCAGGCTGTGGACGATGCTCACCAGGGATTGGAAGAGTGCTTCCGGCAGAAGTGCTAGGGCTAGGCCTGAGTCTAAGACTGCTCCTATGAATTCTATCCTCTGGATTGGTACCAGAGTAGATTTTGCAACATTGAGCAGGAGGCCCAGTCGATTGAACATGTTCATGGTGAGCTGGACATGAGACTGCACCTGATCCCTGGAGTGGCCACGAATAAGCCAGTCGTCGAGGTATGGGGAACACTTGGATCCGTTGTCGACGAAGGGAGGCAGCCACAACAGCCATGCACTTGGTAAACACCCTGGGGGCCACTGATAGGCCAAAAGGAAGGACGGTGAATTGAAAGTGCAGTTGATTGACCACAAAGCGAAGGAAGGGTCTGTGCGCTGGGTAGATCGCAATGTGGAAGTACGCGTCCTTCGTGTCGAGGGCGGCGTACCAGTCTCCAGGATCTAAGGAAGGAATAATGGTCCCGAGAGAGACTATGCGGAACTTCAACTTTACCTTGTGCCCAAACAAGTCTAGGCATCTAGCGTCCTTTGATTTAGGTGCCAGGGCCTGCTGACCGTGCCGTTCCTTCTCGTTGACTGAAGCCACGACAAGGGAACACGGTTGGCAGTGCATGTAAAGGTACTCGTACTCCTTTGAGAGGACAAAGTACTTCCTTTCCACCCCCTTGGCCATAGGTGGAATAGAGCCTGGAGATTGCCAGACTGTCTTGGCATTGGCCTGTATAGTCCGTATGATGGGAGGGCCACGCTGGACCGTGCCTCCCTGGACAGAATGTCAACAACTGGGTCCTCTACCTCCACTACCTCCTCTACCTGGAGGTTCATATTGTGCACCACTCTGCGGAGCAGCTCCTGGTGTGAGCGGAGGTCCATAGGAGGACGGCCCAAAATCGTAGTCCCTGCCACTGTCTCATCAGGTGAGGACGAGGAAGATACCCCTAGGATTAAGCAGGATTAAGGGATCCTGTGTGGGGTCCTCATGTGGAGGAACTTGTTGCCCAAGGTCCACCACGCTAGGGACGTGGGCCTGTGTTGGCGCTGGAGCAGTCCCCTCAGAACTCCTGGGGGGGGGGGGGGAAGACACAGTGGCCTCCAGTACTCGGGGCTCCAAAGGGGCGGAGTGGGAAGCCCCGAAGGAACCCCTTGGGCCTGATGGTATGCCCGGGGGTCCAAAAAGACCACTGCGGAAGTCCTTGGCCCCAGTCCTGGTCTTCGTCCAGCCACTGGCCTGCACCGTCCTCGCCCTGGTCCTGGGCATGGTGGCCACCTTGTAAGCGTGACAATGTGGAGGCAGAGCGAGACGGCCAAGGCGGTGCCCAACTTGTCGGTGCAGAGTACCCCAGTGCTGTACGGTGCCGGGGACCGGTGGTGTGATGTAGAATGGTACCGAGACGTCTATCGGTGCCTGCAGTCGTATCGGTACTGGAAGCCTGATCTGGATCTTGACGGTGACCTTCGATGAGATCGGCGCCAGGATCGGCTCCAGGTCGAGTGCTGCTCTGACTGGTAGCGGGAGCGGTGCAGAGCAGAGTGTCCAATCGGTACTGGCCGTACCGCGATTCGGATCTTTGCGAGCCGGAGTGGCGTCGCGAGTACGACCGGCGCCGAGAACGGGATCAGTGCCGGGACTGCAAGCGACGCTGTGAAAGGTGCTGGGACCAAGATCGGGACTGGGATTGGTGCCGCCCTGCTTCATTCGGCGACGGCAGTCGTATCAGGGACGGTTTTCCCTTCGACGGCACCGCCCGCACCAGAGGTGCCGCCGGCTGCAGGGGAGTCGGCTCTGTGAGAAGGTCTCCGGCATGGAGGGCAGCCTTAGCTTGACCGTGGTGTGCGCCGGTGAGCTTATATGCACCGGACTCGACGGGCCTTGCGGCACTGGAGTCAGTGGTGCAGGAGCCGTTACTTGTCCTGTGCGCTCCAGCAATGGACGCGGCTCCGACTGCGGTGCGGGAAGTGTCAGTGGCTGTCGAACCGACAAAGAAGAAGCAGTCGGCATCTGCTTGGGCTGCTTCTTCTTCTGGCCTGGAGACAGGGACTGGTGCCGCGGTGGTGGAGGTTCTGGGGGTGCCTTCCCACGCTGTGAGTCTATCAGAGTCTGAACGTGGTGCCGGACCAGTCGGTGCTGCAGGGGCACTCCGCACCGAAGACGACGACGAGTCCCGGTGTGCAGAGGAAGGGACCGGGCCAAGTGCCGCCTCCATAAGGAGCTGCTTGAGTCTAAAGTCCCGCTCCTTTTCGGTCCTCAGCTTGAACGCTTTGCAAATGCGGCACTTGTCCGCTTGGTGAGATTCCCCCAGACACCTTAGGCAAGAGTCATGGGGGTCTCCCGTTGGCATCGGCTTCAGGCAAGCTGAGCAGGGTTTGAAGACCAGAGACCCAGGCATGGGCCCCGGTACCGAGACAGGGGAGGGGGAGAAGACCCCGCTCCACCATACTAAGTACACTAATCTAACTACACTAACTACTAACAAGTATAAACAACTATTAAGAACTAATTACAACTATTAACAGGTACTAAGAGAGAAAGCTAGAGAAAGTGAGATCAGCTACGCTGCGCTCCACAGTTCCAACGACCGTCACGGGCGATAAGAAGGAACTGATGGGGTGCTGCGTCGGCTGGGGCATATATCTGGTGCCATGAAGGTGCCACTCCAGGGGGTGCATCAGCCGACCCACCAAGTATTGCTGGGGTAAAAATCTGCTGATGATTGTGCACGTGGTGCACACACACCTAATTGGAATCGATACGAGCAAGCACTCGAAGAACTGCTGCTTAGGCAGTCGGTCCCCAGCCTGTAGCCGTGCATGGGATTCTTCCTTCCTAGGTGCAGGACTCTGCACTTGTCCTTGTTGAACCTCATCAGATTTCTTTTGGCCCAATCCTCCAATTTGTATAGGTTACTCTGGACCCCAATGAGTCGAAAGAATAGTAAATATGGCAGGCAACCAGCTTGGCTTAATGGTGAAATCCTCGCGGATCTTAAACATAAAAAAGAAGCTTACAAGAAGTGGAAGGTTGGACATATGACCAGGGAAGAGTATAAAAATATTGCTCGGGCATGTAGGAATGAAATCAGGAGGGCCAAATTGCACCTGGAGCTGCAGCTAGCGAGAGATGTCAAGAGTAACAAGAAGGGTTTTTTCAGGTATGTTGGCAACAAGAAGAAAGCCAAGGAAAGTGTGGGCCCCTTACTGAATGAGGGAGGCAACCTAGTGACAGAGGATGTGGAAAAAGCTAATGTACTCAATTTTTTTCTGCCTCTGTTTTCACTAACAAGGTCAGCTCCCATACTGCTGCGCTGGGCATCACAAAATGGGGAAGAGATGGCCAGCCCTCTGTGGAGATAGAGGTGATTAGGGACTATTTAGAAAAGCTGGACGTGCACAAGTCCATGGGGCCGGACGAGTTGCATCCGAGAGTGCTGAAGGAATTGGCAGCTGTGATTGCACAGCCATTGGCCATTATCTTTGAAAACTCGTGGCGAACCGGGGAAGTCCCGGATGACTGGAAAAAGGCTAATGTAGTGCCAATCTTTAAAAAAGGGAAGGAGGAGGATCCTGGGAACTACAGGCCAGTCAGCCTCACCTCAGTCCCTGGAAAAATCATGGAGCAGGTCCTCAAAGAATCAATCCTGAAGCACTTGCATGAGAGGAAAGTGATCAGGAACAGCCAGCATGGATTCACCAAGGGAAGGTCATGCCTGACTAATCTAATCGCCTTTTATGATGAGATTACTGGTTCTGTGGGTGAAGGGAAAGCAGTGGATGTATTGTTTCTTGACTTTAGCAAAGCTTTTGACACGGTCTCCCACAGTATTCTTGTCAGCAAGTTAAGGAAGTATGGGCTGGATGAATGCACTATAAGGTGGGTAGAAAGCTGGCTAGATTGTCGGGCTCAACGGGTAGTGATCAATGGCTCCATGTCTAGTTGGCAGCCGGTATCAAGTGGAGTGCCCCAAGGGTCGGTCCTGGGGCCGGTTTTGTTCAATATCTTCATAAATGATCTGGAGGATGGTGTGGATTGCACTCTCAGCAAATTTGCAGATGATACTAAACTGGGAGGAGTGGTAGATACGCTGGAGGGGAGGGATAGGATACAGAAGGACCTAGACAAATTGGAGGATTGGGCCAAAAGAAATCTGATGAGGTTCAATAAGGATAAGTGCAGGGTCCTGCACTTAGGACGGAATAATCCAATGCACCGCTACAGACTAGGGACCGAATGGCTAGGCAGCAGTTCTGCGGAAAAGGACCTAGGGGTGACAGTGGACGAGAAGCTGGATATGAGTCAGCAGTGTGCCCTTGTTGCCAAGAAGGCCAATGGCATTTTGGGATGTATAAGTAGGGGCACAGCGAGCAGATCGAGGGACGTGATCGTTCCCCTCTATTCGACATTGGTGAGGCCTCATCTGGAGTACTGTGTCCAGTTTTGGGCCCCACACTTCAAGAAGGATGTGGATAAATTGGAGAGGGTCCAGCGAAGGGCAACAAAAATTATTAGGGGTCTAGAACACATGAGTTATGAGGAGAGGCTGAGGGAGCTGGGATTGTTTAGCCTGCAGAAGAGAAGAATGAAGGGGGATTTGATAGCTGCTTTCAACTACCTGAAAGGGGGTTCCAAAGAGGATGGCTCTAGACTGTTCTCAGTGGCAGCAGATGACAGAACGAGGAGTAATGGTCTCAAGTTGCAGTGGGGGAGGTTTAGATTGGATATGAGGAAAAACTTTTTCACTAAGAGGGTGGTGAAACACTGGAATGCGTTACCTAGGGAGGTGGTAGAATCTCCTTCCTTAGAGGTTTTTAAGGTCAGGCTTGACAAAGCCCTGGCTGGGATGATTTAACTGGGAATTGGTCCTGCTTCGAGCAGGGGGTTGGACTAGATGACCTTCAGAGGTCCCTTCCAACCCTGATATTCTATGATTCTATGACCCTATCCCTACCCTCCAGCGTATCTATCTCTCCACCCAGCTTAGTATCATCTGCGAATTTGCTGAGGGTGCAATTAATCCCATCATTCAGATAAATTGATAAAGATGTTGAACAAACCCAGCCCCAGGAACGACCCCTGGGGCACTCCGCTTGATAGCGGCTGCCAACTAAACATCGAGCCGTTGATCACTACCCATTGAGCCCAACAATCTAGCCAGCTTTCTATCCACCTTATCGTTCATTCATACAATCCATCCTTTTTTAACTTGCTGGCAAGAATACTGTGGGAGATGGTATCAAAAGCTTTGCTAAAGTCAAGATATATCACATCCACCGCTTTCCCCATATCCACAGAGCCAGTTATCTTATCATAGAAGGCAATCAGGTTGTCAGGCATGACTTGCCCTTGGTGAATCCATGTGGACTGTTCCTGATCACCTTTCTCTCCTCCAAGTGCTTCAAAATGGATTTCTTGAGGACGTGCTCCATGATATTGCCGGGGACTGAAGTAAGGCTGTAGTTCCCCGGGTTCTCTTTCTTCCCTTTTTAAAATATGGGCACTATATTTGCCTTTTTCCAATTGTCTGTGACCTCCCCCAATTGCCACGAATTTTAAGAGGTAATGGCCAATGGCTCTGCAATCACATCAGCCAACTCCCTCAGCATCCTTGGATGCGTTAGATCTGGACCCATGGACTTGTGCACGTCCAGCTTTTCTAAATAGTCCTTAACTTGCTCTTTCACCACTGAGGGCTGCTAATCTCCTTCCCATGCTGTGTTGCCCAGTGCAGCAGTCTGGGAGCTTCCCTTGTCTGTGAAGACCAAGGCAAAAAAAGCATTGAGTACTTCAGCTTTTTCCACATCATGTATCACTAGGTTGCCTCCCCCATTCAGTAAGAGTCCCACACTTTCCCTGACCTTCTTCTTGTTGCTAACATACCTGTAGAAACCCTTCTTGTTACCCTTCAGATAGTTCATAGGTTCTGGCCCAGGCAGATAAAGTTTGAGAGTTAAAGGCCTTCCACTGAAAATGCTATGCCTCAGCATTCCATCCTGGGACCATTAACAGAAGCATCTTGGCTAGTCTCAACTGTTGAGAAGGTGCAAAGACAGCAAGGTGGTGACTGGGCAACCAGGACTCAGCCCCATTTTTATTTCTTAGTTGTGTCCATTACCTTGGCACCTTATAAAAATTAACACAAACACAATATCCAACAAAAATAGTTATTTCTAAAATGACCACATCCTGCTGATAGACGGGTCCAACAATCAATTAAAGGTCTAGCCAAACAGATGACTCTTACACTGTGCCCGAACCTCACCAGGCTTGGGATCTGACCAACCACCCCAGGCAACAGGCTCCAGATACATGAGATCAGAACTGAGACTATATCTTCCACTGGTCCTAGGGAGAACTATCCCAGGAACTGACAGCAAGAGCAACAAGACATGGAAAAGGCAATTATACAGAAAACTGGGTCCCAGTTACTTTTGCAGACAAATAAAATGGTTACTAACCTTTCGTAACAGTTGTTCTTTGAGATGTGTTGCTCATGTCCATTCCATGTTAGGTGTGTGCATGCCACGTGTATTGTTGCTGGAGATTTTTCCCTCAGTGAGGTCCATTGGGCCAGATCTAGCACTTTCTGGAGCCATGTCTTATGCGGTGATATAAGGGGTGCCGCTGACTCCACATCCTCTCTCAGTTCCTTGTTGGTTAACTCTGACAAAGGGGTAGGAGGGTGGGTTATGGAATGGATATGAGCAATATAACTTGAAGAACTACAGTTACAAAAGGTTAGTAACCATTTTTTCTTTGAGTGCTTGCTCAAGTCCATTCCATATTAGGTGACTCACAAGCAATACCCAAGGAGGTGGGCTTGGAGTTAAAGGACATACTGATTACAACACTGCTCTTCCGAAACTGGCATAATCTCAGGCCTGTTGGGTGATGGTGTAGTGGGATGCAAAGGTATGCACCGGTGACCATGACCGGCTCTGCAGATGTTCTGGATTGGGACTTGTGCAAGGACTGCTGCTGACGAAACCTGGGCTCTTGTGGAATGAGCAGTTAAGATGGCCAGAGATGGGATATTTGCCTGCTCATAGAAAGCTCGAATGCAGGCATTTATCCAGGATGAGATCCTTTGGGTTGACACAGATAGCCCTCTCATTCTTTCTGTGTGGATGAACAGTTGAGTGAATTTGTGGGTTTAGTCCTCTCAATATAAAAGGCGAAGGCCAGGCTAATATCTAACAAGTGAAGCTGTCATTCCTCAGAGTTTTTGTGAGGTTTCAGAAAGAAGACTGTTAGGAAAATGACCTGGTTGTTATGGAATTGAGACATCACCTTTGGTAGGAAGTCCTGATGGGGGCACAGTTGGACCTTGTCCTTGAAGGAGAACACGGTGTACTGTGGGACTGAAATAAAGGACTTGATCTCAGAGACCCTTCTGGCTGAGGTGATTGCCACCAGGAAGGTGACCTTCCAGAAGAGAAATATCAGGGAGCATGATGCTAACGGCATGAAGGGGGGATCCATGAGCTTCGACAGAACCAGGTTTAAGTCTCATTGGGGAGGTTGGCTTGTGTATCTGAGGGCAGAGTCTTCCTGGCCCCTTTAGAAACCAGACCGTCACCTTGTGGGAGAACAGTGACCTGCTGTTCACTGGAGTGTGGAAGGCTGATATGGCTGCCAAATGCACTTTAATAGATGAGAGGGCCAGGCCCGCTGTTTTAGATGCAGCAAGTAGTCCAAGGTAGACCGAAGGGAAGATTGAGATGGAGAGAGAGCACATTCAGAAGCAACAGAAGAAATACTTTCACTATTCGGCACTGGTAAGACCATACCTGGAGTATTGCATCTAGGTTTGGTCCCCCCACTATAGAAGGGATGTGGACAAATTGGAGAGAGTCCAGCAAAGGGCAATGAAAATGTTAGGGGGCTGGGGCACATGACTTATGAGGAGAGGCTGAGGCAACTGGGGTTATTTAGTCTGCAGAAGAGAAGAGTGAGGGGGGATTCGATAGCAGCCTTCAACTATCTGAAAGGGGGTTCCAAAGAGGATGGAGCTAGGCTGTTCTCAGTGGTGGCAGATGACAGAACAAGAAGGAATGATCTCAAGTTGCAATGGGGGAGTCTAGGATGGATATTTGAAAACACTATTTCACTAGGAGGGTGGTGAAGCACTGGCATCTCCATCCTTAGAGGTTTTTAAGGCCCGGCTTGACAAAGCCTTGGCTGGGATGATTTAGTTGGTGTTGGTCCTGCTTTGAGCAGAGGATTGGACTAGATGACCTCCTGAAGTCTCTTCCAACTCTAATATTCTATGATTCTATGACTTGGCCAAGTAGGCAGCCCTGGTGGAAGGCTTTCTACTGTCTAGCAAGATCTGCCGAACCTGTTCCAAGCAGGCCTGTTCTTCAGGGTTCAGCCATGCAGCATCCATGCAGTGAGGTGAGGTCTGGGTGAAGTAACCAGCTGTGGGCTTCTGAAACCAGGTCCAGACAGAGTGGGAGTGAGAGTGGAGCTGCCACCAAGAAATCCAGGAGCATGACGAACCAATGCTGGCGTGGCCGTGATGGTGCTATCAGAATAACTCTTGCCTTGTCCTGTTTGATTTTTAGGAGGACCTTGTGAACCAAGAGGATTGGGGGAAAGGTGTACAGGTGGTGGCCTATCCACAAGAATAGCAAGGTGTTGGAAAGAGAGCCTGGGTTGTGTCTGCACAGTAAACAAAACTGATGGCATTTCCTGTTCTGCCTGGCGGTGAACAGCTCCACCTGGGGAGACCCCCACCTTTGGAAGATGAATCTGGTAATCTGTGGGTGAAGGGACCACTCGTGGTGGGAGAAGGATCTGCTGAGGTGCTCCGCCAATATATTCCTGGCTCCCAGGAGACGTGACGCCTCGAGATGGAGTGCTTCGTGCAGACGTCCCACAGACAGATGGCCTCCTGACCCAAGGCCAAAGATCAAGCCCCTCCCTGCTTGTTGATATAAAACATGGCTGCAATACTGTCTGTAAGGACTTGCACCACCTCACCTGAGATCTGGGGGAGGAACACTTGGCATGTTAAGCATACCTCCCTGAGCAACCTGTTGTTTATGTGCAGGGAGAATTCTTCTTGGGACCAGAGGCCCTGACTCCTGACGTTGTTAAGGTGGGCACCCCACCCTAGGTCAGACATGTTTGAGATTAAGGTTATTGATGGTTGAGGGGTAACAAAGGGCACCCCCATCATTACTAATCTTGGGTCTTTCCACCAGCTTAGGGAGGGACCATGAGCACTAAGTCCAAGTGGTGTCTGCTCAGGGAGTAAACTGATGCTAACCACATCTGGAGGAGCCTGATGCACAGCCTTGCATGCCGAACCACGTAAGTACAAGCCACCATATGATCCAGAAGCTTGAGGCACATCCGAGCTGTCATGACTGGGTGGGCCATGACCTTGGATATCAGGTCTGACATGGTCTGGAATTGGGTAAATTCCCCAGTAAATTCTGTTCTCTGAACTAGGACAGGAGTTGACTTCTGCTCATTTATCAGCAGGTCCAGCGCTCTGAAGGTGGCTCGGACTATGCTGATGCTGTTCTGTACTGGAGCCTGCAACTGACCTTTGATCAGCCAGTCGTCGAAGTATGTGTAGACTTGTATGCCTCGCTGCCTGAGGAAGGCTGCTACTATCACCATACACTGTGAAAATCCGTGGGGCTGCCGATAGGTCGAAGGGGAGGGCAGTCAATTGGTAGTGGTGTTGACCCACTACAAACCTGAGAAATCTTGTGTGGCCACGGAAGATAGAAATGTGAAAGTATGTGTCCTTTAAGACCTGGGTGGCGTATCAGACTCCTGGACCCAGGAAGGGAATGATGGAGGCCAGGGAGACGATGGGGAACCTTTGTTTACTGAGATATCTGTTGAGGCCATGCAGGTCCGAGCTGGGCGGGGCCCTCTTTGTCCTTTGGGATTAGGAAATACCGGGAATAAAACCCCTTCCCACTCAAGTCTTGAGGAACTCCCTCCATGGCCCACATACGTTGGAGGGACTGCATCTCCTAGATGAGGATTTGCTTGTGAGAAGGGTCCCTGAGGAGTGATGGGGATAGGGGGTGGAAGGGAATTGCTCAGGACTCAGTGGTCTGATGTTATGAATGACCATGCCAGGCTGAAGGGTGACAGATGGTCCAAAAATAAAAGGGGAGGTGAATCTGAAATGGTGACTGATACAGGACCCATTGGGTGCACCTTCAAAAGGCCTGCTGGTGGTGCATATGCTTGGTACCGGTGGTGGGCTTTCGGTGGCACATAAGGGTCCCCTTTGAACCCCAAAGAGGAGTTTTCTCCTGGCGACCACGGTGGAGCAGTACCTGCTTCTACCTCCATATATGGTGCTAGGGTTCCGGGGACCAGTGACGCACAAGAGATCGGGACACTGGGATCAGGGAAGGTTTGCCCAAGAAGGAGCTGAGAGGCTTGGAGCCAGGAAGCCACCTTACGCTCCTTGTTCCCTCCTGCTTACAGATGCTGGAGCTGACAGGCACCCCATTGGGGTTGGCAGGACGGGCAGAGAAAGTAGGTCCGTAGCCAACTGGAAAGCCTCTGGAGTCAATGATACCATCAGACCGCTGGTACCATGGTGGCTTCCTGGTGTCAACTGAGGGTTCTGCACAGGACTCAATGCCCTAGGCAGAGTTGACAGTGCCAGCATGAGCCCAGAAGCAGAAGAGTGGCCCAGCACAGGTCTCACTATGCTTTCCTCCCCCCGCTTATCTCTCTTCTGCACCGGTGAGCACCCTCTGTTGGTGTGCTGCTTCTTGGGCTTCTTTCTTGGCACCAGAGAATTGGTGAACGGTGCTGCAAAGAGCTCAGTGCCAGGGAAGCGCTTCGCACCGACACTCAAGTATGCAGCGCTGAATCAGAGTGGCTTCGTTCTGAGACTGGTCTGAGGACAACTTCCAAGAGGAGAGTCTTCAGCCTGATGTCTCTGTCCTTTTCAGTGCGAGGTCTGAAATCCCAACAGATCTGGCACTAGTTCCTCACATGCGTTTTCCCCAAGCACTTAAAGCAGCTGGAGTAAGACTCACTTAAGGACATAGGTTTACTGCAGGAGGCACAAGGCTTGAAGCATGCCTGGTCCCTGGGGCGAAGATGTCTTTCAACAATAGGAACTATCTATTTACACTAACTATATACACTACCACTACTTGTAAAAACTATATACACAAAACTATATAACTAAGATAACTACGAACCAAGGAGGAGTTCAAAAACCACTGGAAAGAAGCCTTGCTGCAACAAGAAGGGTCGTTCCAAGAAACGTTATGAGCAGTAAGAACGAACTGAAAGAGTGTGGGGACGGCAGTGTCCCTTATAATGGTGCATAAGCATGTGGCTCCAGAGGGCGCCAGAGTCGGCCTAATGGATACCACTATGGGAAAAATCTTTGGCAACGGTGCAGGCACACACTTACATGGAATGGACATGAGCAAGCACTTGAAGAAGAAACTGTATTTTTACTTATGTGAAACCAAAAGGCTGTTGGTGAGCAAAGATGACAATAAGAGGAGAAATGTGTAAATCAGCTGAGTTATAAAACTTTGGAAACACGGTTCAGCTACAAAAGCTCCACTGTGAGTCACTGTGGGGAAAAAATCCACAATGACACACAGAGAACTGGAGTACTTGTGGTACCTTAGAGACTAACAAATTTATCTAAGGTGCCACAAGTACTCCTTTTTGCGTATACAGACTAACACGGCTGCTACTCTGAAACACAGAGAACTGTCACTTATATTGATTAATTCTCCTGTAAACATTTCTGCACATTCAGAAGGATTCCCCTGTATTAATGAGCTCCAGGAGTGCTCACCTAGCACTCATGGAGGAGTCTCTCACCAATTTCCTTGGCTTTGTTCCTGTCTGTCTCTGTGATGTTTCTCTCCATATCCATGCCACCTGTTAGCTGTTTCACTGTCTCTAGCATCTCTCGCCGTTGTTCTTCTTGTGCCTGATTGCCTAGCAGCAGCTCTTTATTGCTGCTACCGCGCAGGAAGGTGTTTGGACGGGTGACCGAAGATGGGAGTGGTTTGTCATTCTTCTCTCTGCCTGTGCTCCCACGACTAGAAAGTGAAAACACATTCATATGGAAGGCTCTTATCCTCTTACTGCTAAAAATTAACACTGGACACATTTCCCATAACATTATAAAAGCAGCTGGGTAGCTGTCTCTTATACAGTCTATTTGTTACAGAAAAAATGAGAAAGTAATTTAATAGTCAATGAAAGTTATTTTTAATACAGTTCAACTGTACAGATTGTGGTCAATATGCAGCCTGTGGATTCCCTCACCTTTAAACCTGTGGTGTGGACCTCAGACGCTTGATCCAAATGACGAATGCATATATACATGCACACAGGGGAGGGGGAGGGAGAGCATATGTGTCATAGTGCACATCTGAAACAAAACACTCTGAGGATATACTACACTTCTGCAGGTTCAAAACACAGTGAATTTTAATGTTAAAGTAATGGCACCATTTCACTGTGAAGTGGCCTAACTGGTATATTCTTTACCTATGCATATATTGAAGTATAATTTCAAAATAGCAAAATGCTAAACACTGGGATTTCTGACAGATAAACCCTAGGAATTATGTTAACATTTTAATTATTTGGAAAAAGGAAGATTATACTGATGTGGAAAAATCCCAGATGAGACAAAATTATTTACAACAGTCAAGATTAGAGAAGACTGTGGGGAACTTCAGAGGGACTTGGTGAATGGACAGCCTGATGGCAGATGAAATTCATTGTTGACAAATGCAAAGTTATGCACATTGGAATGAATAATTGGTCAACTTTACATTAAGGGTACATTAAAGTAAATAGTTTATAATAATTTAGTAAATAATTAATAAATACTATAAGCACGTTACAGATATGAGTAGTATGTTTTATAGCTAGTTATAAACATAATGGTAGAAAGTCTTATACGTAAGCAACTGACAGACGTGTTGGACCCGATAACCTTCTACAAAAATTAATCATTTAATACACCTATCTTAATAATTTATTAACCCTTCATAAACGATAGTAAAAGCTTTGTTATCCGGAATATTGGGGGATGAGGGGTGCCGGTAAGTCAAAAATTCTGGTTAACTAGGAGGGAGGAAGTTTGAGTGCGAGAGGGGGTTCAGGGCTGGGGGTTGGGACGCGGGAGGAGTTTCGGGGTGCCGGATCTGGGCAGCGCTCACCTCGGGCGGCTCCCCACAAGTGGCGACATGTCTGGAGAGGCACGGCCAAGCAGCTCTGTGTGCTGCCTCCACCTGCAGGTGCCACCCCTGCAGCTCCGACTGGCTGAGATCAATGCTCCTAGGTGGAGGTGTGGCCAAGTGGCTCTGCACGCTGCCTCTGCCCACGGGCACCGCCCCTGCAGCTCCCATTGGCTGCGGTCCCCAGCCAATGGGAGCTGTGGAGCCAGTGCTCGGGGCAGGGACAGCACATGGAGCCATTTCTCTGCCTAGGAGCACAGACGGGAGCTGCGGGGAGCTGCCAAGGGGAGCTGTGGGGGCGGTGCCTGTGGGTGGAGGCAGCACACAGAGCCGCCTGGCCGTGCCTCTCTGGACATGTCGCTGCTTGCGAGGAGCCACCCAAGGTGAGCGCCGCACGGATCCAGCAACCCGAAACCCCTCCTGAGCCCCAACCCCAAGCCCTCTCCCATACTCAAACTCCCTCCCAGAGCCCACACCCCGCAACCTCTCCCGAAATGCTGGTTCATAGAGCTTTCTGGTTTGTAAAGTGCTAGAGAACACAGCTTTTCCTGTATTTATAAATACACCCTTAACATAAAGTGTGACCTTTGGAACAAATGATACATATAGATAGGTTCTAAATTAATTTTAACCACTCAGGAAAAAAGACCTGGGCATCACTGAGAGACAGCTCAATGGCCACCTCTTCCCTATGTGCGGTGGCAGTAAAAGTAGCAAATAAATGTTAGGATGCATAAATATTGGAATGGCAAATTCTATTGGCTGACTAAATCTTACCTAGTTAAGGCCCTGCGAGAGTCTAACTCTGAGGATACAGAAGAAGAAGACACAGACGACACTGGGGGCTGCAGTGCAGAAAATCTGTTCAAACTAGTGGCACTTGGTCGTAAGGACTCTGCAAGAGATTGCAAAAGAAGATGTAGGGAACAGTGATAACATTGGATTATCAAGGACACAGTGCCACAAAATAATTTAAACAATCTTCCATTATTCCAGAGTTGATAGCATGGAAAACCTGTGGAAAAGGGCTGGCTTGACTCCATTTTATTCTTGCTTCTCATTATCATCATGGCATGCAGGGCTCATTCATAACTTTTATGATTTTTTCTGATTCCTAACATTGAATGCATGCCTGATTCTCTTTCTTGGCTGGATTATCACAATGCTTTATTTACCCGATAAACTGGGGTACAGAGATCTATTGGGATCCCTAGGGTGTATCTTGCATTCCACTCCACTAGCATTCCTGGATGGAAACTCTGGAAAACCAGGGAACTGCTAAGAGTTTTGGGGGTTAATTCTCAGCCAGGGTTCAGAGGCAGATCAAGGAGGCACTATCAGCTGGGCGCTAATTAAATGCACCTGAGCCTAATTCAGACAGAATATATATATATATATATATATATTCACGCACAGTGAATACCCAAAGGGACTACACAGCTCAAAGAACTCCAGTTACTATAATCAAAAAAAGAAAAGGAGGACTTGTGGCACCTTAGAGACTAACCAATTTATCTGAGCATAAGCTTTCGTGAGCTACAGCTCACTTCATCGGATGCATACCGTGGAAACTGCAGCAGACTTTATATATACAAATATATATATATATATACAAGTATATATAAAGTCTGCTGCAGTTTCCACGGTATGCATCCGATGAAGTGAGCTGTAGCTCACGAAAGCCCATGCTCAAATAAATTGGTTAGTCTCTAAGGTGCCACAAGTACTCCTTTTCTTTTTGCGAATACAGACTAACACGGCTGTTACTCTGAAACCAGTTACTATAATGTAACTAATCTTTCTTGTCCTGCTGCCTTCTGTTCATGTAACTGCAAAGCAGTAAACACAGAAAGAATACTAAGTACAATCTACAAAAGGATACAGGGTAGCACCAAAATTTCTTCCGAATGCCCTGTTCTGGGGCTTCTGGTCAGCATCAAGAAATCTGACGAGGTTCAATAAGGATAAGTGCAGGGTCCTGCACTTAGGACGGAAGAATCCAATGCACCGCTACAGACTAGGGGCCGAATGGCTAGGCAGCAGTTCTGCGGAAAAGGACCTAGGGGTGACAGTGGACGAGAAGCTGGATATGAGTCAGCAGTGTGCCCTTGTTGCCAAGAAGGCCAATGGCATTTTGGGATGTATAAGTAGGGGCATAGCGAGCAGATCGAGGGACGTGATCGTTCCCCTCTATTCGACATTGGTGAGGCCTCATCTGGAGTACTGTGTCCAGTTTTGGGCCCCACACTACAAGAAGGATGTGGATAAATTGGAGACTAAGAAAACATGCCAATTATTGTGTTGCGTACCACAGATTTGAATTACAGCATTTACCTGCATGCACTCCAGCTGTATTCACTGTGTTAGCTGCAGCTGTGCTGAATGGTGGAGGGATTAGTTACAGCAAGTTAGCAGGAGAGGTGCATAGTTACCATGAAGGATCAGCCATGCCTCATTTCAGTGCTGACTTCTGTAGTTTGTCTCAGTAGCACTTCACAGGGGTCTTTTAATGGGGAGTTGGTGGCATACATGACTTTGGCATCAAGGCTTAGTGAGAGGTAAATGAAAGCAATGTCTCAAAGCTCAGTGTTTGAGTATAGACTAGGTGTACGTAGCTCCTATTTGCTATGCCTAACCTAACCCTGAGTTTTACTTCAGCAAAGGAAGGTGTTAAACTTTGTCCTACAGTGCTCACCTGCAGCATTCCCAGAATGTTTTGTAGCATCTGCAAGGGTAAAGTGTTAGTACGTGTGTTATTATGCTAGTATGTGTATTCGGGCATCGATCAAAGAGAGGAGAGTTAAGGCTGTATTGCAGGAATGGCACATACCATAATCCTGTATTTCCTGGTTTTCAGAAGTTTAAGTTCAGCCAATCTCTACATTTTTGAATGGCAAGAGGCATCACTGAGCAACCTTAACTCTGTGTTCACTAAGTTTCTGGGCAATGAATTTTTCTGCATCCCCATTTTCCACAGCCCAGCCCTCCCACTCTACTGCTCAAGGTTACTTGGCAATGATTATCCCAGCCATAGGATGCACTGGCTGTATGTTAGTCCCTTCACTGCCCCTGCATCATCTCATCTCCCATCTCTGCCCCCCAGCATAGCCTAGTTTCCCCACCTCAGCTCACCTCCATATGGAGAGAAGGACATTTGTATGGGACAGACATGAGGGAGCATGGATATGGGGAATTTTTTAGGGGACAGAGCTAAAATGCCCCAATATCTCCCACAGCACAGCTCTGATGCTCTCCTCTCTAGCCCGCTCTTCCCTGCACTGCTCCAAAACCCTACACATTCTCCCTCACTGCTCATACTTCCCCCACCTACTCAGACTCTTACACTCCTGCTCTAACTCTTCTAACATTCCCTCTCTCTCACACACACACTCTCCACCCTCTTTGCCTCTCTACCTGTAAGTTTGGAGGGGTCATGGAGAGGTGATTGGGCTTTGAGGACTACCTGTACCAGTTGGAGGTCAGAAGGTGAAGGAGAGTGTAGATACAAAGTCCTAACCCAAGTATGGGTATATGGGATGGGGTTCTACAGATCCATTTGCAGGAAAGGAGGTTCGGAAAGGTGTGAAGTAGACTGAAGAGATGTTCTCAGCCTGTGGGCCTGTGCCATACTCCAAGGAAGCCCTTTCTCAGTTCCCTACCCCATCTCAGCACTCACAAAAAGAAGTACTTGTGGCACCTTAGAGACTAACAAACTTATTTGAGCATAAGCTTTCGTGAGCTACAGCTCACTTCATCTCAGCACTGTGTACCTGTGCCATGCACTGCACATATTAATTCCTAGCTCCCAATCTGGTCTCAGCACTGAGGGGGCTTTTTTTGAAGGGGGACAGGAATAGGGGGTATGGATGTGGTGAGGTTTGGGGGACAGAGCTGAAGCTCCAACTCTGTATCTCCTACTGCACAGCTCTGATCCTCTTTTTTCCTCCTCACACTCTCCTGCACTGTTCCAAGCTCCCCTATTTTCCTACAAGCATCAGCATCATGGTAAGGGTGAGCCTAGTATTCCCATCCTCACTGCTGCAGGCAGCATGGGGATGGAGTAGAGTTCTACAAAAAGAAAAGGAGTACTTGTGGCACCTTAGAGACTAACAAATGTATTTGAGCATAAGCTTTCGTGAGCTACAGCTCACTTCATTGGATGCATTCAGTGAATGTCTAAGTCCTAGTCATCCAAATGTGTTTTCAAAAACACAGCATTTAAATGATCCCTTACTCTAATAAGTTGCTGTATAGGAGTGTGTTGGCCTCTTGATAGCTGTGCCAGAACACAATCCCAAGGGGAAAAGGTTGGCAAAGGTGCATAGCCTCCTTCCTACATCCTCCCAACCCCTCTCCTTCTGCACTGCTCCAACATCCTGCACATTTCTCCTTACTGCTCTGATCCTTCATATTCCTGAGCTCTGCATTAAAAAAGTTGGAAGAATCTGAAAATACTATGAGCAGCTCATTTTAAGGGAGCTGTGTAATTTGTCCAACAGTACAGCTATACTGCAATGTAAGCTCAGGGTTTGAATTCAGGCTTAAGCCTAACCTCCTTTCCATCAACACATAAATTGCGCTAATCCAGGGCTCACACCCAGGATCCCAGAGGTTGAGGGTCCAAGCCTGAGTCAAGCCAGGACCCAGGGTTCAAGCCCTATTGGTCTGCAGCGTAGACATAGCACCAGTGGACTTATGCTCTGGAAGTCCATCAAAATTATCCCACAATCCCTTAGGCCAACTTTCTTTGACCTCTGGACAGTCAAGTTTGGTGGACACTCAAGTTTTCCCACACTGCACCATGAACAAAACACTAGAGTGGCCACATTTTGGGAAGTTTGAAATATGAGTTGTTGGACTGGGGCCCACACAATACAGTGTAGACACTGGAGTCCCAGGTTGAGACCCAGGGTTCAAAAGTTCCTAATTTGGGTTTACAAAAGAACCTAGGGTTTCAGGGCCTACACTAACAAACCCACAGTCTGCAACTTGAGTTCTACTAGTCCTGGGCTTACACTGCAGTGTAGACATACCACAAATGACTGTGACTGCTTAACTTGCTGTCCTTTGAGCGTACTCAGTCCCTCTGCTCAGGAAATAGTTGAGGAGTATTATCACATTATCCCAACTGCTTATTAGAGTCTTTCATCTTCCCCCTATTTAATTAATGGTAATTACCTTGATAACACCTACAAAGTAAAATCAAAGTCCTCTTGTGTATTTTAAAGAAATTTAAAATATTGGTTTTAAACCAGAAATTTTTATCTCAGAGCAAAACTTCCAAAAGGAGCCCCTGCAGAATGCAAGCAACATACACAATACACTTTCTTTGAAAACTGCCATGGCCAGGATTCAGACTGACAGTATATTGTTATAGCTCAGGTTTAGTGACCACAGCATGTCACTTTGAGCCACCCAGCTTCTGTGACAACAGATTACCTGCAACAGAGTCCTAGTCTTGCTGCACATGTTATAATTTAGTGAAAACTTTTACTCCAGATCACTTGTGCTCCAAACTTTTCAGGAAGTTTTAAAACTCTATTAGAGAGATCTATTTTGGGAATTGAATTTGTTCCTAATTTGTTGTATAATTGTATTTCTTTATTATTTGTTTTATGACTATATAAAACACTTTGGCAGATATGGTCAGTACAGCAGAAAACAATCAATTACTAATAATAAAACAGACTCTTTTCTAATTAGTAACTGGCCTGAAGAATTTGTTCATTTGTTAAGGTTTTTGAACTTGCTGAAGACTTTAATTAGTTCTTAGGCTGCTGGCTCCCACAAAAAGGCAAAGCCACAAGATTTTCTCTTCAAGTCTTGAAAACAATTCAAATGAAAGTCTCCAAACAGAAAAGGAAGAGTCTTAACGAGTCCAGGTATCAGTGCCAGGAACCACATGGCCCATGCTGACATTATATTTTGCTTTACTTATGTATTAAGGGGCTCCTCGCATGAAAAAGAAGTTGGGTGGGAAAACCAGCCTGCAAATAGCTGATGCCCTTACTATGTGTTACTATTACGCTACTGTTATGTCACATTCTGCTGTAAGGGATGTATTCTTGATCATTCATGACACAAACTTTACAGGAATGGACATTATCTAGGCCTGAGCTCTGAATTCATTAATTTTAGATGGTCACAGCATATATACCTCTTACTTCACATTACGTGATTTGTTCAAAATTACCACAGTGATGGATCAACAAGGAGCTAAACTACGATTACAAGGATCAACATCAAGGACAGCATATAAACTGAGGTAAAACTTACCAATCTCACTGGCCTTTGCTCCACCACTGCTGCCCTTCCCCCAGCTGCCCAACTGGGCTTTAGGCACAAGCTGAATCTTCTCATCTATTGTGGACTGCAATACAAATCAACACAGATGATCAAGCACTTACAAATAGGAAAATTTTGCTCCTTACTTGTAAATGGATCTTTTCATATAACTCCACTTACTAATTCTGGTACAGCTTGTAAGACCCTTATTAGCACAGAGATTTCTAGTAGATTCTTGGAGATCATTCCTCAGCCTCTAAAAGGCAGGGAGTGTCTAAGCACACCCCAAATAGATACTTCCAAAGCGTAAATGTAAAACATCTGGGGGAAAGCAACCCTCACAAAGAGTAAGTATAAAGCATCTGTGAACTTTCTATCAATAAGATCAAAAGATCTTAACAGTAGTTTTAAGGAGGGAATACAGGATTGATGCATTGAGTGTGTGAGGGATGACCATTTTGTGTGTAATGAATTAATGATTTCCACTCACTATGAAATCTGCCAATCCTGGCACTGCTGGGAATTTGCAAGCAGCAAGGATTAGAACAGAGAAAGCCATGTAAAGAAAAGGTTTGCAGGATCTGGAGGGGCAAAAGCAGTGTCTTATAAGAACTGGAAATCCGTTTTGTAATGATCAGCAAACAAATTTATTGACTATCAGGTTGCGACACTGCAGATCTCCTTGGAACAGCCTTTGTTTCTTTCTGCCCATGAAGCTGTAATGGAGAGAGTGATATGTACACTAAGCCCAGTAGAAGAGCTTCTCTCATCTGAGTTGAAAGCTTGATTATTAGCAGAATAAATCCACCTCACTAGACAGGGCTTTGGAGGCCTCCTGTATGATCTCCATAAAGAACAAATGGCACTTGATCTGCAGAAAGATTTTATTCTGTCCCGGTCCTACTTTATATGCCTCTTAACATCCAGGCACTGAAGGAAAATTCAATAGGGTGGCACTGATTAGGGCAAAAAGAAATAAAGAAATCATCCTAATAATGTAAAGGACTAAGTTCTCTTTCTTTGGATAGAAATTCCAAAGCTGTTCTCAGGACCATTTTGTCTGGAAAGAACTCTAGCAAAGGACAGGGGTCTAGGGAAGGACAATACACTTAACCTGAGTCTGAGACTACTGTCACAAAAAATCCCACTTTGCTGATAAGAATAACAAAAAGCAGTTCATCAGAGGCTCAGATGATGGTTGCGGCAAGATTTGCAGGATCAGATAAAAATTTATAACAGTTTATAGGAAGGTGAAAGGCCGGTATGAGTCTCCTGATTGCACCCA
Organism: Lepidochelys kempii; assembly: GCF_965140285.1. Classification (NCBI taxonomy): domain Eukaryota; kingdom Metazoa; phylum Chordata; order Testudines; family Cheloniidae; genus Lepidochelys; species Lepidochelys kempii. The sequence goes on from NC_136397.1 coordinate 1,368,997, forward strand.
GAAATCTACAAATACAACGTGAGCGTTCATCGCTCATTTCAAACCACAGATCCTCAAAGCTCTTGGTGCTGCCACCTATGATAGGCAGCAAGTAGAGGGAAAGCAACCCTCCTCTCCACAAAGAGTAGTTCAGCTGAGAAGAGGGGAGGTAGTGGAACACTAGAGAAGAAGTGGCAGTAGGGGGAGATATGGCCAGTTTCCTTGGCTCCGACCGCTCCTACTCTGCCTGCACCAGAACTCGGTGCTTAAATCTTCCCTGCCCAGGCAGCTCTTTAAAGCATTGCCAGCTAAGAGAAGATGACGTGGAAAACCTGCCATCCTCTGAGGAAGAGAGTGCCCCTTCCCTCTGACCTTTTTTCCTGTGTATTTGTGGGAGGGGAGTCCAAAAAACAGAATGAGAATCATGAAACTACAGAAGAATCATCCCAAGGTGAAATCCTGGGCCTCTCTCTGGAAGATCCAGAAGTGGACAGGATGGTGTTCAGAAAAAAACGGTCTGAACAAGAGACAAAAAGATACAAGAGCCAATTCTCAGAAAGTTGTAGTCTAGAAGGAGCCTGCTATGAGGCCCGAGGCAAAACTGAGAGAATACTGTGGACTCTATGTACTCAGAGTATGGTGGGGCACCTCTGCCTACAGAGACTAGAAACTAAACTCCAAGAATCTTCCTGAGTGCTGCCTCCATGATAACTCATAGAATCTCTGGTTTGGAAGGGACCTCAGGAGGTCATCTAGTCCAACCCGCTGCTCAAAGCAGGACCAATCCTCATTTTTTGCCCCAGATCCCTAAAGGGCCGCCTCAAGGATTGAACGCACAATCCTGGCTTTAGCAGGCCAATGCTCAAACCACTGAGCTATCCTTCCCCCCAGTAACCACAGGCAGGCCTTCCAAGGCACTTGAGAGGCCTTGTGGGATAGCTGCTTGATGTATTATTCCTGTCAAAGACAGTACCTGAATTCACATTCTCTTTTCAACTGAAGAAATTTTGGATCAAAAAAGGATAATTATGAATCTTAAAAAATGTGTACATATGTTGTCTTTCCTCAGTTCAAATAATCTTTGGACATTCAGAACCAATAACATTTGCTCAATGTTTTGTTTACATTCAGCTCAGACCTGCCTCCCCAAAGATTTTACGAATTAAAACACCCTAGAAAAAAGAGTAAGGCCTCTTTGTACCCATAAGCACCAAACCATCTCCTCCATAGATCTAAACAAACAAAAATTTCCCAAACTAATATCCAAGTAGCTTTGTCAACATTAAGTGACTCAGTCCATTGATACTTACCTTGGTGATTTTAAGGAATTTGGCAGGGTCAAGCACACGACTATTCTTTGCCCCCTGAACAGTGTTCCATCCACCTTCATCTACCCTCTGGACACCTACAAAAATAACAAAGTCAATCAAAACTTCCTTAAAACTTGCTCATGGTCCAAACGTATCCAAGTGCAATGTGTACAGTCCTTGCCTCAAAAACGTGATCTGAGAAAGTCAAAGAAGGGGCTGCAGCCCTACTGTGAGCCCAACACAACTCTACAGTGCGAATGTTAAGCATGAATTTTAGAGGTTTATTCTAGATTAGATATTATAGAGGCATGGGATATTCAAAGACTATTGTATCAACTTTATAAATGTTATGTATATCTTTCTGAGCTACAGATTATATTCTGGCTCCATGGGGGAGTTACAGGGGTTTACTGCAGGAACTAACATCATTTGGGGGGTAATTAATGAAAATTCCTAGGCAGGTGGCAAGACTAGAGAGGGCTCATCTTTTGGGAGAAATGGCATATGCTAGTTTGATCTGGTTAAAGATGATTACCAAACAAAGAACTGAGAGCTGTATAAAGTGGTCACCCTAACATGGGAGGGAGTCACTCTCACTCAATCCAAGAATTAGCATGACACTGCGACCAAGAGGGGCAGACCTGCAGGAAGGGTCTGAAGTACTTTGTTCCTATCAGGGTTTTCATGTTTAAGATGGATTTGCCTGGTAAACTGAGACCTGCATGTGAGTTGTTTACTGTTTTTAAGATAGGTTTTCTCTGTAATGCTTTTGTTCTGAATAATATTTTCTTTATGAAGGCTGACTGGCCACTGGTTAGTGCCTGTCATTGAACTGAAAGAAAGCAGAGCTGCAGATGCTGAACTAAACTTAGACCAGCTGGGATAACAACAGTGAATTGCATGAGGAATTGCAGCCCAAATTTCTGGTCTAGAGGGGGAATCACAGACCTCCGCCCTGAGCAAGGTGATAGTTAGAAGCATGAGACTTAAGTGGAGTGCTCTTAAGGAGGCCACCTGAATGGGTTAGAGGTGCAGTTACCTCAGGAACTGTGGCATATGTAGATTATTAATTGTTGTATTATAAACAGGCCTGAGAAAGAACCACAATTTTGAAGGGCAAACTTTTGTGATATTTCCCTCTGACTACAGCACTGTTTTCTCAGCCTGTGTTCTTGGTGTTCTGATGTAGTCATTTGCATGTATTGTGCAAAATAAAAAGCTCCAAAAAGAGGCAGAAGAAATGGCTTCCTGCTACCTGAAACAGTGGCACTCACTGCATAGATTCAACACACACACATTTCAGCCTGAATGAGGAATCACTTCAAGAGGTTCAGGTAGAATTTCTTTCCCACCATTATTAGTCTGCAGAAGAGAAGAATGAGGGGGGGATTTGATAGCTGCTTTCAGCTACCTGAAAGGGGGTTCCAAAGAGGATGGATGTAGACTGTTCTCAATGGTAGCAGATGACAGAACAAGGAGTAATGGTCTCAAGTTGCAGTGCGGGAGGTTTAGGTTGGATATTAGGAAAAACTTTTTCACCAGGAGGGTAGTGAAGCACTGGAATGTGTTACCTAGGGAGGTAGTCAAATCTCCTTCCTTTGAGGTTTTTAAGGTCAGGCTTGACAAAGCCCTGGCTGGGATGATTTAGTTGGGGATTGGTCCTGCTGTGAGCAGGGGGTTGAACTAGATGACCTCCTGAGGTCCCTTCCAACCCTGATATTCTATGATTCTATAATTCTATAAATTGTAGCAGCATTAAAAATAGAAGCCAATATGCACTTTGTCTTCTTCCTTTTTTTATTGTACCTCTTGTTTAATATCCCATAGAAGACTATTCTGCATTAGGTCTGCCAAGCATTCTTCCTTCACAATTGATTCGTTGCTTGCCAACTGTTTTATCTTACTTTCTTGTTTTATCACATTTCTTTACCTACTGGTTCTTATATGTAAAACTGCTCTCCATACTTGTATTCTCATAAGCCATTTTATACTGAAAATTTGTTTAAAGTTACTTTTTGTTTTATTTTTTTCTGGATCCAGGCCTTGGACTGAGCTGGTACTTGGTGTAGATTGTATCACATCTCTAGTGGCCCCATCAGTTCAGAATAATTTAGAAAATTACATTTAGAAAAAAAGATTCTAGCCATTATGGTTATGGAGAAAAAATTCTGACCATGGATCAGTGCACTGCTGTCTAACTGAAACTGCTGAGACTGGCCAAAACAATGAGACAACTCAGTGCTAGGATAACCAAGTGTGATGCTACTGAAATCAAAAGGATCCAGACCAGCTTTTAGTACGGCTGATTTTGGTACAACAGCTCAGAAAGGTATGGACAGCCTCTATTCATCTTAATGGGTGTTTAATTTTGATGCCTAACAACAACTGAAGGTCAGGCTACCACACCCTTTCACACACTGAATTGCACCTTACTATGGGAGTACTCCCATTTGTTGAAATCACAGTATTCATGAAGTAAGATGATTTAGTTGGTGTTGGTCCTGCTTTCAGCAGGGGATTGGACTAGATGACCTCCTGAGGTCCCTTCCAACCCTAATATTCTATGATTCTATGATACTCAATGTGAGTAAGACAGGCAGAATATGACTCCTAAATAGTAATTATAATACTCTGAGATCCCTGTGAAGCCCCAGAGAAGTGCAGGGCTTCACATAAATGTAACATTTAAGCAACCACCCATATGGTGTAATTACAATTTTACAAATAAGGAAACTGAGGCATTTGAGAACTTAAGTGATTTTCCCAAAAAGAACACACATAAGAAGTCAATGCAGAGCAGGCAACAGAACCAGATTTCCAGGAGACCCTCTTTGTCAACAATCAGGTTTCAGAGTAGCAGCCGTGTTAGTCTGTATTCACAAAAAGAAAAGGAGTACTTGTGGCACCCTAGAGACTAACCAATTTATTTGAGCATAAGCTTTCGTGAGCTCACTTCAATGGATGCATTCAGTGGAAAATACAGTGAGGAGATTTATATACACACAGAACATGAAAAAATGGGTTTTATCATACACACTGTAAGGAGAGTGATCACTTAAGATGAGCTATTACTAGCAGGAGAGCAGGGGGAGGCGGGGGGAAGAAAACCTTTTGGTCACTGTATTTTCCACTGAATGCATCCAATGTCGTGAGCTATAGCTCACGAAAGCTTATGCTCAAATAAATTGGTTAGTCTCTAAGGTGCCACTAGTACTCCTTTTCTTTTTGTCAACAGTGTTAGCTATCTCATCAGTGATCACTGTAGCAGGAGAAACCAGCTTCTCTGGGAGGGTGGATGGTGCTTGATACTGTAGAGGGATGTTGGAGAAAGTATCCTCAGATTTTTCTCCTCTTCCAATCTCATTCATGTCCATGACAGATATTCCTTAACAGATTTGTGCCTTTTTTATGAGATTCTGAACAGTGGGCAGTGGGTGCCCACAGTGAAATGAGAGCTAATTTGTGTGGTTCTTTACCTGGTCTTCTCTTCTCTTTGGTCATGAGTTGCTGGACCTTTCTCTGCTCTTCTTGCTCTTCAATTTTTGCTTCTTTATGAATCTGCTCAATAGTCTTGGGGCCTTGATCTGCTCTCCGGGATACCCAGTTGCACTGTATAAGGAGGTACATAAGAACCAAAAATGAGTTCTGTGGTATTTACAGAGAAGCCTAGTAAATGTGATATCATGGACATGATGAGAGTAAGGTTGTAAAAGTGGCATACACAGTTCAATAGCTAGCTTCCCAGTAATCCTCTCACCCTTAGGATATGTTTACACTGCAATCAGATACCAAATGCTGGCCCGTGGCCTAGGCTGCGCGGCTGTTTAATTGCGATGAAGACAATCTGACTCAGGGTGAAACCCAAACTCTGGGACCCTATCACCTCGCAGGGTCCCCCTAGTGCCTGGGCTCCAGCCTGAGCCCAAACGTCTACACTGCAATTAAACAGCCCTGTGAGCCCAAATCAGCTGGCACAGGCCAGCCATGGGTTTTTAATTGCAGAGTAGACATACCCTTAAGGATTATGTCTACATTTACAGCAGCATGTGGAATACAAGCACAATGTGTAGCTACATGCTGCAGTGAAAGGCTCAAAAAGCTCTCCACTGCCAGAGCCTTTTACTGCAATGAGGAAAGGCTCTGGCAGGGGGAAGTCAGCTGAGAGCTGCCAGATCCTTTTCCTGATACCAGAGTCTTTCTCCCGTGCCTCAGCCTTTCACTTTGTGGGAAAAGGCTGTGGCAGCAGGGAGGCAGCAGGACACTGCACTGCTAAAAATAACACTGCAGATGCGGGAGGCACTGCTTGGGCATGTAGCTAGCCCATGTATGGTATATATCCTGGGGCTTCAGTAATGTAGGGCACTCTCTTCTTCTCTACACACCTAAGCTGTGCCTCACTGTCTACACTGCTATTTACTTCTGTACTAGCTGGGCGTGCACGGTCTGTACTCTATATGTCACTGTTAGTGTCTTTAGAGTACATGTATCTTTAAATTAGAAGGACCACCAGTGAAAAGGATGCTGTGGAGCTGGGTCACCTAACCCGTACCCCATTTCTAGCCTCAGACTTACAATAGTAGAATGTATATATAATGCAAATATATATCATTGAATTTGGCTTCTGTAACAAGGATCCACCTTCATAAAAGAACATGACTGACATAACATGCAAGGCTGCTTTAACCACTTGTGCTATAAAAGTCTTCAGATCATTATCTTTTCTATCCTATGCAGCATAACTTAATACCAACTTAATAGGAAAGAGATGTCTTTGAGGGGAAGTTGCTGTTACTCCAAATAGGTTACATAATTTCAGTGTTTGCCAGCATGTTTCTTCCACCTCTGGAAAGACAATGAAAACAACAACTGATCCAAAAGAGCAGTAATAGGGTGTATTTTTGCAGAAAACTGTGATTTGCCAGTTAATCCAAGACTCAATATATACTAATGTGAGACAGTTTACTTGGTCCCGAATCAACAGGGGCTGGAATAACTTGCTTTGAGAAACACTACCCCACACTATAAAAGAATCTAATATGGGCCAAATAAGAACTCTTTGGGAAAAGAAGTGGAACCTTTATGCACAAGAAAAACTTAGGTGACTGATGCTGTCACTAGACCCCATACTGTACAGATTCATGTACCCAAAAACACAAAGGATCCAAATATACCATGGTTGTTTCTTGACCTGGCTACAACCGCTTTTACAATTTTCAGTGTAGATGACCTCAATTATACTATGTAACGGCGTTAAAGCCCGGGTTATGTATTAAGCTTTAGTCTGGCTACATTTTTAGATTTGTTTACATTTTTAGTTTAGATTGGACTCATCTTCACTAACTTTCAGACAAGTTTGGAACCAGTTATTGATATGGCTGGCTCTAAAGGTAATTTGTGTCCACACACAATATGGTTAATAAGTACATCCTCACTATAAGGCCCTTCCTTATTATGAACCTTTGGGTATAACAAACCCGGTCCCTGGATCCCAACTACAGTAAGTACTCTATTGTAAAATAACCAACAATTTTTATCCAGCGTCACACGTTGAGCCCAAGGGCAGAAACTAAGGAGTAGGCCCCTATCCCATCTCCCCCTGCCAAGGGCTGAAGCCGGAGCCCCAGTGCGCAGGGCTGAAGCCTGGAGCCCCAAACCCGCCACACAGGGCTGACAGCCTGGAGCCCCAACCCCACTGCTGTGAATGGCTGACAGCTCGGAGCCCCAGCCATGCAGGGCAGACAGCTCGAAGCCCCAACCCCAGCCATGCAGGGCAGACGGCCCAAAGCTGCAGCCCCAGTCATGCGGGGAAGACGGCCCGAAGCCCCAACCCCACTGCTGTGCATGGCTAACAGCCCGGAGCCCCAACCCCACTGCCGTGCGTGGCTGACAGCTCGGAGCCCCAGCCCCAGCCACGTGTGGCTGCCCATGCAGGGCAGACGGGCCGGAGCCCCAGCCCCAGCCGCGCAGGGCAGACGGGCCGGAGCCCCAGCCTCAGCCGCGCAGGGCAGACGGGCCGGAGCCCCAGCCCCAGCCGCGCAGGGCAGACGGGCCGGAGCCCCAGCCCCAGCCGCGCAGGGCAGACGGGCCGGAGCCCCAGCCCCAGCCGCGCAGGGCAGACGGGCCGGAGCCCCAGCCCCAGCCGCGCAGGGCAGACGGGCCGGAGCCCCAGCCCCAGCCGCGCAGGGCAGACGGGCCGGAGCCCCAGCCCCAGCCGTGCAGGGCAGACGGGCCGGAGCCCCAGCCTCAGCCATGCAGGGCAGATGCCCGGAGCCCCAGCCATGCAGGGCAGACGGGCCGGAGCCCCAGCCCCAGCCCCAGCCCCAGCCCCAGCCGTGCAGGGCAGACGCCCGAAGCCCCAGCCCCAGCCATGCAGGGCAGACGCCCGAAGCCCCAGCCCCAGCCCCAGCCATGCAGGGCAGACGCCCGAAGCCCCAGCCCCAGCCATGCAGGGCAGACGCCCGAAGCCCCAGCCCCAGCCTCAGCCGCGCAGGGCAGACGCCCGAAGCCCCAGCCCCAGCCATGCAGGGCAGATGCCCGAAGCCCCAGCCCCAGCCATGCTGGGCAGACGCCCGAAGCCCCAGCCCCAGCCATGCAGGGCAGATGCCTGAAGCCCCAGCCCCAGCCATGCAGGGCAGATGCCTGAAGCCCCAGCCGCCTGGGACTCACAGCCCAGGTCTCAGCCCCTCTGCCCATTTTTTTTTTTATTGTCCTTTCGCTATAACGAACCCCTGGCTACAATGAACAAAAGGCTTGGATCCCAACAGGTTCGTTATAGCGAGGGTGTACTGTAATCAACTAGTAATCACAGTAGCTAACCATATTATCATTCTTGCTTGCAGTACAGGCTGAGACTCGTAACTTCCTGTAACAAACTGAGCAACCTTTTTTCCTTGATGTATAGAGGGCTTCTGAACACCCTTGTGTAACCAGACTGGCTAGTCATCTCAAACCTCTGTATGTTAAGAGCACCCCAGAGTGCTGCTGGTGTGGCAATGTGCTCATGTTCTCTGGGCACTCTGTCTTCAGTTCCAGCACTTTGAGACAGCTACCCAGAATGCATTTACACATATATGGTTAAGCAGAGCACTAAGAATAGACACGCAACAAATGATACAAGTTTATATTGTTTATAAAAAAACCCCAAACCTACTTTGGACAAAAGCTGAGCTGTATTTGTTGTAATCGGGTTGGTAAGTGTTTCAAAAACTCATTACAAACACATGCCTGTATTTGCAGTGTAGACAGGTCCTAAGTGTCCTAAACATGTGAAGCAATTAATCTGTCCACCAAACACTAATCTCTTAGCCCTCAATAAAGTGGGGGTGTGGGGGTGAGAGTACTTCTTACCTTTCAAATGACCGGACATCTGGGATGAGCAAAAAGGGTACATATTTTCCTTTCATCATTCCTACTACTGTAATCAATAATTATTACTCTCATTTGAGGGATATTCCATTACAGTAGTGCCAATGACCGTGCTCTTTTACTTACTTCAGTGGGTACATACCAGCCTTAGGTCTATTACATCCTGAAGCATGAACCGAATCCTGGAGGACGTTTTTCTCTCTTTCACAATCTTCTCCATTTGATTAAAATACTGGTCCATACGGGGCTATAAAAAAAAGACACAAATGCCATCAACTCTCAGAAGAACAACGGAATGCAACTTTACCTGGGCAATCAATTTTGTCCCAGAGTAGTCTACTGATCATTGCTGCAAGGCACGGTATGATTGATTCAGGGATCTAGATTTGCTCTGTGTGAAAATGTGCATCAGGTCATGCACACTTTCATGCATGTACTGGACTTATGTGTGTATGGCCCAAAGCATGCTTACATGATGGCAGGGGAATGACAATGGGATTCTACAGATCCCTGCCTAATTCACTGCAAACTTTCAATATATTTTGACTACATAGATAAGTTGCCACATCTATATACACAATATCCTTTCAGTCAGTTACGTTCTCATTACAAATAGTGCTATCATTTACTGACAAGAAGCGTGTTTTTTCCCCAAAAGCTCATACATTTGGCCACATTAAAATCAATTTTCACTAGGACACTGAAGGGCACTTCTATTTATCAAGGGCTTGCCAAACTCTCAAATTTCAACCACCAGTCATTTTGGAGCTAGAAATGTTATAAAAAAAGAAGTTGCAAGATTTTTTGTTAATAACCAAAAAGTTTAATTTTTTCAGTCCTCTCATTCAAAAACCGTGGAACCCTTTTCCTTCCAACTTTTTTTTAAAAAATTAACTCTTGGGCATGGGCCAATCCCGGAAAATGTCATCCTTAAAGGTGAAAGTTTCAGAAAGCAATGAGTGATGGAAAACAGATACTTAAACAGGAAATTCTCCAGCAACTTTAATTGTAACTATTGCTAGCATTTCAGCTACAATGAAAATGCTTAATAAAATGTTCCCGCTATTATTAGAAAGTAAATATAAGGGGTCAAATTCAACCCTGGTGTTGTAATTCTAATGAAGTTAATGAATTTGGCAGAAAGAGTATTAACATAAATAAGCAATAAGAATAGAAAAAACAATACACTAAGTGTTAGGGGGCTTATTCCTTCACCCACTTACTTCCCTGGTCCTTCTCGCATGAACAGAGAGCAACAATACCTGAAGTCCGAAGGTGCAAACAATTTGATGTTTATTGGGGTGAACTTCCAGCAAGCATGATTCCAGTTTCCTTCCTTAGTGTCCCTCTTCCCAGCTCTGACACCACAGAACCTTACCTGTGGCCCTGTTCCCATTCCTGCCCTTAGCTAAACATGATTCCAATTTCCTCACCCCCATTCCCTGTTCCCACTCCCCCCCCCCCACACACACACTCACTTCCTGATTGACTGCAGACTATATAGTAAAACTTGAGTTCTGCTTAGCTATACCTTAACCAATCATTCCACTAAAATTAAACCAACCAATCCCAACATGATTATTTAACCAATTATATCCCACCACCTCAATTAGTTCACACCCAGCAAAATTAACTATACAGCAGACAGAAACAATCACAGAACCAGACAGAGATCATGCAGGCAAACAATAGGGAAATGGGGACTACAGTGATAGAACAAACACAGAAATGAGGATTTCACATCCTAGCTATTGATAAGTGAGTTCTTGCCAGACAGGATGCTATCAAACTAAGTTTCCTTTTACATCTTCTAAGCACTTCCCTTTCTCTGGAGGCGATAGGCATTATCAGGACAGGATTGTATTCCTAACAGCCCAATAGCACCTTCTTTCAATGTGACTAGGTTTCAGTGTGAGGATGTGACCGTTCGCTTCCCAGCTTATGGCTGCCTCTGCTGCTTAGCCAAAGTCCTTAGCCTAAGAACAGGGCCTCAGACTGTCACAGTAGGAGAAGACTCTTACACCGGCAGATGGTGATTTTGATACTTTCTTTTATACCTCTATAACTAGCCAAGTGATAAGAATACACCTAAATTCTTAGAGTATAGGCCTTTACAGACAGGCCTGAATATCTATATCCTAACAGTAAGTACAGCCTACGAGCCCGCTCCTGATCCTAGGAAGCGAGGGTCTGTCTACACTACAATCAGAGGTGTGATTGCAGCACATGTAGACAGACATAAGCTAGCTTTACTCTAGATGTCTTGGGTACCAATAACAGTGAAGCCACGGTGGAACAGGGTAGTCACCTGAGTACATTACAAGGATCACTGGTGGACTTGTACTTGGGTGGCTAGCCCAGACTGCTGCAGCTTCACTGCTAATGGTACCCAAACCCAAGCCAGCAAGGTAAAAGCTAGCTCGGGTATGTTTATATGTGCTACAATCACGCCTCCAGTTGCGGTGTAAGTCATACCCTTAGTGACAGAACTCTTACCGACATCAATGGTGCAGGATTGAAGCCTTGAGTGATGCAGCTAGTGTGTAGATACTGAGAAGGGGAGGAATTGAGGGAAAGTACAGTTACTTACCCTATAGTAATTGAGGTTGTTCAAGATGTTGTAGTCAATGTGGATTCCATGTGCATGAGACCAGATTTCTTTTAATAGCTGTGTCTGCCAGGGCCGCACATATATCCTGTGCCTCCTTGTACTCCCATAGAGGGGTCATGGCCCTCCCTCAGTTCCTTTGCAATTCAAAGCCCATTTAGCTGAGGACTCTGAAAAGCGGGGATGAAGGGTGAGTCATGGGATTCACACTGACTACAACATCTCAAAGAGCCACAGTTACTGTTTGGTAAGTAATTGTACTTTCTTCTTCTAATAAGAATATAGCAGTAGGGATATATTACCGACCACCTGACCAGGATGGTTATAGTGACTGTGAAATGCTCGGGGAGATTAGAGAGGCTATTCAAATTAAAAACTCAGTAATAATAATAATGGGGGATTTCAACTATCCCCATATTGACTGAATACATGTCATCTTGGGATGGGATGCAGAGATAACGTTTCTTGACACCTTAAACGACTGCTTCTTGGAGCCGCTAGTCCTGAAACTCACAAGAGGAGAGGCAATTCTTGATTTAGGCCTAAGTGGAGCACAGGATCTGGTCCAAGAGGTGAATATAGCTGGACCCCTTGGTAATAGTGACCATAATATAATTAAATTTAACATCCCTGTGGCAGGGAAAACACCACAGCAGCCCAACACTGTAGCATTTAATTTCAGAAAGGGGGACTAAACAAAAATAAGGAGGTTAGTGAAACAGAAATTAAAGGTACGGCACCAAAAGTGAAATCCCTGCAAGCTGCATGGAAACTCTTTAAAGACTGCATAACAGAGGCTCAACTTAAATGTCCACCCCAAATTAAAAAACATAGTAAGAGAACCAAAAAAGTGCCACCGTGGCTGAACAACAAAGTAAAAGAAGCAGTGAGAGGTAAAAAGGCTTCCTTTTCAAAAGTGAGGAAAATAGAAAGGAACATAAACTCTGGCAGATGAGGCATAAAAATATCATTAGGACAGCCAAAAATGAATTTGAAGAACAATGAGCCAAAGACACCAAAAGTAACAGCAAATTTTTTGTTAAGTACATCAGAAGCAGGAAGCTGCTAAACAACCAGTGGGGCCCCTGGACGATGGAGACGCTAAAGGAGCACTCAAATGAGAAAAGGCCATTGCAGTCCTGGTGACTAATCACTGTTTAGTTTATCTATTTGTTCTGGTGACAAATCAGTGTTTAGTTTATCAATTTGTTCCAAAACCTCCTCTAATGACACCTCAATCTGGGGCAGTTCCTCAGATTTGTCACCTAAAAAGAATGGCTCAGGTTTGGGAATCTCCCATCTGCCAGAGTTTATGTTCCTTTCTATTTTCCTCACTTTTGAAAAGGAAGCCTTTTTGCCTCTCACTGCTTCTTTTACTTTGTTGTTCAGCCACAGTGGCACTTTTTTGGTTCTCTTACTATGTTTTTTAATTTGGGGTGGACATTTAAGTTGAGCCTCTATTATGGTGTCTTTAAAGAGTTTCCATGCAGCTTGCAGGGATTTCACTTTTGGTGCCGTACCTTTAATTTCTGTTTCACTAACCTCCTTATTTTTGTTTAGTCCCCCTTTCTGAAATTAAATGCTACAGTGTTGGGCTGCTGTGGTGTTTTCCCTGCCACAGGGATGTTAAATTTAATTATATTATGGTCACTATTACCAAGGGGTCCAGCTATATTCACCTCTTGGACCAGATCCTGTGCTCCACTTAGGCCTAAATCAAGAATTGCCTCTCCTCTTGTGGGTTCCAGGACTAGCGGCTCCAAGAAGCAGTCATTTAAGGTGTCAAGAAACGTTATCTCTGCATCCCATCCCAAGATGACATGTATTCAGTCAATATGGAGATAGCTGAAATCCCCATTATTATTATAGAATTTTTAATCCGAATAGCCTCTCTAATCTCCCCGAGCATTTCACAGTCACTATGACCATCCTGGTCAGGTGGTCGGTAATATATCTCTACCGCTATATTCTTATTATTAGAGCATGGAATTACTATCCACAGAGATTCTATGGTACAGTTTGATTGATTTAAGATTTTTACTTCATTTGATTCATTTCTTTCACATATAGTACCACTCCTGCACCAGCATGACCTATTCTGTCCTTCCGATATACTTTGTACCCTGGTATTACTGTGTCCCATTGATTATCCTCATTCCGCCACATTTCAATATCCTCATTTAATATGAGGCACTCTAGTTCACCCATCTTATTATTTAGACTCCTAGCATCGGTATATAAGCACTTCCCATCCTTCCTGAATCAGCTCCCCCTTTCCCAAAAGTTTCCCCAGTTCCTAATAAATCTAAACCCCTCCTCACTACACCATCATCTTATCCACGCACTGAGACCTTGCAGTTCTGCCTGTCTAACTGGGCCTGCGCATGGAACTGGAAGAATTTCAGAGACGATTACCATGGAGGTCCTGAACTTCAATCTCTTATCTAGCAGCCTAAATTAGGTCTTCAGGACCTCTCTCCTATCCTTTCCTATATCTCTGGTATCAACATGTACCATGACCACCGGCTCCCCCACAGCACTACACATAAGTGTATCTAGATGTCTTGAGACATCCGCAACCTTCACAACAGGCAGGCAAGTCACCATGCGGTTCTCCCGGTCATCGCAAACCCAGCTCTCTATGTTTCTAATGATCGAATCACCATTACTAATACCTGTCTCTTCTTAATAACTGGACTTCCCTCCCTGGGAGAGGTATCCTCAGTGTGAGAGGATACCACAACATGATCTGGAAGAAGGGTCTCAACTATGGGATCGTTTCCCTCTGCCCCAGTTGGATGTTCTCCTTCCATGAGATTTCCATCCTCCTCAAGAGCACAGAGGCTGTCAGACCAGAGGTGGGACTGTTCTATTGTGTCCTGGAAAGTCTCTGTCTTCCTTAGCTCCTCCAGTTCAGCCACTCTGGTCTCCAAAGCCCGTACATGGTCTCTGAGGGCCAGGAGCTCCTTGCACCAAATGCACCCATAGGGCAGGTAATCATACATGCTGCATTGAGTGCAATAAATTGGATAGCCCCCACTCTGTTGCTGGACTTCTCTTTTAACTCCTGAAGCTCATTCCTTTGTTGTTCTTTGATTTTTTACCCAGGTATTTTTGGCTTTAACTTTAAAGAATGTTAAGTGTATCTAGCTCCCCTCACACTCCTCCCTCTCAAAACTCCTCTGTTAGCCACTCCTGTTTGCTAGCTCCTCTGGTCGCTTAGGAGCAGGCATTTTAAAGCCCGGGTCTCCCTGAGCAGCCCTGACCCTGGTTAAGGCTTGATGGGTGCTAAAGGGCTTAGAGATCAAAGCCTCGTTAAGAAGCTCTCAGCCTTGCCTAGCAGGCCACTAGGCTCAGCCCACGGTCCCCCAAACAATCCATCGAGGGATCATTGTAAGGATCAGGATTGGTTTCCATTGTGATCCCTGCAATCCACCAAGCTGCAAGGAAACTCCCTTCTAAGAGCAGCTGAAAACAATTAGCTCAGTTTCCAGAGTTGTGTCTGATTGAGATCTGGCAGACAAATCTGAATACGTCTTCATCCCTTGCCTGGCTTGTGTGAAATAGAAGCAGATGATTAATGCCAATGGGATTGAGTTAATCTAACGTTTAATGCACTAAACTACACTTACATCTACTGGAAAAATAGGGGAAGGACAATGTAGCAGTGCAGTGTGAAACATCTGCCTCAGGGGGGAGGGATAGCTCAGTGGTTTGAGCATTGGCCTGATAAACCCAGGGTTGTGAGTTCAATCCTTGAGGGGGCCATTTAGGGATCGGGGCTAAAATTGGGGATTGGTCCTGCTTCAAGCAGGGGTTTGGACTAGATGACCTCCAGAGGTCCTTTCCAACCCTGATATTCTATGATTCTATGATCACACTACAGGTTGTGATCACAACATAACACAAGGTGAATTTTCAGAGAAGACAATACAATCAGAAGACTTGTCTAAGCCTGGTTTCAGAGTAACAGCCGTGTTAGTCAGTATTTGCAAAAAGAAAAGGAGTACTTGTGGCACCTTAGAGACTAACAAATTTATTTGAGCATAAGCTTTCGTGAGCTACAGCCGATGAAGTGCGCTGTAGCTCACGAAAGCTTATGCTCAAATAAATTTGTTAGTCTCTAAGGTGCCACAAATGCTCCTTTTCTTTTTGTCTAAGCCTGTGATTGCTTTGATAATGAGGAAGTTTAGGTCAGTCAATGTGCCTTGCAGATGTTACCATGAACAATTCATTTGAAGATGTATTTCCATATGTAACACAATCCCCAAGGAGCAAAGAAACCGGAATACATTTTAAGGCTTTGGGGACTGCGGTTGACAGATTAAGATTCCATGTGTAAAAGGAAGATATTATGTATGTCAAATACTTTTCAGGTTGTGTAGCTGGGTGAATTACTTGGAAACAGCTAAACAGCAAAAGGAATTAAAATATTTCAGCTAGTGCTTAATGTAGCCAACAGTACATAATATATTGGAAAGGGGTGGGAAGGCAATGTGACAGGGTGGGGATGAAACATTCTCAGCATCTGATTTAATAGAACATGACAGAAATTCCTAGAGAAAACAACGGCAATGGAAAGTACTGAGCCCCCACTTTTGCATCCCTGTTCAGCCACTGTCACTCAGTCCTTTCTTTACCTTTGCTTTCTCAAAGTCCAAGTCCTTGCCGATGGTGGTGAGCAGGCGGCAAAGGCACTCCAGGGATTCTTCATCATGGTTCTTAAGCAGCTTCACCACACAGTCATGCATGATGGCCTCTGTCAGCATTTTAAGTTTGAAGAGTTCACCAATGAATTTGATGTTTCCGATGGATCTCCGTCGAGCCTTGTCCTTGGCCTCCTCCAGCTCCTCATGGAGTCGCGTCTTCTCCTCTTGCTGTAGAACAGAAAGGGGAATTCTAGAAAGCATGCAAATGGAAACCACACAGTAGCACATGCTTCTGAAAAGCTAGAGTTACTGCTGTTCACATTCCCAACCTCTTACTCCCCAAACTATGAAACATATAATCATAAGGGCTTCAGTTAATGCAAATAGCCTTTTTATGAAACCCAACCACAGCAACATAGGAAATCAAAATTTTCCAAAGCATCCACAGCAGTCGTATGATTTAGTTGGGGATTGGTCCTGCTTTGAGCAGGGGGTTGGACTAGATGACCTCCTGAGGTCTCTTCCAACCCTGATAGTCTATGATTCAGTCCTTCAAGATTGCCCTGGCTGGGATGATTTAGTTGGGGTTGGTCCTGCTTTGAGCAAGGGGTTGGACTAGATGACCTCCTGAGGTCTCCTTCAGCTCTAGTCTTCTATGATTGGACTATCAAAGATCACTGAGATTTTATGAAGAAACTCACAGTGGTAGAAGCTTCAAGTTCTTTTTGCTTCTTCTCAAAGACATCATCATCGGCTTTGTCTTTTTCAAATTCCTTCTGGCAACGATTCAGTAGCAACTTGCGGAAATTTACTGTGCTCCCAGGCTTGTCTGCCATAGGTACTTTCAGCTGTATCCAGTGGAAGAAAAACACAGGGAAAAGCACAATTAAACCTTGCCATACAAAGGATCTCAGCTATGCACTCTCAGTTACATTTTATTACATATTTTATAAACAGTAATAGCAGAGATTGCAAGGCTACTACAGTTAAGCATCTTGCCAGTGTTCTCATTAGACAACCATGTTTTTGATTAGACAATCATCTTGCCAGTGTTTTTCATTAGACAACCATCTTGCCAGTGTTTTCATTAGACAACAAAATTCAGATATGAAAATTTTCTCCATACTAAACCTTGTCTGACAACATCTTAGCGTAGAAGTAGATTATGGTTTCCCTACAAAGAATCCTGTTTATGATTCATGATTTTTTAAAAATAAGAACATTTTAAAATACAGATTTGTATTATGCGTTTCAGATTCCAGAGCTATGCCACAACAATATATATTATTGTTAATAAACATTCACAGAGCACTCTGTATGTATTGCCTATGTAACAGTACGTACACCATAGCTAAATCTTATCAGGTCCATGATTTGCAGGGTTCATTTCAGAAATGTGCCACTCTGGGGCAGTGCTCTACCAATGACAAAAACAGGGATCAACACTTGGAAAAATAAGGGTCATTCCCCAAATGTTACGGGTAAATGTTTCTTACCTTAAGATTGGTGATTCGGCCCTCCCCTATCTCGCCTGAAACTTTCTGATGCCTGAAATGGCTTTTCTGGAGGCAGTGCTTCTTGTCTGTGAGTGACAAGAGGTGCTATTTCTGGTAGGATTAGTTCTCTCCATCACTACCTCTTCTTCTCTGTTTTCCCTCCTCTTCTCTACTTCTACCCCTCTTTTCTCCACCCTCAATCTCCATTTTTCCTTTCATTTTTAAAGTACCTATTGTGTTAGATATCGTAACAGGTCTAATGACTGACACTAGTAGGGTGACTGATGTCTAACATAAGGAAAATCTCACTTTTACTGCCAATAGCATGGCCAGCAATCCTCGACTGTATTATTTGTCATGGTGCACCATTAGGATAAAAATCACTCAAGTTCTATGTAGAATTGGAATTATCTGGCCAGGGCACAATCCTGTGGCCTGAAATGAACTCTGGATCTGATGAGGTCAATTCCAAAAAGGCATTAAATTCTATCATAAATCAGTAATAGTTCTTTAATCTGCATGTCCATTTCAAGATGGCATTTGCACCATTCTGTTACTGAATCACTACTGGAGTGGTTATGAAGTATCACATTGATGAACTGTGTACCTGTTTTCATGACAGTCACTGCAGTAATGAGTCAGGATACCTACTTTTTAGTTTAAAATGTGCCTCGATACAGATTTACACGATACACATCAAAGCCTTCTCTCTATCAAATAAATAAACAGCTTTAAAAAGTTTGTGTAAATATGCTTTTACATAATACATCATAAACACTGCAAAAAGCCACTATAAGTGTAACTGAGAACACAGTTGGGACTACAAAACCATGAGGCTCAAGATAAAAAAAAGTGGATTGATTGTCAGAGCCCAGGGTCAGTTTGTGGGGCTGGAATGTAGAAATTGCCTCAGCTTTCTACTCGCAAACTGAACAAATTTGCTCTGGAAATCAGTGACACAACTTGAATCTGGAATCCTGTTTTTATGGAAAAAGAAAAGGAGTACTTGTGGCACCTTAGAGACTAACCAATTTATTTGAGCATAAGCTTTCGTGAGCTACAGCTCACTTCATCGGAAGTGAGCTGTAGCTCACGAAAGCTTATGCTCAAATAAATTGGTTAGTCTCTAAGGTGCCACAAGTACTCCTTTTCTTTTTGCGAATACAGACTAACACGGCTGTTACTCTGAAACCTGTTTTTATGGAGCTACTTTTAGGACTGAACTGCAATTTAATCACCAAATTTTCAAAGGTGCTCAGCACCCAATAGCTACAAATCTGGACCTCAGTTTAACATCACTCCTAGTCAATTTCACTCTGGGTTTTCTGGGTGCATGTGTGGCCAATATATACATGTAAACACAATTTTGTAATATAAGATTTTCTCAGCTACACTAAGAAGTTCAATAAAAATACTAAAGGGTATAATTCTGCCCTGGATGTGTTTACATAATTCCCATTTTAGTCCATGGGAATGATGTCCAGCAAGGGGAGAACTTACCCACAGGAAACTCCTGATTGACTTTTGCCACTCTTACCGTTACAAGACATCTACACATATTTGCATAAGCCACAGAGAAGCTGGGCTCATCGATGGCTTTCTCAAAGACCAGGTCAATGACTCCTTTTAGCCTCTCTTCTGTGTCTACAGTCAGGTCTGTTACTTGCTTCATTAGCTGATTGAACATCTGTGGTGTCAATTTGTTTAAGATACTTCGTACCTTGCGGAACAACTCCTAAACATGTCAGTAAAAACAACAATAAGTGCAGAGCACAAACACAGCAAGATTATAGGAGGTGATCTGAATAATAAACTGGTATGCATTTTAAAGGTGAACAGAAAAACTTTTAAAAGGAGTTTTTAAGATGCCAAGTCACTAACAGAATGTATGTCCAGAACTGATCAGACATACATACCGTGAAACCCCCAGACAAGTCCTTAAACACAGTCCTATCTACTCCGCATCAAAATTGTATTAATTATTACTCACAAACAGAGGTTTCCTATTATTGGAATTGCAATCTGCAGTGCTTTGAAACTATGAGTGATTTTCACTGTACTTGACAATTAATAGAATTTCACTATATCCCCATTCCAGTGGAGGCAGGCTCCACTGTACATTTTATAACAAAATACTTGAAAGTCAGTTCTGCCGCCACTTACCCACAAGATGGATTTTGTGGATCTCTCCTGTAACAGTTGATAACTTCACCTGTATCTAAAGGACCAGGAAGTGCAGGAACATGCACCTCTCTCAGTTTTCTAAGGTAAAAAGCTTTTCAGTTCACCTTTAATATTAACTCATCTATGGATTAACAGCAATAGAAGAAGAGGGGCAACCCTTTCTAAAGTGTCTATGTGATTCAGAAGTAACATAGGCAGTTAGGAACCAAAGTCTCATTGACTTTTAGTGACACAGGCTCCTAAATGCCTAAGTCACTTTTGAAAATAGGACTTGGGCACTTGAAATTTTTTTTATCTGGAATAACTTCAGAAGCAGTCATTTATGTTCTATAGTTAAGTTTAACTTGAAGAAGCTTTGTTTTTTTTTATCAATAGAGGTAACAAGCTTTTACTATATTTACTCTAAGACAGATAATTTTATATTCATTTGGTCAAGTTTGTATTTGTCAACTGGAACAAAATTCCACTGTACTCCAAAAATATTCCGCTGTGGTTATCCCATGAAAGAGCATGAAAGAGCGGAGGGAGAGAAACCTACAGAGAAAGTCTGAGATACAGCAGTGTGGGCATGGGCGGGTCTTTGCTAAAGGGAAATCTACAGAAGAATCTTAGTGCCGCTCAGGCTCAGTACAGAAATACATTCTACAATGGGATGAAAAGGAAGTTCTGTGCTACACTGAAAGTTGGAGGTTGTTTATTTTTAAGGGGAAGGCAGAAATATTCAAGTAAAATAGTTGCATAAAAATAATCTTGGTAGAGAGGTAGTAGGTTGTCTGGTATTCCCTGTCTTCACTCTCTTTATATATGAAGTGACCCAATTTTAACTCTGAATAAGAGTAAAACAAAAAAATAAAGTCAGATCTGAACTGTGACTCAAACTGGACAGCAGTGCTGCTAGGGTTATTGTCCAGACAAGAGTATCACAGCAGCAAGAAGAAACTACCATCGTTCCAGTGTTAATAGAATGAAATGTTAGTGTCTATTGAGGATTCAATTAACTGTGTGTAAGACCACTCCAGAAGTTCACTGGCATTCACAAAGTGTGTTGAGACTGTTCTCACCTGGGTTTTTATATTTTCTGGGTCCTCAGCCTGGCTGTCTCTTTTCAGGCTTGGCTTCCAGGCATTTTCTGCTTTCTTCAGGTGGACATCTTCTTTCACACATACAGTGATGATCTTCCTGGGCTCCCTCCTCTGGCTTTGCTGTGATCTTCTTGGTCCAACATTCAACAACTAGGACAAAAAAATTCTTTATTATATCCCCTTTAATACTCACGGCTCACAATACATGCTCCAGTACTCAAGTAATAGCTGTGGGTGACAATACAATCAATCAACAGTTCACCCTGCTACTGTTATGAATTCCTCTCAGACAGTAAACTGGTCTAGCTTCCAGCTTGGTATCTGCGCAATGCAGATTAAAGGGACAAATAGAAGACACTCTTCCCTCTGTCAGCCATCATCACAACTGAAATAGGATGGCTGCTACCTATCAATCAGAACCTCTTCAATCCCACCACACTGCTTAAGCTCTGTGGAACTGATTCCCAGCCCTGGTCTACACTACGAGTTTAGGTCGAATTTAGCAGCGTTAGATCGATTTAATCCTGCACCCATCCACACAACAAAGCCATTTTTGTCTACTTAATGGGCTCTTAAAATTGATTTCTGTACTCCTCCCCGTCGAGGGGATTACGCTGAAATCGACATAGCCAGGTCGAATTTGGGGTAGTGGGGATGCAATTAGATGGTTATTGGCCTCCGGGAGCTATCCCAGAGTGCTCCATTGTGACCACTCTGGACAGCACTCTCAACTCGGATGCACTGGCCACGTAGACAGGAAAAGCCCAGCAAACTTTTGAATTTCATTTCCTTTTTGGCCTCCGTGGCAAGCTGATCAGCACAAGTGACTGTGCAGATATCATCAGCAGAGGTGACCATGGAGTCGCAGAATCGCAAAAGAGCTGTATAGGGAGACGAATCCGTGCTATCAGAACTCCGTTCCAAAAGACGAAATGCCAAAATATTTGCAAAAATCTCCAAGGGCATGAAGGACAGAGGCTATAACAGGGACCCGCAGCAGTGCCGCGTGAAACTTAGGGAGCTCAGGCAAACCTAACAAAAAAACAAAGAGGCAAACGCCCACTCGGGGTCAGATCCCCAGACATGCCGCTTCCCTTCTCCTGCAAGGGAGTCTCACGCAACAGGGATGAGGATTCTGGGGACAAGGAAGATGATGAGGAGGGGGAGGTTGAAGATAGCACATACCAGGCAAGTGGAGAAGCCGTTCTCCCAGACAGCCAGGAACTGTTTATCACCCTGGAGCCAATACCCTCCCAACCTGGGCTCCCAGGCCTTGAAGGCGGAGAAGGCACCTCTGGTGAGTGTACCTTTGTAAATATAATACATGGTTTAAAAGCAAGCGTGTTTAATGATTAATTTGCCCTGAAGACTTGGGATTCATTCGCAGTCAATACAGCTACTGGAAAAGTCTGTTAACGTGTCTGGGGATGGAGCGGAAATCCTCCAAGGATATCTCAATGAAGCTCTCCTGGAGGTACTCCCAAAGCCTTTGCAAAAGGTTTCTGGGGAGGGCAGCCTTATTGCGTCCTCCATGGTAGGACACTTTACCACGCCAGGCCAGTAGCACATAGTTTTGAATCACTGCATAAGAAAGCATGGCAGCATGCGGTCCCGGTGTTTCAAGCAACATCCATTCTTTATCTCTCTGTGTTATCCTAGGAGAGTGATATCATTCATGGTCACCTGGTTGAAACAGAGGAATTTTATTAAGGGGACATTCAGAGATGGCTGTTCCTGCTGGGCTGTTTGCCTGTGGCTGAAAAGAAATCATCTCCGCTGTAAGCCATGCAGTGGGGCAAGGGGTGAAGCCATCACCCCAGAGAATTGGGTACGGGGGGGGGGAGGTATAGTTGGGTTTGTGCTGCACGTTAACCTGAAAACGTCAGCTCCTCCTTTTAAATGGCCTTAAATGGCCTTTTAAATGGTCTTTTTCAATTTTACTCTCCCTTTTTTCCCTCCAGCAGCTGCAAATGTTTCAACGCTGCCACTAGCATCTCTGTCCCAGAGGCTAGTGCAGATAAGAAGGCAAAAAACACGCACTCGCGATGAAATGGTCTCTGAGCTCATGCAGTCCTCCTGCACTGAAAGAGCCTAGCAGAATGCATGGAGGCAGACAATGTCAGAGTCCAGGAAAGCACAAAATGAACGCGAGGAAAGGAGGGACACGCAAGAGGATAGATGGCTGGAGCAACAGGAGAGGTGGCGGCAGCGTGATGAGATGAGGCAGGATGCAATGCTGAGGCTACTGGAGGATCAAACTGATATGCTCCAGCATATGGTTGAGGTGCAGCAAAGGCACAGACTGTTACTGCAGCCCTTGTGTAATCAACCGCCCTCCTCCCCAAGTTCCATAGCCTCCTCACCCAGAAGCCCAAGAGCGTGGGGAGGGAGGGGGCGCGCGAGCAGCTCCGGGCACCCAACCACTCCACCCCAGAGGACTGCCCAAGCAACAGAAGGCTGGCATTCAATAAGTTTTGAAGTGCAGTGTGGCCTTGTCCTTCCCTCCTCCCTCCCCTGCCCCTAGGCTACCGTGGCAGTTATCCCCCATTTGTGTGACGAATTAATAAAGAATGGATGAATTTGAAACAACAATGACTTTATTGCCTCTGCAAGTGGTGATCAAAGGGGGGCGGGGAGGGTGCTTGGCTTACAGGGAAGTAGAGTGAACCAAGGGGGCAGGTTTTCATCAAGGAGAAACAAACAGAACGGTCACGCTGTAGCCTGGTCAGCCAGGAAACTGGTTTTCAAAGCTTCTCTGATGCGCAGTATGCCCTGGTGTGCTCTTCTAATTGCCCTGGTGTCTGACTGCGTGTAATCAGCAGCCAGGCGATTTGCCTCAACTTCGCACCCCGCCACGTACATTTCCCCCCTTACTCTCACAGATATTGTGGAGTGCACAGCAAGCAGTAATAACAGTGGGAATATTGGTTTCGCTGAGGTCTAACCGAGTCAGTAAACTGTGCCAGCGCGCTTTTAAATGTCCAAATGCACATTCTACCACCATTATGACAGGTTTCAGAGTAGCAGCTGTGTTAGTCTGTCTTCACAAAAAGAAAAGGAGGACTTGTGGCACCTTACAGACTAACCAATTTATTTGAGCATGAGCTTTCGTGAGCTACAGCTCTGATGAAGTGAGCTGTAGCTCACGAAAGCTTATGCTCAAATAAATTGGTTAGTCTCTAAGGTGCCACAAGTACTTCTTTTCTTTCTACCACCATTCTGCACTTGCTCAGCCTATAGTTTGAACAGCTCCTGACTACTGTCCAGGGTGCTTGTGTATGGATTCATGAGCCATGGCATTAAGGGGTAGGCTGGGTCCCCAAGGATAACTATAGGCATTTCAACATCCCCAATGGTTGTTTTCTGGTCTGGAAAGTAAGTCCCTTGCTGCATCTGTTCATACAGACCAGAGTTCCTGAAGATGCGAGCGTCATGTACTTTTCCCGGCCATCCCATGTTGATGTTGGTGAAACGTCCCTTGTGATCCACCAGTGCTTGCAGCACCACTGAAAAGTACCCCTTTCGGTTTATGTACTGGCTGCCTTAGTGCTCCAGTCCCAAGATAGGGATATGCGTTCCGTCTATCGCCCCATCACAGTTAGGGAATCCCATTGCAGCAAAGCCATCCACTATGACCTGCACATTTCTCAGAGTCACTACCGTTGATAGCAGCAGCTCAGTGATTGCGTTGGCTACTTGGATCACAGAAGCCCCCACAGTAGATTTGCCCACTCCAAATTGATTCCCAACTGACCAGTAGCTGTTTGGTGTTGCAAGCTTCCAGAGGGCTATCGCCACTTGCTTGTGAACTGTGAGGGCTGCTCTCATCTTGGTATTCTTGCGCTTCAGGGCAGGGGAAAGCAAGTCACAAAGTTCCATGAAAGTTCCCTTATGTATGCGAAAGTTTCGCAGCCACTGGGAATCATCCCAGACCTGCAACACTATGCAGTCCCGGGCCCAGAATCGTTTGCAGACTGGTTTCCCGGGCCCAGAATCGGCGTTCCATGGCATGAGCCTGCCCCATTATCACTAGGATGGCCAAATTGCCGTGGCCCGTGCTTTGAAAGAAGTCTGTGTCCATGTCCTCATCGGTCTTGTCACCACGTTGCCATCACCTCCTCGCCTGCTTATGCAGGTTCTGGTTCTGCATAAACTGCATGATAATGCGTGAGGTGTTTACAACGTTCATAACTGCTGCGGTGATTTGAGCGGGCTCCATGCTTGCCGTGGTATGGCGTCTGCAGGAGAGCTGAGTTGCAGGGGAAGCAGTGGTTGGAATACCAGTTGTGAAGACCTACCGCACCGTCTGCTACCAGGACACAACAGCTGAGTGGGCTGCACGCTTGGCGTGGTATGGCGAGACAAGAGCAGCCGAGCAGAGTTGCAGCGGAAGCGGTGGATGATGACGGTCATATGGAGGACCTGTGAGGTGGATTTATAGCACAAGGAGAGCAGAGTGGCAGTGGAAGTGGTCGTTCGATGATGATGGTTTGCAGCCCTACTGCACCATCTGCTGAAAGCAGTATGGCACCAGCACGGAAAAAAAGGTGCAAAATGATTGTCTGCCGTTGCTTTCACAGAGGGAGGGGCGACTGATGACATGTACCCAAAACCACCCTCGACAATGTTTTTGCCCCATCAGGTATTGGGAGCTCAACCCAGAATTCCAATGGGCGGTGGAGACTGTGGGAACTGTGGGATAGCTACCCACAGTGCAACGCTCTGAAAGTCGACACTAGCCTCGGTACTGTGGACACACTCCACTGACTTAATGCGCTTAGTGGGGACACACACAATCGACCGTATAAAATCGCTTTCTAAAAAATCGACTTCTATAAATTCCTCCTAATTTCGTAGTGTAAACATACCCCCAGTGTCCAACGGGAAGTTTTGAAAAATAGAGACTATTAAGATAGGAGGTCACAGTAAAAGCATGTTTTAGGACTAAGCAGAATCTTCCTGTCTATTTTAAACATGTAAGCTCAGGCTAGTAAATTATGTTTTTGGTAAAACTATTAGCCTATTACTGACGTTTCAACTGAATTTGGTTTTAAACAACAAAGCTATTTTTGAATTGCACATAGAAAGGAGGGGTCAATTCCCCTGAGGCTGAGTAATTCAAAACTGGTATGATTCAAATTTTCTCTAAACTTCACTGCTGGAGGAATGTAAATTTTTCTTTTGAATGATGGCACTTACCACCTCCCACAAAGTAGGCAGAGTGGGACAGTTTAGCCTATTCAAAACCACACATGAAGAATGCTGACGGTACAGTAGAGAAAGATCATTTGTATTGGCAAAAGGGTATAACACACACGCCGCGCCAGAGTGACCTTTGGTCTCTGGTTTAAACACTAAATGTACTGAATAGTGCACTAACTTGTATATCTCTGAGTGTGCTTGATATGTTTGTCAACAAACAGTTCTTTAATGCTTGTTAACAAAACATATTTGACATCTTTTCTGTGCTGTATACAACTTTTACACACAATTTTGGACACTTCAAAAGCCAGTCTCTGTTTGACTAAGTGATTAATCCACATTGTTGAAGCAAAATCATCTGAGATATTCAAATGGCTAAACTGATTACATGAAAAAAATGCTTGTGGGCTGATGCCCTGCATGCCAAGTTTCAGCCTAAAACACATTTTTGCCAGAGTTAGACAACCCCTGAGTATAGGTGCTTATAATAGGAATGTTAAACATTTCACTTTGACAGCATAAATGCTTGCTGCTGATAAAAGAACATCACAACATACTAATGGTCACTACTGGAGTTTAGTTTGGCTTTCATTAAGTGATAATGCCAATGGAATGAAATGTTGTCACAGGATAATGATCTCAAGCACTTACATCCTTCATAGAATCATAGAATATCAGGGTTAGAAGGGACCTCAGGAGGTCATCTAGTCCAACCCCCTGCTCAAAAGCAGGACCCATACCCAATTAAATCATCCCAGCCAGAGCTTTGTCAAGCCTGACCTTAAAAACTTCTAAGGAAGGAGATTCCACCACCTCCCTAGGTAACGCATTCCAGTGTTTCACCACCCTCCTAGTGAAAAAGTTTTTCCTAATATCCAACCTAAATCTCCCCCACTGCAACTTGAGACCATTACTCCTTGTCCTGTCCTCTTCCACCACTAAGAATAGTCTAGAACCATCCTCTCTGGAACTACCTCTCAGGTAGTTGAAAGCAGCTATCAAATCCCTCCTCATTCTTCTCTTCTGCAGACTAAACAATCCCAGTTCCCTCAGCCTCTCCTCATAACTCATATGTTCCAGACCCCTAATCATTCTTGTTGCCCTTCGCTGGACTCTCTCCAATTTATCCACATCCTTCTTGTAGTGTGGGGCCCAAAACTGGACACAGTACTCCAGATGAGGCCTCACCAATGTCGAATAGAGGGGGACGATCACGTCCCTCGATCTGCTCACTATGCCCCTACTTATACATTCCAAAATGCCACTGGCCTTCTTGGCAACAAGGACACACTGCTGGCTCATATCCAGCTTCTCGTCCACTGTCACCCCTAGGTCCTTTTCCACAGAACTGCTGCCTAGCCATTCGGTCCCTAGTCTGTAGCTGTGCATTGGGTTCTTCCGTCCTAAGTGCAGGACCCTGCACTTATCCTTATTGAACCTCATCAGATTTCTTTTGGCCCAATCCTCCAATTTGTCTAGGTCCCTCTGTATCCTATCCCTGCCCTCCAGCGTATCTACCACTCCTCCCAGTTTAGTATCATCCGCAAATTTGCTGAGAGTGCAATCCACACCATCCTCCAGATCATTTATGAAGATATTGAACAAAACCGGCCCCAGGACCGACACCTGGGGCACTCCACTTGACACCGGCTGCCAACTAGACATGGAACCATTGATCACTACCCGTTGAGCCCAACAATCTAGCCAACTTTCTACCCACCTTATAGTGCATTCATCCAGCCCATACTTCCTTAACTTGCTGACAAGGCAAGCCATGACAAAACACTGAAAGAGTTATGTGGTAAAGAGGGTTTGTGTACCAACCTACTAGCCTTTCACGTATGAAGACACTTTCAAATCTAATTGCAAGACACGTATAAACGAATCTAACAGTCTCATCCTAGTTCCCATTTGTGCACACCATAAAAGCCACATAATTGCACAAGTAAATCCATATCACTGACAAGATTAGCAGATCCGTATTACAGTGTATTGGCAGACAACTGTGTGGAAATTTATACAGCACTTGCTTGCACTATGCCTTGTTGAAATCCATGCCATCAGTCACTTCAGTTCCATGACTACTGAAAATTCACTCACCATTTTCATTCAAAACATGCTCGCTCTGGTTTGATGCTGGTGTGATATAACAAAATCTGCTTGGAGCCCGATCAGTTTATAACCAATATTACAAAGTACCTATTCCAGGCTCTAAGTGCCTTTGCAAATGTACAACCACATAAGACAGAAACTTTCCTTCATACTAAAACCAGAAAACAGCCACCTACACACAAAATCAAACCCAAACACTATCTGCTTCAGCCATAAACACCAGCCCATATCATGCCTCATCCTTTTGAAAAAACTAAGGCTTGGTCTACACGCGGTATAACCATGTTGCTCAGGGGTGTGGATTTTATGTCAGTATAACTTCGTCACTCAGGAGTGTAGAAAATACATATCCTTGAGCGACGGAGTTCTAAATCCTTGGCCCCTGGAGTAGAGAGCGCTATGTTGATGAGAGGACTTCTCCTGTCGACACAGCTACTGCCTCTCAGGGAGGTGGAGTACCTTCCCTGTTGGCGTAGGTAGCATCTTCAGTAAGCACTACAGTGGCTCTGCTGCAGCACTGTAAATGTAGAAAAGCCTTAAGTAAAGAAAACAGTTTGCAGAGTGCCCTGAAAGTAAACAGATTTGGGCCTCTTGCTAAATTGAGGGCCCTCCATGGAAAACAGCTTGCCAGAAGCCCCCTCTCTTTTACACCAACTGGGTTTCAGCTTGAGGGACCCTTCATTAACTGCAGCTGTGCCAGTAAAGCATGGGGAGAGAGGTATCAAATAGGCAAGTACCAAAACATTTAGGGTTTATAGACACCTACAGTAACTCCTCGCTTAATGTAGTTATGTTCCTGAAAAATGCTACATTAAGCAAAACAATGTTAAGCAAATCCAATTTCCCCATAAGAATTAATGTAAATAGGAGGGGTTAGGTTCCAGGGAATTTTTTTTTTGCCAGACAAAAGACTATACACACACAGAGAGTATAAGTTTTAAACAAACAATTTAATACTGTACACAGCAATGATGATTGTGAAGCTTAGTTGAGGTGGTAGAGTCAGAGGGTGGGATATTTCCCAGGGGATGCCTTACTGCTAAATGATGAACTAGCACTCAGCTGAGCCCTCAAGGGTTAACACATTCTTATTGATGTAGCCTCACACTCTACAAGGCAGCATGAATGGGGGGAGGGGAGACCGCGTGGCAGAGAGAGACAGAGACATACACCATGTATGTGTGTGAGAAAGAGAGAGACAGACACAGACCGTGTGTGTGTGTGTGAGAGAGACACACACACACACCATGTGTGTGAGAGATAGATGCACATTGCCCCTTTCAGTACGCTGACCCCATGCTAAGTAAACTGCCTTTTTAAGTATATCAGCAAGTTGAGACAGCAGCTGCTGCCAGCAAGTTCCCTCCATCCTGAGCTCTGGCGTGTTCCCGCCTGCTCTGTGGAGAAGGGGTACAGGAGCGTGGGACAGAAGCGGGGGGAGAGGGACACCCTGACATTAGCACTTCTCTTCCCCCCCTTCTGCACAGCAAGCAGGAGGCTCCCGGGAGCAGCTCCAAGGCAGAGGGCAGGAGCAGCAGAGGGCAGTGGGGGGAGGGACAGCCGAACTGCCTGGCAATTGATAGCCTGATGGGCAGCTGCCGCACAGGGAACTTAGGGGAGCTGATAGTGGGGCTACTGGTCCACCCTGGTTCAAGCTTGCACCAGCTCCAACGGGCTGCTCTTTCTGCAAGCAGCGGACAAAGCAGGCGGCTGCCAAACATTATAAGGGAGCACTGTGCAACTTTAAATGAGCATGTTCTCTAATAGATCAGCAACGTAACAATGAAACAATGTTAACCGCGACAACATTAAGTGAGGAGTTACTGTACTGAAATATAAGAACATGTCAAGTCAATGCATTTGTTATTAAAGCAGGTTACATTAATCCTAGGGCAGTGATTTATTTCTGTTATATTAAATGGCTGAGGTAGAATTCATTATTTCGCCTAATGGGCATTGGTGCCACAGTGGCAAATGTTGACTAGACCAGTGCAGTCTTTTTGAAACCGGTTTGGTTTACAGACCTTCAATACATCAAAGCAGCTAATCCAGAAAAGTAGTTTTTTTAAAAGAATAATATCTATATTTATGAATAAACTGATTTCAAATTGGCTGAATATTTGTGGTTGGCTTTTAAAATACCTATCAGTGAACAGTAGTCTGTTTGGAATGATTTATATTAAAAATAATATATTATAAGCTTTTTGCAGCAGGAACTGAATATTGGTCTGTGTTTGTGGTGCCTAACACAATGGGGGCCTGGCCCCTGCCTGGGGCTCCTCATTGCTACCACTATTACCACTACTAAATTACTACTACTATTAGTAATCATTAATTATATAGCACCTTCAATAATAATGCTATCACTTTACACTTCTATAACACCTTCCATCCAAGGATCTCAAAAGTGTCTAACGAACTCACCACGCACCCTCCTTACAGCTGGGGAAAACTCTAAAGGACTTGTCAGGTGAGTCAGAAGCACAGCAGGGAACTCATGAATAGTAAAATGGGTCCCTAGTGTTTTCTTTCTGGTTTAGATTCCCTTCTTAGAATATCATCAAACTAATCCAAATCCCTCAGAAACATCCAGGAAACCAAAGAAGGCTAACTGCTCCTCTTTATGCTCATCTGGGTACATTTTTCTCTTCGTACACAAGTAGGCCTTATTTGTTTCTATATTTTTCAGTTTTCATCTGTACCATAAATATCTCTCTTGGTTCTATTTTGAGTAACTCTGAATTATCCCTCCATGTTGTTTTGTTTGAAATTTGCTATTTCTGAAATGACAGACAGAAAGCCAAAAGAAGCAAAGAAAGAACGTTGTCATGTGTTGAAAGCTTATTAACTCTGAGCTGCTTGACATCATTTTGAGAGTAGGGATTAGGTGGTGGGCTTCAGTGGTTTATGGGCGTGGCATGTGTAAAAGTGAAATGACGAGAGTGGACATATAATGCCAAAACAGATGTTGGTGCATTTTACAAGAGGATAACATTTGATTTTTCTAGGCTGAAATCCCTCTTATCCTACAATGAATAATATTATAGGATAGCAGGTTTGTTAAATACTGTTACCTTTAAAACCTACCCTAAAAATGCACAGTAAGAAACTACTCTTTACAGGCATAAATGTAAAATGTATGTTATGTGCTGAATGCTCCAAATGAACGGGGTAAGCAGGACTTACCTTGTCTCCCCCTTTCCACAGGTCTGCAAAGTGCACACCCCTCGCAGATCCCGCTCAGGCCAACGTCCCAGCATGCCCTCTACTGGTGATGTCCCACCCACCACTGAAGAGACTGCCTAGAGGGGTACAATGCAAGTCTTGTTTCGTTTTTTTTTGTTTTTTACAGTATTGCATCTTTTTGTAAAGTTTTCTGTTAATTTTATTCTCTGTAAACAATACAATTATGAAAAAGAAAACTTTACAGAAAGGTGCAAAAACTGGGGTGGGGATGGGGAGAAGGAGGGATTTGTCTTACCCCTATCGGCAGGTTCCTCAATGGTGGGTGAGATGAGACCAACAGAGGGCATGCTGGGGTGCCACACCGAGCCACAGAAGGCAATCCGGGGTTGTTCTGCACTTTGCAGGCCTGCTGAAAGAGAAAGAGCCATGTTTAAATTACTAAAATGTTGAGTGTCTACTTTACTGTTTGAGACA
Source organism: Lepidochelys kempii (assembly GCF_965140285.1). Classification (NCBI taxonomy): domain Eukaryota; kingdom Metazoa; phylum Chordata; order Testudines; family Cheloniidae; genus Lepidochelys; species Lepidochelys kempii. The sequence goes on from NC_136397.1 coordinate 1,400,644, forward strand.
TTCAGCACATAGAATCATAGAATATCAGGGTTGGAAGGGACCCCAGAAGGTCATCTAGTCCAACCCCCTGCTCAAAGCAGGACCAATTCCCAGTTAAATCATCCCAGCCAGGGCTTTGTCAAGCCTGACCTTAAAAACCTCTAAGGAAGGAGATTCTACCACCTCCCTCGGTAACGCATTCCAGTGTTTCACTACCCTCTTAGTGAAAAAGTTTTTCCTAATATCCAATCTAAACCTCCCCCACTGCAACTTGAGACCATTACTCCTCGTTCTGTCATCTGCTACCATTGAGAACAGTCTAGAGCCATCCTCTTTGGAACCCCCTTTCAGGTAGTTGAAAGCAGCTACCAAATCCCCCCTCATTCTTCTCTTCTGCAGGCTAAACAAGCCCAGCTCCCTCAGCCTCTCCTCATAACTCATGTGTTCCAGTCCCCTAATCATTTTTGTTGCCCTTCGCTGGACTCTCTCCAATTTATCCACATCCTTCTTGAAGTGTGGGGCCCAAAACTGGACACAGTACTCCAGATGAGGCCTCACCAATGTCGAATAGAGGGGAACGATCACATCCCTCGATCTGCTCGCTATGCCCCTTCTTATACATCCCAAAATGCCATTGGCCTTCTTGGCAACAAGGGCACACTGCTGACTCATATCCAGCTTCTCATCCACTGTCACCCCTAGGTCCTTTTCCGCAGAACTGCTGCCTAGCCATTCGGTCCCTAGTCTGTAGCTGTGCATTGGGTTCTTCCGTCCTAAGTGCAGGACCCTGCACTTATCCTTACTGAACCTCATCAGATTTCTTTTGGCCCAATCCTCCAATTTGTCTAGGTCCTTCTGTATCCTATCCCTCCCCTCCAGCGTATCTACCACTCCTCCCAGTTTAGTATCATCCGCAAATTTGCTGAGAGTGCAATCCACACCATCCTCCAGATCATTTATGAAGATATTGAACAAAACTGGCCCCAGGACCGACCCTTGGGGTACTCCACTTCATACCGGCTGCCAACTAGACATGGAGCCATTGATCACTACCCGTTGAGCCCGACAATCTAGCCAGCTTTCTACCCACCTTGTAGTGCATTCATCCAGCCCATACTTCCTTAACTTGCTGACAAGAATACTGTGGGAGACCGTGTCAAAAGCTTTGCTAAAGTCAAGAAACAATACATCCACTGCTTTCCCTTCATCCACAGAACCAGTAATCTCATCATAAAAGGCGATTAGATAAGAAGGCCATTACTTACTGTAACTGGAGGTTCTTTGAGATGTGTGGTCCCTATCTGGATTCCACTGGGGATTATGCATGCACACAGTGCCTTTGGATTCAGAGAATTTGAAAGTAGCGTCTGTTGGCCTGCGCATGCACCTTGACTTGCCTTGTACTTCTGTCAGAGGCAATAAAGGGCGGGGTGGACCAACCACATCTCCAGTTCCTTCTCTACCACAAATCTGACAAATACGCAGCAGAAGGGAAGGAGGGTGGGACTAGAATACAGATAGGGACCATGCATCTCAAAAAACCTCCAGTTACAGGTAAGTAACCTCCTCTTCTTTGAGTGATGGTCCCTCTTGTATTGCCGAGGGTGATTAACAAGCAGTACCTAAGATGGAGGAGGGAGCGACGATGAGGATAGAATGGTCATGTGGAGAACTGCCATGCCAAAGGAGGCATCTGACGCTGAGTCCTGTACAGAATTCCACGTGGCTCTACGTATGTCTATGAGGGGCACATCCTGAAGGGAGGCTGTGGTTCACACCTGAGCTATCGTGGCCCGCACCCCTGTGGTGGGGAGGCTGGCCTGTCAGCTGGTAGCGGAGTTTAATGCAACCCAAAATCCATTTGGAGATTCTTTGGGTGGAGATGACATGTCTGCTGAGTCTCGCTGGCACTGCAACAAACAGTCTAGGGGACTTCCTGATTGATTTAGTGCTTTGCAGGTAGAAGGTCAGAGCTTGTTGGACATTGAGGGAGTGGAGTCAACGTTCTTCTGCAGGTGCGTGTGGTTCCGGGAAGAAAATAGGTAAGTGAATGGATTGATTAATGTGTAACCTGGAGACCACCTTTGGTAAAAATTTTGGGTGTAGACATAGAAAGACTTTATCATTGTGGAAAACTTTGAAAGGTGGGTCTGCCCTCATAGCTCCGAGTTCGCTGTCCTTTCTTGTGGAAGCGATAGCAACAAGGAAGGGGACTTTTATGGAAAGAAAAGACATGGAGCACGATGCTAATGGGGCTCAAAGGGAGGCTTTGTTAGCACGGAGAGAATTAGATTCAGGTCCCATTGTGTTGCGATCGCTTGAATGGGTGGGAAGGTTCCGATGAGCCCTTTCCAAAATCTAGTGATTAGTGGATATGTAAAGACGGAGTACCCTTCCACTGGAGGTTGGAATGCACTAATTAGCGCCTGGTCGACTGTCAAAGAGCTGAAGATGAGACCTGATCACTTTAATGAATGTCTAGGATGAGGACAATCTCTGCCAATTCTGGTAAAACTCCTTTTTGTTAAACCAAGATGAGAAACATCTCTACTTGGCTTGGTAACATTACTGAATGGAGTCTTTCCCACTGCTGGAGAGAATGTTTTGCACAGTTGAAGAGCACATCCATTCTAAAGCAGATGCCCATCCAAATACCATGCTCTGTGGTGGAGCGCATGTGGACTGGGATGCCTGAACTCGCCATTGAACTGGGTCAGCAGATCAGGGAAGTTGGAGATGGGAATTGGTGGGCAGGAAGACACGTGGAGGAGATTGGGAAACTAGAATTGTCTGGGCCTGCAGGTGATGATCAGAATGATTGTCACTCTGTCTTGTCGGATTATGTGAAGCACTCAAGGCAGGAGCGGTAATGGAGGGAGGACATAGCTGAGTTGGTCTGAACAGGAGAGTAGGAGAGTGTTGCCCTTGAAGTAGTGGTTGAGGGTTCCCCTGGAGCGGTATGTGGTGCACTGGCTGTTCTCCCATAGGTCTCCGGTCGGGGACCACAACTGGCAAAAATATTGTGTACTACTAAGTCATGAAGCCCCACTCGTGGTCGATTGCAAAATGTCTGCTGAGCGAGTCTGCGAGTACATTCTGTGTCCCCAGAAGATAGGCTGTGGACAAGAGGATCTGGTGATTGATGCACCTGTTCCAGAGATTGACTGCCTCATTCCCCTGTTTCTTGATATAGAAAACAGTGGTGTTGTCTGACATGATGAGAACATGATGGGAGTGAATGAATGGAAGGAAAGATTTGCATGCCTTTCTTACAGCTCGGAGTCCTGAAATATTTATGTGCATCCTGAATTCTCTGGGAGTCCATGTTCCTTGTGTCATGTGATCATCCATGTGAGCTCCTCAGCCCACCAGGGAAGTATTACGATTATCATCTTGTCTGGGGAGGAGGGAAGAAAGGAAATCCACATGGATACATGATGTGGGTCTGACCATCATTGGATGGATGAATTCACCTTGTCAGGGACTGTCAGCATGAAGTCCATGGAGTGACGGTTTGGTGAGTAAATGGGCCCATATCTGAAGGTAGCAGAGGTGAAGTCACTTGAAAGGGGTCACGTAGGCACATAAAGCCATGTGACGAAAGGAGGGAGGGACAGCCAAGTCCTGGCCGGTACATAAGGATTGCTCATGATGTGAGTTACGATGTCGCTCATTGTCTGAAATCTGTACCTGGGCAAGTAAAGTTGTGCTATCACTGGATTTATGGTAGCACAGATGAAGTGCAGAGACTGCATGGGATCGACTATCGATTTCTTGAAGTTGACACCGATTCCCAGGGAAGAAAGGAGGCTAACGAGATAACTGGCTCTGTGGATGAGGGGAAAGCAGTGGACATGTTGTTCCTTGACTTTAGCAAAGCTTTTGACACAGTCTCCCACAGTATTCTTGCCAGCAAGTTAAAGAAGTATGGGCTGGATGAATGGATTATAATGTGGATAGAAAGCTGGCTTGATTGTCGGGCTCAAAGGGTAGTGATCAATGGCTCCATATCTAGTTGGCAGCCGGTATCAAGTGGAGTGCCCCAAGGGTCGGTCCTCGGGCCGGTTTTGTTCAATATCTTCATTAATGATCTGGAGGATGGCATGGACTGCACCCTCAGCAAGTTTGCAGATGACACTAAACTTGGAAGAGAGACAGATACGCTGGAGGATAGGGATAGGATACAGTGGGACCTAGACAAATTAGAGGATTGGGCCAAAAGAAATCTGATGAGGTTCAACAAAGACAAGTGCAGAGTCCTGCACTTAGGATGGAAGAATCCCATGCACCGCTACAGACTAGGGACCGAATGGCTCGGCAGCAGTTCTGCAGAAAAGGACCTAGGGGTTACAGTGGACAAGAAGCTGGATATGAGTCAACAGTGTGCCCTTGTTGCCAAGAAGGCTAACGGAATTTTGGGCTGTATAAGTAGGAGCATTGCCAGCAGGTCAAGGGACATGATCATTCCCCTCTATTCGACATTGGTGAGGCCTCATCTGGAGTACTGTGTCCAGTTTTGGGCCCCACACTACAAGAAGGATGTGGAAAAATTGGAAAACGTCCAGCGGAGGGCAACAAAAATGATTAGGGGACTGGAACACATGATTTATGAGGAGAGGCTGAGAAAACTGGGATTGTTTAGTCTGCAGAAGAGAAGAATGAGGGGGGATTTGATAGTTGCTTTCAACTACCTGAAAGGGGGTTCCGAAGAGGATGGATCTAGACTGTTCTCAGTGGTAGCAGATGACAGAACAAGGAGTAATGGTCTCAAGTTGCACTGGGGGAGATATAGGTTGGATATTAGGAAAAAAATTTTCACTAGGAGAGTGGTGAAGCACTGGAATGTGTTACCTAGGGAGGTGGTGGAATCTCCTTCCTTAGAAGTTTTTAAGGTCAGGCTTGACAAAGCCCTGGCTGGGATGATTTAGTTGGGGATTGGTTCTGCTTTGAGCAGGGGGTTGGACTAGATGACCTCTTGAGGTCCCTTCCAACCCTGATATTCTATGATTCTAAGTAACAGAGGCTGATGCGTGGGTTTCTTGCCTGGAGCTGGTGGCTAGGAGCCAATCGTTGAGATACGGAAACACAAGGAGTCCATAATGCCTGACGTGGTCTGCTACAATGGAAAATACTTTGATCAAGTCTCTGGGAGCAGTAGCTATCCTGAAGGGGAGCACCTTGTAATGAAAATTCGTCACTGCCATATGAACCTTGAATTTGCAGATGAAATGACTGAGGTGCCAAAGATCAAGGACTGGTCTCCACCCACCTTTCTTTTTGGGTATCAGAAAGTAAGTTGAGTAGAATCCTATTCTCTGATATTTTGGAGGAATGTATTATATTGCTCCCCTTTGTAACAAGGAGTTCAACTTTTGGACAAGAATACTGTCGTGAGAGCAGCCCCCAAGGGTGATGGGGATGGGAGTTTTCGAGGAGGGAATGTGACAAACTCTGTCATCTAGCCACAGTGAATGATGTCAATACCCATCTGTCTGTTATCACACTCTAAGCATAGAAAAATGACCCCTAAAGGGAGTAGGAAGGTCATGAGGCAGTAGACATAGTGGTCAGCGGCTCCTGGGCTCACACCCTTGGCTGGAGATTGAGTCTGGCTCCTGGGCTCACACCCCTTGGCTGGAGATTGAGTCTGGGACGTTGAAGTCTGATAGGGATGCCATGGGAGGCAAGACCTCTCTGTGTCTTTTGACGTTTCCCTGGGGCTCATTAGGTCTCTGTGGGTAGAACTGAGGAGATCTGAAGCACTGGGTGGATGATGGACAGTGAAATTTTCATTTCAGGGCAGGAGTGTAGATGCCCAATGAGTGAAGAGTAGCCTTGGAGTCCTTTAGTGTATGTAGTGATTCACCTGTCTTCTGGTTAAAAAGATGGGATTTGTCAAAAGGGAGGTTCTCAATGGTATTCTGGAACTCCCTAGGAAAACCAGAAGAATGGAGACAAGACTATCTATGCATGACTATTGCTGCAGCCATGGCCCTGGAGGAGGAATATGCTGCATCTACTGTACATTGGAGAGCAGTTCTGGCCATGAGCTTCCCTCCATCAACAAGTGCCTGAAAATGAGCACGATCTTGTTGTGGAAGGCTATCAAAATTCCTCGAATTTACTGTAATTTAGGAAGTCCTATTTGGCTAATAATTTGTGATTCTGAATTGTAGGCTAGAAGATGAAAAAGTTTATGTTCTAGAAGATCTATACACTTCCCTTCCTTATCAGCAGGTGTGGATCGAAGATGTTGCTGTTTGGCCCTTTCTGCAGCAGCCTGGACTACTAGGGAATTTGGAGGCGGATGGAACAAAAGAAATTCAGATCCTTTGGCCAGAACATAATAGCCATGCATGTGGCAGGGGTGTACTATACTATTCTGGAAGGCTCCAGTCTAGCTTAGTTAATTGGTAATGCTATTCTTGCCAGCCCCAAGGTGTGAAGGACATCCAGAAGCTTGTGCTGGAAGTCTTGGATCTCTTCTAAAGGAATCTGGAGTTTCACCATGACTCTCTGTAACAGCTCCTGGAATTGCCTGAAGTCATCCAGTGGGGAAGTGGATGATGTAGCAACCACTTTGTCTGGTGAGGAGGAAGGGAATCTTGCCGGTTCCAGTGGAACTGCTGGGACCAGGCTAAAAAGTTCTTTCTCCACCACTGGATCCATATGCCTGCTGGAAGGATACCTCAAGGGGAAGGCAGTTGACAGTTCCTTCGCAAATCAGGTGGGTTTTGAGGGGCCGTATTGTGCACAGGGTCTCCAATATGCCCAATAGGTCAGATCCAAAAGAGATTGTGGCGGTCCCAAGGCGTGGTACCAGTGGCTCTGTGGTAGCTGAGGTGGTAGTTGTTGCTGGAGATGTGGTGGTCTCTGCGATGGTGCATAAGGGTGGTATGATAAAGGTGGTTCTTCTCTCAGTTCCGACTCATCTGAAAAGGAGACAGCGCACTCTGGCTTTAATGGTGGTACCGTCGGAGCCAGTGGAAGAGTGTAGAGCATCAGTGCAGAGGGTGAGGGACCTCGTATCAGAGACACATTCCTTGGATGGGACAGAATCTCTCTAGCAGTAGAGGGACTCGATGGAGGGGGTACTCCGGGTCTGGCAAGGAAAAGATGTCCCGAGACGCAGCCATAGCTCCAGATATCCCTGGTGTGAGAGGCATTGGTCCTGGCACTGGGATCACTCCTGGTACAGGTCCCGCGTCTTGTGGGGTGCCGGAGATGGCAGTACCAATGGATTGGCACCTAAAACTGCTGGGTCCTATTGTTTATGGGTCTTTTTCCTGTGCCTGTGAAACTCAGAACATACTCAGTCCCCTTGGGCTGAGCTGGGGAAAGGAGTGTCGATTTTCTTTGATTTAGAGAAATACTTAGTCCCATGCTTATGGGAGGGCTTCCTTACCTCCTAACCAAGCCCCATCACAGGGGCAGTTCTGCTGGCACCAGAGTCAGATGTAGTAGCAGGAGGCATGCTCCTTGCTGAACCAGGCCAATGTATGGGGGGTGTTCCCTGGCCTGGGTCCAAGTGTGGTCTCATGGCGAGCTCCACAAGATGCTTCTAGAGGCAAAGTGCCCAGACTTCTTGGGTACAGCTGGGGAAGGACTGGCAAATACTGCACCTGGTCATGATTTGATCTTCTCCCAGGCAGTAGAGGCAGCGTTGGTGGTTGTTTCTGACCAAAAAGGATTGCAGGCAGAAGGCACAAAGTTTAAAGCCTGGAGTCCTGGGCATAGTCCGGTACCCATATGTGGAGGTGAAAACCTCAAAGCCTATCTAAAAACAAGTGCTAAAAGTATTAACTATTAAAACTAAGAGAAAATAAGCCTGGTAAAACTACTAAAAAACTAATTAAAGCTATTTACAACTATCTTTTCAGAAGTGTGTCAGAGACGAGGACCCTGGAAGTTCTGATCCAGACCATGCATCACTGAAAAGGAACTGGAGACATGGTTGGTCTGGTCTGCCCTTCATCACCTCAAACGGAAGCACAAGGTAGCCATGATGCATGTGTGGACCAACAGACACTACTTTCAGATTCTCCAACTCTGGACCCATGGTGCATAGGCATAATTCTTCAGTGGAATACAATAGGGACCATCACTCAAAGAAGAACTAATGCTGTATGGCACTGGTGTGCAACCTGCAACCCATTGAAGAGTTTCTGAATAAAAAAGATGTTGCCATCTTTAACTGCATCAAAGCTTCAAGGCTGAGTAACTTCATTTTTTAAGACTAAAAGCAAGATTTAAAGCTATCAAAGACAGGCACACACACTAAGTTCACAGTATTACCTTCCAAAATGGATACATTATATCTATACAAAGCCCTAAACAAATTTGCTCTTTTGAATGCTAATATCCTGGAAAGTTGCTGATATTAGCATTCAAAAGAGTTATCAAGTGAATGATATTTGAAGAGATTTCTTACTGGAAACTATTAGTTTTAAAGGATGAAATCTCTTCCCATTCCCTGCTTCTCCCTCCTCCTTCTTCTCCTCCCTCCATTTCCCTTTTCAGTTGCTTGCTGCTCCTCTCCTTTTCCTGCTTCAAACAGCTGCAGATCAGTGAGAAGCAGAAGTGAAATCCACTCCTTGCTACACAGCTGAGACATACTATTGAATACAGCATCAGCTGGTGGCATAGCAGAGCAGAGCAAAACTGAGCCTTATTTTCATCCAATCACAGCAGCCTCTGTCTTCAGGCTGCAGCTGGCTTGGCCCTTTTAGTGAGGCAGCACATTTCAGCCAATCATGAGCCAGGAACAAGGAATGCAAGAGGAAGGGAAGAAGTAAGAATTGAGGGGGAAGATTTTTAAGAATTCAGGAAGAGGAGGAGGCAGGGCAGAGATAGGAAAACAGAGGAAGAGGAATGAAATAATAATACAAAAAGGGGAGAACAAAAAGTAAGGAAAGAAAAAATAGTGTGAATGAAGCAAAGTGGCAAATGGAAAGAAATAAAATAAAATAAAGAAATAGAACAAAGAGAAAGCAAGCTCTTCAGTTAGGAAAATATAGTTTATTTATTTGCGTTTAATATAAATGGATTTCTGTGAGAACACACACAGACACAAAACTCATGCAACTGTATGAAAAATATGTATTTATATTAACCGTGTCCTTCAAGCTCCTGGCATGTTACCAAAGTGGCCATTGGTACCACAGAGGCTGTGCCCCACTGCTGCAAGGATGATTTTGAAGCAGATCTCTTTTGAGCAAGAAAGGGGAAAAATTATTACCAAACTCATTTACCTTAATTTCTATCAAGTTAGAAGCACTCACAATGATTTTATTTGCTTCTATATTAGCGCTCAAGGAAAACAACTTCTCTGCTTTAGGCAGATTGAATAGAAATCAAAATATCTAAGATCCCTAAAGGGCACTTTCTTTCCTTGAGGATAGATTTCATGAATATCAAGGCCAGTTTTTAACTTAATTCACACTATTTTTTAACTTAGTAAGCCTGAAGATAGTTCATACTTACAGCTACACCCCTTCCCCCGGAAGTTTGCCTCCCAAAATCGGCAAAGGCTGGTGTGAAGTCTGGTCCTCGAGGTAATATCCGAGGGTCCAGAGTTCGAATTGGCAATTTTGGCTGATTAATCTGCATGGTGGAACAACAACAACAACAAAAAGAGTCTGTTAAACTTTTGTGATGTGGTTATTACAAACATGTGTAATCTGTAGACAGTCCTCTGCCAATGTCCAATTAGTTATAAGCAGGGTTACAACATATATTTGTTATTTTAGCAAACAGTAAGTTTAATGTTTTCTATTAATTTCCAGAGTTACACAAAAAATTGTATTTCATTTGTGCCATGCCTTACACCAATGGCTGTTATATAAATACACAACAAGGACAATGAGAACTCTGGAAAATTTGTCAGGGTTTGACATGACTTATAGAGAATAAAAAAATGGCTAAGTAGGGCTACTATTTGAGAAATACATTTGATGGTCATGGTTAAGGATCACTAAACTGTCATCTGATATGAAACAAATACCCTTAGTTTTAACAAGGCAAATGGCTGACCAAGCAAAGCAACCTTGAAAGATGATGACCAGGTGAGGTCAGAGAAAACTGAAAGGGCAGTAGTTTAGATAAAGCCTTTCCTGATGGCATAGCTGGGTTTTACAGCATTGCCAGTCCTGGAAGTTTAAAGTGGAAATGTTCACCCAATAGGAAATCACAAATACTCTGATTTGTGCTTGAATCTTAGGGGCCCAAATCTGTTCTGTCAAGTATGTGTAAATCTGCAGGAGTCAACAGATTTACATGGCCGTAACTGAGGTAAGACTCCCAATGACTACCTCTTTTAAAATAATAATGAATAACTTTCCTTCAAGAGATACAAAAAGATAGTGAGAAGACTCATTATGTAATGACATTTGGTCAACTATGTGCTAGCATCAACCAATCAATATAATCTCACAGTGAAGCACATTTTTAAAAAATCGAGTCCGCACTGATGATCAGTTCATATTCATTAATTGATCACACCCAAACCCAGTGGTTTTCAAACTGTGGGTAGCAACCCAGTACTGGGTCGCAGAATGGAAGGCACTGGGTCGTGGCGGCTCTGGTCAGCACAGCCGACCGGGCTGTTAAAAGTCCCATCGGCAGTGCTGCATGGCTAAGGCAGGCTAGTCCCTAACTGTTCTTACACCACGCTGTGCCCCGGAAGCAGCCAGCAGCAGGCCATGGGACTCCGCATACTTCCCCCTGCTCAAGGACCGGCTTCGCACTCCCATTGGCTGGTTCCTGGGGGGAGGCGGTGCCTGTGTGTGAGACCCATGTGGAACCCCTTGCACGCCTCCGCCTAGGAGCCACACCTGCTTATGGCTACTTCTGGGATGCAGCACGGTCACAGTGCCAGGAGAGGCAGGAAGCCTGCCTTAGCACCCCCACTTCGCCACTGACCGGGAGCCGGCCGAGGTAAGCCAACCCCAACCTCAACCCATGCCCCAATCCCCAGCTGCAGCCCTGAGCCCCCCAAAACCTGGAGCCCCTTCCTGCACCCCAAACCCCTCATCCCTGGCCCTACCCCAGAGCCTACATCCCCAGCCCAGAGCCCTGACCCCCTCCCGCACCCCAACCCCCTGCCCCAGCCCTGAGCTTGGCCCAAACCCAGAGCCCCTTTCCCCCCAACCCATCATCCCTGACCCCACCCTAGAGCCTGCACCCCCAGCCCAGAGCTCTGACACCCTCCTGAACCCAACCCCCTACCCCAGCCCAGAGCCCCGTTCCGCACCCCAAACCCCTCATCGCCAGTTCTGTTGGGTTGCGGGCAACAACAATTTTTTTCAACTGGGTTGCCAGAAAAAAAGTTTGAAAATCACAGCCCAAGCTTGTGTTATTTTATAATATGTGGCTTTAACCAAATACCGTCCCATTCCCTTGCTGACAAAACATATGCCAAAAAGCTCACCAAATACTCTAGTTTGCATTAGAATCCATAGTTATTAATATGAATAGAATCCTGATGCTTACTGAATATGCAACAGAACCAGGAACTTGGATGAGCTGTTAGCATTGAGAAATTCAGATTCTTGGCATTTAAAAGTTAAACCTCCTCTTTCTCATCCCATTCCCTTTCAGTCAAATGATTCTTAGTGTCTTCACCTCTTTATTACAGAATTTGCACACACCTGTTTTATTGGGTCTCCTCTCACCTTGTCGAGGACCACATCACTAATGGGAGGCAGCCCTTCCGGTTTCTGTATACAGGCAGGCATGAACTGGAAATCCAGCAGGAACTCCCTATCGTACTGCTTCTTCCCTTCAGGATCCATGGGCTTCCACTGTTCTGTAATGATAGAAGATGGCTAAGGTTCATAGGCAACACAAAGAGCTTTGCTCCTGGAGAGTACACTTTAGATAAACCTGGAAGAAGGTATCTTTGGCTAAAATTGTTTTTTTAATTTTCACTTAGAAATAAACAAGTTAAATTGTCAGAGCATAAGCAATGGGGAACACACAGCACAGTCCAGGAGGAGTCACATAAAGTACTAATGTCACCAACTTTCACCCATGACTAGATGCTAGAGACAATAAAAATCCAGGATACAGCTCTTAAGTAAATAGATTCAGGAACGGAGGAGCAAAATCAGAGAGATTTTGAAAACAGGGCAACAAAATGCTTTGACTTCTGAGCACTCTATCCTGGGAGTGGAACAGAGTTCAAGTGCAGCTTGAAAATGTGAAAGTTTTTTGCTTTACAATGTCAATGCTCAAGGTAAGACAAATGGCAGAACCATGAGGGACAAGCACAACTGCAGCTGCGCAGTCTACAGAAAATTAGCATCCGAGGATCTGGAGCCATGATTTTCTCTGCTGGCAGCAGTGTTTAAAATTAGGATAGAAAAAAACCCCTCATTATCTACCTCTCACAACTGTTGTTCTTCAAGATGTGTTGTTCATGTCCATTCCAAGTAGGTATGTGCGCGCCGTGTGCACAGTTGCTGGAAGGTTTTCCCCTAGCGGTACCCGTCGGATCGGTTTAGGCACCCCCTGGAGTCATGCCTTCATGGCACTGCATATGGGGCCCTGCCAACCCGCCACTTCTTCAATTCCTTCTTGCCGGTTCACTCCAACAGAGGGATAGGCTGGGGGGTCTGGAAATGGACATGAGCAACACATCTCAAAGAACAACAGTTATGAGAGGTTTCAGAGTAGCAGCCGTGTTAGTCTGTATTCACAAAAAGATAAGGAGGACTTGTGGCACCTTAGAGACTAACAAATCTATGTGAGCATAAGCTTTCGTGAGCTACAGCTCACTTCATCGGATGCATTCAGTGGAAAAAATGCACTGAATGCATCCGATGAAGTGAGCTGTAGCTCACGAAAGCTTATGCTCAAACAAATTTGTTAGTCTCTAAGGTGCCACATGTACTCCTTTTCTTTTAACGGTTATGAGAGGTAGGTAGCTGGTTTTTCTTCAAGTGCTTGTTCATGTCGATTCCAATTAGGTGACTACCAAGCAGTACCTTTGAAGTGGGGTTGGAATTCACTGACTCACCGACTGAAGCTCTGCTCTGCCAAATGCTGCATTGTCCCTGGAATGCTGTGTAATGGCATAGTGAGACATAAAGGTGTGGACTGATGACCATGTCGTGGCCCTGAAGATCTCCTGGATCGAGACCGGTGCCAGGACTGCCGTCGAGGAATGTGCCATCAGTGAGTGGGCAAGTATCTTTGTCAAATCCTAATATGCCCAGATACAGGACGTGACCCACGATGAAATTCTTTGGGAAGACACCAGGAGGCCCTTCATCCTATCTGCTACTGCAACAAAAAGCTGGTTCGATTTTCAAAATGGCTTTGTCCATTCAATATAAAAGGCCAATGCCCACCGAACATCCAGGGAATGGACTTTTTGTTCCCGGCTATTAGTGTGTGGCTTAGGGTAAAATACTGGGAGAAAAATGTCCTGATTGGCATGAAACTGAGACGATCTTTGGAAGAAAGGCTGAATGAGGCCGAAGCAGTACCTTGTTCTTATATAAGAAAGTGTAAAGAGGTTTGGATGTTAGGGCCTTAAGCTTGGATACCCTCCTAGATGAGGTTATTGCCACCAGAAATCCCACCTTCCTTGACAGGTAGAGTAGTGAGCATGTTGCTTGGGGTTCGTAGCGGGCCCCATTAGTTTAGAAAGCACCAGATTGAGTTCCCATGTAGGAATCAGTTGTTGTACTTGCAGGTATAACCTGTCAAGTCCTTTAAGAAAACAGCTGGCCATTGGGTTAGCGAAGACTGATTGGCTGGCAACCCCTGGGTGAAACACCGAAATGGCAGCCAGGTGAACCTTTATTGACGACACCGACAGTCCTTGCTACTTTAAGTGCAGCAGATAGTCCAAGATGAAGGGTACTGATGACTTCATCGTAGAAATATGATTCCATAAGGACCAAATTGAGAATCTTTTTCACTTGGCCAAGTAGGTGGCCCTTGTGGATGGTTTCCTACTGCCAAGGGCCCCAAATATGTCAGCTCGAGTGGATTTAACCATGAAGCCTCCATGCCGTGAGGTGGATAGATTTGAGATTGGGACGCCAGAGATGGCTGTGGTCCTGGGTGATCAGGTCCGGAACTAGGGGCAGGATGATCGGGGTGTCCACTGACAGTTCCAGGAGAGTGCTATACCAGTGCTGACAGGGTCAGGTTGACGCTATCAATATCACCAAGGCTCCTTGCTTTCTGCCCTTGAGCAGAACCTTGTGGGCAAGTAGAATAGGCGGAAATTCGTAGAACAGGTGGTCCTTCCAAGGAAGGAGGAATGCATCTGCAAACGAGCCCGGGCTGTAATTCAGAAAGGAGCAGAACTGCTAACAACTATCTTAACTATTCACAGATTAAACTAAGAGACCACTAGGGGATCACTCAAGCCACGAACAAGAGAAGAGAACGCTCCAACGACTGTCACTGGAGGTAAGAAGGAACTGAACAGGTGGTGGGTCGGCAGGACTGTACATGCAGCGCCATGAAGGAGCAACTCCAGGAGCACCTGAACCATGACGACAGGTACTGCTAATGGAAAACCTTCCGGCGACTGTGCATGCAGCATGCACACACCTACTTGGAATTGACATGAGCAAGCACTTGAAGAAAACATCTACTAGCTCAACAGCCAGGTTGATTAATCAGGCTCATAAATGGGGAAACACACTTTTATCTGAAGAAAAACATCTGAGATTCTTTTTTGTGTGTTTTACTGAGACTGAACAGCATTGCTCTGTTTCCTACCTAATCCATCAGTCTATTCTATTAAACTTTTCTTCCTATGTCTTTCTGCTCTTTCCTCATTTAATTCCTTTGAACCTTGAGTTCAGATTCTCTACATTATGACATCATCTGCACCCCTATGACCACAAAGAGAAACTTGTTCCAAACAACAAGCTTTTCATTGAGAAAGAAAATATACCACATACAAAGGATTATAATACCTAGACCTTTTACAGTGTTTTTCACCCACAGATCTTAAAGAGTTTTTATCACTATGCCCATTTTACATATGGGAAAAACAGGGTCAGTGCCAGTTCAGTGGGCGAGAAATCCAAATCCAGCAGCCTGTCCACTGGACCACACTGCTTCCCCACTTGTATGTGGATAAATATTGAAAATAACAAAAATAATAATTACATACACACAACTTTTTTTCTTGGAAGTTTGCTAAAAAGAAATTATAGTGTGAAAAGTAAGCAGCTAGTAAATGTCAGAGACAGCCTTCTTACATATAGAGCAAACCAAGGCCAAATGGAGAATTCTTCCTAAAATCTACTAGAAGGAAAATCTGTATAGCTTTGAAAAGATCTAACAACTGAGGATTATTGTGCAAACTAGTCAGAATAAAAATGAATAATAAAATGAATAAATGAAGAATAAAAATGAAGTGCTCTTTGCTTTCAAAAGGGATTCACTTGATTCATTCCTTTTAGGAACAAGTTACAGCACGGCCAAAATTAGTCTATGAACCACCCAAAAAGCCTGAAATTTGTAGGACCATTGACTCTGCCTGACATGTTTCTATTAAAAGACATCTTATAAATTGCAGGTTTACTTTAAAATCTGTTTACCTGATAAGTAGGTGGTCTACCATAAATAGATAGGTTTCAGAGTAGCAGCTGTGTTAGTCTGTATTCGCAAAAAGAAAAGGAGGACTTGTGGCACCTTAGAGACTAACAAATTTATTTGAGCATAAGCTTTCGTGAGCTACAGCTGGTGCCACAAGTACTCCTTTTCTTTTTTCATAAATAGATAGTAGACTACCAGAGGCTTTTTATTTTTTTTTGGTAGCCATGCTATGAATTATCATGCTATCAACAGATGTGCTTCTTTCTGCAAGTTAATATAAGAAAAGCTACTCTGATCATCAACAGAATGGAATGCTGCAGAAGCAGCAGCAGTGTAATTGGACTGCAATAGTTCCTCATCGCCTATATTTCACTCCCCAGCTTTGTGTCCGTGTTCCCTACCTATTTTACTTAACACTTTATATTTATTAAGCTCTTAAGGAAATTGTTTCATTTATTCAGAGGAAACCGCATCTGGAAAATAAAATACTTGAAAGTTAGTACTAACACCGAGTAAAGAACATCGCTTCAGAGTCTTTGCTAAACAGGGAGACTATACAGCAGTTCAGGCTATACAAAATAAATACAATCATTAATAAAAGAAAACAGGTATAGCATCTATAACACTACATACCAGGAAAGGTATTGTCTTCTTGGAACCCACACTCTAACCATTTGACAACAGAATAACATTTCATATCTTGATTAGGGCTAGATAACTAGGATTGGTCAGATTATTAACATACATTATTTATTTTTTATTCAGCATAGACTTGTAAAGGATCACCTTCTCCAACTGGGACCAATTTAGAAATGGAAGGTTTTGAATGTCTAGATGTAAATCAGAGGCCAGTAGGTTAGATTAGATCATATGCAACCCTCTGGCATTAAAATATATGAAATTGTATAACTGGGTAATTGTTTTAAAATAATACAACTGGGTTTGGTATTCAGTAGTTAAATCTGACAGTGTAATCTTTTAAACCCACTTTAAATTAATATCTGTTGTTTTATATTACAGCAGAGCTACTATTCTAATGAAAAGATCTCATGGTTCTGTTTTGTGTGTCAAATATTCTCGTGTCTCCTCTAATTAAAGTTTCTAAAACTAAAAGGACTTCTCTGATCAATTTCAAAAGCCAGGCGTGCGGCAGCTACCTCACACAGCCACTTGTACTTGTGCTGAAGTCATCTACACACAGACATATAAATTGACGCAGCCAGGAATTTTCTTCTCCTCTCACCCGCTTCCTCTCCAGTCCTCTCTTCTCTTTCACCACCAGAAAGGAAAAATGACACTTTCAATACTGTCTCCTCCTAGAAGGGCTCTCTAGGCTTGTAGATTAGCAAAATCGCAACACAGCTAAATACTGTAAAACACAACATCTCCCCAGTGTGAGTACACTGCTTTCAGTCCATAAGCACCCTTCTTTTCTTAGGGCCTATGTAGCATTCCTTACTCATCCTGAAGGAAGGGGGAAAGAGAGAAAAGCAAAGCATGCATGCATTCAGGCAGGCTGGAACGCCGGATTTACCTGGTTTATACTGGTATTCTAGCCCTTCACCAGAGCTCTCTGTGGAGCCTGAATTAGCATCAGCTCCTTCACTCTCTGAAACACACTCAGCTCCATTACGTATAGGCTCTGCTTCCTGCTCTCCATTTTCTTCCACAACTTTTGCTTTTTTAAGTTCAGAGGTATCTCTTTCCAGGTGGAACACATGTCTCATTTTATCCTGTTCAGATTCAGGTACTTTGTCACCCGAAAGTTCCTCTTCTACTTTACGCTGAAGCAGAAGCAAGAGAGAGATTCTGATTAAAAACAACACCCTTTCCAAGACACTCCGTATGTGAAGCGGCTACATACTCTTCACTACAGCACATTTGCACAACACTATAATGTATATGTATCTTAAACTGTGACATGTACGACTATAATGAAACAGAGTAAATAAGATCATTTACTCAAAACACAGTATCTCATTTTCTGAAGTAACCCACTGTCAATTAACATTGTAACTGGAATGGCTTAATATTACCTATAAAGTCTACATGTACTGTTGAGTTAGAATGGAAGGAACAGTTAAGCCCTGTAATACGATGATCAGGAGTAACAGATAGGAATCCAAACCCATGCAATCTCTCACTCCCTCATCTGATGGGAAAACAGCAGCTCCACTAGTGCAGAACCCTGTTCATAGGGGTTGTTTCTCTAAATGAAAAACACCCGCTGCAAATTGGAGCAGTTTCCAATAAATAATGCTAATGTAACACACAAATGTAATTTCATCTGGCTGCTATTTCTCAGGAAACCCCATATTTTGTATGGTTTCAGAGTAGCAGCCGTGTTAGTCTGTATTTGCATATTTTGTATGTTATCCCTGACTATTAAATTTTAAAATGCTCCAAGGGGACAGCCTTATTCTGATGACAATCAGTGAAGTACTAGGAACACAATTTTCCTGGGAGAAGTCCAGATTCAAACCACATTCATCCATTAAAAGAATGGTGTAATTAATTTATGATGCTCAAAAGAAGAATTTGATCACTTTCCTATCTAAAACATAGCATTCAAAAATGCTTTCTGCACTGTTCTAAGTTTCAGAGTAACAGCCGTGTTAGTCTGTATTCGCAAAAAGAAAAGGAGTACTTGTGGCACCTTAGAGACTAACCAATTTATTTGAGCATGAGCTTTCGTGAAGTGAGCTGTAGCTCACGAAAGCTCATGCTCAAATAATTTGGTTAGTCTCTAAGGTGCCACAAGTACTCCTTTTCTTTTTGTTCTAAGTAAAGAATTTGTAAATTTACTTAATTTTTCTTTTACTAAATTTGGCATAATGGCCTTGGAGACTGAGTCCTCAACTGAATGATGAAAAAACACACAGCAACTGCAAGCTTTCCTGGCATTGCCCCCTGCCAGTGTACTTCACACCCTGGCTTGGAAAAGGGCATGATGATGCACACTACATGGCTTACTCCCTTATATTTTGGGAAGCTAATATGAGGGGGCAAAGAGTCCAGAAGAGCTGGCTGTATTTTAAAGAAGCCTTATTGAGGGCGCAGGAACAAACCATCCCGAAGTGCAGAAAGAATAGCAAATATGGCAGGCGACCAGCTTGGTTTAACAGTGAAATCTTCGGTGAGCTTAAACTCAAAAAGGAAGCTGACAGGAAGTGGAAATTTGGACAGACGACTAGGGAGGAGTATAAAAATATTGCTAGAGCATGCAGGGGTGTAATCAGGAAGGCCAAGGCACAATTGGAGGTGCAGCTAGCAAGGGATGTGAAGGGTAACAAGAAGGTGGTCCTGAACTTAGGAACAAGAAGGTGGCCAGGGAAAGTGTGGGGGAGGCAACATAGTGACAGATGATGTGGAAAAAGCTGAAGTATTCAATGCTTTTTTTGCCTCCGTCTTCACAGACAAGGGAAGCTCCCAGACTGCTGCACTGGGCAACACAGTATGGGGAGGAAGTGAGCAGCCCTCAGTGGTGAAAGAACAGGTTAAGGACAGGGTTTAGAAGAGAACTGGATAAATTCATGGAGGTTAAGTCCATTAATGGCTATTAGCCAGGATGGGTAAGGAATGGTGTCCCTAGCCTCTGTTTGTCAGAGGGTGGAGATGGATAGCAGAAGAGAGATCACTAGATCATTACCTGTTAGGTTCACTCCCTCTGGGGCACCTGGCATTGACCACTGTCAGTAGACAGGATACTGGGCTGGATGGACCTTTGGTCTGACCCAGTATGGCCATTCTTATATTCTTAAGGACTATTTAGAAAAGCTGGACATGCACAAGTCCATGGGTCCAGAACTAATGCATCCAAGGGCGCTGAGGGAGTTGGCCGATGTGACTGCAGAGCCATTGGCCATTATCTTTGAAAATTCGTGGCGATCGGGGGAGGTCCTGGACGATTGGAAAAAGACAAATATAGTGCCCATATTTAAAAAAGGGAAGAAAGAGAACCCGGGGAACTACAGCCTTACTTCAGTCCCCGGCAAAATCATGGAGCATGTCCTCAAGGAATCCATTTTGAAGCACTTGGAGGAGAGGAAAGTGATCAGGAACAGTCAACATGGATTCACCAAGGGCAAGTCATTCCTGAC
Organism: Lepidochelys kempii; assembly: GCF_965140285.1. Classification (NCBI taxonomy): domain Eukaryota; kingdom Metazoa; phylum Chordata; order Testudines; family Cheloniidae; genus Lepidochelys; species Lepidochelys kempii. The sequence continues at coordinate 1,420,293 of NC_136397.1, forward strand.
CAACCTGATTACCTTCTATGATGAGATAACTGGCTCTGTGGATATGAGGTGGATGTGATATATCTTGACTTTAGCAAAGCTTTTGATACCATCTCCCACAGTATTCTTGCCAGCAAGTTAAAAAAGTATGGATTGGATGAATGGAATATAAGGTGAATAGAAAGCTGGCTAGATTGTCGGGCTCAACGGGTAAACAATGGGTCTGCTGGATGTCTAGTTGGCAGCTGGTATCAAGCGGAGTGCCCCAGGGTCAGTCCTGGGGCCAGTTTTGTTCAAAATCTTTATCAGTGATCTGGATGATGGGATTAACTACACCCTCAGCAAGTCCACAGATGACACTAAGCTAGGGTGAGAGGTAGATACGCTGGAGGGTAGGAATAGGGTCCAGAGTGACCTAGACAAATTAGAGGATTGCGCCAAAAGAAATCTGATGAGGTTCAACAAGGACAAGTGCAGAGTCCTGCACTTAGGACGGAAGAATCCCATGCACCGCTACAGACCAGGGACCGAATGGCTAGGCAGCAGTTCTGCAGAAAAGGACCTAGGGGTCACAGTGGACGAGAAGCTGGATGTGAGTCAACAGTGTGCCCTTGTTGCCAAGAAGGCCAATGGCATATTCGGTTGTATTAGTAGGAGCATTGCCAGCAGATCGAGGGAAGTGATTATTCCCCTCTATTCGGCACTGGTGAGGCCACACCTGGAGTATTGAGTCCAGTTTTGGTCCCCCCCACTACAGAAGGCATGTGGACAAATTGGATAGAGTCCAGTGGAGGGAAACAAAAACTACTAGGGGGCTAGGGCACATGACTTACGAGGAGAGGATGAGGCAACTGGGGCTATTTAGTCTGCAGAAGAGAAGAATGAGGGGGGATTTGATAGCAGCCTTCAATTACCTGAAGGGGGGGTTCCAAAGAGGATGGAGCTCGGCTGTTCTCAGTGGTGGCAGATGACAGAACAAGAAGCAATGGTCTCAAGTTCCAATGGGGAAAGTCTAGGTTGGATATTAGGAAACACTATTTCACTAGGAGGGTGGTGAAGCACTGGAATGGGTTACCTAGGGAGGTGGTGGAATCTCCATCCTTAGAGGTTTTTAAGGCCCGCTTGACAAAGCTTTGACTGGGATGATTTAGTTGGAGTTGGTCCTGCTCTAAGCAGGGGATTGGACTATATGACCTCTTGAGGTCTCTTCCAACCCTAGTATTGTAGATTCTATGACTTCAGTTTCAACGGTCCACTTAATAATTAGCCTTTCTGCTGAATTTGCCAACTAGGGGGCAAACTGTGATGGTAGGATATATAATGTGAAAGTGTGATGTGGGCACCTGTCTACTAAGAACTGGATATTCACATAATTAGACTGTATGCCATTACTGCATAGTAAAAACAGGCACCTGCTGACACCAAGGATGAGGCTCCTAGTACATCCACCTGTCAATCCTCATTGACAGGATATACTAGGAGCAAAGACTCATGATTAATTCTGCAGATACAAGCAAATTGGTGCAACATACTTCTACAGTGGAAGGATGACAGAGCTGCAGTAAACTGATCTGAGTGATCAGAGAAAGCTGTGGAACATACAGCCTGCCCACATGCAGGGTGCTCTCAGAAGAGACAATGAATAATGCTTCCATTTACCCAGTTTGGCTAAGGGCAGGCAGTTTTTCTAGATGTGCTGATAAAGGACAGTTTTAATCAATCTGATTATAGAGTCTATTGCTAATTCCCCCTTCTTCATGACTCTTCTAATTCTAGATTTCCCCAGATAATTTAAAATACATTTTGACAGTAACCCCATAAGAATGTAAACATAATACCACAGGGCTCCCAGGTAGCTTTCTCAAAAAAGTCATGCCAGGGCTGTCATTCATCCTGGACACCAGGGTTGTATGTGCAGAACAGTTCAAATCAAGCCATTTACAAACATGCCTTATGAGCAAAAGCTTTAGTTTAACTTTCAAGTTACCTTTACATTCTTCATAGTGTACCAGATCATGAACAATTCCACCACTCAGAACATTTAAAATTATTTACCATAGCATTTGACAAATTATAACTATAGTGGGTCAGTGCATATGTAGAAGAACTGAAACAAATTTTCAAAATATATTTTTAAAACTATGAATGAGATATGTGGATTATTGTTGATAAATATAGTTATGAATGCAACACTTATGTGTGGGAAGAGGATAAATAAAATGGAACTATACTGACATTAGAACAGACCCCTGCCACATGTCTCTCATTCCCTGGAAAAGCAAGTGCTGGGAATGCTGCAGTAGCGCTCTTGCCACTCTGCAGAGTCCATCACCCAAGCTGGAAAGTTTGATTGATAAGAAGGGTAGTAACCAAGATATGGACCTTTGGGGTAGTTAAAAGCTCGGTTAGGACAACTGGGAAAGAAAATAAGATATCACTGGCTGAAAAAGTAGTGAAAACTGAGAAGGTTTTCTATCTTCAATATCTATGTATGAACTTCTCCCCACCCTTCTCCTCAACTTAGTACCACAACACGTAAAAATGTAGTTACTGCTAAAGGACTGACAGCACAGAGATGATAGCACATAGAGAAGCAGGTAATGAATTGCAGAAACTAGTTTAACTAGCAATGTGAGAAGAGAAAACCCACCAAGACAAACCGAATGAAATTAATGCACTCATATTAGTTTTTTGTTTGTCTCTGTACAAAGAGTAGAACTCTCTCAGACTTCCAACAGTTTCTGCACATTTAAACATGGCCTACATGGGAAGAGGACTCCAAAATGAGACTTTCTAGTGGCAATAGTTGCAATTCCCTTTAGTCTGCTACACATTACAGAAGTAACCCCATTAAGACTCCCAGTGTTCTGACCCTGAGAGACCCACTGCCAAAATTCTGTCCTTGAAGATGTACTGCAATAATCCCATTGAAGTCAACAGGAACTGTGCAAGTTCATCCAAGGGTTATCTTCTGTCCCTTAATACAGATGGTGGCCCACATCAGACTACCAGAAAGAAGGACCTCACACCAGTGCAAACTTGAGAGAACAGGTAGAGGGAATCTCTGATTTGCTGAAAATTTTCTCTATTCATGTAGCTATTGTTGATATGCAGGTTTGCATGACAACTTCAACTCTTTCACTTCTCGGCTTCTCCTCCAGCTTGATTCTGCCATGAAGACATAGTTCTTTGTTCATGACATCACAAATACAGCATTGTGAAGGGGAAAGGCATGCTATGCCACTCAACACCAACATCTGAGGCTATTTATTGAGCAGCTCTAATGGGCTCCAAAGCGAGACCTGTCCAATCCTTCACTTGAACTACAGTAGTTACGACGAGTGACCCTGAGCGTGGGGAGGATATAAATTAGACAAAATGAATGCATATTTAGGTATCCAAAAGATCTGCAGACTACAGATATCTGTTTAAAATATAATGGAGTGTATCTGACAGTTTGCCCCCACAATCAAGTCCATTTACACCTTCTTAGCTAAATGAGTGGTAGTGTGTGACCCAAGCTAGCTTTACAAGAGGGTTACACATTATCTTGAAAGTAAGATATAGGAAGATTACACTGCCCCTTACCTCTGTTTCCGCCTCTAACACCTCCTCAGTGGCTTGGGTCCGATCTTTTGGTTTCTTCCACATCTTTGGTGCAGCTACAGTTGTTTGGGCTGCAATACAAGTTTACGCCCATTACTTGCCAACACCAAATCATGGTTAGACTGGTCTGGTCCTGGGTACTACCTTCACTCTCACTTGAGCTTTGTTTTCAACCACATAGAAAAATAAAAATACCCAAACCATTCTCTAGAACTAAGATCCAAATGATCAGTTTTTACCAAAAAGCAGTGACAGCTAAACGGCCAGAGCAATGTTAGAACAAGACAGAATTTGTTTTACAAGCTATTTTTTCATACTCTAAGACGGGGTGGGCAAACTACAGCCCACGGGCCACATTCGGACAGCCAGCCAATTTAATTCAGCCCTCGAGCTCCCACTGGGAGCAGGGTCTGGGGCTTGCCCCACTCACATGTTCCATCTGGGGAGCGGGGTTGGGGGCTGCTCCGTGTGCGCCATGGCTTCTGGAAACAGTGGCATGTCCCCCTCCGGCTCCTACATTTAGGGGCAGCCAGAGGGCTCCAAGCACTGCCTTGTCCGCAGGTGTCACCTCCACAGCTCCCTTTGGCTGCAGTTCCTGGCCAATGGGAGCTGCGGGGTGGTGCCGCCTGGCTGTGCTTCCTCATAGGAGCCGGAGGGGGGACATGCTGCTGCTTCTAAAATGTCGCCCGGAACCTGCATCTCTGATCCCCTCCCGTGCCCCAACCTCCTGCCCCAGCCCTGATCCCCCTCACACCCTCCGTCCCAGCCCAGAGCACCCTCCTGCACCCCAAACCCCTCATCCCCAGTCCCACCCCAGAGCCTGCACCCCCAGCCAGAGCCCTCACCCCCCCATTCCCCTGCCCTGGTCCCCCTCCCGCCCTCTGAACCCGTTGGCCCAGCCTGGAGCACCCTCTTACACCTCAAACCCCTCATCCCCAGCCCAAAACCGGAGCCCGCACCCCCAGCCAGAGCCCACACCCCCTCCTACACCCCAATCCCAATTTTGTGAGCATTCATGGCCCCGCCATACAATTTCCATACCCAGATATGGCCCTTGGGCCAAAAATTACTTTACAGAGCAAGGAGTTAACAACTGGCAATACAATAATAATGTAGGAAAATACACAGCAATACTTCATACCTTATAATTGATTGAAAGAGTACTACTATTGACCAGGATACTGGGTTATACTCGATAGTTTTTTCCAAAAAGAAAAGGAGTACTTGTGGCACCTTAGAGACTAACCAATTTATTTGAGCACGAGCTTTCGTGAGCTACAGCTCACTTCATCGGATGCATACCGTGGAAACTGCAGCAGACTTTATATACACACAGAGAATATGAAACAATACCTCCTCCCACCCCACTCCACTGAAAATTTTCATGCAGTTGATAGATTTCCACTCCATACGGCTAAATGCAGTGCCTTGCATAATGACAGGTTTCAGAGTAACAGCCGTGTTAGTCTGTATTCGCAAAAAGAAAAGGAGTACTCGTGGCACCTTAGAGACGAACCAATTTATTTGAGCACGAGCTTTCGTGAGCTACAGCTCACTTCATCGGATGCATACCGTGGAAACTGCAGCAGACTTTATATACACACTGTGTGTATATAAAGTCTGCTGCAGTTTCCACGGTATGCATCCGATGAAGTGAGCTGTAGCTCACGAAAGCTCGTGCTCAAATAAATTGGTTCGTCTCTAAGGTGCCACGAGTACTCCTTTTCTTTTTGCGAATACAGACTAACACGGCTGTTACTCTGAAACCAGTTTTTTCCAAGAGTGTCCTAAAATTTTTAATTTCTACTTCAACAGCAACCAGAAACAAAACAGAAGGAATAATGTTTTAATGTGTCATCCAAAAGGATGGCACTCTAGATGTGCAACACGTCACTGGCAACCTGCTTATCTTTAATTGTGTTTTTAATGAATTTCAAAAGCCAATTAATAATTCTATTGTTTATCACCACCAGCTGGTTGAATATATAACATAAAATATTTACAGCCATCAATGATCTATCTGATCACTATTTTTTTTTCCTCAAAAGTGAAGGACCACAAGGAATATTAATACTCAAGACAGACAAACTATATTCATCCAAAATCTCTGTGATCTGTAGTATCAGCTCTACCAGGCTTGGGAAACACACACATGCTTAACTAGAAGCATGAAAAAAAACCCAATGAAATGAATGGGACTGCTCACATGCTTAAAATTAAGCATGTACAAAAGCGTTTGCAGGATCAGCGCCTCAATTACTAACTTTTCTCTATAACATCTGTAGAACAACATGGCATGTACGTACTTCAATATAAAACAATAAAATGGAATTAAGAGGCTTTACACACAGATGACTGAAGGGAGAGTGACTAAAGACAATGCACCGATACACATTAAGTATGGAACCGTAACTAGATCCTAAGTTGCTGAAATTTGTTCCTCAGGGCAAAAAGGAAATTGGGTTCATTAAGTTTCCAGTGCCCAAAAAGATGCCTTGGTGGTTCCGTGGCTTGTTAACAGAGGTTAGTTTGACTGTGGATTTTCGGAGATATAACTGGAATCAGCAGAAATCATTACAGCAAACATGTCAGTTGGAACATGGTGTGTGACAAAATAAACTGCTACGAATACTGAGACAATCGCTGTCTCTATGGAAGATAACAAAGATGGCCTAACAATATATACTAGGCTAATTAAAGTGGAATTCATAATATGAACACAAAAGTAAGCTCTTGATAAACAAAATATCCCAATTTCGTCTGGTTCTTTTATATAATGCATGACAATACTGACAGCAATTTCATCTTAAATACCAGTCATAACTTGGTTGAAAAACATTACTGTGCACATCAGCTGTAACTAGCCCAAACTTCTGAACAACAACTTTATACAACTACTGAACTTAATACAGTACTTTTCATCTGTAGATCTAAAAACGCATTAAAAGGAGGGCAAATATCTACTTTACAGATGAAGAAACTGAAGTACAGAAAGAAAAATTTGTGACAATTTTTGTGGGAATTTCCTATAATATTTTTATGACTCCTATATGTGCCGTTTCCCTTTGCATCGCTACCTAGTGGGTGTGAAAGGGCCAAAGCTGCTCCTGGAGCAGCACAGGAGACATGAAGTCTGTGTATCACTGTCTGGGGTGGAATGAAGGATCATTAAAAAACTGACTGAAACTGATCCATGCCAACAAAGAATCCGGAAAGACAATGAGAACTGACACCTAACAGTAGGAAACCTCGACATGAACTCAGCTGGAAAACAAAGGAGAAAGGCATCAGGTGGCTGGAGTAAAGGCTGCCCTTTGGGGAGAAACAGGCTCTCACCTGGGACTAAGGACAAGGGAGAGACACAAAGACAGAAATGGAATGCCTCTCTATGCTAACCTAAGGACTTGCAGGTTCTGTAGCCAGGTCACTAATAAATTGTTACCTTGCTTTGAAAAGGCTGCCTGCTCTTGCTGCAAATATTCACTGAAAGAATTGCACCCTAAAGCAGAACAGTACAAGCCTCCCACAGGGTCTGTCTCAGCTGAATTCACTGCAGAGAGCTATGGAGAGAGACAGAGATTGCTGGGACCTGAAGGCCCAGTCTTAGAATCTCAAGAGGCCACAGGTCTGTCCCTGTGGAACTATGTGAGTCCTTGGAGTCCAGCATACTACCGGGGTCACTCCCAATGGACTAGCCACACGCTGGGACTTGCATCATATCCTGAAGCTCTATGATGAAAGTGACTTGTCTAAGGCCACCCAGCAGGTCTATGGAAGAGCTGGACAAATAACCAATCTTTTGACTCCCAGTCCAGTGCCATATCCACTGGACCATGCTTGTTAAGAAAATTTAAATTTAAATGTACTGAAGAACCTTGCTAATTATCAGTAATAGCTGGGAAGACTCATTATAAATGATTGAATATTGGAAAGACAAGATGGGTGGGTTGGTCTTTTTTTGGACCAACTTTTGTTGGTGAGAGAGACACAGAGCTCTTCTTCAGGTCATAAACTCGTAGTGATAGGAGTGCTGTCTCTGCTATTAAAAGTTTGCTAACGTGGGAAGAAACTGTCAGATTTCTGTGCAGATTATAGAGTCTGTGGTTTAGCAAAGTGTGGATATAAGTGAGAATCCACTGTCAGTGACAGAATGCAAATAGTTTGAGCCCTACATTTCACCACCTATTGTGCTATATTTAGCAAAGAATGTCCTCTGGGGTTTAGAAGTCAATTAATTTTTTTTTTTTAAAGAATTCCATGGAACTCAACAAAGTAAAGCTGCACAAGAGTGCTTCCACCTTGTGTCTCTGCAGAAGCAGCAATGAGCAGAAATCAAGACAAACATTTTCAGGCTTTCAAAGTGGTGCAGCTATACAAAAAGGTATTTAATAATATCCTCCTAAAACTGCTGGCCATTTGCAGATGAGAAATACTGCCATGAAGAGAAGCTGTCACTGAAAACTTTGTCTTTTCAGATGAAAAGGATACATTTTCTTAAAAGGAATCACTACAGCTTCTTGGGCTCCTTCCTCCCCCTGCCAGCTTAGGCCACCCCTTCGTGGCACTCAAAACATCCATACAGGCAACAATGAAGACCAATTAAAACCCAAGGAAATATAATCAACTTGATGTGTTTGAGGTACTTATTTTCTTTCCATCACCTTTTCTCCATTACTCGTGGAGCGTGCTAAACAGTCATTGCCAACATAATTTCATCTTCAAGAATATATTTTTTCACATCTTGGACTCAAGGAATACAAGTAATACAAAAAGGACTCAGTCCTGCAAAGTGCTGAGCATTGACCTCATTGTGAACTGTGGGTACTCAACACTTTTCGCAAGTGCTCAACACCTGCCAGAACTGAGACATAAGTCACTCCTAATCTATCACTGAACCTCTCTCTATGGGGTTTTTAAAATTTCGTACATCCATTTTCGTCGCATTCAACTGCAAGGACCATTGTAATATATTAGCACATTTAGAAGGTATCTACAACTAACATCAGAAGGATGGCAGGAAATAGATTAACTGTAATATTGTGTATTTTAGAAAACACATCTCCATAAGTATTTTACACACACATAGCTTGTTGATAATTGCTCTGGAATGGCTTACTGTTACAGCATTGCTCCATGAAACAGAAGTAAATGTCTGACAATGCACAAAGTGGTACAACATATTTATTTAAAGCTTGATGCATCAGCCTTGTATTCCAATCCTACAAATGTCATTATCGTTTTAAATATATGAATTGAGAGAGGACAAATGATTGTGTGGTGTTTTATCAAGGTTTTATTGACATGAAGATGGTGGTGAAGCCACTAATGAATTATGCAGGTCATCCTCAGAAGTGCCAATAAAATCTTTACAATCACTCTACTACATGTTTCATATTTGCTGCACAGTTTATAGAGAAACTATTTAAAAATACTTCAGAGCCTTACAATGAGACGCATTGTTACAATATTTCATTTCTGCCTGTAAAATCAAATCCCACTGGAATGCAAAGGGAGCTGCACCTAAATCCTTTAAGATCCTTTGACAAATCCAGCCTGAGTCCAACTGGTCACAACACGGAGGGAGAAGACAATGGTAACAAACAACTTACAGAGCATTACAACATTACTTTAATTTATTTTACATACACATGACAACTTTACAATTTTAAGGTCTGATATCATGTGACCTTCCTTGACTAGAAGTGTATGCTGTATGGGCCCTAAGGGAAACCTGGGAATTTCTCCTTAAACTTGCCACTGGCGCAGCACTGAATCCTTCACCTCACAGAGCAGTGAAATTTTGGACAGTAGAGAGAGTACATAAGAACAGCCATATTGCATCAGACCAATGGTCCATCCAGCCCAGTATTGTCTCTTCCAATAGTGGCCAATGCCAGGTGCTTCAGAGGGAATAAACAGAACAGGTAATCATCAAGTGATCCAAGCCCTGTCGCCCATACCCAGCTCCTGGCAAACAGAGGCTAGGGACACTACAGAGCATGGTTTGCATCCCTGTCCATCCTAGCTAATAGCCACTGATGGATCCATCCTCCAGGAACTTATCTAATCCTTACCCTGGTATAGTCTTGGCCTCACAACATCCTCTGGCATAGAGTTCCACAGACTGACTGTGCATCGTGTGAAGAAATACTTGCTTTTGTTTGTTTGAAACCTGTTGCCTATTAATTTCATTTGGTGACTCCTAGTTCTACTGTTATGAGAAGGAGAAAATAACACTTCCTTGTTTACTTTCTCCACACCAGTCATGATTTTATAGACCTCAATCATATTCCCCCTTAGTCATCTCTTTTCCAAGCTGAAAAGTCCCAGTCTTATTAATCTCTCCTCACACAGAAGCTGTTCGATACCCCTAATGTTTTTCATGCCCTTTTCTGTACCTTTTCCAATTAAAATATATCTTTTTTGAGATGGTGCGGCCACATCTGCACGCAGTATTCAAGAAAATACTCCATGTCTAGTTGGCAGCCGGTGTCAAGTGGAGTGTCCCAAGGGTCGGTCCTGGGGCCGGTTTTGTTCAATATCTTCATTAATGATCTGGAGGATAGTGTGGACTGCACCTTCAGCAAGTTTGCAGATGACACTAAACTGGGAGGAGAGGTAGATACACTGGTGGATAGGGATAGGATACAGAGGGACCTAGACAAATTGAGGATTGGGCCAAAAGAAATCTGATGAGGTTCAACAAGGACAAGTGCAGAGTCCTGCACTTAGGATGGAAGAATCCCATACACTGCGACGGACTGAATGGCTAGGCAGCAGTTCTGCAGAAAAGGACCTAGGGGTTACAGTGGACAAGAAGCTGGATATGAGTCAGCAGTATCCCCTTGTTGCCAAGAAGGCCAATGGCATATAAGTAGGGGCATTGCCAGCAGATCGAGGGTTGTGATCATTCCCCTCTATTTGCCATTGGTGAGGCCTCATCTGGAGTACTGTGTCCAGTTTTGGGTCCCACACTACAAAAAGGATGTGGAAAAATTGGAAAGAGTCCAGCGGAGGGCAACAAAAAGGATTAGGGGGCCGGAGCACATGACTTATGCGGACAGGCTGAGGGAACTGGCATTGTTTAGTCTGCAGAAGAGAACAATGAGGGGGGATTTGATAGCTGCTTTCAACTACCTGAAAGGGGGTTCCAAAGAGGATGGATCTAGACTGTTCTCAGTGGTAGCTGATGACAGAACAAGGAGTAATCGTCTCAAGTTGGAGTGGGGGAGGTTTAGGTTGGATGTTAGGAAAAACTTTTTCACTAAGAGGGTGGTGAAGCACTGGAATGGGTTACCTAGGGAGGTGGTGGAATCTCTTTCCTTAGAGGTTTTCAAGGTCAGGCTTGACAAAGCCCTGGCTCGGATGATTTAGTTGGGGATTGGTCCTGCTTTGAGCAGGGGGTTGGACTAGAACCTCCTGTCCCTCCCAACCCTGAGATTCTATGATTCTATGATTCTATGCTTCTAAAATATAATATTGCTTCTATACAAGTGCATGGCATACCATGCACTTATATAGAAGCAATATTATACTTTCTGTCTTATTATCTATCCCTTTCCTAATCATCCCCAACATTTAATTAGCTTTTTTGACCATTGCTGTACACTGAGTGGCTGTTTCCAGAGAACAATGAGTCCAAGATCTCTTTTCTGAGTGGTAACAGCCAATTTAGACCCCATCATTTTATATATATACTTGGGATTATGTTTTCCAATGTGCATTACTTTGCATTTGTCAATATGGAAATTAATCTGCCATTTTGTTGCCCAGTCCTCCAGTTTTGTGAGATCCCTTTGTAATTCTTTGCAGTCTGCTTTAGACTTAACTATCTTGAGTAGTTTAGTATCATCATCTGCAAATTTTGCCACCTCATTATTTTAAAAACAGTTACCTACCTTTCATAACTGTTGCTCTTCAAAATGTGTTGTTCATTTCCATTCCATTCTAGGTGTGCGCACACCCACGTGCGCGGTTGTCGGAGATTTTTGCCTTCACAGTATCCGAAGGGCCAGCTTTGGAGCCTCCCTGAGTGCCGCGCTGATGCGTTGGTATATCAGGTGCTGCCAGCCCTACGCCCTCTGAGTTCCTTCTTGCCGGCAACTCCAACAAAGGGGCAAGAGAGCGGGTATTGGAATGGACATGAGCAACACATTTCGAAGAACAACAGTTATGAAAGGTAGGTAACCCTTTTTTCTTCTTCAAGTGTTTGCTCATGTCAATTCTATTCTAGGTGACTCACAAGCAGCGTTCCCTCTAATTTTTCCCACCCATGTGCAGAATGAATTCTGTTATGTCCACAAATATGGAGGTGATGTGTAACACATCACCTCCATGTTGGCGCACATAACACAATTCATGTGGCAGAGTGGGGCCAAGGGGTTCAGAGTGTGGGAGGGGGCTCAGGGCTGGGGCAGAGTGTTGGGGTGCAGCTGGGGACGCGGGGGTCAGGGTTGGGACAGACAGTTGAGGTGTGGGGGGTGAGGGCGCAGTGGGGCTCCCCAGGGCTATGGTGGGGAGAGAGGACTCCCCTGCCCCCACGCTCTCTCCCTGCAGCAGCACCTGGGCTGGGGTGGGGGAGAGGCGCCTCTCCAGGCCGTGGCAGATCCAGGCCAGCCTAGGTTCAGGCCGGGGAAGGGTGCGCCTGTTGCCTGTCAGGTTTGGTGCTGGGCTGCGGCAGGGCACCTGTCCCCCGGTCGCATCAGATTTGGCACTGGGCTGGGTTGGGGTGAGGAGAGGGGCGATGCAGCAGGTCTGGGGCTAGGGGATAGGTAGCTGTGCGGCCACACAGCTTAGAGGGAACTAGCTCACAAGCAGTATCAATGGAGGTGGACTCAGAGTTCAGAGTCTTGCAGCTTGCAGCACTGTTTGGCCCGAATACACTGTTCTGAGGCCTAGCACACGAACCTTTTCCATTTGGCCAGGTAAGCTGCTCTGGTGAAGGGTTTCCTGCTACCCAGTAAGACCTGCTGAACATGGGCTGAGCATGCCCATTTGTCCACACTTAGCCATGCAGTAGCCAAGCCACCAAGTGCAGCGCCACCAGGTTTGGGTGCAAAAGGCTGCCGTAGTTCTGGGATAGCAGATCCAGCCAGAGGGGCAGCTGCAGTGGGGAGGCTACCGAACGCAGCAATGTGCCAAACCAGTGCTGGCAAGGTCATGTGGGGGCTATTAGGATAATTCTTGCCCTGTATTGCTTGATCTTCACAAGAACTCTGTGAATCAACAGCACTAGCGGGAAGGCATACATTAGCACTCCCGACCAAGGAATGAGAAAGGCTTCCGACAGGGAGCCCCTGTCTATCCCCCCTATTGAACAAAACATATGGCACTTTCTGCTCCGCCTGGATGCGAGCAGGTCCACCTGGGGAGTCCCCCACCCCTGGAAGATGGAGCGACCACTTGTGGTGAGACGAGAAAGTCCTGCTGAGGAGATCTGCCAAGATGTTCCTGGTTCCAGACAGGTGTGTGGCTATCAGATGGATGGCATGCCGCACACAATGATGGAGAGCTTCTTGACAAAGGGCCGAAGACCTGACACCACCCTGCCTGTTGATGTAATACAATGGCGATATTGTCCATCAGGACCTGCACCACATCTGCCTTCAGGTGGGGTAAGGAAGCCTGGCAGGCCAGAATAACTGCTCTTAGCTCCCTGACATTGATGTGGAGGGTCAGATCATCCTGCAACCAGTGGCCCTGGGTGCTCAGCTAGCCCAAGTTGCCTCCCCAGCCCAGGTCCAAAGCTTCAGAGGCCAGGGTCAATGATGGGGATGGGATTACAAAGGGGACTCCCTCCAACACCGATCCGGGGTCTAACCACCAATCCAGGGACGACCTGATGTGGTCCGGCACCCTGACTACCTGGTCTAGGTCATGCCTGTTGGGGATGTAGACAGACGCCACCCATGCTTGCAGAGGCCGGAGATGGAGCCGAGCATGGCTGACCACATACGTACACACCGCCATGTGGCCCAACAGCCGCAGGCAGGTGTGAGCCATGGTGAGCTGGTTGTTCTTTACATGTGAGATCACGGCCGATATGGCCTGAAAATGAGCTTCTGGAAGGAAGGCTCTTGCTTGTGTGGAGTTGAGAACTGCCCCAATGAACTCTATTTGCTAGACAGGCATTAAGATGGATTTTTTCTCATTTATTAACAGGCCCAGGTCGTGGCAGGTGGAACATACCAGATTGAGGCTCCTCTGCACTTGCTCCCGAGACCTGCCTTTGATGAGCCAGTCATCGAGATATGGGAAGACCTGGACCCCTTGACATCTCAGGTAAGCAGCCACTGGCGCCATACATTTTGTGAACACCCTCAGGGCCGATGAGAGGCCAAAGAGAAGCGCCATGACTTGAAAATGGCATCTGCCCACTATGAAATGGAGGAAATGTCTGTGACCTTGGAAATATGGAAATAAGCATCCTTCAAGTCAAGGGTGGCGTGTACGAGTCTCCTGGATCCAGGGAGGGGATGATGGAGGCCAGGAAGACCATGCGAAACTGCAACTTTTTGAGAGACTTGTTAAGGTGATGCAGGTCCAGAATGGGTCTGAGGTCCCGTTTTGCTTTTGGGATTAGGAAGTAGTGGGAATAGAACCCTTTTCCCTTTATGTCCTGAGGGACCTCCTCCACTGCCCCTAGGTACAGGAGGTTCTCAGCCTCTTAGACGAGTAGTTACTTGTGAGAACGGACCCAGAAGAGGGGAGGTGGGAGGGAGGGGTGGCCAAAAATTGCAGGGGATAGCCCCGAGATACTATGTCCACCACCCACTGGTCCGAGGTGACCCACGACCAGGCCGAACGGTAGGGACGAAGATGGACGAGGAAAGAACAAGGTGGATCTGGGGAACTGACTGGGGCGTTGCTCTCGAGTGAACCTTCAAAATGAACGCTTCTGGTCCCTGGGACGTTTGGCTGGGCTGCGAGGGTGAGTGGAGGAGGAAGGGCGGCAACGACTAAAGCTCATTTCTCTATCCCTTCTCCTTGCAGGTCCTTGATGAGGCTGCCGGTCTTGGCGGCAGGGGGAGTGGAACTCTTTCCATGCAGACTGCGGCATATGCATGCCCAGAGAGTGCAGAGTGGCCCGAGTGTCCGAGAGACCTTTCCCATTGAATGGGAAGTCCTGGATAGAGGTCTGCATCTCTTGGGACAGACCAGTGGTGTGAAGCCAGGAGCTGCACCTCATGAAAACCGCCGCCGCAACTACCCTAGCCACTGAATCTGCCACATTCCATGCCATCTGGAAAGCACACCTAGCTTCGACAGTGCCTCTAAAGGGGGCGCCACACCTGGCCCTACAGATACCGCTAAGGCAAAAATCTACGACGACGGCGCACATGCACACACAGAATGGAATAGACATGGGCAAGCACTCAAAGAACCACCCTTTTTCCAGATCATTTATGAATATGTTGAACAGTGCTGGACACAATACAGATCCCTAAGGGGATATCACTATTTACCTCTGTCCATTCTGAAAACTAATAATTTATTCCTAATCTTTGCTTCCTATCTTTTAACTAGTTACTGATCCATGAGAGGACCTTCCCTCTTATCCCATGACAGCTTACTGTGCCTAAGAACCTTTAGTGAGGGACCTTGTCAAAGGCTTTCTGAAAATCTAAGTACACTATATCCACTGGATCACCCTTGACCACATGCTTGTTGACTCCCTCAAAGACTTCTAGAAGATTGGTGAGACATGATTTCCCTTTACAAAAACCATGTTGACAATGTCCCAACAAATCATGTTAATCTATGTGTCTGATAATTCTGTTCTTTCCTATAGAAAGAAGAAATTTCACATGTTGGGGAAGAGGGACAGAAGAAAACATGCCATTTTTTAAAACAATTTATTTGTGAAGCTCCTCAGAGATTTGAAATGTTAGAAACAGTCCTTTTGGAATTTGATTATTAGGTAGAATGAAGATGAGGTGGCCAAAAGCCCGAGGTGAACTGAATTAATTGTATGGATATCTCCACAACAGGCAAGTGGTACATGTGATTGCATCTTTGTATATACATTATACATTCAAACACATACACACACCTTTTAGCACAGTGTATATTGCTCACTGGCATACTACAAAAGTTGCAGTATGCAATCTATTATAGTTATTGTTACATTAATGACATTAACTATAAATTACTCACCCATTTGCCTGGAGAAGGATATGGTATTTTTGTTTGTTTTTTAAACGAGTAAAGTAGCATTACTTTTTCATCATCATGGGAGTAATGTTTGTATCTGGGCTGGTAAATTTTTGTGATGATAATGCACATCTGGTTTAACAGTTATTTAAATACCCGATGCACAAAGGCTCTCCGTTCCACAACTATCATTTAGGGTCTAGAAAACCACTGGAGAAAACAAACAAATATATGATGGCTGATTTCTTATGACAGAGTATCTCGTGTTCTTCCACTCCTCATTCATAAAGAGAAATGTCAGAATACAAATAAGTAACTACATAATTATACTGGATGAACTGAGATGTTCCATTGCAACAGAAAGTAGAGTTAAACTGCAATGTGGAGCATGGACCTCATTCTCCATTGCCTTGAACCTTTTGAAGTAATTTATATCTTACAAAGTAGGTGTAAAAAGTTACCATTCCAATTTGCTAGCATTTTACAGCCAATTAGCACAGAAAGTCTGTGCCCTTAGAGGGAACCAAGTATTGATGTTCTGCCCACTTTGGTGTAGGGGTGCAGGAGGCTAGCGTATGCCACACTGCCTAACATGTATGGCACCGCCATGCAGTATGGTGGTGGGGATGGGTAAGGCTGTATGAGAGGGACCAGAAAGTTGAAGGATGTCCAGGAATTGGTACTGAGGGTCTTAAACATCTTTCACTGGAAGGTTGAGGGCAGTAGCCATGTGATGGAGCAGGGACTGATATTGCATGTGGTCACCAGGTGTGAGACGGAACGTGGAATAAAGGCATTTTCTAGTGACAAAGTGCTTGTAGGGATGGGCGGTTCTGGAGGTGTCACCAGGACCGGCAGTGCTGATGGAGCAGGACCATCCAAGGGTTCATCCTGGATATGGCAGTATGGGAAGGAGATGCACGGTGTGGGCGATGTATACCACGATGATGCTAGGGGTACCATGAGGGCCAGTTAGGTCAGGAGTAGGGTTTGCCATGCATCGACGTTGCCTGTGGGTTTCTGGACTAGGAGTCAGATGCAGGAATGTAGTCCAGAGGGTGCCAAGGATCAGGACTGTAAGAGCAGGCCAGGGAAAAGGCCGTGTCCGGTTCGGTAGACCAGTCAGACTCCAAGGGTTCTGGAAAGGGAGGAGCTGTCGGCGCTGGTGGAACCAATGGTGCCAGGCATGGCGGAGGAGGACGGTTGAAGAGCAAGAGGGGCTCGTCTGTCCTGGAGCCAGTGGAGAATGACGGAGGACAAGGGGTTCATCAACTAGAGAAGGGAGTACAGAGTGCAGGGGAGTACCTGCGAAGGGTAGCCGAAGTTCTGCTGACAGCGTGAGAGGCGATAGACAGCCTGGAGTGCCTGGGACCGGATGCATCAAGCCTAAGGGTCCCAATGGAGTTGACAGTGCCAAGAGCGAGGTAGAAGGTCCCACTGCTGGACTACATGGGGCTGATGGTAAGTGGTGGCATTAGGAACGGTGTTGCGTGCGCACTCTTAGGGGCTGAAGTCAAAGCCAGAACTTCTGTTGCAGCATACGACTTCTCACCCAACCAATCGCAGCTCGTGGAAGAAATGTGTTGTTCTGAGGTGGTCACGGTCAGGGAGCCGCCCTTGTGCCTGTGCTTCTTGTGCACGCGGTCGGGCTTCAGTGGATGCGGCAGTGCTGCATATGAGGAGCCAAGTGTGGCACTTACCGCCAGTGACGGGTGTCACTCTGGTGGTTCCATTGGAGCCAGGTCTTGTTGCGCATGTGGGCACATTGCCTCCTCTATTAAAAAGTTATGGAGATGAAGTGCATGAGCTTCTCAGGTCCGTGATGGAAATGAGTGGCAAATGGAGCAGCAGGAAACTATATGGGCTTCACCCAGGCAGTAGAGACAACAGGTGAGCTCGTCACTCACTGAGAAGGAGCGAGGGCACAAGGTGCAGTTTTTGAAGCTGGCTTGATGGGATTGGGCCGGGAAGGGTGGAGAAGTCCCCAAAGGGGAAAGTCCAATAAAATAACCTAACTATATACTAAGAATGTAAAACTATTGAACTAAAGAGGAGGAAAATGGGAATTATATACAGTTAAAAAGGGTCGAACACAATACTCTTAGGTGACTAAGAAGACGTAGGAACAAAGGGTTCCAACTGTGGCCATGCAGCGGTAAAAGGGAACTGGAGCGGCGTTGACCGTGCAGTATCTTAAAGCCTGGGATGCGCCACTTGCCGACGCAAGACACACATGGTGGTGGTGGTGGTGGGGGCAACGGACACTACTATGAACAGTTACAGCTTTGGCACACGGTGCGCATGCACACTAGCATTTGTCATTCATATAAGGACCAGCACTTGAAGAAGAATCAGGACTTCAAGGAAGATTACACAAAACCTGAGGAATATTTTTTTCCATATTCCTAAAAACATTTTTTCAGAGACTGTGTGTTGGGCTATTTACCAATAATGAAATTAAAGCATTAAAATCTTCATAATAAAAAAACCAAAACATTGTATATAATAATTTTGAATTTAAACTATGGTAGATCTAAAAGCAAACTACAATCCTATAATTTAGGAGCTGATCATATAAATTGTTACTTACACAAGTAGTCCTATTCCACTATTGAACCAATGAAGAAATTAAATGTGTGTTATGAAACGGCTGAGACTGAGAGAAGACTGTTATTGCAAGAGCAATGACAAATTTAAAACAGGAGAAGACAGAAGAAAATTATTAACTGAAAAATATCTGATGTTATACAGATGGTGAAAAGCCTGTTTAGATCCAGCATGCAAATTATTTACAGGAATATGGCATAATTTTCAGCCATCTCACAGCTTTTCACAGAAGTAATTTAATATCAGAAAATAATACAGTAGATGTAATTAATTAATGCCATTACACATTTATAAATGCATTTGTGAAAGGGTAAAATATAAATTGACAGAAAATCATAATGATTTTTTCCTGTTCAAGTTCACTTTGTCTCTGTATATAACAGGTTTTAAAACCTCTTAGGAACTTCTTATGCAGGGGTAGTCAATTATTTTGTGTCATGGTCCACATTTCTTGGTCAAGGTACAGTCAAGGTGCTGACTCCAGAGAAAATAATATAAAAAACCCAATAATAATAAGTAAATAAAAGATTTCAGGGTCTGTTCTAAAGTCTCTGGCAGTCCGAATTTGCCCCACGGTCCGCCTATTGACTACACCTGTTCTGATGCCTTGAAAGCTGAAGTGGTCTATCTGTGACTGAAACTCTTCTGAAAGTAGCAGTAAGACCAATGCAGAAGGAAAGGTCTAGAAGTGAAAGGTAAATACTGTAAGTGTAATGAAATTACAAGTAAAATTTTGCCCACGGATACTTCACTGTAGTCTAATGGGAACCATATTTGATCATCCAAGGGCAGAATCTGGTCCTATAGGTTTCAGGCTGGCAGCCTTTAAAATAGTTCTGATATGTGAAAAATTATGTGTAATATCAGAAAAATCTTTAATTTTTCTCATTTTCTCTTGTCCTTCAATAACAAAAAATGAGTAAACTTTCAGTTTCATGTAAAGAGTATTTTACAAAATTAACCCCCCAACACAGACACAAATCTTGCAGTACGCACTGTTGATTAATGGAAATAACACACTTAGGTGACAGGTTTCAGAGTGGTAGCTGTGTTAGTCTGTATCAGCAAAAAGAACGAGGTGTACTTGTGGCACCTTAGAGACTAACAGATTTATTTGGGCATAAGCTTTCGTGGGCTAAAACCCACTTTCAGATGCATGCAGTGGAAAATACAGTAGGAAGATATATATACACAGAGAACATGAACAAATGGGTGTTGCCATACCAACTATAATGAGACTAATCAATTAAGGTGGGCTATCATCAGCAGGAGAAAAAAACTTTTGTAGTGATAATCAGGGTGGCCCATTTCCAACAGTTGACAAGAAGGTGTGAGTAACAGTAGGGGGAAAATTAGCATGGGGAAATAGTTTTTACTTTGTGTAATGACCCATCCACTCCCAATCTTTTTTCAAGCTTAATTTAATGGTGTCCAGTTTGCAAATTAATTCCAATTCTGCAGTCTCTCATTGGAGTCTGTTTTTGAAGTTTTTTTGTTGGAGTACTGCGACTTTTAGGTCTGTAATTGAGTGACCAGGGAGGTTGAAGTGTTCTCCGACTCGTTTTTGAATGTTGTTATTCTTGACATTTGATTTGTGTCCATTTATTCTTTTACGTAGAGACTGTCCAGTCTGGCCAATGTACATGGCAGAGGGACATTGCTGGCACATGATGGCATATATCACATTGGTAGATGTGTAGGTGAACGATCCTCTGATAGTGTGGCTGATGTGATTAGGCCCTATGATGGTGTCACCTGAATAGATAGGAGGACACAGTTGGCAACGGGCTTTGTTGCAAGGATAGGTTCCTCGGTTAGTGTTTTTGTTGTGTGGTATGTGGTTGCTGGTGAGTATTTGCTTCAGGTTGGGGGGCTGTCTGTAAGCAAGGCCTGGCCTGTCTCCCAAGATCTATGAGAGTGAGGGATTGTCCCTCAGGATAGGTTGTAGATCCTTGATAGAGAGGTTTTAGTTGGGGGCTGAAGGTGACGGCTAGGCGTTCTGTTACTTTCTTTGTTGGGTCTGTCCTGGAGTAGATGACTTCTGGGTATTCTTCTGGCTCTGTCTATCTGTTTCTTCACTTCAGAAGGTGGGTATTGTACTTGTAAGAATACTTGATAGAGATCTTGTAGGTGTTTGTCTCTATCTGAGGGACTGGAGCAAATGTGGTTGTATCTTAGAGCTAGGCTGTAGACAATGGATCATGTGATGTGTTCTGGATGAAAGTTGGAGGCATGTAGGTAAGTATAGTGGTCAGTAGGTTTCCGGTATAGGGTGGTGTTTATGTGACCATCGCTTATTAGCACTGTAGTGTCCAGGAAGTGGATCTCTTGTGTGGACTGGTCCAGGCTGAGGTTGATGGTGGGATGGAAATTGTTGAAATCATGGTGGAATTCCTCAGGGGCTTCTTTTCCATGGGTCCAGATGATGAAGAGGTCATCAATATAGCGCAAGTAGAGTAGGGGCGTTAGGGGACGAGAGCTGAGGAAGCGTTGTTCTAAGTCATAGAATCATAGAATATCAGGGTTGGAAGGGACCCCTGAAGGTCATCTAGTCCAACCCCCCGCTCGAAGCAGGACCAATTCCCAGTTAAATGTATCATCAATGTAGTGCAAGTAGAGTAAAGGCGTTAGGGGACGAGAGCTGAGGGAGTGTTGTTCTAAGTCAGCCATAAAAATGTTGTCATACTGTAGGGCCATGCGGGTACCCATAGCAATGCTGCTGACTTGAAGGTATACATTGTCCCCAAATGTGAAACAGTTGTGGGCGAGGACAAAGTCACAAAGTTCAGCCTCCAGGCTTGCTGTGACATTATCGGGGATACTGTTCCTGACGGCTTGTAGTCCATCTTTGTGTGGAATCTTGGTGTAGAGGGCTTCTACGTCCATATTGGCCAGGATGGTGTTTTCTGGAAGATCACCGATGAACTGTAGTTTCCTTAGGAAGTCAGTGGTGTCCCGAAGATAGCTGGGAGTGCTGGTAGCGTAGGGCCTGAGGAGGGAGTCTACATAGCCAGACAATCCTGCTGTCAGGGTGCCAATGCCTGAGATGATGGGGCGTCCAGGATTTCCAGGTTTATGGATCTTGGGTAGCAGATAGAAGACCCCTGCTCGGGGTTCCAGGGGTGTGCCTGTGCAGATTTGTTCCTGTGCTTTTTCAGGGAGTTTCTTGAGCAGATGGTGTAGTTTATTTTGGTAACCCTCAGTGGGATCAGAGGGTAATGGCCTGTAGAATGTGGTGTCAGAGAGCAGCCTAGCAGCCTCTTGTTCATATTCCGACCTATTCATGATGACGACTGCACCTCCTTTGTCAGCCTTTTAGGTTATGATGTCAGAATTGTTCCTGAGGTTGTGGTGCTTTAGCAACATTTGGTCCTGTTAATTATTAAATAAACCTATGCATAATATTATACCCAACATTACTTTAGAATAGCTAAATGCAAATCATCCACTGATTCACAAATTTTCCACCCTTTATGTTTTCAGAAACAACAATCTTCCACGTAAAATGAAGCAAATGCAGCAAATAAAAAAAAAATGGGTGAACTAATCCATTTAAAGTTAGAATCACAAAGTTCTTATAGGAGAGTTTAAACCAAATGTAGTTAACAATTCTGGGACAAAAATGCAGGCTTTAGAAGTAATTACAGAGGTTTTGCATCTAATTTCTGGGTTCCAAATCATTCATAAACAATTTTCAACCTTCCTAGACTACTATGTATAGTTTTGTTTTTTTAAAACCAGAAATATTGAAATATGGTATAACAATAAAGTCTCTTGAGCAGGGAAGACCATTTTACTTATGTGACGGGGTATATTGTAACATTGCTTTCGTAGTGGAAAATGGATGCACTGTTAAAATTAAGTTAGGATGGGTAGATCTAGTGTGTTACATTTGGCATTTCAGCCATCTAAAGCACGTAAGTGTCCAACTCATTTATCACTTTCAGAAATATTATTTTTTGACACTGTTGTCCAAAATGCAAGGCTATGAAATAGCTTGCTCAGAAGGTTCACATTCAAGGATTGATGAATATTACAGCTGTTTTTGGTGCAGGATGACAAATCAAAAGAAGCTGGTTGTTCAGCCAGCCAGCTGGTGTTAGAGAGAAGGAGAGTGATGTCTTTCAGGTTTCCTGGCTGGACACACATGGGGTGCAGTTCTGTCCCCTGCCCCCATTGAAACAAAATAAACCAGAAGCTGATTTAAAGTGAACAAATCCTAAGATATATTTAATAAATAACACATTCTTATGGAACATCTAATAACCTATCCCTTATATGAAGATCAGAGTTACATAGTATAACAAACAGTAATAACCTCATTAGTTTTACTGGATGTGCTTATTAATTAAGGATTAACGTTCTCTGATTAAACCAGTGGTGATTTGGTACAAGCTAGATCCAGGGGTGGGGACAGAGGGAAGGTAAAGGAACTACACTGAATAAAAATGGTACCCAATAACCCCCCTTTCTCTCTGTCCTCAAGTTTAATGCATGCTGGACCATAATGTCAAGAACTTACCTGGTACAGGGTTCTTCCTGGAGTTTAAATTCTGAGACTCTGCATTCTCCTCCGGTTGCCCATCTGCTTCCACCTCTTCTTTCTTTTGAGTATCTTTTACAACTTCATTAAGGGTAGTTCTTCTGCTCTCCTCTCCATCTAAATCTCCCTGAACAGCAGAGAGGGCAATTGGAGATGGAAGAAGAAGACGAGGAGGAAGAGGAGGGGAAGGAGGTGTTGTAGTGGTAACAGCAGCAGAAACAGGAATAGGAGGAGTTAGAGGAGGAGAGGGAGAGGTGGAAAGAGCAATGGAAGATGGTACACTTTCCACTTCTGCAGGAAGGCCTTCCAAAATCTCAAATTCAAGAGTCAATGGTGCAACTTCCTGTTGAACTATTTCTGCTATGCCATCTGTAGCAGTTACTTTTTCATTAACTCCATTAATTTCATTAATTAGATTAGTACTAGCAGTCACTGGAATATCACTAGTTGCTACAGTACTAGGCTCCTTGCACGTATCAGCATCAACCTCTTCTATTGGTGAAGGGTCTGATTCTTCTGTGCAGGGTGTGGCACTGGATATAGGCATTGTTTCCTCTTTCGGGGAAGTTAGTTCACAGCTCTCCTCTGAGTCAACTGTGAATGTAGATTTACTAGAAGCAGCAGCAGCAATAGGAACAAGAGGGACTGGTGATGCAGCAAGAGGAAGTTCTGGTGGTGGTTCCTCAGAGGCAGCCTCAGAGGTCTGGTCAGCTTGATCTTTTTTCTCCCCACTAGGCTCTGGTCTGAGGACTGGGGAAGGAGATTTTAATACTGAATCTGGTTTTGGCTTCTCTTCTAGGGAAGAAAAAAAAACAACATTACAAGGACAGATTACAGAGTAGCAGCTGTGTTAGTCTATATCTGCAAAAAGAACAGGAGGACTTGTGGCACCTTAGAGACTAACCAATTTATTAGAGCATAAGCTTTCGTGAGCTACAGCCCACTTCATCGGATGCCTAGAATGAAACATATAGTAAGAAGATATATATATACATACATATAAGCTGGAAGTTTCCATACAAACTGTAAGAGGTTAATTAGTTAAGATAAGCTATTATCAGCACGAGAAAAAAACTTTTGTAGTGATAATCAAGATGGCCCATTTAGACAGTTGACAAGAAGGTGTGAGGATACTTAACTTAGGGAAATAGATTCAATATGCGTAATGACCTAGCCACTCCCAGTCTCTATTCAAACCCAAGTTAATGGTATCTAGTTTGCATATTAATTCAAGCTCAGCAATTTCTCCTTGGAGTCTGTTTTTGAAGCTTTTCTGTTGCAAAATTGGACAAAAGGACAGATTAGTTTACCAATTTAGTTTTAACTAGCCATGCTTAGGGTCCTTTTCACTGCTCCACTCTGTGTTCTGTCCATTATTCCAGGAGCTCCTTGGAAGAACTGCAGAAGCAGCAGCTAACCTTTAAATCTAAAGTGAGAACCAAGACTCTCGGGGAACTTTAATCTTTAATGGACAGTTGAAGTTTTAAGAACAAAAGTCTTTTCAAGAAATCACCCTTTTCTTGAGCAAAGCATACTTAGAAACCTTAACTACGGAAGACAGGTTTGTTAATTCTGGAAACCTACAGAGATTTTGTTGCTCAAAACAGGACTCTTCTTCCTAAAAATGACAATGAACACAAAACAAAAATAAACGTAAGTTAAATTCTAGGGAAGAGGACAGAATGGCTTAGTAGATGGCGTGTAACACTGAGACCCAGGAACTACAACATTCTGAAATTCATTCTAAAAATGAATCCCTCTGTGACCTTGAGCAAGTCACAACTCTAACTTTCTCTATTTGTAAAATGGGAATACTACTATTTGCCAACCTGAGTAGACTGTTGTGATGATTAGTAATTTGTTTATTGCTTTAAGGATGCAAAACAGCATGCTATTATTAAGAAGTGATATAATTTGACAAGTAATCATAGAATCTCAGGGTTGGAAGGGACCTCAGGAGGTCATCTAGTCCAACTCCCTGCTCAAAGCAGAACCAAGCCCCAACTAAATCATCCCAGCGAGGACTTTCTCAAGCCTGATCTTAAAAACTTCTAAGGAAGAAGATTCCACCACCTCTCTACGTAACGCATTCCAGTGTTTTACCACTCTCCTAGTGAAAAAGTTTTTCCTAATATCGAACTTAAACGTCCCCCACTGCAACTTGAGACGATTACTCCTTGTTCTGCCATCTGGTACCACTGAGAACAGTCTAGATCCATCCTCTTTGGAACCCCCTTTCAGGTAGCTGAAAGCAGCTATCAAATCCCCCCTCATTCTTCTCTTCCACAGACTAAACAATCCCAGTTTTCTCAGCCTCTCCTCATAAATCATGTGTTCCACTCCCCTAATCCTTTTTGTTACCCTCTGCTGGACTCTCTCCAATTTTTCCACATCCTTCTTGTAGTGTGGGGATCAAAACTGGACACAGTACTCCAGATGAGGCCTCACCAATGTCGAATAGAGGGGAACAATCACGTCCCTTGATCTGATGGCAATGCCCCTACTTATACATCCCAAAATGCCATTGACCTTCTTGGCAACAAGGGCATACTGTTGACTCATATCCAGCTTCTCGTCCACTGTCACCCCTAGGTCCTTTTCTGCAGAACTGCTGCTTAGCCATTCGGTCCCTAGTCTGTAGCGGTGCATGGGATTCTTCAGTCCTAAGTGCAGGACTCTGCACTTATCCTTGTTGAACCTCATCAGATTTCTTTTGGCCCAAACCTCTAATTTGTCTAGGTCCCTCTGTATACTATCCCTACCCTCCAGCGTATCTACCTCTCCTCCCAATTTAGTGCCATCTTCAAACTTGCTGAGGGTGCAATCCACACCATCCTCCACATCATTGATGAAGATATTGAACAAAACCGGCCCGAGCACCAACCCTTGGGGCACTCCGCTTGATACCGGCTGCCAACTAGACATGGAGCCATTGATCACTACCCATTGAGCCCGACAATCTAGCCAACTTCCTATCCACCTTATAGTCCAACAATAATAAAAAAATAAGTTTCTAAATTCCTCAGACCTTCAGGATATCAGAAAAGACTTATTACACTCTACCTTTACACTTTTGTTTTAAATTCTAGCAGTGAAAATTAAAATTTATCCCAGGTAAAACTGAAAATGAAGGGGATTTAAGTATGGTTTCCACTGAAGAGAGGTTCTATTTCATTTTGAGGTATGCTAGTGAAAGAGATCAGGTTGGGTTGGAAAAAGTAAGGTGAATTACCATATCATAATGCATTATTTGAGACGTGTGGTCCCTATGGGTATTTACTGTGGTTGCACACGCACCCTATGTGCCTGTGACCAGAAGATTTTTCAGTAGCAGTTGGTCCATACCTGTGCCCTATACCTCCCTGTGGCCTGAACCAAGGGCATAAAAGGCACCAACCACCTGCCCAGTTCCTACACTACAGTGAATAAAGTGAAGATTCAAGCAGAGGGGATGGAGGGCAGGTCGTGAATACCCACAGGGACCGCACAGCTCCAACTCCAGTTACTATAAGTTTTTTTTTTGTTTTTGAGTGCTTGTCCCTAAGGGTGTTTACTGTGGGCGACTCCCAAACAGTACTCATTGAGGAGGAGGGTGTGAGGAAGTATGTTACACCACAGATAGAAAGATCGTTGAACCAAAGGAGGAATCCATGGATGAAGCTTGAACAAGGACATAATGTCTAGTAAGAGTGTGTATTAAGCCCCATTCACTACTCTACAGATTTCTAAGAGGGGAATTCCTTGCAGGGAAGCCACCAAGGTGGCCTGTGCTCTGGTTGAGCAGCCCTGACACCTGTAGGGAAAGGACTCTATGAGCTCATAGCAAAGGAGGATGTAGCACAAAATCTATTTAAAGGGTCTTTACAAAGAGACGGGTTTCCCCTTCATTTGCTCGGTAATGGAAACAAAGTGTCTAAGACTTCCCAAAGGGCTCTGTCCTTTCCAAGTAGCAGACCAAAGCTCTGTGGACACCCAGTGAATTCAATCTTCTGTATCCTTGTTGATGTGAGATTCTGGGTAGAAAAAGAGGAAGTGGACAGTTCGATTCAAGTGAAAATCAGAGGGAACCTTAGGGATGAAATCTTAAGGACAATTTATCCCTATGAAAGATTAAGTAGGGAGAGTCCGCCATGAGGGCCCTGAGCTCACCCATTCTCCTGGCAGACGTGATTGCTGGTAGGAAGGCTGTTTTCATAGAAAGGTGTAAAACAGAAGAAGTGACCAAAGGCTTGAATGGCAGGTTCATAAGCACTGACAGTATCAAGTTCAGATGCCAGGCAGATATAGGTTTTAATACCAGGGGAAAGGTTCTGATGATAACTTTTACGAACCCCAGAGTTGTAGGATAGGTGAAAACAGAGCAGTTCTCCACCAGGGGATGGAAGGCATTAGTAGCCGTTAAATGTATGCACAGTGAACTAATGGAAAGACACAATGCCTTTATGGAAAGAAGATAGTCCATAGAGGGCCCCAGGTTCCTCTACAGGTAAGTGACATTGCTGACAGCAGAGGGAGAACCGCTTCCATTTGGCAGTATAATACTTCCTTGTAGAGGATTCCCTATTTTTATTAAGGATGGATTGGATCTCTTCTGAACATGATCTGTTTGTTTTCCATTCGAAATCTTGGGATGGACTTGGATAGTGTAAAGAACTGCTTTTGGGCAACTACATGACAGCGTATGACCATTTGGGAACTACACTCAGGGACTAGTCTAGCACCTCTATTCATTAACACATGGAACAAGACCAAAACCAGTCTACCACCAGGAGAAATCATTTTTACAAAACTATTAAAAAGTGGATATTTTGAAATACTAAATTTATTCATTATGAATCATTAAGAAATAAATGGGATCTCCAAATGCTGAAATAGCCAGAAGTAAAATGTTTCAGTGCTCCTATCAATAGTGCCTTCACTGTGCTTTGCAGTGCTACAGTTCTGAAATTGCATTATGTTCCCTCAGAATAAAGATAGAATTAGATATGATCAAGGATAATGGAAAATTTGTTACCCAACAATTTCCTTTCTGGGGACGGATCTCTCCTGCAATTGGAGACACTCAAGCTAGACTTCTTTTCCTAAAATATACAGTTCAGACTTGTCCATGAGGTTCCAGGGCTCAGCCTTACCTTCATGTAGGCAAAAAAGCCTATGGCAGGCTAGGAGAATAATTTATTCCTTTAGAGAAGTATTTCATCTTGTTTAGGAGATGCCATTCATAAGCCACACTGTCAGGTTCAAATAATAGATAAAAGAGGAGATTTTGTCTAGGATAATGAGAATGGCCATAGCTTCCTCTTTCTTGATCTTTGGAATTACTTTTCCTAGTAGCAGAACAGGAGGGAAAGCATATAGAAACAGGTTTCAGAGTAGCAGCCGTGTTAGTCTGTATTCACAAAAAGAAAAGGAGTACTTGTGGCACCTTAGAGACTAACCAATTTATTTGAGCATGAGCTTTCGTGAGCTACAGCTCACTTCATCAGATGCTGGAGTGCAAGGGCTGGCTGAGCCTGGAGGAGGTGGTGCGCCTGCTAAATGGCAATGAGTTTGGTCATGGAGGAGAATCCTGCCTGGGAGGTGCAGCGTGTCATCCTAGCAGTCTTCCTGGGATGCTGCACCTTTTCTGAGATCTCTGCTCTCCGATTCCTGGGGAAGGAGAAAGGATACAAGTTTATACTCCTGACGACAGCCATCGCAAGCAGCGCCCGGCTGATGGACGCCATGTTAGAGGCGAAGGTGTGAGGCAGGGGTGAGCTGCAGCCCTGGCAGAGCAGCTTGTGCCAGCCAGGGTCACACTCCACAGTGGACACTGCCCAGACACTGCACATGTGACATTGGAGTGTTACACAGCAGCAGCTGGAGCAGGGCAGACATGGAGCCCATCCTGCCATGAGCCTCTCCTTGGGCTTCCCAAAGGCTGCAGATTGGGGTTTAAATGGATGAAGAGACCTTCAGTGGGTGGGGGGGACGTATCTCTGGGGAGGCGAGAGGAGGGAAGAAACTGTTGTTTCTCCAATCTTAGCTGTAGCTCACGAAAGCTTATGGTCAAATAAATTTGTTAGTCTCTAAGGTGCCAGAAGTACTCCTTTTCTTTTTGCATAGAGAAACAGATTCAACCTTCCTTGAGTCAAAGCATATTTTCCCAGTGATTTCTGGTCTGCTTTTCTGATGAAGAAAAGTCTTATTTTCACATTTTGACTGAATGTGAACAGGTCCACCTTGATTCAGGGACTACTCTGAGTTGTTTACCTGCTGACAGCGTAGCCAGCTTGCATTTGTGTTACAAGTCCCTTTTATGTGGCTCATCTTAAGGGAGGCTAAGTGACATTCCATCCAGGAAAGGATCTGCATTGCTTCCAGATTTAGACATAATCTCAATATTTTACGTTTTTGTACACCATGTTTTTTTTGTACATCATGTTTTTGTGATTAAATCAAGACATGCATCTTTCTCAGGTGATCAGAGAAGTGCTGAACAGCCCACCTGGATTCTTTTTCTGCTACAGAACTGATGCTCTAAAAATCATCTCTGAGTTTGACCTCACTTCTCTGTGTATTGTGATGTCCTATATGTCCTTGCAACCCTAAAATGCTGGAGTCAGCGGTTAGGATTTTGAGGTTCAGATGGTGAAAGAAAAATTCTACTATTACAGGGATTTCCTGCTTCCATCACCTGGGAGACTTGATCACACTGGACAGCATCTTTCCTTTTCATTACCTTGCTTGGGAATCATTCCAAGCCCATAAGAGGAATCTCTGAAGTTCTTTCATGGGCAGTCTTGCCCATGGAATAATCTCTATGCATGAGAATAGAAGATCAGGGAGCTGCATAAAACAGAGGTATGTCACTTGGTTCTGTGATATCTCATGGATAAGTACTTGAACCTTGTCGCAAACATCCTCTACCTTGAGAGGACTAGAGCCCTCCTTGCGTCAATGTTGACGTCTACATAGACAATCCTCAGAGAGTCCAGAGATTTTCTTTCAAGTTTGTCACAAACCCCAGTGCCTGAAGAGCACTGCCAGAATTACTTGCTGCAAGGTCTCCTGGGATCAGTTCTGATGACTGTTGCTCAGATCCTAAACTCACCAATCTGGTTATTATCACCTACCAATAGCTTCATGAAAACCATGAAAGGCAGAAAGACCACGTTGTATCAGCAGTGATGATTTCTGTTGGCAAACCAGAGAATTTTCCAATCATAGGGCCTAACTGTAAAACACATATAGAGCTTCTGTAAAGTCCAGCAACCCTCTATTGGTCTCCACAAGTGATTTCAGTATTATCAGAAGAGAGCATTTCCATCCTGAATTTCATCACCTTCATTGACTTGTTCACTCTCTTTTGAAATCTCATATGGTTCAAATTCCTCATCGTTTTTGTACTTCAAAGAATCTGGAGTAGAACCCTGAGCACTTTTTATCTTAAGGGACTCAGCTCAGGGAGACGTGAGACTGTATGCAGGATGGTTTGATGTATTATGACATCTCTCAAGCTTCAAGAGGGGACAAAAAGGGATTTTGAGGCACCTTGAGCTTGAGGGAGCATCTGTGTTGCAATATTTCCTATACTCACCTGTCAAAAGTCATTAGATCTAAGTCTTTGATATGTGGAATACCCTGCCCCCTAGGCATTTTTCTGAATTTGAAGTCGACCCAGAGGCATCCTACTGATGATTTGGACCGGAACAATTGGCTCCACTGTTGGGTGTGAGCTTCCCCCTAGCGGTTCAAACTCATATTTTGCCCCCAGGTAAACTGAGTCCCTTCTCTGGTAAGAAGGACTCTTAGGTTTCACTGTGGTGCTCCTCATCCCTTAATATGAAACTGGACAAGTGCCAAGGAGGAGTGATTTGACCTTATGGAGGTGCATCTGGAGGTATTACAGTTGGTGTGGGGAAGGATATGGAGGCCTGAGCATGATGTCCAGATGCTGAGCAGAGTGCAGGTCTGCAGACAGAGTGTGGTTGTGTGTTCTTTGGTTCCTGAGAGGATCTCTTGATCTTTTTCCCATTTCATTTAGCCTTCACCACTATTTTTAGAGGAGTGGGAAATAAATGGAGAGAAGAAACTTGCCAGGTGGCTCCATTCAGAGGACAGAACTCCAGAAACCTTGACCTCCTAAAGATGGAGGGAGATTTTGTTTAGTGTAATTCCAAAATAAATTCTAAATAAGTTCTAGGATTGCTAATGGATGAGGTGGGAGAGCTGACCTGCTGCTCTGCACTTGTGAAAGCAAAGGATCTGGTGTAAAGGCAGAACTGCCTCTGGTAATTGCAGGAAGAGGGGAAACCTGCAACATCTCAGATCTGGGGAGTGGTTATGATTCAGAATAAACTTCCATTTTGACATTTGTATATGTTGTTGTTGGGTTTTTTTTTTTTGTTTGTTTTTTTACACAAGGGCCCTTGTAATTTTGAGAACTTATAACAACAGTAGTAGCTCTAGTGTCTCTGAGACCCTGGAATATAACCTGCAAAACTGAATTTAATGAGACCCTGTAAAAATATAGAGGCTAAGACAGATCTAATCAATCTAAAAGGAAGGATGGAGAGTAATACAAGATGTGAACTTAACAGATATATGATTGGACACTTAATCTGCGAGCGTTCCCCTATACAACTTAAAAAGCTCTGCCTATCTTTTCTGGGAACCCAATGATCTTGTAAGCATTTGTATTTGTTTTTCTTGCTTTCCTTTTTGGGTTGGTTCAATGGCCAAGCAGAAGAGAAAGAGTTGTAGACAGAAAGCCTATCTGAATGTGCATTCAGCAGAAACGCCCTTCTTTAGGGCTGCCTGGCTGAATACTGGTTCTATAGACATACTGGGGCCGATGGCACAAATGGCACTTTACAAGGGACACTGCAAGTAGACGTGAACTTGAAGAGGCCTTTGTTACCAATGGAGATTGCTTTGTACTCCACTGACTATGTGGAGTCCAATGTCAATTTTTTGACATTTACAGTCATCCCTACGGAGTAGAGGAGTAGAAGCAGCAGCGAGGTCGATACTCAAGCCTCTCATCTGGATTGTGCTGCCAGAGGGACATTCCTAGTAATTCTTCAGAGTAAGTGAAGAGAGATTCAAATGTTAAGTCTGAGCCACCACTACAGAGAAAACCTCGGTGAAAATCCAAGGAGCAGTGGTGAAACCAAACGGTAGAACTCTGTACTGGAAGTGACAAGGGCCCACTGTAAATCTCAAGAACTGTCTGTGGGTCAGGTGGATATCTATGTACAAGGAAGCGTCTTGCATAACAAGAGCTGTAAATCACGTGCCGTTTTCTAGCAAAAATATGATTGGCTTGCATATGAATCAGTTGAGATGACGGATCTAGGACTAGTCCTCATCTTCACTTTTTTCTTGGGGACTGTGCTGATGACCCAGGCAAATGGGACTGTTGGGTCTTCTGATGCTTATGAGGAGGTTCATAGGGTTGCTGATGGAAGAACTGAGGAGCGCTGTACTGTCGTGCAGGAGGTGGGCAGTAGAATTTGTGCTTGGATGCTGGTGTAGAAATACCCAACATTTGCAGAATGGCTCTAGAGTCCTTGCAGGGAATCATAGATCTTCTGGTTGAAGAGGTGAGATTCACTGAAAGGGAGGTCCTCATTTATGTCCTGTATCCCCCTGGGGAAACCAGATGAATGCAACTGGGCACAAAGATAGGTCTGCTGAATCTACTGCGGCCTGGCACATCATCCTGGCAACCAGTTTGCCTTCCTGGAGTGGTCAAAATCCTGCTGAAGAAGTTTCTCCACAAAGTTTGCTAATTGGCCATAATTTAGAAAGTCATATTTTGCTAGTTATGCCAGGTAATTAGATATCTGAAACTGAAGGCTGGCTGAAGAAAAGACTTTATGACTTAGAAGGTCCAATCTCTTACCATCCTTCTCTGTTGGACAGGAACACAGATACTGCTGCCTGGCCCGTTCACTAGCAATCTGAGTAACTAGGAAATTGGGTGTGGGGTGAGAAAACAGAAACTCAGACTCCTTTGTAGGTACATAGCATCTTTTTTCTGCCCCCTTGAGGGTGGGTGTGCAAGTGTCTGGAGTATGCCAGACAGTGCAGGCTGGCTGGAGAATGGCATCGTTGATTGGTAGCATCACTCTGGCAGGTACTGATGCATGCAGAATATCAAGTAACTGATGTTGGCTGTCCTGCATCTCCTCCAGTGGAACATGGAAGGCATCAGCCACGCTCCGGAACAGTTTGTGGAACTGGCGGTAGTTGTCTGGTGAGGAGGAAGGAATCGATGACATCTGGAGACAACAAGGGGAACCACATCCAGATCTGGTGGTACCACTGAAGTCAGGCTAACCAGGGCATCCTCCAACCCTGGTTCCGATTGTCTACTTGATGAAGGTTGGGAGTGGCAAGATGGGGAACTCCTCTCAGGCCAATCAGGAAGATTCCAAAAGCAGATACGGGGGCCAAGACCCCCAGTATGGCCAACCAGGTGGTTGCTGTGGTGGGCAAGGTAGCAATAGCTCCTGTGTTGAGGAAAGGGAGGATATTACCACCGAGCTGCCGGAACCTTTGGATATTTGTGCCAACGGTACAGGAGAGGCGGACCCTGTGTTCCGTTGGAGTCCTCTGATACCTAGAAGACAGATCCTTGTTCCAACAGGGGAGCCAGCAGAACTGAGCACATCACCGGGGAGCACTCTGGAACACGACCAAAAGCAGGGGAGCGGGCTCCCTTAGGAAGCAAATGCACCAGGAGATGTTGAGCCCTCACCTCAAACAGTTCATGAGATCTAGGTGCAGACTGCTTCCTGGTGTCAGCGGCATGTGTTCCAGAGTTGGAATCCAGCCTGGTACAGCAGATTGCTTCAGAACCGATGATTTCCGTGACTTCAGTGGTACCAATTCAGAAGGGGTATGCGGCTCAGTAACCAGAACCAGCAGGTCCAGTGGCCTATTCGACTTCTTCTTGTGCTTGTGACCCTTGGATTGTGCCGCTTCCCCATGGCTGGAACTCACAGAGGATGAAGCGTCCTTCTTGGGACTTGAGGAAGACTTACTGCCATGCTTATGCATATGCGTCCTTGCCTCATGGCTAGGCCCCAGCATGGGACTCATAGCGCTGATATCAGTGGAACCAGACTGGAGCTCCACGGTATGAGGCGCACTCCTTGACTCCTCAGGCTCATGTATAGGAGGGGTTCCACAGCCTGGATCCGACTGCATCATCACGATGACTTCTAGGAGGTGATTCTTGAGGCAGACATCCCGACCTTTCTTGTTACCGGCTAGGAGGAGAGACAGATACTGCATCTGGATGCAATGTGGACTTCCCACAAGCAGTAAAGGCAGCGCTGGTGCTTGTCGCTCACCGAAAACGAGCGAGGGCAGGAAGCACAGATCTTGAATCACGGTGACTTTGGCATAATCCAGTACCCAAGTGTGGGTGCTGGGGGGAGTGGGAAATGGGAAAACGGCAAAACAGCATCCCAAAGTCCTTAAAATTCTAAAAACTACTACTAACACTAAAACTACTACAAAAACCAACAAAATACTAATTATATACAAGAATAAACAGTCTTTTTTCCCTGTATTGTAAAAAGTGCGTCACAAGAGACGAGAGAACAGAAGAGGTTCTGACTTGGACCATGCGGCAGTGAGAAGGAACTGAGGGCATGGAACAAGGACACATGCACAGACCAACAGACACTACTACTTTCAAAAGCTCCGACTCTAAACGCATGCTGCATGCATATAACCCTAAGTGGAATACAGTAGGTACCATCAGTCAAAGAAGTACTCTTACTGATACATTTTCCGAAACAGAGATTGGGAAAACTGGAGGGAAAGGAAGGGGAACTCTAGGGATGGAGTGGAGGCAATGGGGGAAGATCTGAACTTCAGATAGAGGAAAACAGGGAGACAGAGGAGATTAAAGTACTCTGAAGACTTCAGCAGAGCAGAGGCCTGCTTGCTTCTCCATTAAGATATTAGAAAGGGGGAATAAGTCACCAATGTCCCACCAAGAAACCAACAATAGGAGCGAGCTGGGTTGTTGGGGACAAGAGTAGTTATGGTGATGATATCTACAGGGCGGGCTGGATGAATGAGATCTCAGTGGGTTCAGATATTCATCTGACCTGCACTAGATGTGCCATGTTTGTCTTTCTTCCACAGGACAGAAGCGACTTTGTCTGTACAAAGTGCAAGCTGGTCTCCATATTGGAAGAGAAGAATGAAGGTCTGGAGCAACAGATAACGACCTTGCGTTGCATACGAGAATCTGAGGATTTTCTGGACAAAAGTCAGGATATGCTTCTACGGGCACAAAGCTATAAAGATTTAGAGCAGGTTGCACAGCAGAGCCAAGAGGCCAGTGAAGAAGCTTGGCAACATGTGACCTCCAGAAGAAGAAGGGGGAATGTCCAGGTTCCAGCAACGCGGACACAGATAACTAACCCATTTCATGTTCTCTCCACAGGTACCATTGCGGAGAGTGGACCAGACGATACGTCTGGGGGGAGAAAGCTGAAGGAGACTCCGCTGGTTGGAAGGCATGAGATGCGATGTCCTGAGGTTGGGGGTTCCACGACCACTACTCCCAAGAGAAGGAGGCGGGTGGTGGTGGTCGGGGACTCTCTCCTCCGGGGGACTGAGTCATCTATCTGCCGCCCTGACAGGGAAAACCGAGAAGTCTGCTGCTTGCCAGGGGCTAAGATTCGCGATGTGATGGAGAGACTACCGAGACTCATCAAGCCCTCGGATCACTACCCCTTCCTGCTTCTCCATGTGGGCACCAATGATACTGCCAAGAATGACCTTGAGCGGATCACTGCAGACTACATGGCTCTTGGTAGAAGGATAAAGGAGTTTGAGGCGCAGGTGGTGTTCTCGTCCATCCTCCCCGTGGAAGGAAAAGGCCGGGGTAGGGACCGTCGAATCGTGGAAGTCAATGAATGGCTATGCAGGTGGTGTCGGAGAGAAGGCTTTGGATTCTTTGACCATGGGATGGTGTTCCATGAAGGAGGAGTGCTGGGCAGAGATGGGCTCCACCTTACGAAGAGAGGGAAGAGCATCTTTGCGAGCAGGCTGGCTAACCTAGTGAGGAGGGCTTTAAACTAGGTTCACCGGGGGAAGGAGACCAAAGCCCTGAGGTAAGTGGGAAAGCAGGATACCGGGAGGAAGCACAGGCAGGAACGTCTGTGAGGGAGGGCTCCTGCCTCATACTGAGAATGAGGGGCGATCAGCAGGTTATCTCAAGTGCTTATATACAAATGCACAAAGCCTTGGAAACAACCAGGGAGAACTGGAGATCCTGGTGATGTCAAGGAATTATGACGTGATTGGAATAACAGAGACTTGGTGGGATAACTCACATGACTGGAGTACTGTCATGGATGGTTATAAACTGTTCAGGAAGGACAGGCAGGGCAGAAAAGGTGGGGGAGTAGCACTGTATGTAAGGGAGCAGTATGACTGCTCAGAGCTCCGGTACGAAACTGCAGAAAAACCTGAGTGTCTCTGGATTAAGTTTAGAAGTGTGAGCAACAAGAGTGATGTAGTGGTGGGAGTCTGCTACAGACCACCGGACCAGGGGGATGAGGTGGATGAGGCTTTCTTCCGGCAACTTGCAGAAGCTACAAGATCGCACGCCCTGGTTCTCATGGGTGACTTTAATTTTCCTGATATCTGCTGGGAGAGCAATACAGCGGTGCATAGACAATCCAGGAAGTTTAAGGAAAACGTAGGGGACAATTTCCTGGTGCAAGTGCTAGAGGAGCCAACTAG
Source organism: Lepidochelys kempii (assembly GCF_965140285.1). Classification (NCBI taxonomy): domain Eukaryota; kingdom Metazoa; phylum Chordata; order Testudines; family Cheloniidae; genus Lepidochelys; species Lepidochelys kempii. The sequence continues at coordinate 1,456,942 of NC_136397.1, forward strand.
GGGGGGAGCTTTTCTTGACCTGCTGCTCACAAACCGGGAAGAATTAGTGGGGGAAGCAAAAGTGGATGGGAATTTGGGAGGCAGTGACCATGAGTTGGTTGAGTTCAGGATCCTGACACAGGGAAGAAAGGTAAGCAGCAGGATACGGACCCTGGATTTCAGGAAAGCAGACTTCGACTCCCTCAGGGAACGGATGGGTAGGATCCCCTGGGGGACTAACATGAAGGGGAAAGGAGTCCAGGAGAGCTGGCTGTATTTCAAGGAATCCCTGTTGAGGTTACAGGGACAAACCATCCCGATGTGTCGAAAGAATAGTAAATATGGCAGGCGACCAGCTTGGCTTAACGGTGAAATCCTAGCGGATCTTAAACATAAAAAAGAAGCTTACAAGAAGTGGAAGGTTGGACATATGACCAGGGAAGAGTATAAAAATATTGCTCGGGCATATAGGAATGAAATCAGGAGGGCCAAATCGCACCTGGAGCTGCAGCTAGCAAGGGATGTCAGGAGTAACAAGAAGGGTTTCTTCAGGTATGTTGGCAACAAAAAGAAAGCCAAGGCAAGTGTGGGTCCCTTACTGAACGAGGGAGGCAACCTAGTGACAGAGGATGTGGAAAAAGCTAATGTACTCAATGCTTTTTTTGCCTCTGTCTTCACGAACAAGGTCAGCTCCCAGACTGCGGCGCTGGGCATCACAGCATGGGGAGTAGATGGCCAGCCCTCTGTGGAGAAAGAGGTGGTTAGGGACTATTTAGAAAAACTGGACGTGCACAAGTCCATGGGGCCGGACGCGTTGCATCCGAGAGTGCTAAAGGAATTGGCGGATGTGATTGCAGAGCCATTGGCCATTATCTTTGAAAACTCGTGGCGAACGGGGGAAGTCCCGGATGACTGGAAAAAGGCTAATGTAGTGCCAATCTTTAAAAAAGGGAAGAAGGAGGATCCTGGGAACTACAGGCCAGTCAGCCTCACCTCAGTCCCCGGAAAAATCATGGAGCAGGTCCTCAAAGAATCAATCCTGAAGCACTTAGAGGAGAGGAAAGTGATCAGGAACAGTCAGCATGGATTCACCAATCGAAGGTCATGCCTGACTAATCTAATTGCCTTCTATGATGAGATTACTGGTTCTGTGGATGAAGGGAAAGCAGTGGATGTATTGTTTCTTGACTTTAGCAAAGCTTTCGACACGGTCTCCCACAGTATTCTTGTCAGCAAGTTAAAGAAGTATGGGCTGGATGAATGCACTATAAGGTGGGTAGAAAGTTGGCTAGATTGTCGGGCTCAACGGGTAGTGATCAATGGCTCCATGTCTAGTTGGCAGCCAGTATCAAGCCGAGTGCCCCAAGAGTCGGTCCTGGGGCCGGTTTTGTTTAATATCTTCATAAATGATCTGGAGGATGGTTTGGATTGCACTCTCAGCAAATTTGCGAATGATACTAAACTAGGAGGAGTGGTAGATACGCTGGAGGGCAGGGATAGGATACAGAGGGACCTAGACAAATTGAAGGATTGGGCCAAAAGAAATCTGATGAGGTTCAATAAGGATAAGTGCAGGGTCCTGCACTTAGGACAGAAGAACCCAATGCACCGCTACAGACTAGGGACCGAATGGCTAGGTAGCAGTTCTGCGGAAAAGGACCTAGGGGTGACAGTGGATGAGAAGCTGGATATGAGTCAGCAGTGTGCCCTTGTTGCCAAGAAGGCCAATGGCATTTTGGGATGTATAAGTAGGGGCATAGCGAGCAGATGGAGGGACGTGATCGTCCCCCTCTATTCGACATTGGTGAGGCCTTATCTGGAGTACTGTGTCCAGTTTTGGGCCCCACACTACAAGAAGGATGTGGATAAATTGCAGAGAGTCCAGCGAAGGGCAACTAAAATGATTAGGGGTCTGGAACACATGACTTATGAGGACAGGCTGAGGGAACTGGGATTGTTTAGTCTGCAGAAGAGAAGAATGAGGGGGGATTTGATAGCTGCTTTCAACTACCTGAGAGGTGGTTCCAGAGAGGATGGTTCTAGACTATTCTCAGTGGTAGAAGAGGACAGGACAAGGAGTAATGGTCTCAAGTTGCAGTGGGGGAGGTTTATGTTGGATATTAGGAAAAACTTTTTCACTAGGAGGGTGGTGAAACACTGGAATGCGTTACCTAGGGAGGTGGTAGAATCTCCTTCCTTAGAAGTTTTTAAGGTCAGGCTTGACAAAGCCCTGGCTGGGATGATTTAATTGGGGATTGGTCCTGCTTTGAGGAGGGGGTTGGACTAGATGACCTCCTGAGGTCCCTTCCAACCCTGATATTCTATGATTCTATGGTCTGTACCTCAGAATATTTATCTGAACCTAGTCTACAGACAGCACTGACGTTTTCCCATAATTTGTTCTGATATGAACATTTCCAGTGCAGCGCTGATGCTGATTTTGCACATATTACGAGTATTCAATATAGGGTGGCTGTTTTCTGCTTTTTTTCTCCAATATTAATCCATTTTCCTAAAACCAACTATATGTTTAAAAAATGAACATGGTGAAGATTTTGAAAAATCTTAAGCAGAGGTTTAAATAAACCCACTCCAAACCCGCTCTGAACATGCAGAATCTCGGCAACCTTTGGCTGAAATTTGGCAGTTCTGATTCCACTCCCAATTATAGCTTTTCCAACAGAGTCATAGCCACAGCCCTGTGTACTCTGTGACAAACTTGACCTAAATTCTGCAGCAATATCCCGCCTGTATTATGCAGCATTCCAGTGCAGCAGACTGAAGATTCCACAGCAGCTTTTGAAAAAGTTAAAAAATTGAGATTCTTACAGAATTAAAATAAAAATAAATAATTCAAGCACTACATTATCTCTTCTGTTACTTAATTTAATATAACATTTAATTTATTTTACACTGATCCTAATGTTTCCATATGCTGCAGAATTTTGTACTGTACATCATAATTGTATGACCGATGTTGTCAAAGGGAAGAAGATTTGTGAAATTGGATAGCAGGCACTTTAGACCTTGTTTCAGAGTAGCAGCCGTGTTAGTCTGTATTCGCAAAAAGAATAGGAGTACTAGTGGCACCTTAGAGACTAACCAATTTATTTGAGCGTAAGCTTTCGTGAGCTACAGCTCACTTCATTTCCACTGAATGCTTCCGATGAAGTGAGCTGTAGCTCACGAAAGCTTATGCTCAAATAAATTGGTTAGTCTCTAAGGTGCCACTAGTACTCCTTTTCTTTTTTAGACCTTGTGGCTTCTGAGGAGATACTTTGTGGGATAAGCACAGTAGCTGGATGCGAACATGCTCACCAGTGATTTTGTTTACAATGTTAATAATTATGATATTGAGATGAATGGAGAAATTCACATCTTTCAGAGTTATTGCTGAAGGCTGCCTACTACTCAGGCAGACATCACTGCATCAGTTTACACTGCGGCCTAGACTACACTTAAAAAGTAGACTGACACAGATACTCAGACATTCAGGGGAACAGCTGATCAATACATCTATGCCGACCCAGTCCCTGGTGTAGACATTGTTGGGTCAACAGAAGCATTCTTCATTCCTAGGGGAATTCTGCGCCAAAAATTAAAAATTCTAAGCACATTTAAAAATTCTGCACAATTCTGCATATTTTATTTGTCAAAACAACACAATATAATCGCACCAGTTTCAATTATTTTGGTAATTTATTTCAAAATACTTGTCAGCAAGTATGTCTGAAACAATATAGACAACAAAATAGATTCAGGAAATTTTTTTTAACAAATACATTTCTTACTAGGCATATTAATACAGAACTCTGAGTAATAATTCATTTAAACTACAATACAGAACTGTATTTCCTGCACCCCTCAGAAGCAAAACAAAGGCTTGGGGGAGTCAGGGGTATCGGAGGAGCTGAGGGAGAGGGAAGTAATTGCTGAGGAGGAGCCTGGGTGTGAACTTGGAGGGTTGATGGGTATAGGTGGGAAAAGTATGGAACAGGTTTTTTGGCGGGGCAGGGTGGGATTGTTAGGGAGCTTCCCACATGCAGACACTGGCTGACCCCCAGGCTCTCCCATTCAGTCAGGCATATCTGCCCTTATCCCCATGTGTCCCTCCACCCCAATTCAGACACCCACTCCCCTCTTTCCCCATGTGTCCCTCCACACCCCCAGCCAGCCCCTCCCCTCATCCCCATGTGTCCCTGCACCCTCTCCCCACATGTTTCTCTGTGCTCCCACTCAGACATCCACCTTCCCCCATGTAGCCCTGCACTCCCTCCCCCTGTGTCTCTGAATCCCTTCAGCCATCCCCCCCACACATCCCCATGTATCCTGTGCCCTCACTCAGCCATCTCCCTTCCCCCATGTGGCCCTGTGCCTCCACTCCCATTCAGCCCCTGCTCCAGTGTGTCTTCCTGCATTTGCCCTTATGAAGCCCTGTCTCTGACCCCCCAGCAGCCCCACGCTGTGTGTCTCCTGAACTGGCCCGACAGGTGCTGTGAAGAAGGCATTGTAGGCTCTTTTGGGGGGAGGGATAGCTCAGTGGTTTGAGCATTGGCCTGCTAAACCCAGGGTTGTGAGTTCAATCCTTGAGGGGGCTATTTAGGGATCTGGGGCAAAAATTGGGGATTGGTCCTGCTTTGAGCAAGGGGTTGGACTAGATGACCTCCTGTGGTTCCTTCCGACCCTGATATTCTATGATTTTTTCTCTTCCCTATGGTAGCTGGGGCTGGCCGGGAGCAGCTGCTCTGTTCTAGCACCACAGCGCCCTCTGGTGGGCAAAAGGTGGAACTGCAGCAACTTTCTGACAAGTTATTTTCTGAGGAAAAAAATAAAAATATGCATGGCACATGAATTATGTGCATGTGTAGCGGCACAGAATTCCCGCGGGAGTACTTCTTCCATCAACCTAGCTACCAGTGCTTGGGAGGTGGTGTTGATACAGCAACAGAAAAACACCTTCTGTCGGTGTAGCACCTAAAATACAGGGTTACAGCAGTGTAGCCACAGCACCATACATATGCCGTTGGAGCCTCCATAGTGTGGACAAGCCACCCCTCTTTCCCTCAGTTCATGTTTAGAAGGTTTACTTCACAATCAGGAAGCCTAGAAACTTACTTATAAAAGATAGTAGAAGCTTGGATTCTGGAGCTCATCTGTAAGGCAACAGTTATCCAAGTCCACACTCATGATATTCCTGAGTTCATTGGGCACTGGCTTTCTTAAGGTTATGTTGGGATGTAACCCCTGTCTACACTAGTCAGTTTGTCCCGCTTTCAGGCATCAGTGGCCAGACCCGGTGTATATGGACTATTATGAATTCCTAGGGCAAACAATGCAAATTGTGATTTGCTTGCGCCCTAAGAATGCACCCTTCCAAAAAATTAGTTCAGACATACAAAGGCTTATTTTCCCCCAATGAAATGAGAGCCTTAAAGTCTGAATTGAGATTATTTTAATGTCTGATATTTTAATGTCTGCTGTGAGCTTTAAAGTCTGACTGAGATGATTTTAATAGTTTATTTCTCTACTTTTTTTTTAAATAAAGGGAAAAAAACCAAGAACATTAAATGCAAATCACTCCCAACCCCAATGTTAAAGTCAGATTTTTAAACACAAAAAATGTCAGGGAATACAATAAATAAGATCGTCAGAAGAGACATCAACTCACCTTCATTACACATTGTGACGGGGTGTACTGGACCCTTTGAGACCCCCGGCTGGAGGCCTCATGGTCCTACTACCCCCCGCCCCACAAAAGGAGCAGTAAAGGGTGGGCCCTCCAGGCCTGGCTAAAAAGGCTGCAGTGAAGAAGCCAATCAGAGCCCAGCAGATTCAGTTAAAAACAACTGCAGGGCCTGAACAGGTCAGTTGCTGGCCAGGACCAGAAGGGGAAGGAAGGACCGGAAGACAGAAGAATTCTCCAGGCATTGAGGCCTGGGAGAGACCCTGCTCAAGCACGGAACAGAGAACCCAAGCAGATGATGGGACTAAGTAGAAAGCAGCTCAGGGAAGGCAGCAGCAATTATTAAAGGGAAGCAGCACATGACTGCTGTTTATAGGGACCCCGCGTTGGGACACAATAGTGGATGACCCTGGGTCCTGCCCAACAGCCACCGAGGAAGTGACCTAAGCCCTGAGGAGGGGATAAGTCTTGTTTAGGGGCCCAAGTGAAGGGCATGACTTAAAGGGGCACCAGAGAACTGTTAAAGCCAAAGAGTTGCCAAGGCGAAAGTTCTGGAGGGCAGGAACAGACATAAAGCTAGCCCAGAAAGGGCTGAGAACTGAATCCGGAGGCAGGGCTACAGATACCAACAAGGGCACAGTGACTGTCCTTTATCTGTTACCCCAGAAGGGCTTCATTCATTTTAGACATTGTGTGACTTAGCCAGAAGGCTGAGCCACTGAAGACCCGCCTGATGAGGGCAAAAGACAGGGAGTACCACCAGCAGAGAAAGAGTGCAGGTTCGCACCCAACTGACAGGAGGCATTCACGAGAGGTAAGCGCGCCCTGTCACACACATATAGTATTTCTGATTCCTAATTAGGTCATTAAACATCTGGTCCAATTCTCCATTGCTTTAAGGCATACAACCTTACTAACTGTGAACTGATGTAAACAAATACAGAAGGTGCAAAGTACAAGAGGCTCGGGTCTATACAGTATGCACAATGGAAGTGACTTAAGTCTGGCCTTCACAAACTTGCAATGGAACTACACTGGTTAACTTTTAACACAGACCTTTTGTTATTTCAATGCAAATCTGTGTGTGGTCACACTTATTTTGGAATAAAAGTGACTTAAATAGGACACTTCTCAAATAACAAGAGTTCTGAATTAAAGCCTATTTAGTTACTTTGGTACAGGTTTGTTTGTAGACCACCCCTTAAATTTACTGAGAACTAGTTTAGATATGTTTCAGAGTGGTAACCGTATTAGTCTGTATCAGCAAAATAAACGAGGAGTACTTGTGGCACCTTAGAGACTAACAAATTTATTTGGGCACATAAATTTGTTAGTCTCTAAGGTACCACAAGTACTCCTCATTTTTTTTAGTTTAGATATGTAACCATAACATTGTACTATCACTTTTTCATCCAGTGTCATTATTTCAACTCAGTTTTATTTCATGATCCTTTAGGCTTTGATTTTTAATGGATATTTTCTCTCTCTCTTTACCTACTGCTCTCTTGTACTTTAATAAATTAGCTCTTTAGTACTTTTTCAGTAAGAGATAAAATAAATAAATAAATACCTAACTGCTCTTATATAGCACTTTTCATCATAGAATCATAGAATATCAGTGTTGGAAGGGACCTCAGGAGGTCATCTAGTCCAACCCCCTGCTCAAAAGCAGGACCCATACCCAATTAAATCATCCCAGCCAGGGCTTTGTCAAGCCTGACTTTAAAAACTTCTAAGGAAGGAGATTCCACCATCTCCCTAGGCAACGCATTCCAGTGTTTCACCACCCTCCTAGTGAAAAAGTTTTTCCTAATATCCAACCTGAACCTCCCCCACTGCAACTTGAGACCATTACTCCTTGTCCTGTCCTCTTCCACCACTGAGAATAGTCTAGAACCATCCTCTCTGGAACTACCTCTCAGGTAGTTGAAAGCAGCTATCAAATCCCCCCTCATTCTTCTCTTCTGCAGACTAAACAATCCCAGTTCCCTCAGCCTCCCCTCATAACTCATGTGTTCCAGACCCCTAATCATTTTTGTTGCCCTTCGCTGGACTCTCTCCAATTTATCCACATCCTTCTTGTAGTGTGGGGCCCAAAACTGGACAGACTACTCCAGATGAGGCCTCACCAATGTCGAATAGAGGGGGACGATCACGTCCCTCCATCTGCTCGCTATGCCCCTACTTATACATCCCAAAATGCCATTGGCCTTCTTGGCAACAAGGGCACACTGCTGGCTCATATCCAGCTTCTCATCCACTGTCACCCTTAGGTCCTTTTCCGCAGAACTGCTGCCTAGCCATTCGGTCCCTAGTCTGTAGCTGTGCATTGGGTTCTTCCGTCCTAAGTGCAGGACCCTGCACTTATCCTTATTGAACCTCATCAGATTTCTTTTGGCCCAATCCTCCAATTTGTCTAGGTCCCTCTGTATCCTATCCCTGCCCTCCAGCGTATCTACCACTCCTCCCAGTTTAGTATCATCCGCAAATTTGCTGAGAGTGCAATCCACACCATCCTCCAGATCATTTATGAAGATATTGAACAAAACCGGCCCCAGGACCGACCCCTGGGGCACTCCACTTGACACTGGCTGCCAACTAGACATGGAACCATTGATCACTACCCGTTGAGCCCGACAATCTAGCCAACTTTCTACCCACCTTATAGTGCATTCATCCAGCCCATACTTCCTTAACTTGCTGACAAGAATACTGTGGGAGACCGTGTCAAAAGCTTTGCTAAAGTCAAGAAACAATACATCCACTGCTTTCCCTTCATCCACAGAACCAGTAATCTCATCATAGAAGGCGATTAGATTAGTCAGGCGTGACTTTCCCTTGATGAATCCATGCTGATTGTTCCTGATCATTTTCCTCTCCTCTAAGTGCTTCAGAACTGATTCCTTGAGGACCTGCTCCATGATTTTTCCAGGGACTGAGGTGAGGCTGACTGGCCTGTAGTTCCCAGGATCCTCCTTCTTCCCTTTTTTAAAGATTGGCACTACATTAGCCTTTTCCCAGTCATCCGGGACTTCCCCCGTTCGCCACGAGTTTTCAAAGATAATGGCCAATGGCTCTGCAATCACAGCCGCCAGTTCCTTTAGCAGTCTCGGATGCAACTCATCCAGCCCCATGGACTTGTGCACGTCCAGTTTTTCTAAATAGTCCCTAACCACCTCTTTCTCCACAGAGGGCTGGTCACCTCCTCCCCATGCTGTGCTGTCCAGTGCAGCAGTCTGGGAGCTGACCTTGTTCGTGAAGTATATCATCAGTATATCTCAAGGTCCTGGATTTTCATTTTTGTACCTAATCAGTTATAATTACACTTGTAATATAATTATGTTCTAATCTGTTCTAACATTGGTCTTTCTTTTTTTGTATATAATCTGAGGGCTTATCTACACAGGAAAGTTATGGCAGTATAAGCTTAGATTTGAATTTAAACCGATAGTTATACCAGCATAGCCCCTCATGTGGAGACTCATATTCCAATGGGAGTGCTTTTTCCCCCCAGTTTAGTTCATGTTGCTTAAATCTCCTTCCTAAATTTAACTGAAAAAGCCACTCTTACATTGGACCCAATTAAACTGTCCAAACAGAGGAATATACTGGTATAACTAGATTGGTCTAATTGGTAAAACTTTCCTGTTTAGACAAGGCCTGAGATATCATTAATTGGTTTTAATCACTTCCTAGTTACTGCAACTATTCTTTAAACTGTTGATTTAAAAATGAAATACAAGCATTAAAAATGTGAGGGGGGGACAGTTCTCAATAATGGCTAGTGTACTGTAGTTTCATGACAAGAAAGTTGTTTTCAAATCCTGGATGACTCACAAGTGGAAATGAGATTGACTATCACATTCACCATTTGTTCACATCACAAAGCTACCACACACTTTGATATACTATTTTACAACAAATTGGTCAATGCACAATGGAAGGAAAACTTTCAAGACCTTCTAAATAGTGACTCCAATATTGATGAAAGCATTTTTGACTCAATCCCCCAACATCCTATTAAGGATGACCTCAGAACACCACCAACACTTGTTGAGGTAAAGAAAGCCATCAAACAGATGAAGAACAATAAGGCATCTGGACCTGACAGTATCCCTGCTAAAATCTTCAAAGGAGGAGGAGAAGAACTGGCTTGCCAGCTTCACACCCTAATACTCAAGATCTGGCATTCAGAAGAAAACCTAGCTGACCATAGGGATTCCATTATCATGACCACCGCCATCTTCAAGAAAGTAGAAAAATCGGATTGTGGAAACGATCAATGAATTGCCCTGCTGTCCACTTCCAGAAAGATCCTCACCAGCATTCTTAACTGGCTGCTCCCTCTTGCCAAGGAAATCCTCCCAGAATCACAATGCAGATTCAGACCATCTCAAGGTACCAAGGATATGATCTTTTCCTGAAGTTGGCGAACGGTAAAGTGCAGAGAACATCATCAACCTCCCTACATAGTCTTCATCAAACTCATGAAAGCATTTGATTCCATCAGTTGTGAGGCTCTGTGGAGAATTCTCCTCAAGTTTGGATGCCTGCCAAAATTTGCCATTCTCCAACTCCTCTGTTACAACATGTCCGTGATGGATATCACCAATTGATCAAAAACGGACTTTGTACTAAAGACAGGAGTCAAGCAAGGCTGTGTCATCGCTCCAACCCTCTTCTTCATCTTCCTTGCTGTTACCCTCTTTCTCATCGTTGACAAGCTCACCTCTGCACTTGATATTCAATACAGAATGGATAGCAAGCCTTCAACTTCAATTGCCTCCCATTCAAGACAAAGACTATCACTAAATCACTCACTGAATGACTGTGCCCTGTGCACCCACTTGGAAGAAGATCTTCAAAAAACATCTGACATCTTCTCTGAGGCCTACAATCAACTAGGCCTAACACTCAACACCTAGAAAACTAAAGAGCTCCACCAATGGACTCCGAACCACCACAATTCTGCTCCCTCAATCAAAGATCAAGAATGAGACCTAGATAATGTCAAGCACTTCCATTACCTCGGTAGCCATCTGTCGCAGAAAGACGACTTTGAAAAAGGAGATTCAATACTGCCTCCAATATGCTAGGGCACTTGAGAAAATGTGTCTTTGGAGAATCATGACTTCAAGAACCAAACCAAGCTTCTCATGTAGCAGGCCATCATTATTCCTGTTCTCCTGCACAGTGCCAAGACCTGGGTCACGTATAATAGACACCTTAAGGCTCTTGAATGATCCCATTAATATTGTCTGCACAAGACCTTCCAAATCAAGGGATGATCAATGCGCCAACATCAGCATTTTGTCCCAAGCCAAAAATTCCTGCATTGAAGCTATGATTATCCATTACCAACTTAATTGGGCTGGTGACATTCTTCGAATGCCAGATAATCGATTCCTGTAGCAGGTCATTTTCTCATAACTTGGCCAAGGCCAACAAATGGGGGGCGGGGAGGGGGAGAGGAAAGGCACTTCAAAGACACCCTCAAAGCCAACATGAAAAAGTACAACATCCACTAAGTCATGGGAAACCCAAGCCAATCGATGGACTAAAATGGAGAAGGACCTTGTGGCAAGGATTCCAGCATTATGAGACTCAATGGAGAAACAGGAAAGAATGCATCACAGCACAACTCAACAATCCAGATCTGCCCCTTTCACCAGGAAAAGTCTGCCCCAATTATGACAAAATATGTGGATCCCGGACTGGTCTTATGAGTTATGTGCAGATCCACTAGCAATAGCTGGCTATCATTTCATGGAAGACAATCATCCTCGAACTCTGAGGGATCGCCAACCATTACTTTCATAGAAAGTCCAAGACTGAAGTCGCAAGCATGATGATCAGGATTATGGTGCTTTTGCAGAGATGGGAAGTGGGTCCAGATCTGGAGCAGGAGCCATGTTGGGGGTCAGGAATAAGGTGCAGTAAGGACTACTTGTGCTATGTTTGGCCAATGCAATCAAGTATCAGTTTCATGCATGTTTCATCAGTTTCATTCATTTCAAGTTGCAGTGGGGGAGGTTTAGGTTGGATATTAGGAAAAACTTTTTCACTAGGAGGGTGGTGAAACACTGGAATGCATTACCTAGGGAGGTGGTAGAATCTCCTTCCTTAGAAGTTTTTAAGGTCAGGCTTGACAAAGCCCTGGCTGGGATGATTTAATTGGGGATTGGTCCTGCTTTGAGCAGGGGGTTGGACTAGATGACCTCCTGAGGTCCCTTCCAACCCTGATATTCTATGATTCTATGATAAATTTATCCACAACTTTTTCATAAAGGAAGGATATGGAATTTTTACACATAGAATTTTAATACTCTACACTTACATTTACAGAATATACTTAAACTGATGAAAAAACAAACATCTAATTTGTGCCTGCCAATCGCAACATTTTCAGGGACATTTTACTTCCCCTTCTGTCAACCAGTGGTCATGCTAGAACCGGGATGTATGGTATCTCTGAAAAATTAAAAGCCAGCTTCTTTTTCCTCCCTGGCTACAATTTTAACTCTTTTGTGGTTAGTGTTTCTTCTTTTAGCAATAACTTTTTTAAAATCTACTTAGGCACAAAGCTTTTGGGAAGTGCACAAAGAAAAAGATAGTGCTTCTCAATTTTCAAGTACCCACGGCTGTAGGCAGAACCCTAAATGCTATGAATGAATGTGGAGAACTGGAATGCTCGGGCTATATATTACAAATTACACTTAACACTGCAGAGCATAGCACTTACATTATAAACCCAAGTTTTTAAGCGTTTCTAACTGGATGTAAAATTTCATTGTGGGAAGGAACTTGCATGCAGTGTCTCAAGTCCGAGGATAATTTCTATTTTAAATACAAATTTTAAAAACTCCATTCATATTTTTTTAGATACGAGAAGAATTAAATTTAATCATTTTCACCTGCACAATTTGAAAATAGCTCTAAGGAGAAAGTGAAATTTGGCAAGCCTTTACTGCACAATTTGCACAATAGCAATAACAATTTTCTAATTAATATCTTCTACAGATGTACTGAGGATGCTGGCAAGACATGATGAACAAACAGCTCTACAGGAACCATTACGATGTGGTGGGTAAGTGATATCTCTGTGGCTAAATGTATGTTTAAATGATTTACTTAAGAAGTTCCTCTGTCCAAGTGACCATTTTATTGGCAATAATTTTGCTGGTTTTGAAGAAAGGATCGTTTGGAGAAGGAAAAAGGAGGTTCACACTACCAGCTGCTCTGGAACAATGTTTTGGAAGAATGACTTTTAATGAAACAGTTTTTACTCAATTCTGTTTGCCAAATTGCAATGAATCTATAAATAATACACCAGCTTTGTCAAAGGCTCAAAAGAGAAGCTTCTATTTCTGGTACTGGCCACCCTGCTTGCTTACAGATGTATAAAAAGTCAGACTTATAAGAGAGGAGACAAATGACTAAAAATACCAGGGAAAAAATATCCATTAACAAACCTTGCTTCGGGTCGCTAGTTGCAGTCACAGGAGTGCTGGTGGCGAGATGAGTGTTCTCCACAGTCCCGTAAACCACAGGGCTGTGCTCTGGGACCTGGCTGGACAGCTGCTGGGATTTGAAGTACAAAAAAGGGTGATAATGAGCATGCGAACATAAAAGCTGGCAACATGGAACACAAGCAAGCAAGAGGGGAAGACAAGAGCAGGGTGGGAGATAAAAGAAAAGCAAAAGGCAGGAAAAAAATATACACAGACCAATTGAATAAATTCAAAAAGTACATGGGAAGGGGAGGAAGGAAAAAGGCAGCAGGAAAAGGGGGGAAAAAGACGATTACTATTAACAACAGCAAGAAAAGACAGCACTGCACAGTCATTAATACACTTCATTCATCTATGTTTCTTCCAAGTACAGCAGAAATGCTCCTGGTAATAATTTTCAAAAACTAGGGTACAATCAGATCCTCCCCCCCCCCCCCAAAAAAAAAAAAAGCTGTGTAAAAAGAACTGGCTAACTCCATTTGCAAATGATCAGCAATTTCAAAAATCTTTGATATTTTTTGATCAAACCATTAGAAAACATTAGAATTTGCAAAGACAAGTGTGAATAACAAAAGTCAAAATTTTGACAGATTTACAGCAGGCCTGACAAAAGTTACATATTTTTAAATGGCCAGATTAAAAATTTAGAAGTGGACAGAAAGCCACTTGACCAGGACTGAGGAAATTCCAGGTACAGCTTATCTCAGAACAAATATCTTCACCATCACCACTACCATCTATCTGACAGGACAAATAAATGTTCACTCTGGCAAAACACTGAAATCAGATGCTCTTCTGGATTTGGGTTGTATTTGTGGAGATAACAAAGCCACAAAAGCCAGCATCTCCCCTCAGAAATCTAATAGAAACTTTTTATGAAACTATAAATGACAATATCAAACCCACTTCAAACCCACTCCAATTTTTCAGAGCAGGGCTCTTTTGCAAGTTACTTTGTAGATGGATGGGGAAAATGTTCCTATCAGTAAATCCTCCTTAAGGCACAAACCAGAAACCACATGGGGAGAAAAAAATCCAACAAATTTAACATTTATCATTTTAAAAAGCCCACACTTTTGCTTTGCAATGTATATTAATTTCTGATGTAGTAGCTTCAGTGTGAAGTTCCCATCTACACATCTACCTTCAGTGACATCTCAGATGGGGTATACTAAAAAGCTGTGATCTTCAAAGGAGTTGGAGGGAGCTAAGTGCCCAACTTCCATTGAAATTAAATATCATTTGAGTACCTAACTCCCTCAGGCTCTTTGAAAATTGTAGCAGAAGTCTAAAGAAAAATTCTCTCTCTAAATTCCTTAAGGTAGAATCCATTCCGGCACCTAGAAAAATAAAAGAAGTCTGGGAGAGATTCATTTTTATATTGTTTTCAGATTCTGAGTGTACATCTGGGTACAGCTGCGACGTTTGTCCAACAACAAAAAATAATGGATAGATGCATACACAAACACACACAATCAAACACAGGTTCTAACATTGAAAGGAGGTTGTGATGTGCACACTACAGTGCCGGAGTCTTCATTGGAAAGAGAGGTCTTGGGTACAGATTAATAAAATCTTCAGTAGTATTGAAAACTTCATCATACGAGTTTTCCCTACTAAACTAAAGGCCATACTCCTTATGGAAATGAGGGTGAAACCCAGATGCTTTCAGCAACATTAACTTCTGAAAAAAGAAAAGGAGTACTTGTGGCACCTCAGAGACTAACCAATTTATTTGAGCATAAGCTTTCGTGAGCTACAGCTTACTTCATCGGATGCATGGAAAATACAGTGAGGAGATTTATATACACACAGAACATGAAAAAATGGGTGTTATCATACACACTGTAAGGAGAGTGATCACTTAAGATGAGCTATTACCAGCAGGAGAGCCCGGGGCGGGGGGGGGAGGGGAGGAGAAACCTTTTGTAGCGATAATCAAGGTGGGCCATTGCCAGCAGTTAACAAGAACGTCTGAGGAACAGCGGTGGGTGGAGGTGGGGGAATAAACATGGGGAAATAGTTTTACTTTGTGTAATGACCCATCCACTCCCAGTCTCTATTCAAGCCTAAGTTAATTGTATCCAGTTTGCAAATTAATTCCAATTCAGCAGTCTCTCGTTGGAGTCTGTTTTTGAAGTCTTTTTGTTGTAATATGGCGACTTTTAGGTCTGTAATTGAGTGACCAGGGAGACTGAAGTGTTCTCCAACTGGTTTATGAATGTTATAATTCTTGACATCTGATTTGTGTCCATTGATTCTTTTACGTAGAGACTGTCCAGTTTGACCAATGTACATGGCAGAGGGGCATTGCTGGCACATGATGGCGTATATCACATTGGTAGATGTGCAGGTGAACGAGCCTCTGATAGTGTGGCTGATGTGATTAGGCCCTATGATGGTGTCCTCTGAATAGATATGTGGACACAGTTGGCAACGGGCTTTGTTGCAAGGATAGGTTCCTGGGTTAGTGGTTCTGTGGTGTGGTGTGTGGTTGCTGGTGAGTATTTGCTTCAGGTTGAGGGGCTGTCTGTAGGGAAGGACTGGCCTGTCTCCCAAGATCTGTGAGAGTAATGGGTCGTCCTTCAGGATAGGTTGTAGATCCTTGATGATGCGTTGGAGAGGTTTTAGTTGGGGGCTGAAGGTGACGGCTAGTGGCGTTCTGTTATTTCCTTTGTTGGGCCTGTCCTATAGTAGGTGACTTCTGGAAACTCTTCTGGCTCTGTCAATTTGTTTCTTCACTTCAGCAGGTGGGTATTGTAGTTGTAAGAATGCTTGATAGAGATCTTGGAGGTGTTTGTCTCTGTCTGAGGGGTTGGAGCAAATGTGGTTGTATCGTAGAGTTTGGCTGTAGACGATGGATCGTATGGTGTGGTCTGGATGAAAGCTGGAGGCATGTAGGTAGGAATAGCGGTTAGTAGGTTTCCAGTATAGGGTGGTGTTTATGTGACCATCGCTTATTAGCACTGTAGTGTCCAGAAAGTGGATCTCTTATGTGGACGGGTCCAGGCTGAGGTTGATGGTGGGATGGAAATTGTTGAAATCATGGTGGAATTCCTCAAGGGCTTCTTTTCCATGGGTCCAGATGATGAAGATGTCATCAATATAGAGCAAGTACCCTACCAAATCCTGTGGAATTGTGAAGGAGCCTCTGCAGGCTACAGGACAGGTGTGGGGAAAATGTGGTTTGGTGAGCATGATAGTGAGCCACTTGCTCCTCCCTTCTGTACCTCCTGGCCATAATGTCAGCATCTCTTTCCCTCTTCCAGTGGGACTAAAAAAGATCAAGCCTTTGTGAAGCTGCTGCTGCTGTTTTTGCATTATTGATATACTGAAGAGACAACATTTGAGGTGTACACTTAAAAAAATTCAGCAAATATCTATTTTTGGCTGCCATGTCTGACCATTATTGAAGAAGAAACTAATGCCCTTCTAAATATTACATTATATATGCTTATCATTCACACTCAAAAGCAGTAACAAGCAATAAGATATTACTGTTAAAAAAGGCAGAATGGTAAACAGACATAATGCGAAGGGGAGCTAGTAGTTTCTTGGGAACAGTTAAGTTTTCCAAAAATGAAATTTACAAAGCTGGCTAGGCCCTGGGTGAAGAACTTTTTTTTATACTGCAGCCAGGCCTGAATGAAGCCAAATAAAAGACATTTTACAGATTAACTGATTTCAGTAATGCTTTCCTCACTGTCTGCCTGGATTATCAGCTTAATTAAAAAAAATCTACATAGAAAAATATTATGGAGAATGGGACTAAAAGCAACAGGAGCCAAATGAGACTGGAGAAGGACAAGAAGTTTTTAAAAACTGTGAACTATTTGGGTTCGGAAGGAACCATGTTTTTTTAGAGGGTTGGAAAGCACATTGTGGGAATTAAAACAATGTAAATATATACATAAAAATAATGATATTAAAATAAAGCATCCTCAAAAGGTGAACAGTTTAAAAATTCAATATTTAGAAGGAGGATCTAGTAGTAAACTATTCAAGTATCACTGTTATGACTTACGATGTTAAAAGAACTTTTCTATGCAATTACCTTCCACCTTGGGTTGTTGTCCTAGCAAACATATAAGGCAAGAAGGTTTGGTCATCATTTGGATGAGAGACTCTCTAGGAAAACCCAGGGTGTTTTTGGTTCAGTAAAGAGTGCTCTTCCTTATAAGCAGGGATCCTAGAAATCCATTTGCCGCGGAAAAACGCAGAATTTGTGTTTTTACAGAGAATCTTGAGTTTTTACATTGTGTGAAAAAATAAAAACGTATATTAACTAAATTTTACTAACAGTCTCAGTGTCATGTATTCAATGCACATGACCTCCCACACTTGTAACTGATTTTCGCTTCCAGCATATAGAGGTTACTCAGTGATGTATAGGGGTTCATGTTTTAATGCATCTCAAATTTCACTTCAGCCTGCAGACATGAGTAATTAAAGTTATGGAAAGATGCCAAAAAATTTAAAAATCACCCCCTAAAGACCATGTCACAGAGTTTGGAAAGTACAAATTTCACATTGATAATAGTGTGCTGTTCTGTACGCAGCAAGGTGTGGATTATGTTCAAAGGCAGACAGTTGTAGAACACATGGAAAGCGCTAAACATAAACTGAATGAAAAGAAACAAAAACAAGAGGCTGAAACAGCAGGGCTATCAACAGTAAAGAAACAATGCTCTGTGACAGGTTTCAGAGGGGTAGCCGTGTTAGTCTGTATCAGCAAAAACAATGAGGAGTCCTTGTGGCACTTTAGAGACTAACAAATTTATTTGGGCATAAGCTTTCATGGGCTAAAACCCACTTTATCAGATGCATGGAGTGGAACATACATTAGGGAGGTATAAATACACAAAATATGAAAAGATGGAAGTTGCCTTAACAAGTGAGGGGTCAGAACTAACGAGCCAATTCAGTTTAAGTTGGAAGTAGGCAATTCTCAACGGTTGACAAGGAGGAGTCAAAATCACTTTTATAGTGTTAATAAGGCCAATGTAAACAAGGTGGCCCATTTCAAACAGTTGACAAGGTGTGAGTATTTACCAAGGGGAAATTAGTTTTTGCAAAAACAATGAGGAGTACTTGTGGCACCGTAGAATCTAACAAATTGATTTTGTTTCTGTAGGATGGGTCAGTGGTAAGCATCAAACTTGCTTAAAAATTGTAAATATATCAATAAAACATTACGTTCAACTGATACCTATATATATATATATATATATATATACTGTTGTTAGGGAAATTAAAGTTCAGCATTTCATTTTAATTGTGGAAAATCATGGATTTTAATTTTTTTTATTGGAGAATTTTGGTTTTTTTAATTACAGAAAGCTAGGATCCCTGCTAATAAGTCTGTATTGAACCTATGCCTCAGGCTGTGTTAGTTTGTATTTCACTATTGGAAGTGTGGGGTTTTTGGCTGGTAAATGAAAAGTCTTAATTACCTGTCAGAAAGTGCATGCTGTCAGATATATTATAATAATAGTACTTGCTCTTGAATAGCACCTTTTATCCAAAAACCTTAAAGTGTTTTAAGAGAATTAGACAAACTAACTAAACCTCACAAGACACAAGATGCACCAATTGCACTATCCCCATATCACAGATGAGGAAATGGAGGTATGGAGAGGGGAAGCGACTTGGCCAAGATTGCTCATCAAGTCACACATCAAGATTGCACTCTGGGAAGAGTTTCTATCCTCACACCCGGATCCCTGTTCTACACACTAACTAAACCACATTACATTAGTTGGAATTTGGGAATTACATTCACTCTACATCCCTTCTCCTTGCAGTTTCAACTGGAATACAATATTCTGTGCTTCCTGTCCTAAATCACCATCTAGTACAGGGGTGGGCAAACTACGGCCCTGGGGCTGCATCTGGCCTCCCAGCCATTTTAATCCGGCCTTCGAGCTCCCGCTGGGGAGCAAGGTCTGGGGCTTGCCCAGCTCCAGCTGGAGAACAAGGTCGGGGGCAGCTCTGTGCGGCTCCCGGAAGCAGCAGTGTGTACCCCCTCCGGCTTCTAAGCCAGGGGGCTCCGCTCCACACCCCCAAGTGCTGCCCCCACAGTTCCCATTAGCTGGGAACCGCAGCCAAAGGAGCTGAAGGAGCAGCACCTGCGGATGGGGTAGCGTGCAGCAGAGCCACCTGACCGCACCTCCGCATAGGAGCAGGAGGGTGGACATGCAGCTGCTTCCAGGAGCCACTTGAGGTAAGCACTGCCCTGAGGCTGCACCCCTGATCCACCCTCCCCACCCATACCTCAACCTACCTTTCCCAGTCCTGATCCCCCTCCCACCCTCCAAATCCCTCAGTCCCAGCCCGGAGCATCATCCTACACCCCAAACTCTTCATCCCCAGCCCCACCCCAGAGTCCACACCCCCAGCTGGAGCCCTCCCCTGATCTAGTATCGTAACAAAGGGTAAACAGTTGCAGTGCTCTGTCTTAGACTGCTGAATTTCAGTTATGTGATTCCTATATATACAGGACCAAATTAATTTCCCCCTGTGTGGATCCACTTAGGCCTGGTCTATACTACAAAGTTAGGTCTACATAAGCCACCTTGCATTGACCTAATTGTGCCTGTGTCTACACTTAAATACGTCTCCCACTAACATAAGCTATCCATTATGTCAATACAGTAACACTAACTCCTTAAGCGGCGTTGAGCGATGGTCAATGTACTGAGGACAACACAGCATGAATGTAGACACTGCACTACCTATGTCAACCATAACAGTCTTCTGGGCAGCTGTCCCACAATGCCCAACATTGACTGCTCTGGTCGCAATTGTGAACTCCATTGCCCTGGGGACAGGGAGACTAGAAGCCCTGCTTTTAAAACTCTGTGAATTTTTGAAATGCCTTTTCCTGATTGTCCAGCTTGGTGAGCACATCTAGCAGCTCTACATTGTTACATGCAACTGCTCAGCTGATCATGCTGGCTCCATGTTCAAGACACACTTCAGCCTAGAGTAGACAGGAGACATTGGATCTCCTAGGCCTGTGGGTAGAAGAGGCTGTGCAAACAGAGCTATAGAGCAGCTGTGGAAACACGGACATCTTCGAGTGGACTGCACAGGGGATGCAGAATGGGTAGGAAAGGGATCGGCAGCAGTATGTCGTGAAAGCGAAGGAACCATGGCAAGATATCCGAAGGCCAGGGAGACCAAGAGTCGATCCAGTGCTGCCGGTTTTACGAAGAGCTGCATGTCATATTTGGCAGAGACCCCACCATCACCCTGCAAACCACCGTGTTTACCACCGAGGAGCCCGAGTCACATGTCCCTGGTGTGAACAGCAAGGATGAGGAGGTGGAGGAGCAGGACGGGGCATTTGACCAGGGGGTCCAGCTATGCTGTGAACCAAGACCTGTTTGAGACTCCACTGCAGTCAAGTCAATCCTGGCAGCTGAGCACAGGCAAGCCTGATACAGGGGAAGGAACCCTGGGTAAATGTGTAAATGTACTTCCCATTACAGTGATGGTGCCCCAACTTAGCAGGACACAGCTACTACCTTATCATTAATTTACTCATACTACAAGAGATAGCAGTACAACAAGAGAAGTACAGTTATCTGATTTTCGTTTCCCTGTAAAGTTGTGGGAGGGAGGGCATGCGGACCAGTTTGTTTATGTACACAGGGATGTCGTCCCTTGAGCTCTTCTGAGATATCTCGATGAAACTTTCATGGAGGTCCTCTGCAATCCTCTTCTGAAGGTTTCTAGGAATGGCAGACTTATTTTTCCCTCCACAGTAAGACACTTTCCCACACCAGTTGGAGATAACTTCAGCAGGCATCATGGCAGTCAACAGGCTAGTGGCATGCAGGCCTGGGCAGATTTGGGACACCAGCAGCAGCTATGCTTTCTGTCCCTCAGGAACGAGATATCAACTAAAATCCCCACCCCCTGTGGAAAATGGTACCAGCATTCAGTGCCATTGCCCTATACACACTTTCATGCAATTGAACAATTCCCTCCTCATTTCTCTCACCCCTGGAGGGCCATACTCACCATGGCTGGTGCTTTGCATGGTACTGTTCACAAGCACTCCAAAGCAAAAGACTCCATCAGCATGTCTTGTTTAAAACTTTAGGCAAGCAAGAGAAGGGAGTTCTGAATCTCTTAACTTTTGCTTTCTGTTGTGACTAAATCATAGATCATAGAATATCAGGGTTGGAAGGGACCTCAGGAGGTCATCTAGTCCAACCCCCTGCTCAAAGCAGGACCAATCCCCGATTTTTGCCCCAGATCCCTAAATGGCCCCCTCAAGGATTGAACTCACAACCCTGGGTTTAGCAGGCCAACGCTCAAACCACTGAGCTATCCCTCCCCCCCAAATACTGACTATACTATAATATACCGACTATAATACTATACCGACAACGGTACTTCTGGGTGTTTTATCTATAGCTGCTGCTGGTGCGGCCTGGAGGGGTTCCCCTTTCATACCCATGGAACGCCTGAGCCAGTTAAGGAGGAAAAAGAAGGGGACTTAAGATGACATGTTCAGCGATATCCTGCAAGCCAGTGCTACATCCTCCAGCAGAAGGCCTGGAGGATGAATATTGCAGACTGTGTGAAGAAGGAAAGAGCATCTAAGAGAAAGACCCAAGAGTCCCAGTAGGAAAAGGATAGAGAAATGCACCAGCAGCAAACAGATGCTGCAAACTTTTCCAGACTTACAGGGTCAACACTCCTGGGATCGCCTCCCTTTACAGTCCATGGAGAACTCCCGTATAGCACCTCCCTACATTCCACATAGCATCATAGAAGATTAGAGTTGGAAGAGACTTCAGGAGATCATCTAGTCCAATCCCCTGCTCAAAGCAGGACCAACCCTAACTAAATCATCCCAGCCAGGGCTTTGTCAAGCCGGGCCTTAAAAACCTCTAAGGATGGAGATTCCACCTCCCTAGGTAACGCATTCCAGTGCTTCACCACCCTCCTAGTGAAATAGTGTTTCCTAATATCCAACCTAGACCTCCCTCACTGCAATTTGAGACCATTGCTCCTCGTTCTGTCAAGCATATAGCATCAGGTACCACATCCCTACCCCTGTCACTCCACACTGGGGAACAATAAGGACAACCACAGCTTCACATACACTGACCTGAGAGCCTTTAGTAAGGGACCTTGTCAAAGGCTCTCTGAAAATCTAAGTATACTATATCCACCAGATCACCCTTGCCACATGCTTGTTGACCCCCTCAAAGAATTCTAGTAGATGAGAAATGATTTCCTTTTACAAAAAACATGTTGACCCTTCCCCAACATATGTTCATTGAAGAGCATTCCCTTCTAAATCTTCTTTAGTCAGAGATGTTGACTGAGATGAGAAGACGCCTTGAGGACAGGAGATATAAAAAGCAGGGAAGGTGCAAAAGCATACAGAGCAATAGCATCAGGGCAGTTATACCTGTCTTTTGGATGAGAGCTACATCTCTTGTGAATCTACGTGTTCAGCCACTTAACTTGGTGTGAAAAAATTACTCTTTGGGTTGAAATTTCTCATGTTTGTTATCAGCCCAAAGGTGGTTTTGAGAATTTGGTAAATATGGCCTTTCACTTCATGAAATTTTTCAGAAGCTTTTTCTGATCATCAAAAATGGCTTCTTTTTAAAATTTAAAAAACTTGCCAGTGGTTCTCAACTGTTTTGGGTTCAGGATTCATTTGTAAATGTTCATGGCCTGTTGCGACCCAGTAAGTAGACAGGGGGTGGAGGCCCTGGAGTGGTTTTGGTTGGGTCCTGTCCCCCAGGGGATTATGTCCTGTCTGGCACTCACACCACAGTGGCAGCTCCTTCAGGTCCTGTATTGTGGAGCTGGCTTGGCTTAGCTTGGCTCGGCTCTCCGCTCTGGGCATTGCAACCTCCAGAGTTGAGGCACTACTCAGGTTTGGTCCTGCCCCTCTAAAAGACCAAATTTGTGAGAGTGGAGGTATGACCTGGTTCATATGGTTGCAATGCCACTCACTCAAATTTGGCCTACCTGACCCATCCTGACGGCTGGGCCAAATCTGAGTGGTGCTGGAACCCCAGAGGTTGCAGTGCCTGGAGCAGCCACCATACTGTATTATGCCTGGTATTGCCACCCTTACTTCTGTGCTTCTGTTGGCAACGGCGCTGCCGTCAGAGCTGGGTGGCCAGAGAATAGAGAGGGCTGGAAAGCGCTGAAGGCAGCGCCGCCGCCAGCAGCAGGGCGGAGGGGTGGCAATACCATGCCTTCTGCAGGGCTCTGCCCCCTATCGTTTTCCTCGTTATTTTTCCACACCTCCCTACCGCCCCTCCTCAACTTTGTGCCTTGGGCGGCTGCCCTGCTCACCCCACCCCAGTTACAGCTCTGCTGCCACACAACCCTTGGAAACATTCTGGCGACCCAATTTTGGGTCCCAACCCACAGGTTGAGAAACCCTGGTCTGGACAACTTAAGGATACCATGCTTTCCAATAAATCTATTTAGGGGAAGACCTATTTTTAGATAACATACAATTAGTAAAGCTGATTCCCTGTGTCTAGCAGGAGCTGATTCAATGCAGCAAAGTGACCTGACAGTATAAGATAATATCCTAAGTCCTACAATGCCTCTTTCCAGAATCCATGGGCCATGCAACCAATTAGTTGGGTCACACTTCCTGGTGAAGCAACATAATCAACAAAGCAGCATCAGCATCTCTTAGACAACAAGAAGTGAAATAATCACTAACAGTATCAGCATCTCTTTGTTTGTTCTATGGGAATACCATTACAAAACTTACTTGGTGTGCATATTGTGTCCCTCCCTCCCCACCTCACTCCTCTCCATTAGTTCCAAAGCTATTTAGCTGGTGTCTACAGTATTCCTGAAAAGCTATGAGCTAGAGAAAAAGAGCCTACATGCAGAATCTTCTGAGGACCAAACCCCCAGGTCCAGCAAAACCTTTAAGCCACCTTCCTGCTCCTCTAATCCTGAGGCTGACTGGGAAATGAACTGGCCCCCAGTTTAACTTAGAGTTGGCTCTTGGCTGCTCTGAATTGTGTTAGTTAGAATAGTTCCCTAGGAAATGCTCAGCTGGTTGGAGCACAGAATGCTCTGCCCCTTTTCCCCTTCTACTCCAGAACATCTACGCTTGGTGAGGTGTGGGGAAAAAATGAAGATAGTATAGACCCAGCAACATGGCTTTATGCCACATGGGGATTTTCTTAAATCAGGAGAATTGTCAATTGCTCTCTTAGGGCAGTTCTCCTTCCCTTTTGTACCACCAGAAGACAGAATCTGGGGCCATGATCATATTTTATTTCAACAATACTGCTCCAAATTGCATTTTTCAACAGTATAAAGAATACACCTCTAGCCATGGCAGTTCATTACAATATGCACTTCAAATACATGTCAGGGCTACCAGGATTTTTTGGTCTTAACAGTTCTCTTCTGGCCCTGATTCAGGGCTGAATGTAGCAAGTCCTGGACATCAAATCAAAGTCATTTTTGCTCCTGTTAGTGGGTTATTCACATGAAATCGAGGTAAGGAGAATCAAGAGGGTAGAGCAATTGGAAGCTGGACAGCTCACTTTTTACTGGGGAAATCAAGAGAGAAGAGCCGGGAGAAGGGTCCATTTAGGTTATTTATTCTTTTTCCTTGGTTAACACCAAAGTGTAATATTAAGGTTGAGAATATATGCACATAGGAGTCGGAAAATTCTTCCGTAAAGATTCCCACAGGAAAGTTAACTTGGTCACACTGCAAGAATATATTAAAGCACATAGTTGACAGCACAAATTAATTCAGTATAAATGTGTCATATGGACTTTTCTCTCCTTTACAGTGCTTCAGTGGAATAGTCACATTTTTATATTAAAAATACAAGATTCTCCTTTATAGGGTAGAATCATAGAACCATAAGGTTAGAAAGGACTGCAAGGGTCATCTAGTGTAACCCCCTGCCAAGATACAGGATTTGTTTTGTCTAAACCATCCAAGACAGATAGCTATCCAGCCTCCTTTTGAAAGCATCCAGTGAAGGAGCTCCCAAAATTGCCCTAGGCCAGGGGTGGCCAAACTTTTTGGCCTGAGGGCCACATCGGGGTTCTGAAACTCTATGGAGGGCCGAGTAGGGAAGACTGTGGCCAAACAGCCTGGCCCCCACCCTCTATCTGCCCCCTCCCACTTCCCACCCCCTGACTGCCCCCCTCAGTACCCCTAACCCATCCAACCCCCCCTGCTCCTTGTCCACTGACTGCCCCCTCCTGGGATCCCATGCCCCCAACTGCCCATCCCCTATCCAACCCCCCTGCTCCCTTTCCCTTGACTGCCCTGACTCCTATCCACACCCCTGCCCCCTGACAGGCCCCCCAGGACCCCACCCTTTATCCAACCTCCCCTCTCCCCGCCCCCTTACCATGCCGCTCAGAGCACCAGGACTGGCAGCTGCGCTGCCCGGCAGGAGCTTGCAGCCCTGCCACCCAGAGCACTGGCAGCATGGCAAGCTAAGGCTGTGGGGGAGAGGGGTCAGCAGGGGAGGAGCCGGGGGCTAGCCTCCCCGGCCGGGAGCTCAAGGGCCAGGCAGGATGGTCCTGCGGACTGTAGTTTGCCCACCTTTGCCCTAGGTAGTCTGTTCCAATCTCCGACTGTTCTTACAGTTAGGAAGTTTAATCTAAATCTGTTATGCTGTAGTTAGCACCCATTGCCTCTTGTCCTGCCCTCTGTGGCAAGATGGAACAACTTTTCTCCATCTTTTTTATGGAAGTTTTTCAAGTATTTGAAGACCACTATCATGTCCCCCCTCAGTCTCTTCTTTTCCAAATTAAACAAACCCAGTTCCTTCAGCCTTTGTTCATATGGCTTACCTTCCATCCCTTTGATCATCTTTGTCGCTCGCCTCTGGATCCTTTCCAGTTTCTGCACATCCTTTCTATGCACTGGTGACCAAAACTGGACACACTACTCCAGCTGAGGCCTAACCAGCACCGAGTAGAGCAGTATTATCACCTCCCATGGCTTGCATTCAATGCCTCTATTAATGCACCTGTGACACTCTATATCTCAGGGGAGTGCCCTGTAAACCCCATATTCATCATTTACATATAATTGTGATATTTCAAATAAATCATGCCATTTGAGGTATTGTGGGAAAGGTTATGATCTGCTAAATGCCATTGTTCTATCTAAATATGTATATCATTGTTGCATATGAAGTTATGAGATTGTGTTGTATGGCTGTCACTAAAATATGCTGTGAGCTGGGGAACTGCCCAGATATTAAATCCCCAGAGACAAGAATGAGGGAGCTAACCAATGGGCAGGTGTCGAACAACCATTCCACAGCCATTTTCCAGCAAGGGAATTACAATTCAATGACTCACAAGGCCACACCAGGGGAATTGCTAAGGCTTGCCAGGTGCTCAGACATGCCTGGTTTTATGTTCTCCAAGCACAAGGAATAAGGGCATAAAATAGAACACAGTGGCCCCATGCTTTGCCTTTTCTCCACCCCCACCTTTGCTGCAAACAACAAGAACACTCAGAAGACTCCAACAGAGGAGACTGGCCTAGGTTTCAAGGGTGAAACCTGTGCATTATGAACTGTAACATCTGGAAACAGCTAAGAAAACCGCCTGATTGACATACTGCCGAGTGTCTTACAGATTTAAGATTTAGATGGTGTGTTTATTTTCTTTGATAACTAACTTTGACTTTTTGCCTATGCCTTATAATCACTTAAATCTATCTTTTTGTAATCAATAAACGTATTTTAACATTTATCCTTACCAGTGAGTTTGACTGAAGTGCTTGGTAAATCTGCTCAGGTTACAAAGGCTGGTGTATGTCCACTTTCTATTGATGAAGTGTTGAACTAATTAATAAACTTGCATTGCTCAAGAAAGAGTTTTGTACTTTCTTGAGCAATGCAAGTTATATTCCTGAAGTACAAGGCTGGGAGCTGGGGAGATCTGGCTGGTGCCTTTCTCTGTGTAATTCATGAGTGGCTTGGGAATCATTCATGCTATCTAGGTGGGTGTGGGGCTCCACATGCGGTTGCACTGAGTAGTAACAGCACCTAGAGGGGTTTGCTGCTTGCCAGCAGTAAGGCATTGAGACAGACTACCCAGAATAGTGAGAAAAGGAGGCACAGCGGTCCCACAGTCCCAGGTTGCACCTCTAGATCCCATCGTAGCACCATAAAATTGCATTTGCTTTTTTTGCAACAGCACGCCATTGAGGACTCATGCTGAGGTTGTGATCCACCACAACTCCCAGATCCTTCTCGGCAGTGCTGCTGACAAGCAAATTATCCCCCATTCTGTATTTATACATTTGGTTTTTCTTCTCTAAGTGTAGTACC
Source organism: Lepidochelys kempii (assembly GCF_965140285.1). Taxonomy (NCBI): domain Eukaryota; kingdom Metazoa; phylum Chordata; order Testudines; family Cheloniidae; genus Lepidochelys; species Lepidochelys kempii. The sequence goes on from NC_136397.1 coordinate 1,484,451, forward strand.
TTATGTTTGTCTTTGTTGAATTTTATTTTGTTGTCTATAACTAGGGCCCTATAAAATTCACAGTCCATTTTGGTCAATTTCATGGTCATAAGATTTTAAAAATTGCAAATTTCATGATTTCGAATATTTAAATATGATATTTCACGGTGTTGAAACTGTAGATGTCCTAACCCAAAAGGGGATTGTGTGTGTGTGTGTGTGGGGTCACATTGTTATTGAGTGGGGGTGGGGAGGCGTGGTGTTGTCACCCTTACTTCTGCGCTGCTGCGGGCAGCGGCACTGCCTTCAGAGCCGGGCTGCTGGAGAGCGGCGGCTGCTGGCCGGGAGCTCAGCTCTGAAGGCAGTGCCGCCGCCAGCAGCAGCGCAGAAGTCAGAATGGCCTGGTATGCTATGGCCTTACTTCTGTGCTGCTGGTGGGGTGATACCTTTAGAGCCAGGCACCTGGCTAATGGCCACCACTCTCTGGCCACCCAGTGATGAAGACACTCCAGAAGTAAGGGTGGCAATACCGTGACCCCCCTACAATAACCTTCCGACCCTCCCCCCCAACAACTCCCTTTTAGGTCAGGACTCCCAATTTGAGAAACACTCGTCTCCCCCGTGAAATCTGTATAGTACAGGGTAAAAGCATAAAAAAGACCAGATTTCATAAACAAAACCAGATTTCATGGTCTGTAATGCATTTTTCATGGCCGTGAATTTGGTAGGGTTCGATCTATAACCCAATTCTCCAACCCCCCGCTCCCTCCCCAGCTTTGTGCATCTGCAAATTTGATCAGTATGCTCTCTATTCCTACATCCAGGTCATTAATAAAGATGTTAAACAATACCAAATCCAGAACAGATCCTTGTGGAACGTCCCTCCAATCTGACATTTCATGAATAGTTACTCTTTGTTTGTGGTTGTTTAACCAATTATGTATCCACTTAATGGTAGTTCTGCCAAGCCTGCATTTCTCCAATTTATTTATCAGAATGTCATGTGGGACTGTGTCAAAAGCCTTGCTGAAGTCCAGGTATATTATATCCACCGCATTCCCTCATCCACCAAACCAGTTACTCTGTCAAAGAAGGAAGTCAAGATGGTTTGGCATGATTTGTTCTTGGTAAATCCATAATAGCTGCTAGATTACCCCTTAATCCTCCAGGTACTCGCAAATTGAATGTTTTATACATCCTTCTATTAGCTTTCCAGATATCGAAGTCAGGCTGACTAGTCTGTAATTCCCCAGCTCCTCCTTTCCCCTCTTTTTAAAGATGGGCACTATGTTAGCCCTTCTCCAGTCTTCCGGGACCTCTCCTGTCATCCATGAGTTTGAAAATATTGTTATTAGTGGCACCGAGATTTTTTCAGCTAATTCCTTCAGTACCATTGGGTGAATAGCATTAGGCCTCACTGATCTGAATTCATTCAAATTGGTCAGAAGATCTCTGACGTGTCCTTTACTTATCCCAATCTGCATCCCTTCCCCAATATATCTATGGTAAATTCACTAGTCGTTCAGTCACATGTTATTCTTTGTGAAAAGACAGATGCAAAGTTGGCACTGAGCAGGTCTGCCTTCCTATCATCTTCCATTATCAGCTCACCTTCTCCACTGAGCAGTGGACCCCCACTGTTCTTGATCTTTCTTTTAGAAACAAAGCAGTTACTGTAACAATGCTTAAAAACAACTCCTGATAATGTCATGCCAAAGCTGGATAGGAAGTCTGTAAAAGCAACTCTTCTCTGAATATGGGCTTGCAAAAAATTACCAAAAACTAGCTAACAATAACCCTTAAATGGCCTATTTATGAAAGGTTTCCAGAGTAACAGCCGTGTTAGTCTGTATTCGCAAAAAGAAAAGGAGTACTTGTGGCACCTTAGAGACTAACCAATTTATTAGAGCATGAGCTTTCGTGAGCTACAGCTCACTTCATCAAGTGAGCTGTAGCTCACGAAAGCTTATGCTCTAATAAATTGGTTAGTCTCTAAGGTGCCACAAGTACTCCTTTTCTATTTATGAAAGGATCATTTAGATATCCGAGGTGATAACGCACCTAGTGTGAACGGAAAATACAGAAACTGGCAATAGCAAACAGCGAAGTTCAGCAGACATTAATGACAAAAGCTGACATTACTAGAGCTCACCATCTTATTACCTGAGGAGGGGTAGGTGTGGGGGTGGGTCTCACAATGGGAGGCGTAGGGTTCCTGCTGCCTCCTCCAGACATTATTTCTTCCGTTATATCTTTGCCCCCCTGGTTTGGATCCCGGATTCGGATCTACAGAATTGAATAGAGAAATACTTCAAATGGGTATTCCCATTAGACACCATGCTAGGGAGTATAAAGAGAAGGAAAGCATGCATAAGTCATATATTTCCCATTACACTAAGTATTAAATACAGTGTATTCTCTGTCAGCCTATGCCACACAAATCAGATCTACAATTGCAAACTGACATGGCTCTGATTTAAGATGGCATTCTGTGGGCACAAAGAAATGAAGCTTATTTGAATAACTGTCAACAAGATGATAAGGCACTCATCAATCATCACGATCAGGTCTAAATGTGAACATCTCTTCCAAATCTTTCCCAAATCCAGAGAAATAGTGGAACAATTAAGAAAAGAAATCAGCCCATGATGGTGCATGACCCTTTAACTAAGGGGTACCTATTCCTACTCTGGATTAAATGTACCAGACACTTACTAGCCAGAGGACTAAACTGTCAGTCAGAGGTAGATACAAAAGACAAAGGTGAAGGTCCATGAGCAACACTCTGATAAGAAACCTAGTACCCCCTAAGGTCCTTATATGGTCCCTATCGCTACAGTATCTGAACACCTGATAACCTTTAATGGATTTATCCTCACAACACCTCTGTGAAGGAGGGAACTGTATTATTCTTATTTTACAGATGGGCAACTGAGGCACAGAGAGGCTAAGTGAGTTGCCCAAGGCCACACACAAAATTTGTGGCAGGACTGGGAATTAACACCGAGTCTCCTGAGTCCTAGGTTAGTACCCTATCAATCCGTCCTCTCCTCCCAACCCCAGCTGTGGAGAATGGGAAGGATCAGGGATATTGTGAAACAAGCAACAGCAAAGAAAACACAGCATGAAGGTTTTAATAAAATGGAACACAATGCACATACTACATGATTCATTTTGTAATCATACTTATTCCTCAAATATATAAAAGAACATATATTGTCCCAAAGAAAACATTAACAATCCTGCAAGTAAGACAAGAACACACCAATCAAGCCCTCAACCTACTAACAATTTACACCTACTACTCTTTTGTATCTGCCCTGAGATACTGATACACTTTGCCTTTTCAGCACCAACCTTGTTATACAGAAGTCTTGAATAAACTAATCCATATATATTGAACATACACTCAATCGACACTTAGTTGGCTGGACAAGAATGCAGTACTTTCAAAAGTTGACAAAATCCTACTGTCTTGCTTTGAACGATTTTACTTCCATAACACTGCTACTGTAACTGCAACTCACATTTGGGGTAGAAATCTAGATCTTCAATTTAAATGCAAGATGACAAAAAGATAGGATTGAGGATGAATCATAGAATCATAGAATCTCAGGGTTGGAAGGGACTTCAGGAGGTCATCTAGTGCAACCTCCTGCTCAAAGCAGGACCAATCCCAAACTAAATCATCCCAGCCAGGGCTTTGTCAAGCCTCACCTGGAAAACCTCAAAGGAGGGAGATTCCATCACCTCCCTAGATAACGTAGTCCAGTGTTTGACCACCCTCCTAGTGAAAAAGATTTTCCTAATATACAACCTAAACCTCTCCTACTGCAACTTGAGACGATTACTCCTTGTTCTGTCATCTGGTACCACTTAGAAAAGTCTAGATCCATCCTCTTTGGAACCCACTTTCAGGTAGTTGAAAGCAGCTATTAAATCCACCCTCATTCTTCTCTTCTGCAGACTAAATAATCCCAGTTTCCTCAGCCTCTCCTCATAAATCATGTATTCCAGCCTCCTAATCATTTTTGTTGCCCTCCGCTGGATCTTTTCCAATTTTTCCACATCCTTCTTATAGTGTGGGGCCCAAAAGTGGACACAGTACTCCAGAGGAGGCCTCACCAATGGCAAATAGAGGGGAATGATCATGTCCCTTGACCTGCTGGCAATGCTCCTACTTATACTTATGCCATTGGCCTTCTTGGCAACAAGGCACACTGTTGACTCATATCCAGCTTCTCGTCCACTGTAATCCCTAGGTCCTTTTCTGTAGAACTGCTGCCTAGCCACTCGGTCCCTAGTCTATGGCAGTGCATGGGATTCTTCCGTCCTAAGTGCAGGACTCTGCACTTGTCCTTGTTGAACCTCATCAGATTTCTTTTGGCCCAATCCTCTAATTTGTCTAGGGCCCTCTGTATCCTATCCCTATCCTCCAGTGTATCTACCTCTCCTCCCAGTTTAGTGTCCTCTGCAAACTTGCTGAGGGTGCAATCCACGCCATCCTCCAGATCGTTAATGAAGATATTGAACAAAACCGGCCCCAGGACCAACCCTTGGGGCAGTCGGCTTGACACTGGCTGCCAACTAGACATGAAGCCATTGATCACTACCCGTTGAGCCCGACAATCAAGCCAGCTTTCTATCCACCTTATAGTCCATTCATCCAGCCCATATTTCTTTAACTTGCTGGCAAGAATACTGTGGGAGACCATGTCAAAAGCTTTGCTAAAGTCAAGGAATAACACATCCACTGCTTTCCCTTCATCCACAGAGCCAGTTATCTCGTCAGAAAAGGCAATTAGATTAGTCAGGCATGACTTGCCCTTGGTGAATCCATGCTGACTGTTCCTGATCACTTTCCTCTCATTTAAGTGCTTCAAAATTGATTCCTTGAGGACCTGTTCCATGATTTTTCCAGGGACTGAGGTGAGGCTGACTGGCCTGTAGTTCCCCAGATCCTCCTCCTTCCTTTTTTTAAAGATGACTGCAGCCACTGCTCGTCATCTCATAGTTGCATAAGTATGCGGTCCCAACAGTCAGTGCTTGTTTCCCGGACCCAGAGATGGCGCTCAACACAGTCAAGGTGATGTATGACTGTTGACAGCAACTGCAAATTGCTCCACTCTGTCTTCCAGCAGGGCTGCCTGCATGGCATCATATGGTTCCATGTGGCAGCTCCTGAATTGGCTGTGTAAATACTGCAGCACAAGGCGTGAGACGTTTGTAATGCTCACAACAGCAGCGTACAGCTGAGCGGGGCCAAGCTTTTTGTGCTACGGCATACACGCGGGTAACCCAGGCTTATGAAAAAAGGTGCGAAAAAGGCTTGGTTTGTTTACCGTTGATTTCAGGGAGGGAGAGAGGGAAGTGCATCATGGGAGGCTAACGCCATGTTCCCGTAACTACCCGCACCAATGTTTTGGTCCCATAAGGCATTGCAAGCCCAACCCAAAATTCCACTCGCCTATGTCCACGATGGGATAGCTACCCACAGTGCAGTGCTCCGTGCGTCCATGCAAGACCTGCTAGTGAGCATGCACTTCGCTGACACAATGAGCATAGTGTTGACACACACGACTGACTTGCTTAAATTGGAGGCTCGATGTAGACTTACATGAAGTCGTCTTAACTTTGTAGCCTGAGTCTCAGTGCCTATGTCAGTTGACCTGAGCTTGCAGGGCTCAGGCTGCAGGCTAAAAATAGCAGTATAGACTTTCTGGCTCGGGCTGAAGCCCAGGCTTTAATAATGAATCACAGAATATCAGAGTTGGAAGGGATCTCAAGAGATCATCTTGTCCAACCCCCTGCTCAAAGCAGGACCAGTCCTCAATTTTTGCCCCGATCCCTAAATCGCCCCCTCAAGGATTGAACTCACAACCCTGGGTTTAGCAGGCCAATGCTCAAACCAATGAGCTATCCCTCCCCCCCGAGACACACTCTCATTGAGGGGTCTCAGAGCCTGGGCTCCAGACCGAGCCTGAATGTCTTTGCTACAATTTTATACTCCTGCAGCCTAAATCAGCTGACCTGGGTGATCTGCAGCCGTGCCATGGGTCTTTTATTGCAGCGTTGACAAACCCTCAAAGACGACCTAAAGCTTTGGGTTGTCAACCATGGTCTTCAGCTATGCTCCTCTGGCACAATGGAACTCTTTCCAATAGAGATTCAGCTCATACTTGTGGGAGACAGAACTTTCTTAGAGACTGGTTCGAGACTGTGGAATGAGCTTCTCTGGGAGGTTGGGATAACCACAAATCTCATCATCTTTCATTCCAAGTGCAAGGCGCATTTCTCTGAACTTGCCTTCTCTAATATAAATATCTAGCAGTATGTAGATTTAAAACCAAACCAAAGCAAATCCCTAAAATCCTACCAAAACAAGATACTTCACTGCACATATACCTTGACTTTAGTGAAGCATTTGATAAGGTCTCCCACAGTATTCTTGCCAGCAAGTTAAAGAAGTATGGCTTGGATGAATGGACTATAAGGTGGATAGAAAGCTGGCTAGATTGTTGGGCTCAACGGGTAGTGATCAATGGCTTGATGTCTAGCTGGCAGCTGGTATCAAGCGAGTGCTCCGGGGTGTCGGTCCTGGGGCCAGTTTTGTTCAACATCTTCATTAATGATCTGGATGATGGGATGGATTGCACCCTCACCAAGTTCGTGGATGATACTAAAATGGGAGGAGAGATAGATATGCTGGAGGGTAGGGATAGGTTCCAGAGTGACATAGACAAATTGGAGGATTGGGCCAAAAGAAATCTGATGAGGTTCAACAAGGACAAGTGCAGGGTCCTGCACTTAGGAAAGAAGAATCCCATGCACTGCTAGAGGCTGGGGACCAACTGGCTTAAGCAGCAGTTCTGCAGAAAAGGACCTGGGGATTACAGTGGATGAGAAGTGGATATGAATCAACAGTGTGCCTTTGTTGCCAAGAAGGCTAATGGCATATTGGGCTGCATTAATAGGAGCGTTGCCAGCAGACTGAGGGAAGTGATTATTCCCCTCTATTCGGCACTGGTGAGGCCACATCTGGAGTACTGCATCCAGTTTTGGGCCCCCCACCACAGAAAGGATGTGGACAAATTGGAGAGAGTCCAGAGGAGGGCAACAAAAATGATTAGGGGGCTGGGGCACATGACCCATGAGGAGAGGCTGAGGAAACTGGGATTATTTAGTCTGCAGAAGAGAAGAGTGAGCGGGGATTTGATAGCAGCCTTCAACTACCTGAAAGGGGGTTCCAAAGAGGATGGATCTAGACTGTTCTCAATGGTGGCAGATGACAGAACAAGGAGCAATGGTCTCAAACTACAGCAGGGGAGGTCCAGATCAGATATTAAGAAAAGCTATTTCACTAGGATTGTGGTGAAGCACTGGAATGGGTTATCTAGGGAGGTGGTGGAATCTCCGTCCTTAGAGGTTTTTAAGACCCGGCTTCATAAAGCCCTGGCTGGGATGATTTAGTTGGGGTTGGTCCTGCTTTGAGCAGGAGGTTGGACTAGATGACCTCCTGAGGTTTCCTCCAACCCTAATCTTCTATGATACTATAATTTTTCTACATGTTCCCTCACTGTATCCCCCTAGGAGAGGATGAGAAAGAAAACAAGTGGTGAAGTCACATGGTTCAATGCACTCTCAGAAGGTGCTCAGATACTTTGATGAGCATTATGAGAACCTATATAGAATGTAATAGGCTAATGTTGTCCAGAAGAACTTTTTGACTTTGCACTATGAGGTTTAGTATTATGTTAGATTTTACTTCAGTCTCAGGTTTAAACAGTATACTGAATACATATCTGCTTGTCAGGATCACCATACCAGATAAGTTTTCTAATCTTTTTATTTTTACAGTCTGAGAAAATGGAAAACACTTCCCTTGTCATACTTTTCTCTGCATTCTTTTATTGACTCTACAGGAAGCAGGAGGTGATAGTCTGCAATTTTTTTTTCCAGACAACGAATCAGTTGCAGAAAAAATACATTTTCCTTGTATGTATGCTTGTAGAATTACTGGGTCACATCTCATGTTCAACCAGCCATCTTGCATTTATATCATTGTTGATTCTCTTAGTTCTTCCTATAATTTTTCCTTTGTTTCTTCAATTGCAGCATTTAGAAGTGTAGGCCTGTGAGTTTAATTCTGTCTAGAAGAGTATATCCAGGGAGAAGGGCTTTAGTCATTTTTTAAAACTTTTCATTTTCTGCTACTTTAGAATCTCAGAGTTACGAACACCTCAGGAATGGAGTTTGTTCGTAACTCTGAAATTTTTGTAACCCTGAACAAAATGTTATGGTTGTTCTTTCAAAAGTTTATAACTGAACATTGACTTAATGCAGCTTTGAAATTTTACTATGCAGAAAAAAATGCTGCTTTTAACCATCTTAGTGCAAATGAAACAAGCACAGAAACAGTTTCCTTATCTTGTCTTTTTTAAAAAAACTATTCCTTTTTTTTTTTTTTTAGCAGTTTTCACTTAACACAGTACTGTGCTGTACAGTATTTGCTTGTGTGTGCGCCCGCGCGCTTACTTCTGGTTCCAAATGAGGTGTGGGGTTGACCGGTCAGTTCATAACTCTGATGCTCATGACTCAGAGGTTCTACTGTACATTGAATATAATTTTATTAGCATACAAGACTGTAACTTTCTTATCAAGTTTAAGTCTTTGCATTTGAGTTGTTTTTTATGGCATAACTACTGATTTATGTGTGATATTTTTTGGATGTTACAAATGAAGAGACTGCTCATAAACGAAGCTGATGTTGAAGAGTTGCTGAAAGGCCTGATAAAGGGACTTATTACCACAGCTATGTGTTGATGACAGGGGTACAAAAAATGTCTTGCTTGCAGTACCACCCAGTTAAATGTTCTACTTTTCTATTTCAATAGACAAAATTTCATTCAATGTCACAGTTGATCTTAACAAATCAAAAGAAACAGATATCCTGTACTTTGAGATGTAGGAAATCCTTCCTATCTTGCTAACAACTCTCGACAATGTTTGTATTTTCCTTTAAGAGAATTCTTTCTTCATTATTTCAGTCCATTCTATCACTTGTTCCCAACCATTTCTTCAATTTTAGACATGTTGAGCTAGATAAATTCATACCATGTTTGGTAATCACTAAGCATTAATTTCTCAGTTGAAGTATCAATAAGCAGCTTTCATGTTTACTATAGTGAGAATAAGAAACCACCACCCAGTAAATTCAACACTGTGAAGACTGAAAAATAAGATAAGCTAGCCAGCTTTTCATACAACTATGTTATTGGATGCCCTGCCCATCATCAGAAGTTCTAGACTAACAAGGAACTACAAGGGAGGGGAAAAAACCTACAAAAGGGTGAGGGAGTAACAATCTGAGTTTAATATTGAATTTTATATCAGTGTGCCCCCTTCAATGTGCCAGTCTTGCTATATCAGACTTAGGAGATCCATAAAGAAAGTACCAGAAGAGTAGGCTCTTACTGTTTTTTTCTCTCTCTTAGCTGGTGGAGGCTGTTGTTGCTGCTGCTGTGTAGGCACTATGATGGGTGCTGACTGATACACTGGCTGACTTGGGTAGAATGGTGTTCCTAGGAAATCACAACAAGATATAAACACATATTCAGTTCATTTGTAAATGAGGAGCAGCAAGTGAGTGACAGCCCTCTGATCCTCCCTCTATTCCTTTGCGAAATCCCAGTTTGAATCTCCATTTTCTTAGTAGCCTGTGTTTCTTCTGCACTTCTATCAAATCAGAATATGACATCACAACATGACAAGTGATGGAGAGAGTCATTAGTCCACTTTTTTCATGCGACTGTGGCCACATGCATCAACTTTCTAGAGGCACTGAAAATACCGTATATACTCGTTCATAAGCTGAATATTTTTAGTAAAAAAGGGAAGCACCAGAGAAGGGGGTCGGCTTATCAACGGGTATATAGAGGGAGAGATGGGACACAGCCCCTCCCCCCCAACAGAGGGAGCAAGGAGAGGCACCACAGCCAGCAAAGCTAGAAGGGAAGAGGCGGGGCCAGAGTGTCTCCACTTCTGGCCATGCTGCTCTTCCCCCTAGCCTCCGAAGCAGCCTCAGCTCCGGGGCTGGCAGGCTGCAGCCGTGCCGCTTGGCCCCGCCCTCAAGAGCAAGCTGTGGCCACGCCGCCCAGCCCACCGGAGCTCGCTGTGGCCGTGCCGCACTGCCCAGCCTGGCCCGCCGGAGCAGGCTGAGGCCGCGCGGCCCAGCCTCCTGGAGCAGCTCTAGCCAGGCCAGAGACATCCTCCCCTGGCCCTCCCCAGACAAGGTGGGAAGGCATGGGATGGGGAGAGCATGGGGGTCCCAGGTTAGGGGTGGGGTCCTGTGGGGGTGGTCACAGGGGTTACTCCCCTAACCCCCAGCTTCTCCCCCCAAAAAAGTTTCCCCACCAGTTGCTGTCCTGGACCGTCAGGGTAAGCAGCTGGTGTGCTGGGACACTTTGTTTACTTAAAAAGAAAAGGAGGACTTGTGGCACCTTAGAGACTAACCAATTTATTTGAGCATAAGCTTTCGTGAGCTACAGCTCACTTCATCGGATGCATATTGTGGAAAATACAGAAGATGTTCTTAGACATACAAACCATGAAAAAATGGGTGTTTACCACTACAAAAGGTTTTCTCTCCCCAACCCCACTCTCCTGCTGGTAATAGCTTATCTAAAGTGATCACTCTCCTTACAATGTGTATGATAATCAAGGTGGGCCATTTCCAGCACAAATCCAGGTTTTCTCCCTCCCCCCTTCCACACACACAAACCTACTCTCCTGTTTCATACACACTGTAAGGAGAGTGATCACTTTAGATAAGCTATTACCAACAGGAGAGTGGGTTTGTGGGGGGGAGGGGTGGAGAGCAAACCTGGATTTGTGCTGGAAACGGCCCAACTTGATTATCATACACATTGTAAGGAGAGTGATCACTTTACATAAGCTATTACCTGCAGGAGAGTGGGGTGGAGGAGAAAAAACTTTTGGAGTGGTAAACACCCATTTTTTCATGGTTTGTATGTCTAAGAACATCTTCTGTATTTTCCACAGTACGCATCCGATGAAGTGAGCTGTAGCTCACGAAAGCTCATGCTCAAATAAATTGGTTAGTCTCTAAGGTGCCACAAGTCCTCCTTTTCTTTTTGCGAATACAGACGAACACGGCTGTTACTCTGAAACCTGTCATTATGCAAGGCACTGCATTTAGCCGTATGGAGTGGAAATCTATCAACTGCATGAAAAAACTTGTACAGATACAGACAGACATCATCTTCCTTTCCAAATGCAAACAGATGGACATTGTACCAAAAGGACTGAAGGTAAAAAATCCATTACAATCTACATACCACACAGACTATGCTGACAGCTTGTGCCAAACGCTCTCAAAGAAACTGCGGAACCACCTGATCAACATCCTCCACAGCAAACAGGGAAAGATTAAGAATGAGCTCTCAAAAATGCATACTCTCATAAAAAACCAACCTTCCACACAAACTTCCTCGTGGCTGGACTATACTAAAACTAGACAAGCCATTTACAACACACACTTTGCTTCTCTACAAAAGAAAAAGGACACTAAACTTTCTAAACTACTACATGCCACAAGGGGCCACAGCAATGGTTCCCTCAACCCACCCAGTAATATTGTTAACCTATGCAACTATACTCTTAGCCCAGCAGAAGCAGCTGTCCTATCTCGGGGCCTCTCCTTCTGCCCCTCCACCCCCACGAACATGATACAGTTCTGTGGTGACCTAGAATCCTATTTTCAATGTCTCCAACTCAAGGAATATTTCCAACATACCTCTGAATAACATACTAATCCACAGAGACCTCCCTACCAACACTACAAAAAGAAGGATTCTAGGTGGACTCCTCCTGAAGGTCGAGACAGCAAACTGGACTTCTACATAGAGTGCTTCCGCCGACGTGCACGGGCTGAAATTGTGGAAAAGCAGCATCACTTGCCCCACAACCTCAGCCGTGCGGAACACAATGCCATCCACAGCCTCAGAAACAAATCTGACATCATAATCAAAAAGGCTGACAAAGGAGGTGCTGTCGTCATCATGAATGGGTCGGAATATGAACAAGAGGCTGCTCGGCAGCTCTCCAACACGAGTTTCTACAAGCCATTACCCTCTGATCCCACTGAGAGTTACCAAAAGAAACTACAGCATTTGCTCAAGAAACTCCCTGAAAAAGCACAAGATCAAATCCGCACAGACACACCCCTGGAACCCCGACCTGGGGTATTCTATCTACTACCCAAGATCCATAAACCTGGAAATCCTGGGCGCCCCATCATCTCAGGCACTGGCACCCTGACAGCAGGATTGTCTGGCTATGTAGACTCCCTCCTCAGGCCCTACGCTACCAGCACTCCCAGCTACCTTCGAGACACCACTGACTTCCTGAGGAAACTACAATCCATCGGTGATCTTCCTAATAACACCATCCTGGCCACTATGGATGTAGAAGCCCTCTGCACCAACATTCCACACAAAGATGGACGACAAGCCGTCAAGAACAGTATCCCCGATAATGTCACGGCTAACCTGGTGGCTGAACTTTGTGACTTTGTCCTTACCCATAACTATTTTACATTTGGGGACAATGTATACCTTCAAATCAGCGGCACTGCTATGGGTACCCGCATGGCTCCACAGTATGCCAACATTTTTATGGCTGACTTAGAACAACGCTTCCTCAGCTCTCGTCCCCTAACGCCCCTACTCTACTTGCGCTATATTGATGACATCTTCATCATCTGGACCCACGGAAAAGAAGCCCTTGAGGAATTCCACCATGATTTCAACAATTTCCATCCCACCATCAACCTCAGCCTGGACCAGTCCACACAAGAGATCCACTTCCTGGACACTACAGTGCTAATAAACGATGGTCACATAAACACCACCCTATACCGGAAACCTACTGACTGCTACTCCTACCTACATGCCTCCAGCTTTCACCCTGACCACACCACACAATCCATAGTCTACAGCCAAGCTCTGCGATACAACCGCATTTGCTCCAACCCCTCAGACAGAGACAAACACCTACAAGATCTCTATCAAGCGTTCTTACAACTACAATACCCACCTGTGGAAGTGAAGAAACAGATTGATAGAGCCAGAAGAGTACCCAGAAGTCTCCTACTACAGGACAGGCCTAACAAAGAAAATAACAGAACGCCACTAGCCCCCAACTAAAATCCCTCCAACGCATTATTAAGGATCTACAACCTATCCTGAAGGATGACCCAACACTCTCACAAATCTTGGGAGACAGGCCAGTCCTTGCCTACAGACAGCCCCCCAACCTGAAGCAAATCCTCACCAGCAACCACACACCACACCACAGAACCACTAACCCAGGAACATATCCTTGCAACAAAGCCCTTTGCCAACTGTGCCCACATATCTATTCAGGGGACACCATAACAGGGCCTAATAACATCAGCCACACTATCAGAGGCTCGTTCACCTGCACATTCACCAATGTGATATATGCCATCATGTGCCAGCAATGCCCCTACATTGGTCAAACTGGACAGTCTCTACATAAAAGAATAAATGGACACAAATCAGATGTCAAGGATTATAACATTCATAAACCAGTCGGAGAACACTTCAATCTCTCTGGTCACACGATTACAGACATGAAAGTTGCGATATTACAACAGATAAACCTCAAAACCAGACTCCAGCGAGAGACTGTTGAATTGGAATTCATTTGCAAATTGGATACAATTAACTTAGGCTTGAATAGAGACTGGGAGTGGCTAAGTCATTATCCAAGGTAACCTATTTCCCCTTGTTTTTTCCTACTTGCCCGCCCCCGCCCCCCCGCTCCTCAGACATTCTTGTTAAACCCTGTTAAATCCTTGTTAAACAGGAGAGTGGGTTTGTGTGTGTGTGGCGGGGGGGGGGGGGGAAGAGAAAACCTGGATTTGTGCTGGAAATGGCCCAACTTCATTATCATATACATTGTAAGGAGAGTGATCACTTTAGATAAGCTATTACCAGCAGGAGAGTGGGGTTGGGGAGAGAAAACCTTTTATAGTGGTAAACACCCATTTTTTCATAGTTTGTATGTCTAAGAACATCTTCTGTATTTTCCACAGTATGCATCTGATGAAGTGAGCTGTACCTCACGAAAGCTTATGCTCAAATAAATTGGTTAGTCTCTAAGGTGCCACAAGTCCTCCTTTTCTTTTTGCGAATACAGACTAACACGGCTGTTACTCTGAAACCTTTGTTTACTTAGGTTTCAGGGCAGCAGCCGTGTTAGTCTGTACCTACACAGCAGGTAGGTGCACAGACTAACCTACACAGCTGGTAGGTACACAGACTAACCTACACAGTTAGTCTGTACCACACAGCAGGAGTTTGCCTGGGACTTCGCCTGGAGTGAGCCCAGTGAGGCTTAAATCTTGCCAACTTCTCTGAGGAAGCTCATAGTAAGAAGATGGTATGGAAGGGAGGGGTTCAGCTATTGTGACCTGCACTGGATGTGCCATGTTTGTCTTTCTTCCACAGGACAGAAGCGACTTTGTGTGTACAAACTGCAAGCTGGTCTCCATACTGGAAGAGAAGATTGAAAGTCTGGAGCAACAGATAACGACCTTGCGTTGCATACGAGAAACGGAGGATTTTCTGGACAAAAGTCAGGATATGCTTCTACGGGCACAAAGCTCTAAAGATTTAGAACAGGTTGCACAGCGGAGCCAAGAGGCCAGTGAAGAAGCTTGGCAACATGTGACCTCCAGAAGAAGAAGGGGGAATGTCCGGGTTCCAGCAACGCGGACACAGGTAACTAACCGCTTTCATGTTCTCTCCACAGGTACCGTTGTGGAGAGTGGACCAGATGATAAGTCTGGGGGGAGAAAGCTGAAGGACACTCCGCTGGTTGGAAGGCATGAGATGCGATGTCCTGAGATGGGGGGTTCCACGACCACCACTCCCAAGAGAAGGAGGCGGGTGGTGGTGGTTGGGGACTCTCTCCTCCGGGGGACTGAGTCATCTATCTGCCACCCTGACAGGGAAAACCGAGAAGTCTGCTGCTTGCTGGGGGCTAAGATTCGCGATGTGACGGAGAGACTGCCGAGACTCATCAAGCCCTCTGATCGCTACCCTTTCCTGCTTCTCCACGTGGGCACCAATGATACTGCCAAGAATGACCTTGAGCGGATCACTGCAGACTACGTGGCACTGGGAAGAAGGATAAAGGAGTTTGAGGCGCAGGTGGTTTTCTCGTCCATCCTCCCCGTGGAAGGAAAAGGCCTGGGTAGGGACCACCGAATAGTGGAAGTCAACAAATGGCTACAAATGGTGGTGTCGGAGAGAAGGCTTTGGATTCTTTGACCATGGGATGGTGTTCCCTGAAGGAGGAGCGCTGGGCAGAGACGGGCTCCACCTTACGAAGAGAGGGAAGAGCATCTTTGCGAGCAGGCTGGCTAACCTAGTGAGGAGGGCTTTAAACTAGGTTCACCGGGGGAGGGAGACCAAAGCCCTGAGGTAAGTGGGAAAGCGGGATACCGGGAGGTAGCACAGGCAGGAATGTCTGTGAGGGGAGGGCTCCTGCCTCATACTGAGAATGAGGGGCGATCAGCAGGTTATCTCAAGTGCTTATATACGAATGCACAAAGCCTTGGAAACAACCAGGGAGAACTGGAGGTCCTGGTGATGTCAAGGAATTATGACGTGATTGGAATAACAGAGACTTGGTGGGATAACTCACATGACTGGAGTACTGTCATGGATGGTTATAAACTGTTCAGGAAGGACAGGCAGGGCAGAAAAGGTGGGGGAGTAGCACTGTATGTAAGGGAGCAGTATGACTGCTCAGAGCTCCGGTACGAAACTGCAGAAAAACCTGAGTGTCTCTGGATTAAGTTTAGAAGTGTGAGCAACAAGAGTGATGTAGTGGTGGGAGTCTGCTACAGACCACCGGACCAGGGGGATGAGGTGGATGAGGCTTTCTTCCGGCAACTCGCAGAAGCTACTAGATCGCACGCCCTGGTTCTCATGGGTGACTTTAATTTTCCTGATATCTGCTGGGAGAGCAGTACAGCGGTGCATAGACAATCCAGGAAGTTTTTGGAAAACGTAGGGGACAATTTCCTGGTGCAAGTGCTAGAGGAGCCAACTAGGGAGGGAGCTTTTCTTGACCTGCTGCTCACAAACCGGGAAGAATTAGTAGGGGAAGCAAAAGTGGATGGGAATCTGGGAGGCAGTGACCATGAGTTGGTTGAGTTCAGGATCCTGACACAGGGAAGAAAGGTAATCAGCAGGATGCGGACCCTGGACTTCGGGAAAGCAGACTTCAACTCCCTCAGGGAACGGATGGGTAGGATCCCCTGGGGGACTAACATGAAGGGGAAAGGAGTCCAGGAGAGCTGGCTGTATTTCAAGGAATCCCTGTTGAGGTTACAGGGACAAACCATCCCGATGTGTCGAAAGAATAGTAAATATAGCAGGCGACCAGCTTGGCTTAATGGTGAAATTCTAGGGGATCTTAAGCATAAAAAAGAAGCTTACAAGAAGTGGAAGGTTGGACATATGACCAGGGAAGAGTATAAAAATATTGCTCGGGCATGTAGGAATGAAATTAGGAGGGCCAAATCGCACCTGGAGCTGCAGCTAGCGAGAGATGTTAAGAGTAACAAGAAGGGTTTCTTCAGGTATGTTGGCAACAAGAAGAAAGCCAAGGAAAGTGTGGGTCCCTTACTGAATGAGGGAGGCAACCTAGTGACAGAGGATGTGGAAAAAGCTAATGTACTCAATGCTTTTTTTGCCTCTGTCTTCACGAACAAGGTCAGCTCCCAGACTGCTGTGCTGGGCATCACAACATGGGGAATAGATGGCCAGCCCTCTGTGGAGAAAGAGGTGGTTAGGGACTATTTAGAAAAACTGGAAGTGCACAAGTCCATGGGGTCCGATGAGTTGCATCCGAGACTGCTAAAGGAACTGGCGGCTGTGATTGCAGAGCCATTGGCCATTATCTTTGAAAACTCGTGGCGAACGGGGGAAGTCCCGGACGACTGGAAAAAGGCTAATGTAGTGCCAATCTTTAAAAAAGGGAAGAAGGAGGATCCTGGGAACTACAGACCAGTCAGCCTCACCTCAGTCCCCGGAAAAATCATGGAGCAGGTCCTCAAAGAATCAATCCTGAAGCACTTACATGAGAGGAAAGTGATCAGGAACAGTCAGCATGGATTCACCAAGGGAAGGTCATGCCTGACTAATCTAATCGCCTTCTATGATGAGATTACTGGTTCTGTGGATGAAGGGAAAGCAGTGGATGTATTGTATCTTGACTTTAGCAAAGCTTTTGACACGGTCTCCCACAGTATTCTTGTCAGCAAGTTAAGGAGGTATGGGCTGGATGAATGCACCATAAGGTGGGTAGAAAGTTGGCTAGATTGTCAGGCTCAACGGGTAGTGATCAATGGCTCCCTGTCTAGTTGGCAGCCGGTGTCAAGTGGAGTGCCCCAGGGGTCGGTCCTGGGGCCGGTTTTGTTCAATATCTTCATAAATGATCTGGAGGATGGTGTGGATTGCACTCTCAGCAAATTTGCGGATGATACTAAACTGGGAGGAGTGGTAGATATGCTGGAGGGCAGGGATAGGATACAGAGGGACCTAGACAAATTGGAGGATTGGGCCAAAAGAAATCTGATGAGGTTCAATAAGGATAAGTGCAGGGTCCTGCACTTAGGACGGAAGAACCCAATGCACAGCTACAGACTAGGGACCAAATGGCTAGGCAGCAGTTCTGTGGAAAAGGACCTAGGGGTGACAGTGGACGAGAAGCTGGATATGAGCCAGCAGTGTGCCCTTGTTGCCAAGAAGGCCAATGGCATTTTGGGATGTATAAGTAGGGGCATAGCGAGCAGATTGAGGGATGTGATCGTCCCCCTCTATTCGACATTGGTGAGGCCTCATTTGGAGTACTGTGTCCAGTTTTGGGCCCCACACTACAAGAAGGATGTGGATAAATTGGAGAGAGTCCAGCAAAGGGCAACAAAAATGATTAGGGGTCTGGAACACATGAGTTATGAGGAGAGGCTGAGGGAACTGGGATTGTTTAGTCTGCAGAAGAGAAGAATGAGGGGGGATTTGATAGCTGCTTTCAACTACCTGAGAGGTAGTTCCAGAGAGGATGGTTCTAGACTATTCTCAGTGGTGGAAGAGGACAGGACAAGGAGTAATGGTCTCAAGTTGCAGTGGGGGAGGTTCAGGTTGGATATTAGGAAAATATTTTTCACTAGGAGGGTGGTGAAACACTGGAATGCGTTGCCTAGGGAGGTGGTGGAATCTCCTTCCTTAGAAGTTTTTAAGGTCAGGCTTGACAAAGCCCTGGCTGGGATGATTTAATTGGGTATGGGTCCTGCTTTTGAGCAGGGGGTTGGACTAGATGACCTCCTGAGGTCCCTTCCAACCCTGATATTCTGTGATTCTATGATTCTAAGTTGGTAAAAAAACCAACCAACCAGTCAACCAAAAACCCCTTCCAATCTTTATAAATTTCATATTTGGAAATTTCTTACGTATCCTTATTTGGGGCTTGTCTGATATTTGGATTTTGGCTGGTTAGCAGCTACACACGATACAAGGTTCTCAGGCCAGTAGCAGTTACATGTGTCACACAGCTGGACAAAAAGGTAACAGCACAGTTGCGTAAAAGCAGCTGTGTATCCTGTTTTCTTGTGATAAAGAAGGCTTTCAAATTTAAACTACATGCTATCTGATTGTTATTAATGGCCACAAATTAAACAAGTTCAAGTTCAGACTATTTGGAGTCAAAGAAGCTGATCAGCGCCTGGCACCATGCTTACTCTTTCAGTGAAGAGATAAATAGTATCCCAGGCCTACCTACACATACAGGAAACAACAGCAGGAGACAGATGCATGATACAGACAAATCTCATTTCACCTATTGTATGCGCTGGCATCCTCCTCTTTGGCTAGAACTTCTCTGCCTGCCTGGAATTAAAAGCACTAACTGTGTTATAGAAGGCTGGACTGCAGATTATCATCTCTGGCCTACTAGCTCAGCATACTAAAGCTCAGCAGACAAGGCAGCCTTAGACTAGACTGGTTTCAGAGTAACAGCCGTGTTAGTCTGTATTCGCAAAAAGAAAAGGAGTACTTGTGGCACCTTAGAGACTAACCAATTTATTAGAGCATAAGCTTTCGTGAGCTACAGCTCACTTCATCAGATGCATATCGTGGAAACTGCAGCAGACTTTATATATACACAGAGAATATGAAACAATACCTCCTCCCACCCCACTGTCCTGCTGGTAATAGCTTATCTAAAGTGATCATCAGGTGGGCCATTTCCAGCACAAATCCAGGTTTTCTCACCCTCCACCCCCCCACACAAATTCACTCTCCTGCTGGTGATAGCCCATCCAAAGTGACAACTCTTTACACAATGTGCATGACAATCAAGTTGGGCTATTTCCTGCACTAGACTGGGACTGAAAGATTACAGCCTACGTGGCAAGAAATCACAGCAGTTCAAAGAGCACAAAAGAAATCAGGACAACAACTTTTTCAAAATACAAAATAAAGAAAGGAAAATTCTGTCAGGAGAGTGGGAAGTGATTCAAAAGCCAGACAAGAGAATCACCAGAAAAACAAAAAATTAAAGCTACGCCATGTATTCTCCAAGTTACTGTATCAGAATTAGAGAGTCATTGCCACATTTATTTTCTTTATTTCTCCTGCAGTGATGATTTCATAAATATAAACTGAAATTGTCTCCCTTATGTTCCCTTTCCTACTGCCCAATTAATTCAGAGATAACACAATGTAGGGTTGGTGACATCACTATAAGGTTTTGGGATAAGTGGGCTATTATAAATGTAAGTCACTATCACATCATCACAAGATCAAACTAGCTACAGGCATAAAGGGTAACAAGAAAACATTCTACGAATACATTAAAAGCAAGAGGAAGACCAAGGACAGGGTAGGCCCATTACTCAATGAGGGGGGAAAAACAATAACAAAAAATGTGGATATGGCAGAGGTTCTTAGTGAAAACCGAAACAAAAACAACATTAAGAGGGTTGGTGGCGATTTGACACCTAACATAGTGAACACTAATGAAAATGAGGTAGGATCAGAAGAGGCTAAAATAGGGAAAGAACAAGTTCCACTCTGCGCTGATTAGGCCTCAACTGGGTTACTGTGTCTAGTTATGAGCGCCACATTTCAGGAAGGACGTGGACAAATTGGAGAGAGTCCAGAGAAGAGCAACAAAAATGATTAATGGTCTAGAAAACATGAGCTGTGAGTGAAGACTGAAAAAACTGGGTTTGTTTAGTCTGGAAAAGAGAAGACTGAGGGGGGACATGATAACAGTGTCAAGTATGTAAAAGGTTGTTACAAGGAGGGAGAAAAATTGTTTTTCTTAACCTCTGAGTATAGGACAAGAAGCAATGAGCTTAAATTGCAGCAAGGGAGGTATAGATTGGACATTAGGAAAATATTCCTAAATGTCAGAGTTGTTAAGCACTGGAATAAATTGCCTAGGGATATTGTGGAATTTCCATCATTGGAGATTTTTAAGAGCAGGTTAGACGAACACCCATCAGAAATGGTCTAGGTAATACTTAGTCCTGCCATGAGTGCAGGGGCTTGGACTAGATAACCTCTCAAGGTCCCTTCCAGTCCTATGATTCTATGATTAACTGTTGCTGAATAAACAAATAAAAGGTCCAGACCTTGGTTCATGACAAGTAAATAATAACCGAAGTGAGAACTTATTTTCAATTACAATTTCCTTTAAATTGAGTCAGCATTTGTGAAAACTACCCTATTTTGGGATCCTAAGCAATTTTAATAATTAGTTTAACCACCAAACTTTTCAGTCCACTTCTGAAGTTCAGAAATACTAAATGAAAATATTAAAAGCTAGAAGTGCATGAAAAGTTGATAAAGCAAATCCAGCAGATTTCAGAATGTTGTGCCAAGGTAGTGGTAGTGAAATAAACCACTTTTCAACAGTGAGATTACATAAGGCAAAAATGAAAAATTAATAAAATAGCAAAATGTGGAGATGAGAACTAAGTATTATTATTGCACACATTCTTGAGACTTTTTCAAAATATTCCCATAAATCACCATAGTGAATTAAAAAAAAATCTGATGAAATTTGATGAAAGTTGCACAAGAATAAAGGTCTAAAATACAATTTCGCATTCCTTCAAAAAATACCCCAAGTGCACCAAATAGCAAATAAAACAAAACAAGGCAAACACCACCACCCATCATAGTTTTTCCAAATGTAATTAAAATACCCAGAAGTGACATCACTTGGCCTACATTAAATTACTGACCAGAGCACGAATCCTGCAATGAGATCCATATAGACGGACCCCTGCACCTACATGAAAAGCCCCAATGGCTTCCAAAGGGACCTATGTGGGCACAGGGGTCCACCTACCTAGCTCCTATTGCTAAATATGGTCCTACAAAGTAAGTAACAGGCACATGCATTGTTATTTGCATTGTTATTTACAGGCTACCTAATCCTACAATTCACCCAAATTCAACAAGGAATAAGTTGGGAAAATGGACTCATGTTAATGAACATATACTACTTTTTTAAAGGTACACTGTCAGCATAGTAACAACAACAACAAATACCTAGCTAATATTTCAAATTAGTTTGTTATAATAAAGACCAAATTCTACCCACTATGCAGAAAAAACTGGGGGCATGAAAAGTCTGGAAGTGCATCTTGCAGAGGGTGAGGTGAGGATAGAGTTTGCTTCCTCTCTGGAATGTATTTCACTGTCATTTAAAAAAGCTCATTAAAGTTCATTTTTGTTTTGATTTCACAAAACTATCCTTGTTACAAAATTTAGATTAATTTAATATGGTGTCCCCTTAATGCCACATCTTTGCTCATACAAATTACAATAACTGTCAACATTTAATCTGTTATTACAGGTCTGTCATATTTGGAGCATTTCCCACAAAACTCCTCTACCATCCAAACTCACTGCCACAAAAACCACACTCACTCTCTCCATGAAACAGAGAGGCCCCCTTGCTGGCCAAATAATTTGTTGCAAATAAGTTATGGAATAGCCTTCACTTGTAGTGAATCATTCACAAACCATGTGTTGTTATGTAATTTCAGTCTTTGGGCTGTTCACAAACTGGTTTGACTATGGTGCGGGACTGGCCATTCAAGTCACATGATCTTTTTCTCTGCTCCCTGACTACATGCAAAATTTTTTGAAATAGGAGAAAAATGAATAAAAAATGTTAACTGGATGGCTATGGATGTATTCAGTGCACAACCCAATGGCGCTTAGACCTTAACATTAATAAATAATAATTACGGCTGTCAAGTGATTAAAAAAAATCGTGATTAATCATGTGATTAAAAATTAATCATGGTTAATCACATGATTAATCGCGCTGTAAAACAATAACAGAATATCATTTTTTTAAATATTTGTGGATGTCTTCTACATTTTCAAATAAATCGATTTCAATTACAATACAAAATACGAAGTGTACAGTGCTCACTTTATATTTACTTTTTATTACAAATATTTGCACTGTAAAAAACAAAAGAAATAGTATTTTTCAATTCACCTAATACAAGTACTGTAGTGCAATCTTTTTATCATAAAAGTTGAACTTACAAATATAGAATTATGCACCAAAAAACCCTGAATTCAAAAATGAAACAATGTAAAACTTTAGAGCCTACAAGTCCAATTAGTCCTACTTCTTGTTCAGCCAATTGCTCAGACAAACAAGCTTGTTTACATTTGCAGAAGATAATGCTGCGTGCTTCTTGTTTACAACGTTACCTGAAAGTGAGAACAGGCATTTGCATGGCACTGTTGTAGCTGGTGTTGAAAGACGTTTACATGCCAGATGCGCTAAAGATTCATACGTCGCTTGATGCTTCAAGAACCATTCCAGAGGACATGCGTCCATGCTGATGACAGGTTCTGTTAGACAACGATCCAAAGCAGTGCATGTTCATTTTCATCATCTGAGTCAGAAGGCTGATTTTCTTTTTTGGTGGTTTGGGTGCTGTAGTTTCCGCATCAGAGTACTGCTCTTTTAAGACATCTGAAAGCACGCTCCACACCTCATCCCTCTCAGATTTTGGAAGGCACTTCACATTCTTAAATCTTGGGTCAAGTGCTGTAGCTATCTTTAGAAATTTCACATTGGTATCTTCTTTGCATTTTGTCAAATTTGCAGTGAAAGTGTTCTTAAAACGAACATGTGCTGGGTCATCATCCGATACGGCTAGAACATGAAATTATATGGCAGAATGCAGGTAAAACAAAGCAAGAGATATATAATTCTCCCCCAAAGAGTTCAGCCACAAATTTAATTAATGCATTATTTTTTTAACCAGTGTCATCAGCATGGAAGCATGTCCTCTGGAATGATGGCCAAAGCATGAAGAGTTCATATGAATCCTTAGTGCATCTGGCACGTAAATATCTTGCAATGCCAACTACAACAGTGCCATGTGAACGCCTGTTCTCACTTTCAGGTGACATTGTAAATAAGAAGTGGGCAGCATTATCTCCTATAAATGTAAACAAACTTGTTTCTCTTAGTGATTGGCTGAACAAGAATTAGGACTGAGGAGACTTGTAGGCTCTAAAGTTTTACATTGTTTTGTTTTTGAGTGCAATTATGTAACAAAAAAAAAATCTATATTTGTAAACTTCACTTTCATGATAAAGAGATTGCACTACAGTACTTGTCTGATGTGAACTGAAAAATACTATTTCTTTTATCATTTTTACAGTGTATTTTTTAATAAAAAATAATATAAAAGTGAGCACTGTACACTTTGTATTCTGTGTTGTAATTGAAATCAATGTATTTGAAAATGTAGAAAAACACCCCAAAATATTTAATAAATTTCAATTGGTATTCTATTGTTTAACAGTGCGATTAATCATGATTAATTTTTTTAATTACAGTTCATTTTTTGAGTTAATTGTGTGAGTTAACGGCAATTAATCAACAGCCCTAATAATAAATAATTATAATAATAATGATGATGATTAGACAGTGTATGACAAACAGCCAATACTCTTGTTCACACATGAATACTCCTTTTTGCACATGGTTAAGAATATTTGTATGAACAACAGCTTTTTTCTACTAACATTCATACAAACAAAAAACTGTGTGCGTGTATGATCACAGAGTGACTAATCAGAAGCACAACACGCTAAAATTTAGCAGGTTTCAGAGTAGCAGCCGTGTTAGTCTGTATTCGCAAAAAGAAAAGGAGTACTTGTGGCACCTTAGAGACTAACCAATTTATTTGAGTATAAGCTTTCGTGAGCTACAGCTCACTTCATCGGATGCATCTTTTTAAAATTTAGCAATGGTTTTGAATTCAAAAGAATTATTTTGGCTTTACAATATTAAACCAGCTGTAAAAAAATAACAAATCAAGAAACATTCCCCCACCCCAAATATCCAGCAACACCCTCCTTCCCCAAACCATGCACAATCCTCCTCCCTGCTTACCGTAGGCATTGGGGAATTCTCCAGGACCCGGGCCTGGGTAAAATGGGCCTGGCCCTGGTGGCTGAACAGGATACTGCTGTGGAGGCCCAACATAAGGAGGGCCACTATGACGATACTGGAAGAGAAAAATTACAAGGAATTTACAAATAACTGTCATGTGATATGGCATTACATACTTAAGCTGTAATTAACCTGGTTTAAAAAATATCCTAAAAATAAGATTATGAAACCCTTTTAAACACGGATTCAGAATGTTGCCTGCCAAAAAAAAAGACATAATGAAATGCATGCTGTGTCATCTGAGGTAAAGATATGTACAAAATCAGTGCTGAGGCAGACCACAGTCAACTTGATTTTATTCCCCTCATTTCTGTAATGCAGGACTCAAACAAAGGCCAATGTTTAATAGTAAAAGCATAGCTCTTAAATCAATTTAAGAGCTGTTACAGTACTAGATGTTTTTGAAGAATTTAGTTTTCCATCATCTCTTTCAGAGGAAGAAAATTATTGTAGAATTTTTTCATCTTAAAAATGAAAAGGATACAGTTTATGATTATCCACTCTCCATCTCTGCCTCAATAGGTAAATGTATACATTTAAAGAACAAAAAGGACAGGGGTTATGCTGCTAATTATATCAGCCTTTTCCTCCACCTTTCCTGCAGTCCCAAAAGATCACCTTCTTTTAATCCAGGAAAAATAACTGTAGCTCTTCCAAGGTCACATGTGCTTAGGCAATATATTACCTGTGGTATACAGTACTGGGGGCCCTGGGGCATTGGGTACGGCATTGGCAGATGGTTAACCATCATGATGTGTTGGTTGGTTTGATACACTGCAGTTGGTGTTTGCGCACCAGGACGGATAGAAGGGCTGCTGTTCTGGATGGCAGCTCTAGAAGGCTGTATTTGAGGCCTCTGAAAAAACTAGAGGAGGGAAGCAAAAAGCAAAAACAAAAAGAAGTCAAAAGGTTTTTTTTCCTGAAAAGAAAACGAATTTGCAATATCAAATAATAGTAGAGAAAACCATACTATACTTTAAAAAAAACCCACCAAACTCACTTTCAGAGGATTGCCACCCATTCAGAAAACTGCAGGACCGTTTCCATTCATTTTTTAACAATGGCCCTTTACACACAATCCTCAGTTTTACAAGGCACAAAGTAGAACAGACAGACTAGGAGCAAACAGTTAAGTTTTAAACTGTAATGGTATAACTGTTAATGTGTGTCTAGTGAACTATATGCACCAGCTTTCAGACTAAAGGTCAGAGGAAAGGATTCTATGCAAAATGTACTTTATAGGGTGGGGTACACTGAAAAAAATACCAACTTTATATGTGATTTGATAAGGCAGTAAAAGATCAAGGAAACTGCATTGAAAATATTCCAGAAAAGCTAAAATTCAGACTTTTATGGGGGTTGTAGGTCCCCCCATACTTATCCTCTTTACCCTACTGAAAGTTTGAAGGGCCTATATGTCCTGCATTCCTTTTTCAAAAAGGTGGCAACCCCTTTCTAAGTTGCACCAAGCTTTTCCAGCACACTTGCATAAAGTAACCCACCACACAAGTGTAGCTCACACAGACAGCCCCAGCAACCTGGTGATATGTGGCTCAGGTCTCAACTCTCTTTAAGACAAGCATCAGCATCCAGGATGTGGAAGCATTCAGGGCACTACAGTCTTAATAATCTTGAAACTGAACAGGTAAGATATGCATTATACATTAATACATTCATTAATTTAATAATGAAATATGTGATAAAGGAACACTTATGCCATGCAGAACCAGTAGTTAAAATTACCTGGATGGGTCTGAATCCTCCCTTCAATAATGAAGCAAGAAAGCAACAGGAAACAGAAAGAAAGCCAATGGAACAACTTACAGATCAATATGAAGGGAGAGGATATAACATTAACCCTAATATTATAGTTTCAATAATCTTTCTATCCTTTTTTCTATATAACAGGGCAGGAAAGATACTGAGCTAGTGTCAAGAAATCTTTTCCTGTCAGAATCCCAAGCATGTTTCAAGCAGAAGTTTTCTAGAAAGTTTTACACTGAAGAATAAAATATAAGTTAAAAAAAATAAAATTTGCAGCAAATAGAATACTGGAGAAAGACTTTATGTGCAGCTTGTTCTTAACTTCAAACATTTTTCTCTTCCTCTCTTAGTTATATTGGTAGTCCAGAAATAGCACTATGCACAAAATAGAAATAAGCCTATGCTGAAATCCTAGATTTGGTCTCCAACTCTATACCAAGACTAGAAGAATAAGAGAGATGTGCTTCAAACTGCTAAGCAGAAAGTAAGGTAGTCATACATCACTCTACAGCGACCACTGCTGATTGATCAGGTGCATTAAAGCAAGCAGTCAGCCCATGGCAAACTATACCATGAGTACAGGGAAGAAGAGAGGCAGATAATTATTAGGGAATAGAAGTCTGGGCTAAGGGAGACTAGCCTGGCACTGGGAAAGGATGGGCCAACATATATGTTTCACTCTTAAGTTCACTGGAGAAGAGAGCAAGGCAGAAGGATCCTATGATGCACCTGTACTTAGAAACAGTGACAGTGAGAACAAAACAGGTACTTTGGTCATTCTTGAAGATTGAGAGACACCATGATAGTCCCTGTATTGAATGATTTCTCTCCACAAATGTCAGCACTTACTCCCTTTCTCTGAGGACCAGATAAAATGAATATGAAGATGAAAGCAAAAAATTTATTACTAAGCCAGTTCACCTGGATGAAGAATTGTATCATCAGTCACATTCTACAACGTGTTTTGAATCAGAAGAAAGCTCAATTGTTGGGGCAAAAACACAAACTCCCAAACTTCTGGGTTAGTGGAAACTAGATGGTTGTCTAGCCCTGGAGTACCAAGTGATCACTATCTGATATAGGAGAAGTTCATGCTGATAGTGGCTATGATTTCTATGATTTCCAGTATCCAGAGACACCAGAAAGAGCGTGGAAACAATTCAGAAATTTGATATTCTTACTGACACAGCATCACAGATATAGGCTTGAAAAGGATCTTGCCAGGACTGCAATTCTAAATCTCATTTTTCTTCCATCTTTGTGTTTTTGCCTTATAACCTATGCATTCTCTTGAGCTGGCAAAGATGAGCAAGAACAGGCTTGTATGTAGGATTCAAGGATGAAGGTTGTTTCTCTGTAGTTCTTCCTCTGGTGTTAGTTTTGACTACCTCTTGGCTGGCTTGCTGAGATGTAGTTACTTCTAGCCCACCGTTGAACCACAATGGAACGCCTCATACAGAATCAGTGTCCCTCTGTTTCTATATGTATTCAAGGTGGAAACAGATTGGATGGAGACTCAACTTTGATCTCGTCTCTCATTATGTCAACTAGTCAAGAATTTCTCCACTATCCAAATTAGTGTGACAGCTTGCCAGGCCAGTATCTACAGTCAATATCACGTGTTCACAGCTACCATAGAAAAAAAATCAATATTATTTTCAAATTCAGAAAATAAAGAGTGTGGTCCTTCAACATTGGAATTGAAGTATGTGAAACCTGCCTTTCTCCTCCAACAAGGTCTCTCCATTCTTAGGAGCAAACAAACAAACCTGCTAGGAAATATGCAATATAGGCCACCAAAATAGTGAAGAAATGTATGGAAATGGAAATTACTGATTTGTGTATGGCTTTTTACCATCAATCAGTGTGTCTAAAAGAACATCTGAAGCGGTCTGTAAAGTCACAGGAATTCAATTCTAAAACAATGCTGCTTCCTGAGAAACAAACTGGCTCCTCTTTCTGCTGTCATAAGTAGAATGAAAGTGCACTTAGAACCAAAACATAGTGCCTTCCAAAACACATGGCATGCTTAGCAAGCTTGAGGCCTTATATTAAACTGTTACATAACTATCCATCCTTGCAGTTCTGGGTTCAAAGTGAACCCATAGTGAGGAGATTGCTGGGTTTTAAGAAATAATACTGCTTATGTCATAGCAAAAGTTGCTGACAGCCAGTTATGATTCTTGGGAGAAGGGGAGCAAAGACACAATGATTTCATTACTTCTAAAAAGACAGACACTGGGAAATCAATGAGTTACAATTCTGTCAACTAATGTGAGAGGAGAATACCACCCATTGTTTAGAGAATAGGTTGTCAACCAGGTGGTACAGGAGAACCAAAACTTTTTCTTTTTGGGGGGTGGGGGGGTGGGGAAGGGTCAAATTTGAGTGAGAGGATTTACAAACCTGAGTCTTGGGTTGCAATGCCATACTAACATGTGGGTCAGTGTTAGTGGAGCTCCCAAAGAAAGTGAGTCTTTAAGAGGGAGCAGGGAGAATATCCTTCTTGTTATTGTACAAGGGGGTAGGGGAGAACTACGTTAAAAAAAAAAGTCAATCCAACGTGAGAAGTCTCTAGCAGAATTTACTTCATTATGTTTAGATACAGCAAACCCTTCCAAATGAAAAAAACTAAGGCCTTAATTCTGGAAAAAAGCAGAAACCCAGCGAAGCATGAGAGAACACCTAAGCTGTATATAGGTTCAGCCATTCAAAACAAGCCCTAGCTGGCAAAACGCTTTATGCCCTATCCTCTCTCTTTCCCCTCCAAAGTGAAGCTGCCAATATCTAAACCTACTCCTAGAGGGTGGCATTTTGCAACTCTGTTTTGCTAACAATTTAATGTCACAAGTTTATATGCAAATACAAAGGCTGACGTAATACTAACAATGCCTTCCTTGACAAGAGCAAGGAAATTCAGAATTGAGGTTGAAACTGTCCACAGTTCATTCCCCTGTATGCAAGTGTTACCTTGGAGCACATGCATTACAGAGTCAGGACCAGCATTTAGGGTAAGGAGGTCCATGATGTGGTTATTGTTAGAAATCCTCAACACCAGCAACCTATTCCTGACAACCTCTCCCACAAATCCCGCCCTCTCTTTAAGGCTAGGGGTTTGTCTTCATGTACAGCACTGCAGCAGCAGAGCTCCACCACTTGAGTGCTTTAATGAAGATGCTGCTGCACCCAGAGAAGAGCTTCTCCTGTCAGTGTAGTTAACCCACCTCTCCAAGAGGTGGTAGCTACATGGACAAGAGAAACTCTCCATTGGCATAGCACTATCTACACTGGGGTTAGGTCGGTATAACTACATCACTCAGGGATGTGGATTTTTCAGACCCCTGAGCAATGCAGTTATACTGATACAAGTTTGTAGTGTAAACCTGGCCTAAGTACTGCAAGACCTAACAAAGTTCTCATCACTGTGAAATGAATGCCACAATGTATCTGAAACAAAACTAGAAAATTGCTGCTTAACAGGACATGAAGCCCAGGTTGCTGAAGACCAGGTGCCTGGCTGGCGGGAAGAGCAGGAGGACCAGCGGAAGGTCAGTGCGGGCAGGCTGAAGCCCAGGGGGACTGAGCACAGAACCTGGCCTGGCTAGCAAGGGTAATGAGATGAGTCCCACTGGCCTGATTGAAGACTGAGCCTAGGGAGGCCTGCTAAAACTCCACCAGCTGCGGGTACTGAGGTGGGCCATGGCTTGGTGGTTGAAGACGACAGAGCCTCTGGGAAGAAGCCTAAGAGCTATAGCTCCATACCAAGGCAGTGATAAGAACTCAGGACTGTATACCCCGGAAAGGGGGACAGTGTCTGCATCTCGGGCTGAGTCGCTGAAGACCCACCAAGAGAACCATCAGCCGGGGGATGCTCACGAGAGGCAGGTGCCACCCCGACATAAGAACTAAAACTAAAAGCAGGCTCACACTCAACCAACCAAAGGGGGCTACCCATGTGAAGCGGGTGCTGCCTCGCTGAAAAGACTAACTGCAGGTATATTGGCCAGAGAAAAGGGGGCACTCATGAGAGATGGGTGCTGACCCCATTACAAGGTCTCATCTAGTCCATCCCCAAGTGATGCAGGATTGTTCTCTACAGACTATTTCTAGTCCCACATGGTTTTCAGTGGATTTTCTACATTATGCTCTCTAGCACACTGGTCTAGTTGAACACTCCCTTGTCTATGTGTTGGCGTATTGCAATGCATGAGATAAACTCCATGCGATCTAAATCATCAAGAACTCTGAAAGGAGAGGGAAAGAGCTTGCTTTGCCATATGCAAAAGACATGCTTCTAAACGAAACCATCATTTTCGCTGAAAAGCCTGTGAAGCGCACCCCATATGACTGAAAAATAAAGGCAGTCTCTCTAGCAGGAGTTCTGCAAACAAGCTACATTTATTTTAAACATAATAAACATTAGCCATTTGTTTACATATGTCCAGGTCAATTAACGACTAGTAATTGTTACAGATCCATAAGCAGACATGGCTTTGCAAAAGGCTGAAAAAAGTAACAATGGAAACACAAGGACAAAGCAACAAATTGTCAAGATTACAACCAAATCAGACTGGTACATTAAGGCTGTTTTCTTCTGTTAATTATGCCTCTCCACAGCCTTAGACAACTCCTTTGTTATTAATTTTGAGGTAGAAGAGAAAGAGAAGAATTGACTGGCAGGATAACTTTTCCCTGACCCTAAGAGAGGGAGAGGGAGAGGGAGTATCTGCACAGGAAAGATGGAAACACTTTCGAAGAATGCTGTTTTCTTAGTGGATGTGAGACGTGCACTTACCACCAGGTACAAGTCAGAGTATTGTCTCTGATCTTTAATCTGGCTTGGGTCTTGGCTGAGATAATTGCACCTTCACCATCTCACTGAGATGAGCTGGGGAGCTTGAGTTAAAACTCTCTCTGAATTTAAAGGTCTGGGTACCAGAGACAGTGATTTTGCAGTGGAGGGCCCTTGGCTCTGGAATTTACTTCCCCAACTGGCCTGCAAAAGCCTGAGTGCTGACCTAAGGGAATTGATGTAAGGCTCATTTCTTTTTCCAAGCTTTTGCCTGAAGGTGATGGTATGTAGTTTATTAGTGGACAAAAGTCTTCCAGTATTAGTAGTGCTCATCAAATTCTGTACTTTATTTTTTATCTTTCATTAGCCAGAGTCCGTATGATGGATGCTTTTATAAATTAAAAGAAATAATAAAAACCTATAAACAGATTCTACTACACCATGGCACTAGTTTAAGCACTAGCACCATGGCTGTACCAGCCACGTTCCTTCACAGCCTCTCTGTCCTTTCAAATATCCACTAATGGAAAAAGAGCTAACAACTGCTCCCACAGTGGAACCATCAGCATGCGCTTTGGTTCCCCATCTCCATGGAACCTTGCTCCATGTGTGTGGAGATCACACTCCCATACTATCTCTGTCTTCAAGGATGGGGTGGGAAAAGAGAACACTCCCCCATGGCTCCATACAGAGAGGTGGGGAGTGAAGAACACCTCCCTCCACCTCCTGCTTCCCTTCCTAGCTCCATCTATGGAGCTAGGAAAGGACGTTCCCCACATTCATACACATCCTCCGCCCCAGGAAATACATTTGCTGACAAGAGAGAGAGGAGCAATTGCTTAGCTTTTCAACAAAACCACGGCAGCTATTTTCATTTGACTTTGGTTGTTGTTTACTTGAAAAACATTAAAACTGGGCTTTCAGAGGTTATGAAATCACAAGAGCTTCAATTTTGTTTTTTATAGCATCAACAGGCTTCAAATAATTATAACTGACATATTCATAATATATTTTAAATAAATTCTTTATAAAGTTGCTAGTCACTTCGAGAATGTAAGTCATGCTCATCAGAGCATATTAATGATACAATAATTACAGGAAATAGCACTAAAGAATACTCTGTATTATATGTGTTCATTCACAGTGATATGGAATCAATGCACAAGAGATGTGACTTAACCATGATATAATGTGCATATTACACAGAAAATTTAAATTTAGGATAAAAACCTGCTCTTCCTGATACTGTGTTAGAAGACAAAAATTCTTTTTTCCAAATATCAATTATAGCAAAAGTTGGTACCAAATATAGTAAATTTCAGTATTTGGTAAATGTTTTGCATAAAAAATTTCTCATTCTGGGTTCTCAAAGTAACGACTGTGTAACATTTTAATTAACCCATGAGAGTAAAGACTGCAACGTAGTGATTTGTAACATTTTTCAGTTCACATGGGAATAATAATTTAAGTTAGCCCCAAGATTCCTAACATGATGGCACAACATTCTCAGTGTCAGTTTTCAGGTTTAGTGTCAGATTACCTCCATCATCACCCTTTGGCACTGGCATATATAAACCAGAGGTTCTCCAACAGGAGTCCGGGGCCCTCTGGGGGGCCTTTCAGGAGGCCACCAAAATAGAACAGAGAGGGGCCAGTGTTCGACTGGATGGGGCCCAAGGCAGGAAGCTGAAGCCCAGGCCCCACCACCCAGGGCTGAAGCCAAAGCCCAAGCAGCTTAGCTTCACGGGGCCCCCTGTGGCATGGGGCACTAGGCAACTGCCCTGCTGGCTAACCCCTAATGCCAGCCCTGGCTTTTAATCTACTGGATGCGCAGAAAACCAGCTGTTGCTGCACATGTGGGCCATGGAATTTTTATAGCATGTGGGGAGGTGAGGGGGGGAGGCCTCAGAAAGAAAAAGGTTGAGAACCCCTTATATAAACTACACCGGGGACTACCTAGGCATAGAATCAGTCTCAGGATTAGCCTGTCGATACACCAATCCCATTCTTCCCCCTCACACACATACAGAACTGTGTCCAGAGGATACTGGGAACAGGTAAGAATCTAGGTCTTAGTGTGGTTCTAATAAATTCTTGTTTCTGAGAGAGAATTGTGTTTATACAACAACTAAGTCAAGAACCTGGGTGCAACAAAGTTAAGATATATATTGGTTTTGTAAGCATACTAAAGCCTTGGACATTCCCAGGTTGAAACCCAGTTATAGGGTCACAGCTGGGTCCAATGGATAAAACCGTTTTAATCATATTGTAATAGGATTCCTAACTCGATTATAATTGTAAAGCAACCAAACACTTTTTACACTGTACTGGTATTATACACCGCTAACTGTTAAAGATCTGCAAATCTCTAGATCCAAATTCTTCATATAGCGGGTACACCTGGTTCTCATTGAGTTTAGGAGAGAATTTTAGCAAGACACACTAAACACAAATTTTGTCTTTTGGTAAATGATCTAGAAAAGAACTCATGAATATTTCTCATCTTTGAACTGTTACTAATTTTCCCATAACTTCTTTTATAACCACAGAACTTCAGAGAAGGTCAAGAAAAGGAAATGGTAGGTCTCCCAGCAAGTTACAAATTCTGTCATGGTGCTTATTAGTACACAGTAAAGGGCAGGTGCAAATACACTCACCTTTAATGGTTCTTCCCTCACCATAAGCCTATCCATACAATCCATAGCAACAAGAGAGCTTAAAACTATGCATAAATAGTAACAAATGATAATTTCTTCCTCACATGTGGTTTCTGTGTGTGAGTGAATGAGCAGATGCATTAAGTGTTATTATTCTTTAAACTCTTGTTTTCTGCCCTGTTCTAGAAAGCATGTGTTCCTCATGTGACTTTATATACTGGGAACAACAAAGGTATGTATAATTGTTTTTTCACTGTACCCACAAACAAATTGGCAACTAATATGACTTGTTAAAAGCCATTAGAATTTAAAGGCCGATATTTTCAAAGGAATCTGTGTGTATTGGATATCCTACTCCCCTTTGAAGCCATCTGAAGTTTCGAGTAAGTTTCAGAAATTCCCCCAAAAGCAAGAAAATCTGAAAGATACCTGGCAATAGTCTTACTACATTTTTTTTTAAGCTAAGCAAATGTTTTTAATGGGATTGTTAATAGTAAGTACAGTGAAATTAATTAGGAGGCAAAGCATCATGGGATATTATGCTTGCTTGTTAGCTGAGGTTATAGCACGTGCTAATGTTTGGAAACGATCTGGCTCACAAAGCAAGCTTGCATTTTTAAAGTTAGTAGGTGGATAAACTCCAACCTCCCCCTTCTCCCAACAGATTAGTTTAGGATGATAACGAAGGGGCAAGGGTACTGTACCTGGTGATGGGCAGGTCGAGGCCCCGCTGCAAACTGAGGAAAGGTGGGAGAAACAAACACAAAAGGAAAGGCACAAAGAGTCAGAAAGACCACAACAAAAAACAAAATGTCATACTACATGCAAAATAAACCCACAAGAAAAACCACAAAAAGTCAAAGCTTTGCTGAAGGACAGTGACAGACAGGTACTACAATATAACAGGTTAACACCACTCCAGTGATAGTGGGCTGCCCAAGAGCTGGAAGAGCCACAACCAAAGCTGCTAGTCATCTTAAAGGCATTCTACTATAAGAATAAAGAAATTCTTAATACAGTCCAGAGAAAAAGGTTAAATATTAAGTGTTTAAGACAAGTGGATATCCTTAAAGTGGTTTGACTGACTCAAGTTTTTGGAGAGTGGAGGGTATACCTCTGCTTACAACACTGCAATTAACAGCCAGGTAAGCACTTCTAGTGTCCTGCACACTACAGGGAACGCATGAAAATCTCTGCAAGGCAAACAAGACTAAAACAATAATTTGCACATATATAGTGCATTTCATCTACAAAGTATTTACAGACATGTGATGGTAAGTATCGTTATCCCAATTTTACAAATGAGGGAACTGAAGCAAATAGGTTAACCCATGGTTTGTCCAGGAAAACAGAGTTTGCCAATGGCAGAGCCTGGACAGAACTTAGGAGTTCCTGTTTCCCAGTTCCGGGCTCATATCATTAAATCACTTCCTACCCCCTCACATTATAATGGGGGAAAGGATTCAGCATTTAACACACGCAATGAACATTTAGAACATTCTCTGGTAATTCGCTAAGTGTTAAAATGGAAATAAAAATGAATGCAAGGCATGGAAAATATAAATAAAAATGAAAGGATATCTCTTAGAAGAATTCAAGTTAAGCATTTAAGCCCTTAATTCTCAGTTTGTTAACTGAACTCCAGTCTTTCCTGGAATGATATCTGGTAATCTATTAATAATAGCTCAAATAATTAAACAGAGTACATTAAATTAGATCCCACATTGAGTTTTTATGCACAGCAGCAAAACACTGTGTGCGCACTCCTCCCTCCTGCTAGCTGTGCCTGCCAGTAATGTAAGACACACAGGGGGGCAAGCAAAGCAGTACAGCTCTGCTAATTCATGGTACTTGTGCAGAGACTGATTTAATACATATTACTTTCTTCTCCTGTGCTACCATATGTTCTAAAATGGGAGTTTAACAAAGAACAATAAGGGCAGAAAAGTACACCTATCAGTGAAGTTTGTACATTTCATATACAAACTACTGGGATAGTTAAACTATTCTAAGTAGGTGACAAAGGCTGGTTTCAAGTTACTGAGTTTTTATTTCACCCAAATAGAAAGTAACAAATAAACAAATAAATAAAAATAAGTAAATGGGGTAAGGCTGGATTACAGCCCCATTTCACTGCTTCTTAATGTTCCTAACACCACCAAACATGACAGAAGCAAAACAAGCATTCACCACTGATAGAATTGATTTTCCTTTCCCCTTTAGAAACATTTTTAAAAATTGCCTATATTTAATACTTCCAAGCAGCAGTCTATAAATACTATAGTTTATTCTACAGTGTTTATATATTCCTCCTACCTTCATCTATTCATTACAGTTGGATGCAGAATAATCAAAATCTTCAGGAAGAAGAAATGCACACAGTCTATTTCTACCATAAGAGTATATAAAGTATAATCTACAGTACCAATTCACAAATCATATACAACTTTATTTCTTTTCCACCCTAAACGGTCCCGTGTGACATTTCCACTAAACCTCAGATTTTAAAACACAAGAAAATGTCAATTTATTACACTAAAAAATTAAAATTTCAGCTTTAATAGTTTTGGCAATTTGTCATGTGATATACTGAAGAGACACTTGGTACACACAGCTTCTAACCCCTCTCCGAAACCTTTAGGTATATTGGAGGGTGGTGGCTTTATTGACCCTTCACTTGCAGTAGTAAGCGGAGACTACGATGATTCTAAGGAGATGATGCACAGATTACAATTCAAATCAGGTTTTTCACAGGAGGAATCCCAAAAGCAGAGTATGGGTTTCGTTTCTTCTGTCTCACAGCTGAGGAAACAGGATAGCACTTCCCCTGACAAGGACAAGGCACCAACATAAATATTTCCTGATGGACTACAGGCTCTATTTTATCCGCCAATGAAAGCAGAAAAAGCAATTTGCTTCAAAAACCCTACAAAGAGAGTTGTGGGGTGCAAAAACCAGTGTTGATTAATCTGAGAGCAGAAGTACCTGTTTTATCACTGTTCCATGGAAAATTCTAACTTTTAATTGGCTCTGAAATAAGAGTTGGAAAGTTACATCTTAAGAATACTTAAGCCAAAATATATTCCATTAATAAAAAGTAATACATGTTATAAGAAAAAAATAAAATAAAACCTCAAAGTTAGTGGAAAAGTACCCTAGTCTATTTTGCACTGGTCACCATTGGCTATTGATTTTCATAATTCTTCTTGACAATATTCTTTACTCCTATTGGTAGCTGTAAGCAACAGAACAAACTGTAGTCACTGCTGGCTCAGAGTAAAAATACTTTGTTTTTTATTTAGATGGTGAAGGTAGTAGATACAGCGGAAAACAGCCTTCTGTGAAACCCGGATCCAACATTTCTGCCACTCACGTCCTTATTGGTCTCACTCACAAACCCTTTTGCGCACTGCTGGCAACTTCTACATATGCTGATGTAGATTTTGCACACTGCATAAATATAACCACTTTTTATAGGTTATTACAATAGCCACTACATTCCCTTCTCCCAGATTATGTTTTTCAGCAGTTTCTCTACATTAGACAGATTGCTTTAAAATAAACTAGTGTTTAGGGTTGGGATTGACAACAGGAAATGGAAGTAAAGCAGTAATTATACTTGGGCTGACCAGTATTTAAAACTTTTTCCCCAACTGGAACTGAACTTTGAAATTTTTGGTATCAAATACAAATGACACTAGAAAAACTAAATGGGAAAATATTTGAAGCCACTTGAATTGCAAAGGCAGCTGTCCAGGGAAGAATAGAAAAGCCTAGACTGTGCAATTGCCAATGGCCCTTTAATGCAGAAATAGAATGGAGTAAGCTTTGGCTGCTCTAGAATGCAGTATTAGGGTCACTTCATCAGTGCAACAGCTTACCTATCCTCACCAGCTGGTCAGCTGTGTGATCGATTGGACTACACTAGAGAATCCCAGGATGGCAAAGGAATTATCACGCCATCTTTCTCATCCCCTCTTCGCCCTCCCATCACCACCAGAAAAGAAGATAAAACTAAAATAAATCAAACCCAGAACAAAACGCAAGAGTAGTTCAGGACCAGCTAGTCATGCATTTGTTTTGGGGATAGGGGTTGTAATGGAATGTTATATGTGCGTTTTTTTAGTAATGGAGTGGTAATGATCACTAGCAGAGCAGATGGCAAAAACTGCATACAGGATAGTTTAAAATAAAATAGTTCATGACCACAGAAAAATAGCTGACAACTGCAGACAAACTCTTCTTCATTATTTTCTCTAATTATGTGGCAAAATCCCTACAATTTTGTGAATTTTCAGCCCAATTTTCTGAAAGTGTCACCCCGATAAGTGTAAGCCCAAATTCTTCCTGTCTAAATCCTGAAAGATCAGACCCTCCCAAACCATTCTTTCACCATTTAACCTGGCAGAAACTGCCATGGTATCTCATGTTTTTCGTAAAGAAGCAATCAGTGCATTTCTGTAGATCAGTCAACAAAATCATGTGGTAAAAAAAACAACAACAAAAAATTAAACAGTGCCATTGGCACAATTGCCTGCAAGAAGGAGTACAGTTTGTTATATTGCTTACAATGCAGTATTTTATCCAGCCTCCTCCAGCCAGGGACCTGTAAACCGGATTCTGTTCCAAAACCTTCCTCCTCTTCCAGTTGTCTGTGCAATGTATTGGCACTGTTCTGCTGGGCTGTCAAAAAAACTGGTTTAGAGATGCAGCTCTTCAGTCAGGTTTTGCTCCAGTTCTAACCATGTAAATTTACTCTTGCTTTTCAACAATTAGAGATAAAGATGATGATCATACTTACAGAGAAAAGATTTACCATCATAGGTATCCCAGATTACTGATTAGAACTGGGTACTAAATGAAATGAGTTGGGGATCTCTTCCCAGTTACAAATGTGCAGCTGTCCATGTCATAAAAACACCATCAAACCTGGAATTAATAGGCTCTCTCAGCACAGAGATCAAGGACTCAATAGGCCACAGAGACTAACCCTTCTCTGAATTCCCTAGAGGTGAAAGTTCCAAAGTGGGTTAAGGCACATTGGTGGGGCTGGGGGTGGTAAGTGGGGGAGCTTGCCCTGTATTATACCTGATAAACAGAAGACTGCTGTCTTGAAGACTTTCAGTTGCCACCCTTCAGCAGCATTCCACTCTAAAAAAAAGAAGAGTGCTGGAGATGGTGCAGCAACTTTAGTGGTAACCGAAAATGTTATGACACAGGAGAGGTGGTGCTTGAAGGGACAGAGGTACTGCTGCTCCCTGGGCTAGCTGAGGCTTCAGGTACAGCGGAGGTGATCTACTCTGCCTCCAAAAGTAGGGATAAGCATTGATGCTGCAGGAGGACCGCCTAGCATCAGATGGAATTGCACTACAAGCGCAGATTTCCAACATGAGGCTGGTTTCAGGGAGTCAGAGGCCTAAAACAGGAGAACAGTATTAAAATATGCATAAAAGGAGGATGTTAGCATCCAAAGTTTGATGAAAAGGCCTTACCACAAAAAGATTCTGAGATTCAGAAACTATATAAAGTTGCATGTACACAGTGATATATTGAAGAGTTTGAACTGATCCAGTGGCAATGATTCTGAAGTCATGTTCCCTGAGCCACTGCAGACAGAGTGCTACTTTGGAGATTTAATTTAATTTACTGATCTTTGTTCTAACACTTAATCAAATGTTTCTACAAAGAAAAAAAATGAAGCAAAGAGAAAGACACTGATAATGAATCTAAAGTTCTAAAATGAGGTGAACCTGAGTGATAATACACTAAAAATAAATCATGCCATTGGGAAGTAGATGAGAATCCCTCCATCACTTTTCTTTCACATAAGCTACCTTGAAAAAAGCTACTCCTAACATGAAAGCGTTTAAAAATGCAATAAAGATTTGCTATTTGGAAATTGCTTTCAGAAGTCAATAAAGCACTTTCCAGAGAAATGCTACCGTACACATAGAAAGACACACAAATGAGAGAGAAAGAACAGAAACTAGAGCAAACAAGTGCTCCCTTACCGGAGAGCGGGTCTGAGGCTGTGTGTTCATTGTTTGAGGAGTTTGGGGGTACACCAATGTGGCTGGAGCTGCATTCTGCCCTGAGGGGTAAGGGGCCTGGCAGAGAACAGAGAAAAAATGTTAATATACCAAATAATTTATTCAGAGAGAAGTAAATTAAAGGCACCAAAACACACCGTCAGATGAACTGGTGATTACTGTTGAGATAAGGTACTTCAAATAGACAGATTTCTCTTCTGTTGAGATGAAATGTCTACCAATTTATTTATATGGTGCACACAACACTACATTCGTTTTCTTTAAAAACCTCAGCAGAGGAGATCATGATTAGGGCTAAGATTGTGTCATGGATATTTTTAGTAAAAGTCAGAGATAGCTCATAGGTTTCAGTGAATTTTTCTTTATTGCCCATGACCTGTCCATGACTTTTACTAAAAATATCCATGATAAAATGCGAAGGGGCTGGGCAGCTGAGGGGTGGTTGGGAGCTCCAGGGCCCCCACCACCTGTGGGGGCTCAGAGCTCCAGGGTCTCTCTGCCCCTCATGGTGGTGGGAAGCTGCAGAGTCCCCCAGCTCCCTCCCCACGGCAGAGAGCTCCAGGGATCCCCTCTGCCACCGCTGCAGTGGAGAACTGCGGGGGTCCCCCTGCCCTCCCCCACACACTCCCCGTGGCGGCTGGGGCTGTGGGGATCCCTCTGCCTCACCTCAGCAGGAAGAAAGCTGTGGGGATCCCCCTGCCACAGCTGGGGAGCTGCAGGGATCTCCCTGCCACTGCTGTGGCTGGGGAGCTGCGGAGGTCTCCCTACCCAGCCGTTGCAGCCGGGGAGCTGAAGTCACAGAGGTCTTTGGAAGTCACGGATTCTGTGACTTTCACAATCTCCGTAACAAAACTGTAGCCTTAATCATGATGAATAGTGCTTATCAATTAAAAAGCTCTGCATTGTTTGAATCCTCTGGTCCACGTGCTGATTTTAATAGCATTCTCTATAAATTTCTGAGAAAACTTAGAATAACGAGGTGCTGCTGACAAATGCTCCAAAATGAGACAGATGACAAAAAAGTAAGTAGCATGCAACTAGTATAAGTTTCTGTCCTTATAAAGTGTTCAGAGCAAAATGGCCTAAAACTGTCATAGGCATATGGGGGCAGATCCTCTGCTGATATAAAGTTACACTAGCAGAGAATCTGCCCAATGGTACTTATTCCAAAAGTAACAGTAACTTGGAGTAGTACAGTTTTGACAATTGTAGGTTTTTTACACTAGAAATTTCAGAACATTCTATTTAAAAACCTTAACTAAAAACTTTACATTATCTTATCATTACTCTCCATGCCTCATTCCTTAATAGATGTATTTGCCTAAATAATTTTAAGCCATTTAATGATGACACTGCCCAACTGCAGCACTGCCTTTCTATTATCAAAGCAGTTTTTCTTTTTTCTCAGTTTTAAATTCCTTAAACTGTGGTGCAAATCTGTTAATTAAAAAACAAAAACCTGTGTTCATTATAATGCTGATGAAATCACTGAATTAACAGCACATATGACCTAAGTCCTCTTGAATCACAGAAACTCTTAGAGAAGTTTCAGAGTAGCAGACGTGTTAGTCTGTATTCGCAAAAAGAAAAGGAGTACTTGTGGCACCTTAGAGACTAACCAATTTATTTGAGCATAAGCTTTCATGAGCTACAGATCACTTCATCGGATGTGTCAATGGAATGCATACTTCTTTCTTAAGAACTACTTGTCTTCCTTCCTGACTATTCTTGAATTCTCATGTTTGAGCAAAAAATATAGTTGTTAGTCTATGGTGCTATCATTTTAGATGCAGTTGTGATAAAAAAAAAAACAGCTGAAATAGGCAGATCTTCCTTTTTCAAATTCACCTTTAAAGTAGTACTGACTGTCAGTGAATAGAATGAGTAATACTAAATGAACAGTACGGTAATAATAATTAAATAACTGCACTGACTTATTTTGTTTAGGAGAATTCATCCTCAACATACAGGATTCTGAAGACTATACACCTTCAAGAGCATCATCATTTTCTATAGTTTCAGAGTTATCTGTCAATGATAGTGTTTTAGTCACATCATGTATTTACAGAGCCACAGCATATCGCCTGTAGCAGAAAGAAAAAAAACTCC
Source organism: Lepidochelys kempii (assembly GCF_965140285.1). Taxonomy (NCBI): domain Eukaryota; kingdom Metazoa; phylum Chordata; order Testudines; family Cheloniidae; genus Lepidochelys; species Lepidochelys kempii. The sequence continues at coordinate 1,526,429 of NC_136397.1, forward strand.
ACCATGCAGAAACAACCATAGATAAGTTTGTGATAAGAACCAGAAGATTACAAAAAGAGGTAACTGATGAAAAAATTGCCCCATTTGTTTATGCAACAAACTCTCCTTTCCGTATGACTGAGAACCCACACTTCATTAACATGGTTCAGTCATTAAGACCAGGATACAGTCAACCCAACAGAGCAGATGTTGCAGGCAAATTGCTGGATAAAGTGTATGAAAGAGAAATTGAGCCGTATGCAAAAAAGTCTAGAGGGCAAAACTGTTAACCTGAGTCTTGATGGGTGGAGCAATGTCCACAATGATCCTGCTGCATGTGCTTCTGTGACAATAGAAGAAGGGAATGTCTTCCTTACAGAAACAATTTATAGATCAGGAAATGCACACACAGCAGAATACTTACAAGAAGCAGCAGTAAAAGCTATAACAAACTGTGAAAAAAAATTTGAATGTCTAGTACGCAGCTTGGTCACAGACAATTCTGCAAATGTATCCAAGATGAGAAGAAATTATTTAGAAGAGAGTGAAGAGAGTCCCAAGCTAACAACATACGATTGCAGTGTTTATTTGATGCACCTCTCAGCCGAAGACTTCAGTGTTCCAGAAATAAAGGCTAATGTTGAAACTGCAAAATACTTCCGTAACAACCACTTTGCAGCAAAAAAAGTGGGATGAACCAAGCTAACTCTCCCACAAGATGTGTGATAGAACTCAGTAGTGGACTGTTTTGAGCACAATATGAAGAACTGGCCTAATCTGATGACAGTTTGTGAACAAAATAGTGAAAAAATAGAATGGCACTGTCACAGCCAAAGTTCTCAACATTGGGCTTAAGAGAAATGTTGAACACATGCTGAGTATCCTGAAGCTGGTTTCTGTAGCCTTGAACAAAATGCAGGGAAATAGCTGTTTTATTGCTGATGCTGTTGAAATTTGGAAAGAACTGAGCGAGATCTTAAAAAGATAAATATGCAATGACAGTTAAATTACCAGCATTAGAAAAATGAATGGGACAAGCACTATCTCCAGTTCATTTTCTTGCAAATATTCTCAATACTCGGTGCCAGGGTGAAACCTTAACTGCTGCAGAAGAGGAGTTGGCTATGACATGGACATCCAGCAACCATCCCTCCATAATGCCAACTATAAGAAACTTCAGAGCTAAGGGTGAACCATTCAAGAAATAGATGTTTGCTGATGATGTTTTAAAGAAAGTCACACCAGTGAACTGGTGGAAGTCACTTAAGCACTTGGATTTAGAGACTGTTGAAGTGATAATCTCACTTTTAACAGCAGTAGCTTCTTCTGCCAGTACAGAAAGAATATTTTCTTCCTTTGGACTAATTCATTCCAAATTGAGAAATCATTTGGGACATGAAAAAGCAGGAAAGCTTGTTTTTCTTTTCCAGATTATTAACAAATTGGAAAATGAAGGTGAAGATGACTGAGTTAGCTGCAGAAGCCAATAGTTTAAGTTTCTCATGTTGACCTGGCGGACATAGTCAATTTAATTTTTTTTTTTAATATTTCATTTAAAAACAAAAGGATTACTTGTGGCACCTTAGAGACTAACAGATTTATTTGAGCATAAGCTTTCATGAGCTACAGCTCACTTCACCAGATGCATTCAGTGGAAAATACAGTGGGGAGATTTATATACACAGAGAACATGAAACAATGGGTGTTACCATACACACTGTTAGGAGAATGATCACTTAAGCTGAGCTCACACCAGCAGGAAGGCCGGGGAGGGTGGGGGGGACCTTTTTGCAGTGATAATCAAGGTGGGCCATTTCCAGCAGTTGACAAGAACGTTTGAGGAACAGTGGGGGGGGGGGTGAATAAATATGGGGAAATAGTTTTACTCTGTGTAATGACCCATCCACTCCCAGTCTCTATTCAAGCCTAAGTTAATTGTATCCAGTTTGCAAATTAATTCCAATTCAGCAGTCTCTCATTGGAGTCTGTTTTTGAAGTTTTTTTTGTTGAAGAATTGTCACTTTTATTTGCTTCAGGTTGGGGGGCTGTCTGTAAGCAAGGACTGGCCTGTCTCCCAAGATCTGTGAGAGTGATGGGTCATCCTTCAGGATAGGTTTTAATCCATGATTAAATCGAGTCTTCCTGACTAGTGATTTAAATCAATTTAAATCAAATCCACCCTGATTGATCACAATTAATTTTTTTAATCACGATTAACTTTTTTGAGTTAATCGCGTGAGTTAACTGCGATTAAATTGACAGCCCTATTGGAAAGCCTTCCCCCAACATGCCACTGTTCTCATCTCATCCAAATCCCTCTGCAGAAACAACTTCTGTTTTCTCACATATGAGACATGAAGAAATGGAAAGTCAGTATAAACAAAACAAAACCACGCAGGTGTGTCTGTGCCTTTCTGCATAATCATGGGATCTTACTGTCACCCTTGTCTTTAATCTCCCCTACCTCACTTGTGTCACTCAAATTTAGACTCTATGCTCTCTGAGGCAAGGAACACGTCTTACTTTGACACAGTGCCTAATACATCTCTGCGTACCAAGAAATCCATAACAATAATATGACTACAGAATCATTACCTTTCTGTAGCGTCTTTCAGGAGAAGAAGCTGGGACTATGACAGAGAAAGGCCTAACTAGAGGGGACACTGCAAGTTAAACATGAAACTTTATGTTTCTCAGTTGCTCCTTTCCTATGCTGAATGTAGGAAACATGCCGGGTATAATTTTATGCTAACTTTACACCTCCCAAATTCTGGCCTGACCTAGGGCGTCACCATTTCTTTTTTCACCCCAGTGTAAAATTCCTCCTTAATGTTCCTGCTGGTAAAAAATTAACTAAAAATATGCAAAAATATTTTACATAAAGATTCTGACTCATAAGGCAATGGGGGTGTCTTGAGAGTAAATGAAAGTATTCCTATCTCAAACATAGCTAGAGATACCTGCCTCTACAACACTTCCAGATTGTGCTGTCCCAGGGATCAAGCTTCAGACATGAACTCTGATCTCCCAGTGGGTGGCAGCCTGAGTGACATTCTAAGACAAATAACTTGTAAATGCAATGCTCCTATTACACAATTAAACAAACAGGATCATCTATCATCAACAACTGGTTTTCATGTTACTCTAGAGTCACCAAGATACATTAAAATTTCACCTTTCAGAAAACAGCTGATGATTCAGAAGGGAATGCATCTGAGTTTATCATTGGGTCTTCCCAGCAATTTAGAAACTCAAGAGCTGCATTCAGCAGTACTAGGATGCTGACAGGGCCCCAAAAGCAAATAAGACCTACAGCGGACCCTCACTAGAGCGCGCATCGCTATAGCGTGGATTCGCATATAGCGCGGTCGCAGCAATGGATCCCAAATTTAAATATTTAAATTGGGATCCATGGTAACATGGTCCCCGCATTAATGTGGTACCGCACATGTATCCCGAACCCCGCATGGATCCCGAACCCCTCGTACTAGCAAGGGTCCGGTGTATTTCCATATTCAGGGTACAGGAAGTCTTATAAGCCTGTGTGCAGAGTAAGGAACATTTAACACTGTATATTGGCTTTGATAAAAGTTGTATTCTAATTAGATAAAGAGACTTCTAAACCCAAATTATCTTCCTAAATTCCCACATTGGGACTATGATGCCTCTCCGCAACTGATCATCATGACAGCCCACAAAATATACACTTTAAACATTTTTATAAAATAATAATTGTATGATCATTTTGAAATGTATATCGCCTTTCTGATACATACACCTCCTTTTCCTTGGGACCACAGCTACTTATGCTGATTGTGATGGGTTCCCCCCAGGGTGCCACCGGGAACTGGAGTACCACTGACCCACCAGCCTGACCCACCAGCCTGGGCCTGCCTGACCCACCAGCCTGGGCCCCCTTTACACTGCACTGCTGTGACAGGGCTCAAGCCACATCCAGCACACATACAGGTATGGACACACCCAGCTGCAGCTACACACAGATGCTGAGATCAGCTCTACATGGGAAGGCTCAGCTAAGGCACCTCCCAGTTCCTAAAGTGTGCAACCCCTCTCTGGAGAGTAAACTCAGAATTATACTGTCTTGCACTGCACAGAGAATCGTACAGTGTAAGCTCATGGAATTCATGCCCCCCACCACACACACACAATGCGGAGAGGAATATACACAGCTTTCTGCCCTAAGTTATGCTTTCCACACACTGGTTTTAGACAAAACAAAACAAGTTGATTAACTACAAAAGATAGATTTTAAGTGATTATAAGGGATAGCAAACAGATCAAAGCAGATTACCTAGCAAACAAACAAAATCACGATCTACGCTTAATATACTAAAGAGATGGGATATGAGTAGGAAATTCTCACCCTCATTGTTGATTTAGGAAGTTTGCAGAGATTCTTGAGGGCAAGCTGCACTTGCCTGCTGCTTAAAAGCCCAGGCATTCCTTTGACAGGCTAGCCTGCATTCAGCCCTTCTCCCCCGGTTCAGTCCTTGTTCCTCAGGTCTTTCCAGCAATCTTCTTGGGCGGGGAGTCAATGAAGAACCATGATGATGTCGCTCCCCTGCCTTAAATAGCTTTTCCATATGGCGGGAACCCTTTGTCTCCCCTCTTGGTTCCCATGCCCAGTCAGTGGAAAAACACTGATATTCCAAGATGGAGTCCAGTACCAGGTGACTTGGTCACATGCCCCTGTAGGGACACAGCAGCCATGACTCAGAGGTTGTTTGTAGCATCCTCAGGAAGGCTCCCCAGTGGAAGATTAGCATCTTCAGACCTATTGTTCTCCCTAATGGCCCTTCCCATCCAACCATCTAGACTGATTGCATTCTGCCTAGGGGCGTTGCCCAGGTGTAAACACATTGCTAACAGATGCATAGACAATATTCCTAACTTCAGATACCAATACGATACATGCATACAAATAGGATAATCATATTCAGTGAATCATAACCTTTTCAATGATATCGTACATGACCTATCTTGCATAAAATACATCATTGTTATGCCATTATCATAATAATATTGCTATGAAGAACTTGGGGTGTAATGCCACACTGATATCCCATATAAAAGTGGGGAATGTCTTTGGCAGATCTTGTAGGCTACTCTTCCCCTTTTCTCACGCCCCCCCTCCCCTCAATCCACTATTTTCCTCTTTGGCATCCTTGATAACGTCTCTCCTTACGTCACGTACCTTTTAGAGAAACACCCTAATTCCCAAAGCATTGGCTGCATCCTGGCTTGTGACAGCAACACTAATAACTTTCTGCTGCTGCCAAGGTCCCACACTGCTGCAAGGTCCCACACTGCAATTGATTCATCTCTGCAAAGGCAGCAATGGAGATAATAGACTTGGCTTGTTTAATCTCTTTGGGTTATTTGCAGCAGAGCAGCACCATTATGTAATTTTAAAAAGTGGCAGTTTAACTTCACAGAGACAACTGAAGAGCTACTTCAATATCAAAGGCCAGTAGAAACATCATATAATGGAGTTTCAGTCCCTGACTGAGGTACCAATTTCAGATTCTCTGCTATTTTTCTAAAAGAGACGGGTGGGGAAAAGACTAGGACCTGGCAGTTGATCAGCAGGGGCAGGGAGAGGGAGATCCAGGCTGCAAGCCAAACACATATTTTATAAATCACATATCCACTGATCCCCACAACATCAGCAGCATAGAGGCTCAGGTACCTAGAAAAACAAAGATTGGAAGTGGAAACTAAGATAGGCCAAAACAAGAGCCATTTGTTCAAGCCCCCTCAAGCTTTGAGGAGTCACATGCAATCAAACCACTCCTGCTTTTGCAAAACAAAGAATAAAACAGAAATGACAAAATTATACCAATTTCCCCATCTCCTCCAAATAGCCCCAATTTTGCCAAACTCTACCAGGTGTATTTAATTGTTTTTAATTTAAAAGGCTAGATTTCTATTGTGATACAGCATGGCCAGAGGGCAGCAGGAGGGTGACAGAGGGGAGATATATAAGCCCCAGGATGATGAGAGCCTTAGTCCCGGTAGAGGGCAGAAAGGTTGCTATAGATTAATTAGAGCACCTGAAGCCAATTAGAGCACCTGAAGCCAGTCACCTGATAAAAAACCCCTGCTTTAATCAGACAGTTGGAGGAGTTGAAGCAGAGTGGTCTGGTGTTGGAGCAGAGAGCAGTTTAGAGGAGTTGAAGCAGAGAGCAGTTTGAAGGAGAGCAGTTTGGAGGGAAGCAGAGGAGAGTTTGGACAAGTGCTGTGGCAGGCCAGAAGACCAAGACCTTAGGTAAAGGGAAAGCCGGCTTGTGCAGAGCAGAGGGACTTCACAGACACAAGGGGTTGGGAGAAACCCAAGCAGAGAGGGGGCAGGAAGCCCCACAGGCTGAAGAGCCAGAGAGGGAAGTAGTCCAGGGGAAGGAATCGCTAGTTCAAGCGGTTTGCTGCTATCCCTAGGGCCCCTGGGCTGGGACCCGGAGTAGAAGACGGGCCCGGGTCCCTCCCTCTCCACTCCCCTCCTCTAGGATACTAGTGGGACAGTTAATACCCCAGATCAGGGGTGAGAAACGGCACCCTGAACCCACCCACAAGAAGAGAAAGCATTGGACCCATCATAGTAGTGCCGGCAATTTTCCAAACTATCTATTCTACCTGATTAAGAATTTCTAATATGCCCCATCAACGTGGTACCCAGGTAACAATATTCAATGGAAACACAGAGTACCAGTATAATAATTAATGAAAATACACTGGCCCTCTACAACCAAGGGGAAATAAAGCAATAACAATAGATCTTGCAGGCCCTTCTATTCCACCATTAGGAAGGTGGAGTTCCTTTCTGATGCTCTAGAGTGCCCCAAAATTGTGCAGCATTCATCTTATTTCTTTCATCTGCCCTTGAAGTTGCCGTTCTAGAAAACTAGATGGCCAACGTCCTCTAAGCAATGCATCTGCTGGCCAGTCTTTGGGCACCTTCTTTCAGAAACAGCTGATTTAATGTTGTCTCATGCCTTGCTGTGTGCATCATTTGGACAGTCAATCCTTTGTTCTATTTAAAAAGGCTTTCCTTGTGTCATCACCCTGACAGCAGGAAGTTTAGGTTGAATGCCAATGACTCCTACATCTTTTCATACCGAAAGCAGAATCACTTTAATCCATACTGATGACTGGGAGACCTAATGTGAATTAATAAATTTTGACAGGTTTCAGAGTAACAGCCGTGTTAGTCTGTATTCGCAAAAAGAAAAGGAGGACTTGTGGCACCTTAGAGACTAACCAATTTATTAGAGCATAAGCTTTCGTGAGCTGTAGCTCACGAAAGCTTATGCTCTAATAAATTGGTTAGTCTCTAAGGTGCCACAAGTCCTCCTTTTCTTTTTAATAAATTTTGTTATTTAGGTTAGGACAGGGTGTCATAAAATGTTCTTTTTCTTCTATGTGGCACCTATGATTTAGTTTGAAATAGTTATGATAATACTTCACAGTAAACCAGTAAATGTACTACATACATCTTGTAGAAATAAGTCTTAGTAATGCGAGACCTCAGTGTGGTGGAAGCCTGATGTTTTCTGTCCACGTATCAATGAGTTTCTACTATATACTTAATAGCTGGTTCCAAAATTCCTGAATCTGAAGGTACTCCCACCTACCATGCAGGTGGGTTTGCTGATTCCCCCACAGCATTTCCAACCCTTTGGCAGGGTTTCTTCTGTAGAATCAGATAGCTGAACATACATACATTAGTAGCCACATAAGTAAATTCTCTGGGACACAACCTCACACATACACACACTTGGGAAAAAATCCATAGGAAGGTAAAGACTTCTTTGAAAATATTACAACTGTCTCCTTGTTTCTCCCCAAAGAGGGAAGTGATCTGATGATCTAAAGAGAAGGTGATAGGGATGGCCTTCAAATGCAACATATCCTAAGGAGAATAAGCAATAGAAAATCCAGCAGACATAAGGCTGTCCCTCTGTGAAGGGCCTGCCTCCATTATACTACCATGGCTTCCAAGGGACCCATTGCTACCCTTCGCGACCCACCAGAGGGTAGTAGGCACAAAAAAGTTACTTTGGCAGTTAAACTCTTACTTAAACTGAGTAACCTCTCACTCAGAAATCAGCTGGTTAACTACCTGCCCCTCCTATCTCTTGTCCTATACCACACAGCTCCCAAAGCAGAGGAGGTCTGACCCTAGGGAATTAGAGAGTTTGGGTCTTCCAAGAGTCTGAAGGCTGAGGGAAGCATACAACAGAGCTATTATTCTTCCCCTTTTGCTTGTCTGAGGGCTTTTCTGTCATATTTTGCTCCCCCTCCATAGAGCTTTAGTGGTAGTTAGTCTACATCCAGATACTGGACGAACATTTCACCCTTAATTCTCTGTGTAACTTCTAGTTTCATATTTCAAAGAATCTTTGAGAGTGATCCTCACCTGTTCTCTCCATGACTAGATCCCAACGTATTTTAGACATTAGTTTGTCAGGGACTGATTGCTATATGAATGTATGTTCTGTTGAAAATAAAGCCCTGGGAATTAATCCCTGGAGTCCAGCCTGGAATAAAATGAAAAGAGGAGGCAACTTACCTGTAACTGGAGGATCTTCAAGATGTGTGATCCCTATCTGTATTCCATTGAGGAGTTTATGCATGCGCACCATGCGGCTGGAGCCAGAGAATTTGAAAGTAGTGTCTGTTGGTCTGTGCATGGGCCCTGGATTGCTTAATGGTTTTGTCTGATACGATAAAGTGCAGGATGGACTGACTGCATCTCCAGTTCCTTCTCCACCGCAAATCGAATAGATCGCAGAAGAGGGGAAGGAAGGTGGGAAGTGGAATACAGACAGGGACCTCACATCTAGAAGAACCTCCAGTTAAAGGTAAGTAACCTCTTCTTTGAGTGATGGTCCCTACTGTATTCCACGGAGGGTGACTAACAAGCGGTACTTAAGTTGGAGAAGGGTGCGAGGATGAAGATGGAAGGTTGAGAGGAGAACAGCCACACCGAAGGAGGCATCTGCTGCCGAATCCTGCACCAAGGCATAATGCATAGCAAAGTGTGTACCAAACTCCACGTGCCCACTCTACATATATCCCAGAACAGCACATTGTGGAAGGAGGCCATGTTAGAAGTCTGGGCTCTCATGGAATGAGTCCACACCCCAGCGGGTGGCAGCGGTCCAGATAATTGGTGGCAGAGTATAATGCACCCCAAAATGCACTTGGAGATTCTCTGTGTGGAGACTGCTTGACTTTTAACTCTTTCAGTTACTGCAACAAGCAGTCTGGGGCATTTCCTGATTGGTCTTTTCCTCTGCAGGTAGAAGGCCAAGACCTGACGTGTCTTAAAGGAGTAGAGTTGTCGTTCCTCTTCCGAGGCGTATGAGTTTGGGAAGAAAAGAGGTAAGTGAATGGATTAATTAATGTGAAACTGGGAGATGACCTTTGACAGAAATTTGGGATGCAGGAGCAGGGAAACTTTATCTCTATGGAAAGTTGTGAAAGGAGGGTCCGCCATCATGACCCCAAGTTCACCTACCCTTTTTGCCGAAGTGATAGCAACAAGGAAGGTGACTTTCATGGAAAGGAGGAACATAGAGCACAATGCCAGCAGTTGGAAGGGCAGTTTCACAAATATGGATAGAACTAGGCTGAGGTCCCACTGGGGAGCAATGCATTGTACAGGTGGGAAGGGTCTAGAGGCCTTTCCAAAACCTAGACGTCGACAGGTGTGTAAAGACAGAGTGCCCTTCCACGGGGGGAAGGAAGGTGCTAATTGCTGCTAGGTGGACCTTAAGAGAGTTGAATGCAAGACCCAATGCCTTCAAAGACAGGAGATAAGAGCCATTGGCCATTATCTTTGAAAACTCGTGGCGATCGGGGGAAGTCCTGGACGACTGGAAAAAGGCTAATGTAGTGCCAATCTTTAAAAAAGGGAAGGAGGAGGATCTACAGACCAGTCAGCCTCACCTCAGTCCCTGGAAAAATCACGGAGCAGGTCCACAAGGAATCAATTCTGAAGCACTTAGAGGAGAGGAAAGTGATCAGGAACAGTCAGCATGGATTCACCAAAGGCAAGTCATGCCTGACTAATCTAATTGCCTTCTATGATGAGATAACTGGCTCTGTGGATGAGGGGAAAGCAGTGGATGTGTTGTTCCTTGACTTTAGCAAAGCTTTTGACACGGTCTCCCACAGTATTCTTGTCAGCAAGTTAAAGAAGTATGGGCTGGATGAATTGACTATAAGGTGGATAGAAAGTTGGCTAGATTGACAGGCTCAACGGGTAGTGATCAATGGCTCCATGTCTAGTCAGCAGCCAGTATCAATTAGAGTGCCCCAAGGGTCGGTCCTGGGGCCGGTTTTCTTCAATATCTTCATAAATGATCTGGAGGATGGTGTGGATTGCACCCTCAGCAAGTTTGCAGATAACACTAAACTGGGAGGAGAGGTAGATACGCTAGAGGGTAGGGACAGGATACAGAGGGACCTAGATAAATTAGAGGAATGGGCCAAAAGAAATCTGATGAGGTTCAGTAAGGACAAGTGCAGGGTCCTGCACTTAGGATGGAAGAATCCCATGCACCGCTACAGACTAGGGACCGAATGGCTAGGCAGCAGTTTTGCAGAAAATGGCCTAGGGGTTACAGTGGACAAAAAGCTGGATATGAGTCAACAGTGTGCCATTGTTGCCAAGAAGGCCAATGGCATTTTGGGATGTATAAGTAGGGGCATAGCGAGCAGATCGAGGGACGTGATTGTTCCCCTCTATTCGACATTGGTGAGGCCTCATCTGCAGTACTGTGTCCAGTTTTGGGCCCCACACTATAAAAAGGATGTGGAAAAACGGGAAAACGTCCAGCAGAGGGCAACAAAAAGGATTAGGGGACTGGAACACATGACTTATGAGGAGAGGCTGAGGGAACTGGGATTGTTTAGTCTGCGGAAGAGAAGAATGAGGGGGGATTTGATAGCTGCTTTCAACTACCTGAAAGGGGATTCCAAAGAGGATGGATCTAGACTATTCTCAGTGGTAGCAGATGACAGAACAAGGAGTAATGGTCTCAAGTTGCAGTGGGGGAGGTTTAGGTTGGATATTAGGAAAAACTTATTCACTAGGAGGGTGGTGAAACACTGGAATGTGTTACCCAGGGAGGTGGTGGAATCTCCTTCCTTAGAAGTTTTCAAGGTCAGGCTTGACAAAGCCCTGGCTGGGATGATTTAGTTGGGGATTCGTTCTGCTTTGAGCAGTGGGTTGGACTAGATGACCTCCTGAGGTCCCTTCCAACTCTGATATTCTATGATAGTCCAGGAGGAGGGGAATCCCCACCACTTCTGGGGGAAGTCCCTTTTGTTGGGCTCAAAAGGCAAAACATTTCCACTTGACCTAGTAGATTATTTCCTGCTGGTAGACAAAATATTTTTCACTTTTGATTAACATGGCCATTCTAGAAAAGATGTCCATCCAAATATCATGTTATGAGGTGAAGCACTTGTGGGACTGGGATATCTGATGTTGCCATTGTGCTGCATCAGTAGATCAGGGAAAGCAGGGATGGGAATTGGGGGACAGGCAGACATACAAAGGAGGCTGGGAAACCAGAACTTTCTGGACCAGCAAAGGGTAATCAGAATGACTGTCTCATCTGATCTTGTGGAGTACTCATCGTAGGAGCGGGAGAAGAAGGAAGGCATAGTTGATCTGGTCTGACCAGAGGAATACAAGAGCATCACCCTGAGAGTGATGACCAAGACCCCTCTGGTGCAGTATGTGCTGCATTTGTTGTTGGCAAGGGAGGTGAAGAGGTCTCTGGCCAGAGTCCCACGTTGGTCGAAGATGTCATACCATGGTGTCATGGAGTTGCCACTCATGGATGATCACAAACTGCCTGCTGAACAAGTCTGAAATCATGTTCTGTGTCCCTGGGAGACAGGCTGCACATAAGAGGATCTGGTGGGCAATGCACCAATTGCAGAGGTTGACTGCTTTCTGCACATAGAGTGGTCAACTTCTTACCCCGTTTGTTGATGTAGCAAACAATGGTGGTATTGTCTAACATGATAAGAACATGATGGGAGCAGATGAATGGGAGAAATGCTTGGCATAGCCTTACTTACAGCCCGGAATTCCAGAATGTTGATGTGGATTCTCCTCCTGGATTCCTGAGGAGTCCAGTTTCCCTGTGTTATGCGATCACTTATATGCACTCCCCAGCCTACGAGGGATGTGTCAGTGATGATCATCTTGTCTGGTGATGAGGGGAGAAAATGAACCCCTACACAGACCAGATGTGTGTCCTTCCACCAGGAGAGGGAAGGGAATGCCCCGGGAGGGACTGTCAACACGAGGTCCATGGCTTGATGTGTGGGCAAGTGTGACGGGGTCCCAGGGGAGCCACACTGAGGTTACTCAATTAGGCATACTGCAAAGAATGGGGCCGATAATCCCCAAAACTGGTGGATGTTCCAATACTTAGATTTACCCAGCGAGCACAAAACAACTTCTGTAATATCTTATTGTTACCCAGAAGCCAAAACACAGTTCCCTTATAGCAGCCGAGCCTTGGACTTCCACCCAGACACCCAACTCAAATATGGGGAGGATTACTGAAAATCTTATTAATCATATAAGAAAGTTCTACCAATCCCAAAGGATCAGATACATTACCTCCCAAGCTAATGAATATTCTTACTAACTGAAATTTATTTAAAAAAAAGAGAGAGAGAGAGAGAGAGAGAGAGAGAGAGAGAGAGAGAGAGAGAGAGAGAGAGAGTGAGTATTGGTTGAAAGATCAGTATACACACAAACATTAGTACACTTCTGAGATCAGTTTCATAGTAGAGGTAATGAACTTTGTAGATGCAAAGAGTTCTTTCAGAATTAGTCCATAGGTTATAGTCCAATGTTCATATCCAGGGTGATCCAGGTGGAACTGGAGATCTCAGTCTGACGACTCAAGCTTCCCCTGCATAAAGCATCAAGCAGATCTGAGATACCAAGACACCTTTATACAGTTCCAGGCCTTCTCTTGACAGCACGGAGTCCTTAGGTGAACAATAGGCAATCATCAAGACTTTGAACTAGACATATTTCCTAAGCATCACCGGTAATTAGCTACAGAGATTACCATAAGGAAATTGCCTGTTTTTCACCATTCACAGGTGATTTGCTATATACTTCAAAGAGAGATAATACAGTGATATTACTATATTTACAGGTTTCAGAGTAACAGCCGTGTTAGTCTGTATTCGCAAAAAGAAAAGGAGGACTTGTGGCACCTTAGAGACTAACCAATTTATTTGAGCATGAGCTTTCGTGAGCTACAGCTCACTTCATCAGATGCATACCGTGGAAACTGCAGCAGACTTTATATATACACAGAGAATATGAAACAATACCTCCTCCCACCCCATTGTCCTGCTGGTAATAGCTTATCTAAAGTGATCATCAGGTTGGGCCATTTCCAGCACAAATCCAGGTTTTCTCACCCTCCACCCCCCCACACAAATTCACTCTCCTGCTGGTGATAGCCCATCCAAAGTGACAACTCTTTACACAATATGCATGATAATCAAGTTGGGCCATTTCCTGCACAAATCCAGGTTCTCTCACCCCCTCACCCCCCTCCCAAAAACCACACACACAAACTCACTATCCTGCTGGTAATAGCTCATCCAAAGTGACCATTCTCCCTACAATGTGCATGATAATTAAGGTGGGCCATTTCCAGCACAAATCCAGGTTTTCTCACACCCCCCCACCCCCATACACACACAAACTCACTCTCCTGCTGGTAATAGCTCATCCAAACTGACCACTCTCCAAGTTTAAATCCAAGTTAAACCAGAACATCTGGGGGGAGGGGGGGTAGGAAAAAACAAGAGGAAATAATAACAGGGCCTAATAACATCAGCCACACTATCAGAGGCTCGTTCACCTGCACATCCACCAATGTGATATATGCCATCATGTGCCAGCAATGCCCCTCTGCCATGTAAATTGGTCAAACTGGACAGTCTCTACGTAAAAGAATAAATGGACACAAATCAGATGTCAAGAATTATAACATTCATAAACCAGTCGGAGAACACTTCAATCTCTCTGGTCACGCAATCACAGACATGAAGGTCGCTATCTTAAAACAAAAAAACTTCAAATCCAGACTCCAGCGAGAAACTGCTGAATTGGAATTCATTTGCAAATTGGATACTATTAATTTAGGCTTAAATTGAGACTGGGAGTGGCTAAGTCATTATGCAAGGTAGCCTATTTCCTCTTGTTTTTTCCTACCCCCCCCCCAGATGTTCTGGTTTAACTTGGATTTAAACTTGGAGAGTGGTCAGTTTGGATAAGCTATTACCAGCAGGAGAGTGAGTTTGTGTGTGTATGGGGGTGGGGGGATGTGAGAAAACCTGGATTTGTGCTGGAAATGGCCCACCTTAATTATCATGCACATTGTAAGGAGAATGGTCACTTTGGATGAGCTATTACCAGCAGGATAGTGAGTTTGTGTGTGTGGTTTTTGGGAGGGGGGTGAGGGGGTGAGAGAACCTGGATTTGTGCAGGAAATGGCCCAACTTGATTATCATGCACATTGTGTAAAGAGTTGTCACTTTGGATGGGCTATCACCAGCAGGAGAGTGAATTTGTGTGGGGGGGTGGAGGGTGAGAAAACCTGGATTTGTGCTGGAAATGGCCCAACCTGATGATCACTTTAGATAAGCTATTACCAGCAGGACAGTGGGGTGGGAGGAGGTATTGTTTCATATTCTCTGTGTATATATAAAGTCTGCTGCAGTTTCCACGGTATGCATCCGATGAAGTGAGCTGTAGCTCACGAAAGCTCATGCTCAAATAAATTGGTTAGTCTCTAAGGTGCCACAAGTACTCCTTTTCTATTATCTACCAATATGTCCCTAAAGATTGAATTTGGATGCTTAAGCCTTTCTGGCCATGTGTCACAATGAGTAAACCCTCTGGAGCCACATCTGAAGGCAGTGAAGGTAGAACTGAGTAAAGGTGGTGACATATGGGCAGGAAGCCATGTGGCCAAGGAGAGATCAGCAAGTCCTGGCTGGGACAGAAGGATTGTTGATGACGCAGGTTCTGAGTTCTTGCACGGTAAGTACGCTCACCTTGCGACTGAGTTGATGGATGCCCCTATAAAGTCTAGGGATTGTGTGAGGTCCAAGGTTGATTTTTCTCTGTTGATGCTGACTCTAAGGTAGGAAAGGAGGCTGAGCAACATGGAGGTTGAAACTTGGGCTTTATGTCTGGATTATGTCACCAGGATCAGTTGCCAGGATATGGGAATACAAGGACCCCATAATGCCTGATGTAGCCACAATGGAAAACACCTTGGTGAAGGCTCTGGGAGCAGTCGTGAGTCCAAAGGGAAGAACCCTGAAACTGAAAGTGCTGTGAGTCAACCTTGAATCTCAAGAACTGTCTGTGGGCTGGATGAATGTGAAAGTAGGCCTCTTGCATACCAATAGCCGTAAACCACATGGCACAGTAGTAGAAAGAGAGAGACTGAGACATAAGGCCTGGTAAAAGGGGCCTGGTATGAGCCTAAGACCTGAACTAAAGTAGGCCCCGCTGAGATAAAGCAAAGTTATAGCAAGAGTCAAGATATGAGCAAAAGTCAGGCCCTGTTACAAAGCAGATACTTGCTTGCAGGTTCACTATCCACTACATGAACTTGGCAAGAACAGGTCTGGCATGCAAAAACACAAGCACTCCTGGGCACTAAGGAAACACATTCCAGAAGGGTAGTACCAGAACATGCCGATACAAGGTTATAGTGGAAACACACTCCCCGAAGACGATACAAGGACACATGGACTTCCCTTAAAGATAAGGTCAGGATGGCAGGATGATGGATAGAGATGTTTTGCTCAACCAACAGATACAAGGTAAAGGGTGGTAACTAACCATGTTAGAGGTATAATATGTAACTTCTTTGTATCGGTGTATAAAAGAGGGGTCACAGAGGGGGTGTCTTTTTCTGTCCTGGGGGGGAATGGAAAGTCCCCCGTTGTAACGGGCATACATCTGTTAATGATCCTGTAGGGTTTATGGCAGAGGTGGACAAACTACGGCCTGCGGGACCGTCCTGCCTGGCTCCTGAGCTCCCAGCTGGGAGGCTAACCCCCGGCCCCTCCCCCGTTGTCCCCCTTCCCCCCAGCACCACTGCCACACAGGCAGCGTGGCTTGCACCTGCCCACCTCCCAGGCTTTCCAATAAGCCTATCCTGCCGCTCTCAGCAGCATGCGGGGGGGAGTGGGTTGGATAAGGCAGGAGGGGATCATCACTGCTAGAGTAATCATAAAAAACTTGGGCTTGCAGATGAAGTGACTGAAAAGGCAGAGATCCAGAATTGGCCTCCACCTACCTTTCTTTCTGGGTATCAGGAAGTAAGTTGAATACAACCCTAACCCTTGACATTCCAGAGGAACCCCCTCTATTGCTCCTCTCTGTAGTAAGGAGTTCACTTCTTAGGTGAAGATGCTGTCATGAGAGTGGTCTCTAAGTAGGGATCAGGGCAGGGGGTATGAGGGCTGTAGATGAGGTAGCATGACAAACTCGATCATATAGCCAGGGTGGATGACATTTAGCACCCATTTATCCATTGACGTTGCACTCCAAGCTGTTAGAAAGAGTGCTAGCAGTAGGCAAGATGGTTGACGGCTCTCTAGAGTTTCTCAGAAATATCTTTTCTCTGGGGATTGCATCTATGAGGAGGAAGTCTGTGAAGGAGGACCCGGAGGACGAGATCTTTGAGCCTTTTGATGCTTCTGTGGTGGTTTGTAAGATCTCTGATGAAAAAACTAGGAGGATTTGTAATGTTGCATGGGCGGCGGGCAGCAGAATTTACGCTTTGGTGCAGGTGTGTAAACAACCAAGGAACAAAGTGTGGCTCTTGAATCTTTGAGGGTGTGAAAGGAATTGTCCACTTACTGGTTAAAAAGATGGGATTCACTGAAAGGAAGGTCTTTGATGTATTTTGTACTTCCCTGGGGAAAGCAGAGGAATGGAACCACAATTCCCTCCACATGAGTATGCCAATAGCCATAGAGCGCGATGAATTATCTGCTGCATCTACAGCTGACTGAAGTCATGTCCTCTAAGATTGCCTGGAAGCAGCCCCAATCTTGCTGCAGCAGTTTCTCAGCAAATTCCTTCAGCTTTTTCAGTTTCAGGAAATTGTATTTGGCAAGTAATGGTGATAACTCAAAATCCTGAATTGAAGGCTGGCTGAGGAGAAGACCTTGTGGCCCAAAAGGTCCAACCATTTGCCCTCCTTATTGGATGGAGTGGAGCATGGGTGCTGCTGTCTGGAACGGTGTTTCGTCGCCACCTGGACCACAAGTGAATTGGGGAGGGGAGTGTACGAGAAAAGAAACTCAGATCACTTAGCAGGTACATAGTAGAGTTTTTCTGCCCCCTTAGGGGTAGGTGTACATGTGGCCAGCGTATGCCAATCTATTCTAGCTGCCTCGAGGATGGCATTATTGATTGGCAGAGCAACTGTACCCGGTGCCGATGAGTGAAGAATGTCCAGGAGCTTATGCTGGTGTCTTCGATCTCCAGCAGAGGAATGTGAAACTCTACACAGGAGATCCTGAAATTGACGGAAGTCATCAGGGGGCAAGGGGGACACTGAAGCCACTGCAGCAACCGGTGAGGATGATGGGTCAGTATTGGAGCCAGGGTCCTCAATAGGGCCAACATGACGGATCTGGAGGGGGACCCAGAGACTGTCCTCTATCAAGTTTTTTGTGACCAGCAGGTAGGCTGCTGATAGTGTAATGTTTCACCAGTTTCATAACTTTAGTGCTTCTGTGCAGAGGGAGGGTGACCTTGCTCCTTCCTGTCAATTTATATAATGCAAACATGCTATGCTGTGTGTTAGGACTCTTGTGTGTATTTCCTTGTTCAGTGGGACAAAACGGGTGCAGGTATTCCTGACTGCCCGGAGGTAAATGTGGAGAGATGTCCCCACAGACGACCACTCGCTTTGTGTTGCAAGCCCCATCCTACCAGGGATGCATTGGTGGTAAGAAGTAACAACAGGGAACTTTGTGAAAAGGGAAGCCCTTTGCAAACATCTCCTGGGTTTTTCCACTCGTCTAGGGAGTTCTTGATCTCGGTGGGCAGTGACAGAGGTTTGTCTAGTCTGTAGACCAAGCCTAACCACATCTGGAGACACTGCATGTGAAGCCTGGCATGAGGTACCACTGCTGTGCTGGCTGCCATATGCCATAAGAGTTGGAGGCAGTCTGGCTGATATTTGGGGGATTTTTTGTTCTGTCTCTATGAGCATGACCAAGGACAGGAACCTGTGTTGAGGTAGAAATGCTTTGGCCTGTAACAAGTCGATGTGGGCCCCTATGAGTTCCAGGAGCTGTACCGGGGTGAGGGTTGATTTCTGGGCGTTGATCTGTAGGCACAGTTCTGTGAACAAGTCTATTGCGGTTTTGGTAACCAGCAAGCCTCACTGAAGAAGTGGGCTCTGAAGAGGCAGTTGTCTAGGTAAGGGTAGAGAATGATCCCCTAGGAACAAACATGAGCATTCACTAGTGACTAGTTACATCAGATGAAGTGAGCTGTAGCTCACGAAAGCTTATGTTCAAATAAATTGGTTAGTCTCTAAGGAGCCACTAGTACTCCTTTTCTTTTTGCGAATACAGACTAACACGGCTACTACTCTGAAACCTGTCACTTGTGAAAGAACCTTGGAAAATATCTTCGGAGCTGATAAGAGTCTGAAGGGGAGTACTCTGTACTTGTAGTGGTCTTGTCCTAGAGTACATCTGAGGAACCATCTGTGGGAGGGTAGGATTGAGATATGGAAATAGGCATCCTGAATTTTGAGGGCTGAAAATCATTCTCCCTGTTCCAATGCTGGAATTATCACTGCAAGAGTGATCATCTTAAATTTCAGAGTTTTGACAAACTTGTTGAGTGCTCTGAGGTCTAGTATGGGTCTCCAACCACCCTTCCTCTTGGGTAGTAGGAAACAGCAAGAGTAAAAAGCTTTGCCTCATAGATGTTGAGGTACTGGTTCTATGGCTCCTGATTGGAGGAGGCAATCTATTTCTTTTCGTAGTAAACTCTTGTGAGAAGGGTCCCTAAAGAGAGACAGGGAAGAGTGTTATGAGGGGGGAGGGAGGTAAAGTGGATAGAATACCCTTGCGAATGATTTCCAAGCCCCATCAGTCCAACATTATGTGTTCCCAGTGCTGTGGAACATGGCAAGACGTTAGCTAAATGGGTAGGATAGGCTGGTCAGCTGTAGTCGTTGAGAGCAGTGGTCTGTCATCACCTTAACAAACATGTCAAAATTGATGTCTGAAGGTTGAGGTTTGTGATGTGGGAGGCTGTGGACCTGATTGTTTGTGTCTGGAGAACCTACATTTCTTTTGTTGAGGTTCATAAAAGTGGTGAGTCAGGTACTGAGCGGTACATGATTCATTTTTGGGGCGCGGACTATATTTTCTTTTTTTTCTAGGCGTATAGATCCCTAATGAGCAGAGAGTAGCCCTGGAATCTTTATGGGTATGGAGGGATGCGTCTATCTTCTCCGCAAACAACTTGGTGCCTTCAAAGGGAAGGTTCTCAGCAGTCATTTGCACTTCTTTAGGGAAGCCCAAAAGGTGTAACAACGACGCATGTTGCTTAACCACCACTCTGAAGATGAACTGGGCTACTGTATCAGCTGCATCACCATGGGCTGGCTGGAACATTGTTCTGGCTATTAGATGCCCTTCCTGGATAATAGCTCGGAACTGGTCATGCTCTGACTCTGGGAACTGATCACTAAATCTGTTGAGTTTTGAATAGTTAACTTAGTCATACTTTGCTGTTAAGGCTTGATAATTTGCCATTTGAAATTGCAATGTGGCAGAGGAGTAGATTTTCCTCCCGAAGAGGTCTAAGGGCTTCCAATCCCTATCATGGGGGTGGATCTCATTTGGTGCTGATGGCCCTGGGAGTTTACCATGTCCACAACGATGGAGTTACGGGGAGGGTAGGAGAAAAGAAATCCCATCTCCCTAGCTGAGACGTAATATTTTTTATCAGCCCATTTACAAGGAGCCATTTCTGATGCTGAGGTTTGTCACATAGTTTTTGCGGAGTCCAGGAGAGCCTCATTGATAGGGATGGCTATTCTGGAGGATGAGGAAGAGTGTAAGATGTTAAGGAGTTTGTGGTGAGTGTCCTTGATTTCCTCCAAGTGTATCTGCAGTATGTCTGCAACCCTTTTTGCCAAGTCCTAGAAGAGCCGGAAATCACTGACTAAGGATGTGGGCGGGGGGCATGACTGCCTCATTTGGACAGGAGGAAGTTATGTTGGTCCTTGGAGTAACCTCATACTCAAGTCCACCCTCCTGTTCCTCCAAGATCTACTCTGGAGGTTTCAAGGTTCTGCATACTGTAGCCAAAAACATCTTGAGGGCTCACTGGCGACGCTGGAAGCCTGAGAAGTGTGAGGGCAATATGCCACCCAGGGATCCCAGTATGTTCACTGGGTCAATGGAACAAAGCCCAGTGGTGGTGCTCATGGCTGGCCATACCATGGTGGTGGCACTACAGACTGAGGATATACCTGAGGAGCCTCCTGATGGCGAGCACAATAGGGAGCATGGAAGGATTGGTGGGAAACGACCTCTGATTTGCCCTAGAAAGTGAAGATGCATGGCAGGGCACCAGAGAAGGCTCCCGTACTTGGAGAAAATTCAGTACCGAAGTCCGAGTGCCGAGAAGAGGAGACGCTGGTATATCAGAGAGTGCTGGAATTCTGGCTGTCCGACCGACCTGGTGCCGTTGATGGTACTGAGGAAGTTGGAAATCTTGCCTGCACCAACTGCTCCAGTGCTGGATGGGGCACCGATGATTGTGCTAAAGGTACAGTGCATATCTGCAGCATCTTCTTACTGGAGTGTTGCTTGCTCCTATCTTTGTCCTTCGGTACCATTGGCTCAGTACCTGTGCCCATCACGTCCTTAGGTGCATCACCGGTACCTGCCAGTCCAGATCTTTGTGAGCCATGGTAACAAGCTTGGGTTGTTTTGGTGCTGATGAAACCGAGTGTGCTGATGATCTTTTGCAGCTAGCTCGGGACCCACTCTGGGGACCCACCACACTCTTTTTTGATGTCTTACAATAGGGGTCCATGGCTGATTTCTTCGACCCATAATTCTTAGATGTTGAGGGCTGCAAGGAAGACTTGCGTCTTCTGGGTGACTCCTGGCGCGGATCTGAGGAAGGCTGGAGAGCTGTCTCCATGAAGATGATCTTCTGTCTCAACTCCCTGTCCTTTGGAAATCTGAGTCTGAATTGTTGGCAGAGATAACACTTCTGTGGAATGTGACCTTCCCCAAGGCAGCATATGCAGCGAAAGGGCTTGTCTACCACAGGGGTGGCCTCTTTGCAGGAAAGGCACTTCTTGAAGCTTGGGCATAGCCCTCTTGGGGAAGGGGTCCCCGACAAAAAAAGCAGGGGAAATAAAGATTTTGTGTTTGTTTTTTTTTATTATTTTTAAGAGAAATAAAGAGATAAAACTATTACTAAGATTGAGGAGACTAACATATAAAAATGCTAAAGAAGCTAACTTATCACAGATGGACTGCTAATGACTCCGTCTCTAATAACAGAGACTTGGTAGGATAACTCACATGACTGGAGTACTGTCATGGATGGTTATAAACTGTTCAGGAAGGACAGGCAGGGCAGAAAAGATGGGGGAGTAGCACTGTATGTAAGGGAGCAGTATGACTGCTCAGAGCTCCGGTACGAAACTGCAGAAAAACCTGAGTGTCTCTGGATTAAGTTTAGAAGTGTGAGCAACAAGAGTGATGTAGTGGTGGGAGTCTGCTACAGACCACCGGACCAGGGGGATGAGGTGGATGAGGCTTTCTTCCGGCAACTCGCAGAAGCTACTAGATCACACGCCCCGGTTCTCATGGGTGACTTTAATTTTCCTGATATCTGCTGGGAGAGCAATACAGCGGTGCATAGACAATCCAGGAAGTTTTTGGAAAACATAGGGGACAATTTCCTGGTGCAAGTGCTAGAGGAGCCAACTGGGGGGGGGGGAGCTTTTCTTGACCTGCTGCTCACAAACTGGGAAGAATTAGTGGGGGAAGCAAAACTGGATGGGAATCTGGGAGGCAGTGGCCATGAGTTGGTTGAGTTCAGGATCCTGACACGGAAGAAAGGTAAGCAGCAGGATACGGACCCTGGATTTCAGGAAAGCAGACTTCGACTCCCTCAGGGAACGGATGGGTAGGATCCCCTGGGGGACTAACATGAAAGGGAAAGGAGTCCAGGAGAGCTGGCTGTATTTCAAGGAATCCCTGTTGAGATTACAGGGACAAACCATCCCGATGTGTCGAAAGAATAGTAAATATGGCAGGCGACCAGCTTGGCTTAACGGTGAAATCCTAGCGGATCTTAAACATAAAAAAGAAGCTTACAAGAAGTGGAAGGTTGGACATATGACCAGGGAAGAGTATAAAAATATTGCTCGGGCATGTAGGAATGAAATCAGGAGGGCCAAATAGCACCTGGAGCTGCAGCTAGCAAGAGATGTCAAGAGTAACAAGAAGGGTTTCTTCAGGTATGTTGGCAACAAGAAGAAAGCCAAGGAAAGTGTGGGCCCCTTACTGAATGAGGGAGGCAACCTAGTGACAGAAGATGTGGAAAAAGCTAATGTACTCAGTGCTTTTTTTGCCTCTGTCTTCACGAACAAGGTCAGCTCCCAGACTGCTGCACTGGGCATCACAGCATGGGGAATAGATGGCCAGCCCTCTGTGGAGAAAGAGGTGGTTAGGGACTATTTAGAAAAGCTGGATGTGCACAAGTCCATGGGGACGGACGAGTTGCATCCGAGAGTGCTAAAGGAATTGGCGGCTGTGATTGCAAAACCATTGGCCATTATCTTTGAAAACTCGTGGCGAATGGGAGAAGTCCCAGATAACTGGAAAAAGGCTAATGTAGTGCCAATCTTTAAAAAAGGGAAGGAGGAGGATCCTGGGAACTACAGGCCAGTCAGCCTCACCTCAGTCCCTGGAAAAATCATGGAGCAGGTCTTCAAGGAATCAATCCTGAAGCACTTATATGGGAGGAAAGTGATCAGGAACAGTCAGCATGGATTCACCAAGGGAAGGTCATGCCTGACTAATCTAATTGCCTTCTATGATGAGATTACTGGTTCTGTGGATGAAGGGAAAGCAGTGGATGTATTGTTTCTTGACTTTAGCAAAGCTTTTGACATGGTCTCCCACGGTATTCTTGTCAGCAAGTAAAAGAAGTATGGGCTGGATGAATGCACTATACGGTGGGTAGAAAGTTGGCTAGATTGTCGGGCTCAACGGGTAGTGATCAATGGCTCCATGTCTAGTTGGCAGCCAGTGTCAAGTGGAGTGCCCCAGGGGTCGGTCCTGGAGCCGGTTTTATTCAATATCTTCATAAATGATCTGGAGGATGGTGTGGATTGCACTCTCAGCAAATTTGTGGATGATACTAAACTAGGAGGAGTGGTAGATACGCTGGAGGGCAGGGATAGGATACAGAGGGACCTAGACAAATTGGAGGATTGGGCCAAAAGAAATCTGATGAGGTTCAATAAGGATAAGTGCAGGGTCCTGCACTTAGGATGGAAGAACCCAATGCACCGCTACAGACTAGGGACCGAATGGCTAGGCAGCAGTTCTGCGGAAAAGGACCTAGGGGTGACCGTGGACGAGAAGCTGGATATGAGTCAGCAGTGTGCCCTTGTTGCCAAGAAGGCCAATGGCATTTTGGGATGTATAAGTAGGGGCATAGCGAGCAGATCGAGGGACGTGATCGTTCCCCTCTATTCGGCATTGCTGAGGCCTCATCTGGAGTACTGTGTCTACTTTTGGGCCCCACACTACAAGAAGGATGTGGATAAATTGGAGAGAGTCCAGTGAAGGGCAACAAAAATGATTAGGGGTCTGGAACACATGACTTATGAGGAGAGGCTGAAGGAACTGGGATTGTTTAGTCTGCAGAAGAGAAGAATGAGGGGGGATTTGATAGCTGCTTTCAACTACCTGAGAGGTGGTTCCAGAGAGGATGGTTCTAGACTATTCTCAGTGGTAGAAGAGGACAGAACAAGGTGTAATGGTCTCAAGTTGCAGTGGGGGAGGTTTAGGTTGGATACTAGGAAAAGCTTTTTCACTAGGAGGGTGGTGAAACACTGGAATGCATTACCTAGGGAGGTGGTAGAATCTCCTTCCTTAGAAGTTTTTAAGGTCAGGCTTGACAAAGCCCTGGCTGGGATGATTTAATTGGGGATTGGTCCTGCTTTGAGCAGGGGGTTGGACTAGATAACCTCCTGAGGTCCCTTCCAACCCTGATATTCTATGATTCTATGATTCTAGTCAGGGGTGGTTGACAAGGAACTTAGGGGGTTAGCCTACACGTGCTGGTTAGTCTCATGGAAGGGCACGAGGAGAGACAGCGCATGTGCTGGTCTAACAGACACTGCTACCAAAGTTCTCCAATCAGCAGCGCAGAGATGCAAGCATACCTACAGTGGAGCACCCATAGGGATAATACTCAAAGAAGAAACAGCTGTTGTGGCACTGGTGGGCAGTGGAATTTTTATAGCATGGTGGGGGCTCAGAAAGAAAAAGATTGAGAATCCCTGTTGTAGAGGACTCGCAGGAGCAGTAGGAGAGGGGGGAAGGCATAGTTGATCTGGTCTGACCAGCGGATGATGAGGACATCACCTTGAGAGTGGATACCAACACCCCCTCTTGAGCAGGACATGCTTCATTTGCTCTTGTCGTGGGAGGCAAAAAGATCTCTGGTCGGAGTCCCCCAGAAACTGAAGATGTGGTTTATTACAGAGTCATGAAGCTCCCATTCCTGATCAGCGACAAATATTCTATTGAGAAAGTATGCAATCACGTTCCGAGTACCTGGAAGACAGGCTGCCGACAAAAGGATCTTGTAGGCAATGAACCAATCCCATAGATTGCCCGCCACCTCTTGCTCCTTTGTTTGTTACTGTAATAGATTGTGGAGGTTGTCTGACATGATAAGAACAAGATGGGAGTGAACGGAAGGTAGAAATGCTTGATAGGCACATAGGCTCGGAATTCCAGAATGTTGATGTGCATGTTGGATTCCCAGGGGGTCCATATTGCCTACACCATGTTGTCACCCATGTGTGCTCCCCATCCTGCGAGGGATGTGTCTGTGATTATCGTTCTGCCACAGTATGAAAGAAAGGCGATCCCTGTTCAGACCTGCTACAGGTCCATCCACCAATGGAGGGAAAACAGCACCGTGGGAGGAACTGTCAGCACAAGATCCAGGACACGTTGCATGGGTGAATACACTTCCTGGAGCCACATCTGTAGATAGCGGAGGTGGAGGTGAGTGAAAGCGGTGACGTATGTGCAGGTTGCCATATGGTCAAGGAGGGATAAGCAAGTCCTGACTGGGACAGATGGACTGTTAACTAAAGTTCCTGCAGAGTCCGTAACCTATTGTGACAAAGTTCCTCCTCTGTCTTGGTGAGTCCTGCACTTATTGGCGGATTTTCTCACCTCAGAGGTTCATGGCAGCCCTCAGTTTGGCCACTTTTGTGACTCAAATCTGCCACTCACTTAGCCTCATCACTGGCTAGCATGGGGAAAGGAAGAAGAACAATCCCCACAGTCTCTGCTGATCCACCTAATGGATCGGGGAACAGGCCAGAGACCTTTCCCTCTGGTGGAACCCACAGTCCAGTTCAACTCCTCCGGTATCGAGTAGGTAGTTGGTGGGATGGGGGGGAACCCAGGCCTGCCCTCCACTCTGGGTTTCAGTCCAGGGCTCTGTGGATTGCTGCTGTCTGCAGTGGCTCCTGTAACAGCTGCGTGACAGCTACAACTCCCTGGGCTACTTCCTCATGGCCTCCTCCCAACACCTTCTTTATCCTCACCACAGGACCTTCCTCCTGATGTCTGATAATGCTTGTACTTCTCAGTCTTCCAGTAGTACGCCTTCTCACTCTCAGCTTCTTGCGCCTCTTGCTCTCAGCTCCTCACACGCACACCACAAACTGAAGTGAGCTCCTATTTAAAACCCAGGTGCCCTGATTAGCCTGCCTTAATTGATTCTAGCAGCTTTCTGATTGGCTCCAGGTGTTCTAATCAGCCTGTCTACCTTAGAATCATAGAATCATAGAATATCAGGGTTGGAAGGGACCCCAGAAGGTCATCTAGTCCAACCCCCTGCTTGAAGCAGGACCAATTCCCAGTTAAATCATCCCAGCCAGGGCTTTGTCAAGCCTGACCTTAAAAACCTCTAAGGAAGGAGATTCTACCACCTCCCTAGGTAACGCATTCCAGTGTTTCACCACCCTCTTAGTGAAAAAGTTTTTCCTAATATCCAATCTAAACCTCCCCCACTGCAACTTGAGACCATTACTCCTCGTTCTGTCATCTGCTACCATTGAGAACAGTCTAGAGCCATCCTCTTTGGAACCCCCTTTCAGGTAGTTGAAAGCAGCTATCAAATCCCCCCTCATTCTTCTCTTCTGCAGGCTAAACAATCCCAGCTCCCTCAGCCTCTCCTCATAACTCATGTGTTCCAGTCCCCTAATCATTTTTGTTGCCCTTCGCTGGACTCTCTCCAATTTTTCCACATCCTTCTTGTAGTGTGGGGCCCAAAACTGGACACAGTACTCCAGATGAGGCCTCACCAATGTCGAATAGAGGGGAACGATCACGTCCCTCGATCTGCTCGCTATGCCCCTACTTATACATCCCAAAATGCCACTGGCCTTCTTGGCAACAAGGGCACACTGCTGACTCATATCCAGCTTCTCGTCCACTGTCACCCCTAGGTCCTTTTCCGCAGAACTGCTGCCTAGCCATTCGGTCCCTAGTCTGTAGCTGTGCATTGGGTTCTTCCGTCCTAAGTGCAGGACCCTGCACTTATCCTTATTGAACCTCATCAGATTTCTTTTGGCCCAATCTTCCAATTTGTCTAGGTCCTTCTGTATCCTATCCCTCCCCTCCAGCGTATCTACCACTCCTCCCAGTTTAGTATCATCCGCAAATTTGCTGAGAGTGCAATCCACACCATCCTCCAGATCATTTATGAAGATATTGAATAAAACCGGCCCCAGGACCGACCCTTGGGGCACTCCACTTGATACCGGCTGCCAACTAGACATGGAGCCATTGATCACTACCCGTTGAGCCCGACAATCTAGCCAACTTTCTACCCACCTTATAGTCCATTCATCCAGCCCATACTTCCTTAACTTGCTGACAAGAATACTATGGGAGACCGTGTCAAAAGCTTTGCTAAAGTCAAGAAACAATACATCCACTGCTTTCCCTTCATCCACAGAACCAGTAATCTCATCATAAAAGGCAATTAGATTAGTCAGGCATGACCTTCCCTTGGTGAATCCATGCTGGCTGTTCCTGATCACTTTCCTCTCATGCAAGTGCTTCAGGATTGATTCTTTGAGGACCTGCTCCATGATTTTTCCAGGGACTGAGGTGAGGCTGACTGGCCTGTAGTTCCCAGGATCCTCCTTCTTCCCTTTTTTAAAGATTGGCACTACATTAGCCTTTTTCCAGTCATCCGGGACTTCCCCGGTTCGCCACGAGTTTTCAAAGATAATGGCCAATGGCTCTGCAATCACAGCCGCCAATTCCTTCAGCACTCTCGGATGCAACTCATCCGGCCCCATGGACTTGTGCACCTTAATTGTTTCCAGAAAGTTCCTGATGGTTCTGGAACCTTCCCTGTTACCTTACCCAGGGAAAGGGGACCTACTTAACCTGGTGCTAATATATCTGCCTTCTATCACTCTCCTGTAGCCATCTGGCCCGACCCTGTCACACTATCCCTTAGTAGATAAGTGTGGGCTGGGACCGAGTTGATGGAATCCCCTATGAATTCTAGGGACTGCATGGGTATCAAAGGGGTTTTTGTTGTTGACGCCCCCCTAAGGGATGAAAGAAGTCTGAGCAACACGGAGGTCAAGAGATGAGCTTCTTCTCTGGATCGCACTGAGAAGCCAGTTGTCAAGATAGGGGAAAATAAGGACTCCAGAATGCATGAGATGGGCCGCTACAACAAAGAAAACCTTGGTGAAGACCCAGGAAACAGCGGTAAGACTCTGTACTAAAAATGTTGAGGGCCAACCGTGAACCTCAGAAATCTCCTGTGGGTTGGATGGATATCCATGTGAAAATAGGCATCCTGAATATTGAGAGCAATAAACCAAGTCTTTTTCTAGTGACAGTATGATGGCTGCTAAGGTAACCATATGAAACTTGGGCTTGTGGATGAAGAGACTGAGTCAATGGAGGTCCAGAATTGGTCTCTTTCAGTATCAGGAAGCAAGTAAAATACAACCCCGTGCCTGATAGTTTGGAGGAATGTGCTCTATCACTCCTCTTTACAAGAAAGAGTATACTTCTAAGGCAAGGATGCTGTCATGAGAGTGGGCCCTGAAAAGGGAACAGGACGGGGGGATGTGCATGAGGTAGCATAGAATCATAGGATCATGGAATATCAGGGTTGGAAGGGACCTCAAGAGGTCATCTAGTCCAACCCCCCGCTCAAAGTAGGACCAATCCCCAACTAAATCATCCCAGCCAGGGCTTTCTCAAGCCTGACCTTAAAAACCTCAAAGGAAGGAGATTCCACCACCTCCCTAGGTAATGCATTCCAGTGTTTCACCACTCTCCTAATGAAAAAGTTTTTCCTAATATACAACCTTAACCTCTCCCACTGCAACTTGAGACCATTACTCTTTGTTCTGTCATCTGCTACCACTGAGAACAGTCTAGCTCCATCCTCTTTGGAACCCCCTTTCAGGTAATTGAAAGCAGCTATCAAATCCCCCCCTCATTCTTCTCTTCCTCAGATTAAACAATCCCAGTTCCATGAGCCTCTCAGCGTGGTGAACTCGATTGTATAGCCATAATGGATGACATCCAGGACCTGCTTATCCATTGTTCTTGCACTCCAAGCTGGTAAGAAGAGTGATAGACAACCTGAAGGGGGTGCTTGGTCGCATGGCAGTGGACACAACAGTTGACAGCTCTCTATTGGCACTCAGAAATATCTCTTCTGAGTGGACTGCATGTGAGATAATGAAGACTGTGAAGGCAGGTCCAGAAAGCGGGATCATGGCAGATTCTGGTGCTCACAGGAGGTTTGTATGGCCTCTGGCGGAAGTACTGGGGAGACCCAAAACACTGTGTAGGCGATGGACTGTACAATTTTTGCTTGGGTTCAGCTATATAGATACCGAGCAATTGAAGTGCAGCTCTGGAATCCTTGAGGGAGTGGAGGGATTCGTCAGTTTTCTGATTGAACAGGTGTGACTCATCGAATGGAAGGTCCTCAATGGTATTCTTCACCTCTCTGGGAAAACTGAATGAGTGAAGCTATGATTCCCTTCTTATGACAGTGCCTGTGGCCATTGGGGGTGGCCCCATGAGGTACTTCTTGCAGCAGAGAGCCTGGCCTTCTCCTGTGCAGCTTGGGAAGGACTGGCAGATACTGCACCTTGATGAAATGTGGGCTTCTTCCAAGCAGTAGATGGAGCATTGGTGCCCATTGCTGTTTGAGAATGAACATGGGCAGGATCTTGAATCCTGGCACCTTCAGTATAATCCAGTATCCACATGTGGGTACAGTGGTGCGGGTGGGACTGGAAAAACAAACTCCCCCGAAGTCCAAATCCTAGAAAACCTGCTACTAAAAACTAAACTACATAAGAAACAGTAGAATAAAAACAAACTGTAGACAATTTCTACAACTTCTTCTTTTAAAAGTGCATCAGAGCTGAGAGGACACAATTAGCTCCTACTTGGATCATGCAGCAGTAAGAAGGAACTAGATGCAGTCGGCCTGCCCTGCCCTTTATCGCCTTGGACGAAACCATGATGCAAGGCAAGGGTGCACGAGCGGATCAATGGACATGACTACTTTCAAATTTTCCAGCTCCAGACGCAGGGCGCGCATGCATAAACCCTCAGTGGAATACAATAGGGACCATCTCTCGAAGAAGAACTTTAAAAATGCCAAACTAAATAAATCATAATGATCCACTGCTTTTCGTACAAGTAAACCGATTAAAATGGTTTTCCACTGAATGCATCCGATGAAGTGAGCTGTAGCTCACAAAAGCTCATGCTCAAATAAATTCGTTAGTCTCTAAGGTGCCACAAGTACTCCTTTTCTTTTTAAAATGATTGTGTATTCAACCTTCAGAGGGTTCTTCTTCTGCACCAAGTACATAAATAGGTAGGCAAGGTAATTGTAATCCCCTTCAGTCACACTGGAATATACGCTACTTTTGTGCCCTGTGACTGAAACCTGGGAATGAGATGGACAAATAAAGAGACCAGCAAGGAAACCACTTCAAAAACCCTTTGGATACAATATTGTGGGGGAAGGAGAGGGGAAGAAAATGCTGCTGTGTATAAAGGTTTTGGTTCACACGCACCAAAATGATGGACTGGAAACCACTGAAGTTCAGCACCCATAGCTGCAGTAGGATGGATTGCTGCTGACGCATTCCATTTTCTAATCAGAGCAATTTGCCTTCCTCAAAGCTTTCTTCTTTGTGATTTTACATTTGAAATTTGATTACCAGTGGAGTAAAGAAATAATATCTGAATGTTTATGTATTCAAAGTCACTTGCTAGGGAAAACCCCAAGTGACTATTTTCTGTGCAGATTTTCCACCCCATGCTGCTAACTTTAGTAAGCAAACAAGAACTAAAACATAAATTATTTTTAGATCAGTTA
This sequence comes from Lepidochelys kempii, assembly GCF_965140285.1. Lineage (NCBI taxonomy): Eukaryota > Metazoa > Chordata > Testudines > Cheloniidae > Lepidochelys > Lepidochelys kempii. The sequence goes on from NC_136397.1 coordinate 1,557,222, forward strand.
CTGAGCTGGTTAATAAACACTATGCCTGCTGTGTTATGTGTCTCTCCCAGTACTGACTGTGCTGGGAATAACCAGGTAAAGTACATACTTGATCATGTCAGACAGGTTCAGAAAAAAGCTGAGTCACCCCCAGATCTTTCACCACTTGCTCATGGCAGCCCAGTGGAAATTTCTGTCAGAGCACAGTCATTAAATAACCTGGCAGAAAGGTGCTGCTCTTTGAACACTTAGTTCAGGAGGAAGCCTTTATCACACTGTTCCTTGATTCCTATGTTGACAAAGGGAAATAATATGTTTCTAAGATTCTATATTTACTAAAGTTACATACAGGGAGAAGAAATGCTCTTGTAGTTTAACCACATGACTATGAGTCGGGGACAGGTTCTATTCCCATCACTGCCATTAATTCACTGTGTGGTCATGGGTGAGTAACCCTTTGCGCCCTCATTTACCCACCATCTAGAGAAAGCAACTAAACTGGAGTGATGTGAGATTTTAACTGAATATTTGTAAAGTGCTTCAAAATCCTTGGCTGGAACCTGCTTCAGTAGGACAGAAGGATATATAAATATTAAATACTCTGGAGCAAATTCAGCTCTCAGTTACATCTGAGCAACCCTTATGACAGTTTGCTGCATGGGTAAAATTGAAGATAGAATTTGGTTTTTTAAATACTAAAACTGGTGCCTTAACAAGTTGTATGATATTCCATTTGAACATTGAAATAACCATGCTGATCGAAATACAGAGTATCTATCTAAAAGCCTACAAATTAAAGGGAACTAATATCTTACCCAACACTGGAAACAATTATTAAAAATGTTAAAGCAGAGACATAAAACTAAAAAAAATGGGAAATTCTGAGTGAAGACTGTTACAACTTACACCCCTTTCCCCCCCAAAAAACCTCCAAAATAAAACATGCATATGTACCTACACACACTTATATCAGGACAGGTAGAGACACAAATGGATGATTTTCATTTCAAAGTAGCAGCCGTGTTAGTCTGTATTCGCAAAAAGAAAAGGAGTACTTGTGGCACCTTAGAGACTAACCAATTTATTTGAGCACAAGCTTTCGTGAGCTACAGGTCATTTCATCGGATGCCGATGAAGTGAGCTGTAGCTCATGAAAGCTTATGCTCAAATAAATTGGTTAGTCTCTAAGGTGCCACAAGTACTCCTTTTCTTTATATGGATGATGGTGGCTTTTTATCAGGGAGTTCCAGAATACTCACTGAGACCAAGCAGGGTACAAGATATTCACGGTGTCCTTTATATTAAAGAAATATAAAATAATTCACCAACGAACATGCAAATTCTACAGAGGGATTATTCTGTCTTCCATGGAAAGACAGACACCTTTGCAGTGTAAGTGCACAGCTGTAACAGAACATAACAATACTACACAACAATCTTGTTTGAGAAATCATTCCATTTTTTTTAAAATGAATCTAAATAAAGGAAACCATGTGAAACTGTAGGGGCCTTTGACATGTTAGAAAAACAAATAAGCAACTAAAAACTAGCAGCAAACCCTGCCAAACAGCCTCCATCTAATACCTACTACTGAGGGGAGAAGGAGCTTTAAGGGGATTCTCATTTACTCAAAGTCTGTCATGTCTGGAGATGCATACACTGCATACATGCAACCATGCCCCCAAACCCAGCTTCCCCTGCTACTACAATACTATTAGCAGAGGAATAGGACCTTTATTTCCCACAATCAGTCTCAGAAGTGTGGGGGGGAGGGGGGACACGAAACGATCTGTTGGTGCAGCAGCCTGATGCTCCCTCCAGTCTAGGCCAGGGGATCTCAAACTTCATTGCACCGCAACCCCCTTCTGACAACTAAGTTACTACATGACCCCGTGGGAGGGTGGAGCCAGAGCCCCGCCACCCTGGGTGGGCGGAGAGAGGGCTGCAGCCCTCGTCCCGCCACCTCAGGTGGGAGTAGAGCTCAAGCTTCAGCTTCAGCCCCAGGTACCAGCAAATCTAATGCTAGCCCTGGCAACTCCATTAAAATGGGGTCAAGACCCACTTTGGGGTCCAAACCCAGTATGAGAACCAGGCAGTCTGTAGCAAGGAGAACTCACACAAAGCTGTCCCTTGGGCTGCTGCTCTGGGTTGGAAGGGTCTGGATAGGCTGCAGATGGAGAAACAGCTTCAGCTCCCAGCATTCCACTCATTTCACCACTTTTTATTTTTTAAGGTTAAAACTCCAATAACAACAAAGCTTTTATATTCCAAAACTTCATTTATTTGTTGTATTCATTTCAACTTTCTAGCATCTTTCCAAATTGTGAGCACTCAGCAATAATAAATAAGCATTTCATGCAAGAGTTAAGAGACCTGTATTTTGCTTAATAGAGAGTCTACAAAAACAGCAAGAAAGCCAGTCTGTTACCAATAATAATTCATACAAGCACAACATAATTCAGTGATCAACCTGTCCCATCCTAAAATACTCAAGAAAAATACTGTGCTTTGCAGTATGCCTCAAACATGAACAAAACCAGACTAAGAGAGACTATGCAGGGGAGTGAATTCCAAAGTTGAGGAAGGCTTACAGACAATGTCCTGGTTCTGCCAGAAGCCCATGTCCTCTATACCAAGGAGTTTCCAACTTGAAGATCTCTGCTGACTGCAACTTGGCAGTGCCCATCGGGAGAGAGCCAATCTCTCAGGTAACCAGCTAACAAATTCTTAGGGATTTACAGTTTAAAACCAACACCTTCAATTCTACCGAGTAAACTAACTGACAGTCAGGGGAGATACCAGAGCACTGAGTGTAGTGTTCTCTCTCTGAGGCCCCACTAGTAGTCAGCAGGCATCCACATTCTATACTAGCTTCAGTTTCAGAATGGCCTCAACATGAAGCAAGCAACTTCACTAACCTAACGTGAAGGTGACAAAAAATTGAAAGTTACAGAAAGGTACTCTTATTGCCAAGGAGAGATGGCCACCACTCGTGCCCAAGACTCTAAGGTAGCATTTCTTACATATAGCCATTGTGGCCACAGGCGGACAGCGGCAGTTTTTCCTGCGACCACAACAGCCTTCTGGACAGAGATGGAGTAGGTGGCAAAGCAGTGGCTCCTCCCTGGCATGGGACTCCAGGGGTGGGCTTCACCTTCCCCGCCCCCACCTTCAGCTGGAGGCTCCAGTGGTAGGCTTCAGCCAGAGGCTCTAGTGGTGGGTTTCATCCCTGCCCCTTCAGCCTTGGGGCTCTGGCAGTGGGATCCATATTTCATTTCCCCCACACCCCACAGCTGAAGCTGGGGGGCTCCAGGCTCTGGGCTTCAGTCCCCCAGGGTGGCGGGGCTCCAGTTCTCATTCCTCCCTCCCCTCCTCTGGCTCCAGCTGTGGGGCTTTGGCTCTGGACTTCAGCCCAAGCCAGCAGAGGTGCAGCAGGGCTGGCCTTATCGGGCACCGTGGTCAAGAAGCAAGGAGCGGGGTAAGCCTGGGGTGCGAGACCGTGGAAGGGAGCTTGGGGCAATGGGGGGGGAACACAGTGGGGTTCTGGGGGAGGCAGTGGGAGCCAACGGCACCAAAATACAACCCAATATTATTTTTATTATCCAGTCTGCAAAAAACAAAAACAAAAACCATAAACCCCTCCATAAATAAATTACAATGATTCGGACATGTATATATGCATATCTATTTGTTATGCCTAAAATTAAGGCTGCCCTCTGAGGCCATGAAAAAATTTGTTGAGAGAACCCCTGGTCTAAAGGTATGTTTACACTGAAATAAAATAATTGCAGCATCAAGTCTCAGAGCCTGGCTCAGCTGATTTGGGCTCACGGGCCTTGGGCTACGGGGCTAAAAATAGGACTGAAGACGTTCGAATTCAGGCTGGAGTTGGGGCTCTGAGACTCACCTCCCGCACATGGTCTCAGAGCCCAAGCTCCAGTCCGAGCTCGCATACCTGCACAGCAATTTTATAGCCCTGCAGTCTGAGCCCCACAAACCCAATCAGCTGATCTGGGCCAGCCGCATGTCTTTTAGTGAAGTGTAGTCATTTACTCTAATAGTAACCCAGTATCTAATTTGCACGTACCTTCCAAACTACTTTGCACATGGCTCACACTCCCTCAACTGAGAAGACAAACTTGCCAATTCTGCTCTTTGTCCTCCCTTCTCTACTCCTATCTACCAATATTGTCTCAGTCTTCTCCATGTTGACCCTCCTCCAATTAACCCACATGCTGCTTCCTATTTCGTGTACTCCACTCCCCTGCACCACTCATAAGAACATAAGAACGGCCATACTGGGTCAGACCAAAGGTCCATCTAGCCCAGCAGCTTGTCTTCCGATAGTGTCCAATGCCAGGTGCTTCAGAGGGAATGAACAGAACAGGTAATCATCAAGTGATCCATCCTGTCATAGAATTACAGAATCATAGAATATCAGGGTTGGAAGGGACCTCAGGAGGTCATCTAGTCCAACCCCCTGCTCAAAGCAGGACCAAGCCCCAACTAAATCATCCCAGCCAGGGCTCTGTCAAGCCTGACCTTAAAAACTTCTAAGGAAGGAGATTCCACCACCTCCCAAGGTAACCCATTCCAGTGTTTCACCACCCTCCTAGTGAGTAAGTTTTTCCTAATATCCAACCTAAACCTCCCCCACTGCAACTTGAGACCATTACTCCTTGTTCTGTCATCCGCTACCACTGAGAACAGTCTAGATCCATCCTCTTTGGAACCCCCTTTCAGGTAGCTGAAAGCAGCTATCAAATCCCTCCTCATTCTTCTCTTCTGCAGACTAAACAATCCCAGTTCCCTCAGCCTCTCCAATAGAGGGGAACGATCACATCCCTCCATCTGCTGGCAAAAACTTATACATCCCAAAATGCCATTGGCCTTCTTGGCAACAAGGGCACACTGTTGACTCATATCCAGCTTCTCGTCCACTGTAACCCCAGGTCCTTTTCTGCAGAACTGCTGCCGAGCCATTCAGTACCTAGTCTGTAGCGGTGCATGGGATTCTTCCATTCCCATGTCATCCATTCCAGTTTCTGGCAAACAGACTCTATCCCTGCCCATCCTGGCTAATAGCCATTGATGCACCTATCCTCCATGAATTTAGCTAGTTCTTTTTTTAACTCTGTTAGCGTCTTGGCCTTCACAATATTCTCTGGCAGAGAGATCTACAGGTTAACTGTGCATTGTGTGAAGAAATACTTCCTTTTGTTTGTTTTAAATCACCTGCCTATTAATTTCATTTGGTGACCCCTAAATGGAAAGAGCTAGAGATAGATCTGTATGTTATTAGCATATTAAATACAAAGCACCCCATGTATTCTCACTAATGGCCTCATATACACGCAGGAGGTCCCTTGGGATAGAAAAGTAATTTCCCAGAACTACTCTCTGGGACGTCTCAGAATGGAATACACAGCACCATTCAAAAGCATATCTATTCATCCCTGCTAAGGACCAAAGACATACAAACAAAATCTTGTAGTCAATAATATCAAATTCAGCTGACATATCTAAAAGGATGAGCATGGATACTTGATCTTCACCCATTGGAGGACATCAGACATCTTGTTTCTCCAAAATTCATTTCACATATGTAGGCACGTGATATTTTTTGTTCTGTTGGAGTTAAAGCTATGCCATTAATTAAATATGAATCCTTGGAGAACTGTGGGTAATCAATGAAATAGCATTCTCTTGGGCTTATACTGCTGACATCGTCACTGAAAATTTGTATTAAAAATGTCTTGAAAACTGTGTCACTAAGGCATATTAATCAGTGCATACAGAAAAACAGACAAGACTGAAAAGAAAATATTGGGAAGATACTGCACCTACCATACTTTAAAAATGTTAATTACCTGATAGTTTCAATTTAAAAAAGTAAAGAACAAATGAGTTTCCCCTGACAATCTGCACTAAGCTTTATTTGTGCCGAGCTTTGTAAACACACATATGCAGTTGGATCAGTACATATTTTAGACCACAAAAATTATTTAAACAAGTCTTGCACCCACAAAAAGAAGCAAAAGTTATCCCACTCACCCACATGATTTATACTTAATATACAATTATTTACTAATCTAAAATTATCAGCACATCTGAAGCCTAAAACTTGTGTTATATAACACAACAAAAATAATTCTCTTTCGGGTTGTTATCCCCCCCCCACAGACAGAGCAATCACTAGCATGGATCACACTCTGTACAGGACCATGCCTCTCAATTCTTTTAACCCCCCATGGAGTTGGGCCGAGTAGGCCCGCTCTACAGCATTCAGCCGTGCAGAAGCCATGCTGTCAGATGAAGGGGTGCTAGGTTCAGGTGCAACAGGCTTGCCCTGGTTCCATATGAGCAGGTCCAGCTGAAGCAGAAGGACTAGCGGGGTTGCTACTGAAAGGTCTAAAGGCATGCTGAATCAATGCTGAGCTATCATGATGACCTTTGCCTTATCTCTTTTTATCTTTAAGGGGACCTTGTCCACCACGAATATTGGTGGAAACGCATATAAGAGCTCTTCCATCCATGGGAGTAGAAAGGCACGATAGAAATGGAATAGACTATTCACAAAAGGAGGGGAAGGATCCGGGTAACGAACAGGTGCGCCATCCTCAGGCGCACCTTCAAAAGTTCAGTTTTGAGGCCGAGGGCTGTTTCACTGCCTCATGGCCCTGGCCTGAGGAAGACTGAGATGGGCACCTCCCATTACTTCTGCCTCGCTTCCTATTATAGTCCTGCCTGGGAGGAGCAGAGTAGAAGCGTGAGGCGGGCTGAGGTTTGAACAGCTTCCTTTTGGGGGCTGACGTGTGTAGCCCCGGGAATTTAAGGTTTGTCCATGAGTCCTTCAGGCTATGGAGCCTAGAGACTGTCTGCTCTGAAAAGAGTCCCGAACAGTTAAAGGGTAGGTCCTGGGTAGTATTCTGGACCTCATGCAGGAGCCCCAAGACCTGAAGCCACGTGCTGCATCTCATGGCTATGGTGGTAACCATCGTGCAAGTAGCTGAATCTGCCGAGTCGAAGGCAGCCTGCGGTCTTCATGACCACCTTGCTCTCACCTCCAGGACTACCCCAAACTTGGAGTGGGAATCTACTGGAAGCAATTCCTGGAACTTGGACAAGTTGTTCCAGGATTTTTAACAATGATGGCTGAGGACTGCCTGCTGGTTAGATATGCAAAGCTGGAGTCCGTCCCCCGCCACGGAGTACATCTGCCGACCGAAGAGATCCATCTTTTTTGCTTCCTTGGACTTGGGGGCTGGCTCCGGCTGTCCCAGCTGTTCCTTAAGGTTAGCCACCTCCACCACTGGAGTACCCGGCTGCGGGTGGGTGAACAGGTGTTCATACCCTTTAAATTGCACGAAGTATTTGCGCTCCACCCCTTTAGCCATGGGGGGAATAAAGGCAGGTGTGTGCCACAACACCTTAATGGTGTTCTGGATTGTCTTAATGAGGGGCAGAGCCACCCTCGAAGGTTCTTCAGAGGCCAAAATGCACACCATGGGATCGGTCTCCACCAATGAAAATCTGTCAGAACAGCCACCAACATTCTGTCTGTATATTCAGGTTCTGGGCCACCCTCTTGAGCAGGTCCTGATGTGTCCTGGTGTCCATGGCAGGCAGAGTGGTGGAGGTACTTGCCACCACCTCATCCAGAAAGGATGAGGACAATGCCTTCAGGGGCACTGGGTCTTCTTGACCCTCCAGCTCATGGGGATCCCCTGAGAGGCAGCCCCTTGAGCCATGCTGGGGACAATGCTGGTTCCTAGTTACGTGCCAGTCTTAGTAGTGGTGCGGGAGCCAACCTGGACGCCCATTTCTTGTCCACACGGAGGCTCCCACGTCACTGAGATGGCAGTGGGAGGGATCTGCAACTCTGAAGACACCGACAGGGATCTGGAGCCTGGGCCCGGTGGTAGGCCCACAGCGTGCAAAAGGACCATTGGGCTAGCTCCTACCACTCTGGACACCAGGACATCAAGGGCAACAGCTGCCCTTCATCCTGCATCAAGCAGTGCCGGGAACATTGCCGGGAGCGCAGTGCCAGATTAAGGCATAAACTAACTAAGCTACAGTTTAGGGCCTCACAATGTGAGGGGCCTGTAAAAAAGAAAAAACTGACTCCATTTCAAATTGTATTAAAATCGGTTGATAAATAAAGGAGATATGGGAAAAAGAAGATGCTCTCTAAATATTCTAAATCTCTAAATAATTTTTTTGGTTCAAATATGACAAAAATATACATATCTAGCTATACAAATACCCTTGCCCTACCCTTACCCTTCATTAATTGTTCATTATTGGGTGGGAGGCCAGGGCTGAGAAAAAAACAATAATTGCACTTGTAAAATTAGTATTTCTATAAGTAAGTCTGCTATCAGTCTCCTAAGGCAGTGTTTTGTTAGCCAGATGCTACTGGTAAAATTCTGACCATATCTTCATAGCTTATTTAAATGAACAAATTTCACTTCCGATAAAATCAGGGAAAATGTGAGGTCAGAGACAGCAGTGTCATGAAGCAATCCTGCCAAGCTCATACTCCTATGTTAGTGTGTTCGTTCTTCTTTTGATCTGTACATACGTACAATTGTGTATTTTAGTGCACATGCCACTTTCTGCTTCGTGCGCTATCCATGCTTCACATGATTAAGTTTGCAGATAATCATCTTATGGACTTTGGTCGAGTGGATCTTAAGGAGGATAAATTTGTGTTGGCTTCCCTCCGTCAGATTCGAGAACCTTCACAGTAAATATCAGAGAGTGCTGACGAAAGGCTAAATAGAGGGTTTTGAGAGAAGCGAAGGAAGATATACATATATATCAGACAAGGAATTCCACAATTTAGAAGCCCCAACACAGAAGAAAAATGTTCTGAGAACTCTTCTAGTAAATTGTATTATTTACTGTATTTTTTTTATTTTGCATGTTTTATATTGTATTGTTTACTTCTACTTTACTTAAATACGCAATTAGTTCAAAGAATTTGTCTAAAATTTATTTCTATCATGATGTCATTGTTACAGAGAGGGCTGCTGAAAATGAAGATTATTCTTCTAGTTTTACAACTTCGCCTTTGTATATATGCACATATAAAGCTTTTGTGTTTATAAATTCAATGTCCTTTCTGTGAAAATAATAAATTCATTTTTTTATGGTATGGGGCCTCTTACACTTGACATAGTTTAGGGCCTCACAATGTCATAATCCGGCCCTGCAGGAGCTGTACCGGCTCCACCTAGAGGCATAGGAGTCCGCCTCAGACTCCGAAGAGTAGTCCAATCCCAGTGCCCAGGGCGGTGCGGACAGAGACGGTATCGGAGAACGGTGCCATGGCGATGGTGATCGGTGCCGCATCATCGTAGGGTTGCCCGCTGTCCACTCTCTTTTTCTTGTGCGGCACCAGAAAATGGGAACGGTGCCTGGCGCTTGCACTAGAGGTGGTCTTCGGCGCTGGGTAATGGCAGTACTGAGAGTCCTTAGCCGAGTCTTTTCTCCGCACCTATGTCTTCTGTACTGACGCTGGCATGCTGTGCACCGAAATGCCAGGCTTGGGGTCAGATGCCGCCTGGACGAGCTGCAGATGAAGGACTGACTCCATCAGGAGGAGTTTTAGCTGAAAGTCTCCTTCCTTTTTGGTTCTGGGCTTGAAGCCTCTGCAGATTTTACACTTATCTGACTGGTGTGCCTCTCCCAGGCACTTCAGCAGAATTTGTGTGGGTCTCCCTTTGGCATAGGCTTCAGGCAGGACCAGCATGGCTTCAAACACTGAGACCGAGGCATGCCCAGGCCACTGGGATGGGAATGAAATAGTAGTGGGGGGTGCAGGGTAGGATAACCCTTAACTAAAACTTAATTAACTACTAATACTAACTACAAAAACTTTAATTATTTACAGAAAAACAATGGAAAACAGTCCACTAGGGGATCACTTGCTGAACGCAAGAGAGAGAAGCTACTCAACGACAGTCACTGGCCGTAAGAAGGAACTGAAGAGGCGGTGGGTCTGCAGGGACCTATATACACCGCCATGAAGACGCCACTCCAGGGGACTCCACAGCCAACTGGACAGGTACCGCTAAGGGAAAAACCTTCCGGTGACTGTGCATGCGGCATGCACACACCTACTTGGAAACGACATGAGCAATCACTCTAAGAAGAACCCTGAGGACTGGAGCCAGGAACTACATCTCATGGAGACTGCCGATACCATGGACCGTGCTGCCAAGTCCACCACATCTATCGCTGCCTTGCCTTCCTCACCAATGGCAGCGAACTCTTGCCTTGAGTCCTGGGGGAGGGAGTCCATGACTTTGATCAAAGAGTGACAAGTATTGAAATCATACCATCCTAACAGCGCTTGCTGATTAGCGATGTGCAACTGCAAACTTGTGGTAGAATATACTTTTCCCCCGAAAAGGTCCAGCTTTTTAGCATCTTTGTTCTTGGGGGGTGTGCTAAATTGCCCCTGCCTCTCCCATTTGTTAGCAGCGGAAACCATCAACGACCCAGGGGGAGAGGGAGTATACATATATTCGATATCTTGGACCAGGACAAAGTACTTTTTCTCTGCCTGTTTAAGATGTTGGGACCAGAGGTGTCTGGCACAGTACTGTAACTAGCTGGAAGTTCCAGTCATGCACCAGCAGGGCCACCTTAGAGAGAGCAGCTGCAGCCAGGATGTCAAAAAGACTGTCAGTTTGCTCCTTTAACTCCTCCATGTTTAGCCCCAGATTGCGGCTACCCATTTGAGGAGCTCCTGATGGGCCCAAAAGTCATCAGGTGGCAGCATGTTAGCTGGTCCAGTCACTGCCTCATCAGGAGAGGAGGAAGAGGAAGCAGCCACAGGCAGTACTGCTGGGTCTTCTACACCGGAGGTTTCGATGCCCTGGTCTGCGACTGACTTGGCCACTGGTACGAGCAGGGTAACAGCCCTGTCCTGTCCTTCCAATGCCAGCGAGGGTGCCTGCTGAGAATAAAGCAGCTGGTAGCCAAGGGTTCCAAAACTACCATGTGGTGGCCACTGAGCAGGTGGCCAATGCCAGGCCCACCATGGGATCTGGTCCATAGGAGCGGTGCTGACAATGCTCTTGGTAAGAGACTGGGTCGCTCTCTGATCCCGAGGATTCTTCCCTGGGAGACCATGGCAATGCCGTGGATGCCACCTACCGGCAGCTGTGGCATGGAGAGTGGCTTCTTGTTGTCGGTGAGCGGTGCCTTCGGGGATGGAGAGCATCAAGCTGATTGGAAGTACACTGGAGATCTCAATCAGTGCTGCGACGTCAACCAGCGTTGTTCTGTGCCAGGATGGCGAACGATGCTGAAACGGTGATCAACTCTGCACGGATGGCGATAGGAGTCACGGTGACCGAGGTCACACTCTGCTCAGGAAGGTAGCCTCAGTGTGGGTTTCCATTTGGATGGGAATGCTCTTGAGGCTTCTGTTGTAGCCTGGCCCAGTATTGGAGCGTGGGCAGCAAGGGCACAGACATCAAGTCCTATGCAGCTTGGAAGGACTCCACCATCAAAGGCACCATAAATGGAGAGGGTCCCGACCGCTCCGAGGAGTTGGTGGCAGATCTGTTGCAGGGCTGGATGCTCTGGGTGCCCCTGCCTGCAATGGTGGCCTCAGAGAAGACGAGCAGCCTGTCACGGGTCGCAACTCATTCACAGGCTCCCATGATTGCAGAAGGGAGCTACTCTTTGCTGGCTGCGATTTCTTGTGCCTCTTTCTGGGCACTAGTGAAGGGGCCTGGTGCCGGCAGAGCACTGACGCCAACATGCTCAGTCAGAAGACATCTCCAATGCACAGCGCAGGGCAGCCTCCATGAGTACGACCTTTAATCGTATGTCTCTGTCCTTGAGAGCCTGCGGTCTGAAACTCTTACAGATCCAGCACCTCTCCTTAACATGCGCCTCTCCCAGGCACTTGACAGCCCGTGTGCGGGTCACTAACTGGCATGGGTTTGTGGCAGGCAGCGCACAGTTTAAACTCCGGAGATCGGGGCATGCCCCATCCCTGGGACAAAGTCCCTGATGGGACTTTAACACTAAACTAACCAAATAACTACATCTTTTTACAGAAACAACTCTGAAGTCCAGAACAGAGACCAAAGGGAATTTTCAAGAGCAAGGAGTTTTCCAGCAAATGTCACTGGCGGTAAGAAGGAACCGAGAGGGCGCGGGGCCAGCGGCGCCCCATATACCGGTGCACAAGCATGGGACTCCAGAGCATGCCAGAGCTGGCCTTATGGATACCACCAAAAAGGGAAAAATCTCGGGCAGCCATGCACGTGAGTGCACACACATCTAACATGCAATCGACATGAGCCAACACTTGAAGAAGAAAAGACAGTTACGTTTTCCATAACTGACTTTCTTCAAGATGTGTTGCTCATGGTCCATTCCATATTAGGGGGCGTGTGTGCGTCATATGCATCGGTGCCGGAATCATAGAATCTCAGAGTTGGAAGGGACCTCAGGAGGTCATCTAGTCCAACCCCCTGCTCAAAGTAGGACCAATCCCCAACTAAATCATCCCAGCCAGGGCTTTCTCAAGCCTGACCTTAAAAACCTCTAAGGAAGGAGATTCCACCACCTCCCTAGGTAACGCATTCCAGTGCTTTACCACCCTCCTAGTGAAATTTTTTTTCCCAATATCCAACCTAAACCTCCCCACTGCAACTTGAGACCATTACTCCTTGTTCTGTCATCTGCTACCACTGAGCCTAGATCTAGATCCTAGTCTGGATCCATCCTCTTTGGAACCCCCTTTCAGATAGCTGAAAGCAGCTATCAAATCCCCACTCATTCTTCTCTTCTGCAAACTAAACAATCCCAGTTCCCTCAGCCTCTCCCCCTAATCATTTTTGTTGCCCTCCACTGGACTCTTGCCTATTTTTCCACACCCTTCTTCTAGTGTGGGGTCCAAAACTGGATACAGTACTCCAGATGAGGCCTCACCAATGCCGAATAGAGGGGAATGATCACGACCCTCGATCTGCTGGCAATGCTCCTACTTATACAGCCCAAAATGCCGTTAGCCTTCTTGGCAATAAGGGTAAACTGTTGACTCAAATCCAGCTTCTCGTCCACTGTAACCCCCAGGTCCTTTTCTGCAGACCTGCTGCCAAGCCATTCGGTCCCTAGTCTGTAGCGGTGCATGGGATTCTTCCCTCCTAACTGCAGGACTCTGAACTTGTCCTTCTTGAACCTCATCAGATTTCTTTTCACCCAATCCTCTAATTTGTCTAGGTCCCTCTGTATCTAGGTCCTTTTCTGCAGTTCTGGGGTTACAGTAGATGAGAAACTGGATATGAGTCAACAGTGTGCCCTTGTTGCAGTGAGGGAGGTTTAGGCTGGATATTGGAAAAACTTTTTCACTAGGAGGGTAGTGAAGTACTGGAATGGGTTACCAAGGGAGGTGGTGGAATCTCCTTCCTTAGAGGTTTTTAAGGTGAGGCTTGACAAAGCCCTGGCTGCGATGATTTAGTTGGGGATTGTTCCTGCTTTGAGCAGGGGTTTGGACTAGATGACCTCCTGAAGTCCCTTCCAACCCTGAGATTCTATGATTCTATCATATACCTACCCTCCAGCTTATAAGTCAACACCTTGCTTCCCAATTGGTCCTGGCCCTGCATCTGCAGATGATTGGTCCATTCCCCTGGAAGCCACAACTGCCGGATTCCACTCACCCTGGTCTCAGCTCTCAGACCTGGGGAAGGGGTCCCAAAGCGAGGTGCTGACTGACAGCTGTCACTGCATGCTGGGCTTGGGCCACCTGGGCTCGGGCCACCTGCCCTAACACCATGAAAGAGGAGAATCCATGTACCCCCACTGAAGATAGAGGTAAGAAACTGTTTTCAGGCTCTCTACATAGTTACTACGATGAAGAATGGTTTGGAAGTCATCTGAGGGAAAGGATCAGGAGACCCAATTGGCATGGGATGCATTGTCCTAAGGATGGGGGTTCCATGACCACCACTTCCAAGAGGAGGAGAAGGGTGGTGGTTTTGGGGGACTCGCACCAAAGGGGAACGGAGTCATCCATCTGTCGTCCAGATCAGGAAACTCAAGAAGTGTGCTGCTTGCCTGGAGCTAGAATTCAGGATGTGACAGAATGTCTGCCGAGACTGATCAAGCCCTCGGACCACTACCCCTTCCTATTTCCCCACGCAGGCACCAAAGATACTGCCAAGAATGACCTGGAATGGGTCACTGCAGACTATGAGGCTCTGAGAAGAAGGATAAAGGAGTTTGAGGCACAAGTTGTGTTCTCGTCCATCCTTCCTGTTGAAGGAAAAGGCCCAGGTAGGGACCATCGAATTGTCGAAGTAAACGCATGGTCACGCAGGTGGTGTTGAAGAGAAGGCTTTGGATTCTTCGACCACGGGGTGTGGTTCCAGGATGAAGGATTGCTAGGAAGAGGTGAGATCCACCTAACGTAGACAGAGAAGAGCATCTTCGCAGGCAGGCTAGCTAACCTAGTGAGAAGCGCTTTACACTAGGTTCGCTGACAGATGGAGACCTAAGCCCTGAAGTAAGTGGGGCAGTGGAATACTGGGAGGAATCAAGGAGGAGAGTGCAACGGGGAGGCTCCTGATTCATACTGAGAAACTAGGGCAAGTGGCTAGTTATCTTAGGTGCCTGTACATGAACACAAGAAGCCTGGGAAACAAGCAGGAAGAATTGGAAGTCCTGGCACAGAAAAGGAATTATGATGTGACTGGAATAACAGAGACTTGGCGGGGTAACTCACATGACTGGAGCACTGTCATGGATGGTTATAAACTGTTCAGGAAGGACAAGTGGGGGAGAAAAGATGGAGGAATTACACTGTATGTAAGAGAGCAGTATGATTGTTCAAAGTTCCAGTATGAAACTGGAGAAAAGCCTGCTGAGAGTCTTTGGGTTAAGTTTAGAGGAGAGAGCAACAAGGGTGATGTCATGGTAGGTATCTGCTATAGACCACCAGACCACGAGGATGAGGTGGATGAGGCTTTCTTCGGACAACAGAAGTTTCCAGATCACAGGCCCTGGTTCTAATGGGGGACTTCAATCACACTGACATCTGCTGGGAGAGCAATACAGCCGCGCACAGACAATCCACAAAGTTTTTGGAGAGTATTGGGGACAACTTCCTGGTGCAAGTGCTGGAGGAACCAACTAGGGGCCATGCGCCTCTTGAACTGCTGCTCACAAGCAGGGAAAAATTGGTAGGGAAGAAGTAGTGGGTGGGCACTGGGCAGCAGCGACCATGAGATGGTTGAATTCAGGATCCTGACAAAAGGAAGAAAGGAGAACAGCAGAATATGGACCCTGGACTTCAGAAAAGCAGACAGACTCCCTCAGGGAACTGATGGGCAGGATCCCCTGGGAGGCTAATATGAAGGGGAAAGGAGTATTTTAAAGAAGACTTATTGAGGGCACAGGAACAAACCATCTTGATGTGCAGAAAGAATAGCAACTATGGCAGGCGACCAGCTTGGCTTAAAAGAGAGATACCTTCCCTAACTGGTGTTCTTCAAGATGTGTTGCTCATGTCCATTCCATATTAGGTGTGTGTGTGCTCACCACATGCACCGGTGCCGGAAGTTTTTTCCTCAGCACTATTCATAGGGGACTGGTTCTGGTGGCTCCTGGAGTGGCGCCCGCATGGAGCGGTATAAGGGGCGCCGCTGGACACTGCACCCTCAGTTCCTTCATGCCGGAAACTCCTACAGTGGGAAGGAGGGCGGGTTGTGGAATGGACATGAGAAGCATATTTCGAAGAACAGCAGTTATGGAAGAGGTAACTGTCTTTTCTTCTGTGAGTGCTTGCTCACGTGCATTCCATATTAGGCAACTCCAAAGCAGTACAGCTGGAGGTGTGTAGGAGTTCACGGACGTCTCGACTGCAACACAGCTCTGCCAAATCCAGCATCATCTCTGGCCTGCTGAGCCGTGAACGTATGGACAGAGGAACACGTTGCAACTCTACAGATGTCCTGGATAGGGATGTGCACCAGGAAGGCCGGCAAAGATGCCTGTGCTCTCGTCAAGTGGGCTCTGACAATTGGTGGAACCCCCACCAGGTCTTAACAGGTCCTTATGCACGAGGTGATCCTATTGGAAATCCTCTGTGAGGACACCGGAAGGTCCTTCATCTATGTGCTCTGGCGATGAAGAGCTGAGTTGATTTACGGAAAGACTTGGTAAGTTCTAAAGAAAAAGCCAAAGCCCTTTGAACATCCAGCGCGTAAAGATGCCTCTCTTCACTGGTCTTCTGCAGTTTGGGACAGAACACCGGGAGGAAGATGTCCTGGCTCATATGGAAGATGGATACCACCTTTGGCAAGAAGGCCAGATGGGGCTGCAGCTGAACCTTGTCTTTGTAGAAGACTGTGTATGGTGGTTCTGAGGTCAAGGCTTTAATTTCAGAGACCCGTCTCGCCAACGTCAACGCCACCAAGAAAACAACCTTCCATGACAGGTGGGAAAAGGAGCATGAACCTAGTAGCCCAAAGGGTGGGCCTGTGAGCCTAGAGAGGACCAATTTATGATCCCACTATGGGACAGGAGTCTGTACCTGCGGGAAGAGTCTCTCGAGCCTTCTCAAGAATCTGATTGTCATTTCATGGGAAAACACCGTCTGTCCTCGGATCGGCGGGTGAAAAGCGGAGATGGCCGCTAGATGCACTCTAATGGAAGAGTGTGCCAGGCCCTGGCTCCTCAAATGGAGCAGGTAGTACAGGACGGCCTGTATGGAAGAACACAAGGGAGAGATGCCACATTCAGATGCCCAGCGGGAAAACTTCGTCCGCTTGGCCAGGTAAGTCAGTCTGATTGAGGGCTGCCTACTCCCAGGAGGAACTGTTGGACTCCTTCCGAATAGGTCCGTTCCTCCGGGTTCAGCCACGCAGCATCCATGCCGAGAGGTGGAGGGACTCAAGGTTGGGGTGTAGGAGTCGACCGTGGTCCTGTGACAGCAGGTCCAGGCGGTTGGGAAGGGGCCAGGGAGGGGCCGCTGACAAGCTCATGAGCATGCCAAACCAATGTTGGTAAGGCCATGCCGAGGCTATCACAACAAGTTGCGCTTGTCTTTCTTGATCTTTGCCAGGACCCTGTTGATGAGTGGCATCAGAGGGAACGCGTACATCAGGATCCCTGACCACGACAGGAGGAAGGCATCATAGAGGGAGCCCTTGATCAGACCTTCCTGAGATCAAAACGGGTGGCATTTCCTGTTCTGTCTGGTAGCGAACAGGTCCACTTGGGCACTTCCTCACCTTTGGAAGATCATGCAGGCTAGCTCTGGATGGAGCAACCACTCGTGGTTAGAGAAGAACTCCCTGCTAAGCTGGTCCGCAAGCGTATTCTTGACACCGGGAAGGTGACAAGCTTCCAGGTGGATTTCATGGCTGATGCAGAAGTCCCATAGAAGGAGTGCCTCTTGACAGAGCCGACGAGCGTGCTCCCCCTTGCCTGTTGATGTAGAACATCCAGGCTGTGTTCTCCGTCAGGACTCATACTACCTTGCCCAACGAATGGGGCAGGAACACTCCGCACGCCAGCCAGACTGCTTGGAACTCTTTGACGTTTATGTGCGACTTCTCCTCCTCCGGAGTCCTCATCCCCTGAGTATGGAGATCGCTGAGGTGCGCACCCCAGCCGAGGTCCAAGGCATCTGACACCAACTGGATGGACTGAGCGGGATTGTCGAACAGTACCCCCTCCAGGACTGTCCCACGGTCGGTCCACCATTGTAGCAAGGTAAGTATTCCCTGGGGAATGGTAACGATCTTTTCCAGGGGGTCCTGGGACTGGGAATAGACTGTTCCCAGCCATTGTTGCAGAGGCCGCATCCGGAGCCTGGCATAGCTGTCATAAATATAAAGGGAAGGGTAAACCCCTTTAAAATCCCTCCTGGCCAGAGGAAAAATCCTCTCACCTGTAAAGGGTTAAGAAGCTAAAGGTAACCTCGCTGGCACCTGACCAAAATGACCAATGAGGAGACAAGATACCTTCAAAAGCTGGGAGGAGGGAGAGAAACAAAGGGTCTGTGTCTGTCTATATGCTGCTTTTGCCGGGGATAGACCAGGAATGGAGTCTTAGAGTTTTAGTAAGTAATCTAGCTAGGTATGTGTTAGATTATGATTTCTTTAAATGGCTGAGAAAAGAATTGTGCTGAATAGAATGACTATTTCTGTCTGTGTGTCTTTTTTGTAACTTAAGGTTTAGCCTAGAGGGATTCTCTATGTTTTTAATCTAATTACCCTGTAAGGTATCTACCATCCTGATTTTACAGGGGTGATTCCTTTACTTCTATTTACTTCTATTTCTATTAAAAATCTTCTTGTAAGAAAACTGAATGCTTTTTCATTCTTCTCAGATACAAGGGTTTGGGTCTGTGGTCACCTATGCAAATTGGTGAGGATTTTTACCAAACCTTTCCCAGGAAGTGGGGTGCAAGGGTTGGGAGGATTTTGGGGGGGAAAGACGTGTCCAAACTATGTTTCCCAGTAAACCCAGTTAGAGTTTGGTGGTGGCAGTGGTTATTCCAAGGACAAAGGATAAAATTAATTTGTACCTTAGGGAAGTTTTAACCTAAGCTGGTAAAAGTAAGCTTAGGAGGTTTTCATGCAGGTCCCCACATCTGTACCCTAGAGTTCAGAGTGGGGGAGGAACCTTGACAATAGCGGACCACGCAAGTGCACGCTGCCATGTGACCCAGCAGGCGCAGACAGACCCTGGCTGTGGTCAAGGGGAATTCAGAGATTTCCTCAATGAGGTTCATCAATGCGTGGAACCTTTCCAGTGGCAGGAACACCCTGGCACGTGTCGAGTCAAGGACTGCTCCAATGAGCTCTATCCTCTGCACCGGCACTAACGTCAACTTTTTGTCATTCACCAGTAGGTCCAGAGAGTGGCACATGGCTTGAAGCACCACAATATCCCTTTGGACTTGAGACCTGGAGCTGCCCTTGATGAGCCAGTCTTCGAGGTATGGGTAGATCTGGATACCCCAGCGCCTGCGGTAAGCCGCCACCATTGACATGCACTTGGTAAACACTCTCGGTTCTGTCGCCAGGCGTAATGGGAGGACCAAAAACTGGTAGTGGTGGGGCCCCACCGTAAACTGGAGGAAGCGTCTGTGTCCTTGAAAGATCACTATGTGAAAGTATGTGTCCTTCAGCTCGAGAGCAGCATACCAGTCTCCCAGATCCAGGCAGAGGATAATAGAAACCAGGGAAATCATGCAGAACTACAACTTCTTTAGGTACTTGTTGAGGTATCGCTGGTCCAGGATGAGCCGTAGACTGCCGTTGGCCTTTGGGATTAAAAAGTACCAGGAACAGAACTCTTTGTTCCTGTCCTGGAGAGGAACTTCCTCCACCACACCCAGCTGTAGTAGCACCTTAACCTCCTGCTCAAGGAGACTCTCATAAGAGGGGTCCCTGAAGAGGGATGGGGAAGGCGGGTGGGAAGAGGGCGTAGAAAGGAACTTTAGGGTATAACCCTGCTTCACTGTGCTGAGGAACCATCAGTCTGAGGTTATAGCAGTCCAAACAGGGAGAAAAGGAAAAGGCAGTTGGAGAACACTAGGACAGACGGATCCGGGGAAGAGACTGGTAGGTCTCAAAATGACCGTTTGATCCCTTGCTTTGCACAGGTCAAGCCTGACTGGGCAGAGGGTGAAGGCAGGTCACTCAGGCAGCCCTTGTAGCCCTTGGCTCGTTTCTGGGGCTGGTCCTGTGGAGACTGGCTCTTCTGGCCCTGCAACTGCTGAGGTTTGAACCAGTTACGCACTGGGGCTGGGACATAAAGACCCTGGGTTTTCAGGGTGGTCCTTGAAGCCATGCAACTTGCTGTCCATTTGCTCCACAAATAGGACTTGGTTGTGGACTGCTGAGCCTCAGGGGACAACCCTCAGAGGCTTGTTGCATGGAGACAGCGGAAGCCATGGTGCAGGCAGCAGCATCAGCAGCATCTGATGCTGCCTGGAGGGCCGCTCTTGGCTGTGATAGTGCCCTCATTGAGGATCACGCTGAACTCCTTCTTGGAAGCTTGGAGGAGTGACCCTTCGAAATTGGCCATGGCTCGCCACGTATTAAAGTCATATCAGCCAAAGAGGGCTTGGTGGTTTGCTACTCTCAGCTGAAGCCTGGAAGATGGATAAATCTTACGCCCAAAGAGATCCAGCCTCCTCAAGTCTTTATTTTTGGGAGTGGCTCCAGATTGTCCTTGCCTCTCATTGTGGTTAACCACTTCTACCACGAGGGAACTGGGGGGCAGAGTCGGAGTATAAGTACTCATGCCCCTTGGTTGACACAAAGTACTTGTGTTCAGCCTCCTTACAGATAGGGGCTAGGGAAGAGGGGGTCTGCCACAGGGCATTAGTGATTTTGAAAACCCCTTCATGAAGGGGTAGGGCCCCCCTGGCAGGAGCTGAGGAGCAGAGGACACCAAACAGGGAGTCCGAGGGCTCTTCCAGTTCCTCTGTCTGAAGCCCCAGGTTGGACGCGACCCTCTTCAAAAGTTCCTCGTGCGCTCTGGCATCATCTTGAGGAACTGGGTGAGGGAGCCCTATGATAGCCTTGTCTGGCAATGACAAGGACGATGCCAGTGCCGCAGGGACCTCCACTTCAATTGGCGGTCCAGCAGCTTGCTCCCCTGGGTCCTCCTGGACCTGTGGGGTCTTACCCCCTGAAGCCTTGAGCACCGGGGGGGGGACGGGATACTGAGGCCGCTGGCCTCTCTGAGGCTCCCAATGCCGACCTGGCAGCCTGGGAGGGTTGGGTGAACCCCCAAGGGTTCCATGGGTACCATGGCACCGGCCACTGTACCTAGAGCCATGGGACAGGTTTCGGTGCTGATGATGTAGGTGCCACTGCAGATACTGAGGCTTGTCCTGCAGTCAGGGAGCCTCACTGTGTGCTGGAGGTATAAGAAGAGCGGTCGGTACCAGGCGACCGCTATCGGGTGGAGCGGTGGCTCTTGTCCGACCGGTGCCAGTCACTGCTTCCCGAAGCCAACCTGTCCGAGCAAGACAGGCATCTTGGTCGGGATCTCAGGGACCAATAGCACTCGGCAGATCTGCGTTGGAGACCCAGCGATCTACACCTCATGATACAAGCCTGAGGAGGGACAGGCAGCTGAGTAAATACCAGTGGACGTGATCCTGTGCTAATGTGTAATAGGCTCCTGCTCCAACAGGCGGGATGGTACCAGAGAAGGATCCCTCTCAGTGCCTCTTAGAAGGCGAGAGCCTGGTTCTTCCACGACCAAAAAGCTTTTGTGCAAGAGGAACACGGTTGGCACCGGGGAGTGCTCTATTATAGCCTGGGAAGACACCAGGGATGGTATAGAGGTGCAAACCATACACCCAGTATGAATGCAGGCCAATGAGGATGGTTCCAGGACTAAGCCAAAGTACGAGTGCAGGGGACTGGACTAGATGACCTCTTGAGGTCCCTTCCAGTTCTATGATGAGGACGGTCCTTGTAGCTGAGTCCCAAAGAGGAGGTAGTGAGATAGATTTGGGCTTCTTAGAGGAGTCCCTCCATCTAGAGCAGGGGTGGGCAAACTATGGGCCACAGGCTGTATCCAGCCCGCAAGACCTTTTTATCCAGCCCTTGGGCTTCCGCCTCTGCCTCTTTTTGTCCACACAGATTCTGGGATAGAGTGCCATGACTCAAAATGGTCAAGGGCACTGCCGACAAATCCAGGCTAGAGACAGGACCCAATTTTTTCATAGCGCATGCAATCTTGTAAAACAGCAGTTTGAAATAAGGGTAGCAGTTGGGATTTTCTTTTCCCTTTCAAAAATGAGCACTGCACAAAAGAAAAGAAAAGAAAAGAAAAGAAAAGAAAAGAAAAGAAAAGAAAAGAAAAGAAAAGAAGACAGTGAATGTCCAGTTTTCAACAAAGAATGGAATGCAAAATATTTTTTCACAAACATGAACTCGAAGGCTGTATGCCTGATTTGTCAGGAGAGCATCACAGTGTTCAAGGAGCACAATTTGAATCACCATTTTTCAATGAAACATCCTAATTATGGCAGCAATTTAACAACTGAGGAAAGGGCAAGAAAAGTTGAGAAACTCGCCACAAACTTAAAAGCTCAGCAAAATATTTATGTTTGACAAGCTACAGTTCAGGAAGCCACTACAAAGGCAAGTTATGTTCTGGATTTAAAATCGCTAAACAAAATAAGCCTTTTGCTGAAGGGGAGTTTTTGAAAGAATGCATGGTTGATGTTGCTGGCATGCTGTGCCCAGAATACCAAAACAAATTTGAGAACATTAGTTTGTAACGAAGAACTGTTACTTACTGTGTGGAAGTGATTGATGAACACTTTGCTTCTGACTTGAACAAGAAAGCACAGAGTTGTTGTATTTGTTAGCTCTCAATGACAGCACTGACATTAAGGACACAGCAAAGTTACTGATTTTTGTCAGAGGAATTGACGACAAATTTGAAATCACAGAAGAATTTTTATCAATGGAATCAATGAAAGGCACAAGTAAGGGACTGGATTTATACGAGAGGGTCTCTGCCTGCTGTGAATGTCTGAAGCTCCCATGTAGTAAACTGGCAAATGTAACCACAGATGGATCACTAATTTTAATTGAGAAAAACATAGGACTTTTAAAAAGAATTCAGGACAAAGTAAAAGAAGACGACCTCGATAAAGAGGTGATTTTTCTGCATTGTATTATACATAATATAAAGCCCTCTGCAAAAATGTCCTGGACATCTATCATGTTGTTCGCACAGTAGTAAAAATAGGGAACTACATAAGGGTGAGGGGACTTAATCCTCGGCAATTCATTTCCCTTCTTGAAGACACTGACGCCGAACACCAGGAATTACTTTATCATACAATTGTCTGCTGGCTCAGCCTAGGAAAGGTCTTGCAGCAAGTGTGGGAGCTCAGAGATGAAATTCACACTTTTCTGGAGATGCAGGGAAAAGAAAATGATTTCCCTGAATTAAAGAATTCAAACTGGGTATGCAACTTCACTTTCAGTGTGGGTATCTTGGCACATTTAAATGAACTTAATGTGAAGCTGCAAGGAAAGCATGTGTTTGTATACAAGTTACATTCTAGTGTGACAGCTTTCAAAGCCAAGTTAGTCTTGTTTTCAAAACAAATTAAGGACAAAGTATTCACTCACTTTACAACACTGAAATACTTGGAAGTGTCGCCAGAGCAGACAGAAAAGTACAGCAAAATTCTGAGTGACTTTATGGAGAATTTTCTCATCGATTCTCTGACTTTGAGAAGATAGAGAATACACTGGAGCTGGTGTCATGCCCACTGTCATTTGACTACAAGAAAGCACCACAAGAATTACAACTGGAGCTCTTTGATCTACAGTGCAATTCCACCTTGAAGGAAAAGTATAATTCAGAAAAACTGGACAAGTTTATGCCTCCCTGAGTGAAACAAAGTTCCCAAATATCTGCAAGGTGGCACAGAAAACCCTTCTTTGGCTCCACCTATGTGGGCAAACAAACATTTTCCCTGCTGAATTACAAAAAATCTCGCTACAGATCCCAGTTAACTGACCAGTATCTCAGCTCAGTATTGCGGATTTCCACAACAAAAATGACACAGGACTTTGATGCCATTGTAAAGAAGGGTGACCAGCTACATTGTTCACATTAATCAAAGAGGGTGTGGAAAGGAGTTAAGTTTGGTTTAATTATAGTAATATGTTGTTATGATGGTATATTTATAATAGTAAGTAAGGTTTTATGTTTATTACCACTAAAATGTATCTTTATTAAATAGAGTTTATTTGAATATCTCTGAATAGTTAATTTTGTGAGCACTCATGCCCTGCCATACAATTTCCATATCTAGATGCAGCCCTCAGGCCAAAAAGTTTGCCCACCTCTGGTATAGAGTCCTTGCATTTAGAGGGCTTCTCTTCTGGTACCACTTTTGGAGAAAATCCATGTTTTCTAGATTACTCTTCAGAGCGTGAGCTCATGACTGGTAATGGTTCATTGGTACCAGGCCCATGGAAGTCTCAGCAGCACTCACACCAAGACACGACGTCTCCTGGGGTCCTAATTCCTGACCTTGGAGGTGACTTCCCTTTTTTTCCCTGGAGTCTCTCTCTGGAAAGGAAGTCTCCTTTTTTTCAAAGAATGCTTCAATTCCAAAGCAGCCCCATTCTCTTTACTTGCTGAGGTCAAAGTTTCCAGCACGGCTGAAGCCAATGTATGGGGTGGGGAGCCTCAGACCCAGCTGATCCCAGAGAGCACTCCATGAGAAGGAGCTGCAGCCTATCCTCTCTCAGCTTGCAAGAGCTACTTTTGAAGCCAGCACAGACCTTGCACTTAGACAGGATGTGGCATTCTCCGAGGCGGCAGAGGCAGCTTGAATGCCAATTGCTGCGGGGGAAATACATGGTAGGTCTAGCAAGTCTCAAAGCTCGGAGTAATTGGCACAACTGAAGCAGAAAAGCCATGGGCAGAACAGCTGAAGACAGAGTTTGCATGCACAGCACCAGCATGAGTTAGGCTGTTTATGGTTCTCTCCATCCTTACATTTTAAAGTATCTGTGTATATTTGCCGCTGGACTGAACATCTTGAAAACTGAATTTCCCAGTTTATCCACAGACGAGAGACAGCATGGGCAAAAGCAGTGCAAGCTTCCCCAAAGTTATCACTGTGTATCACTGTACCTCAACCTCGACGTCTCTCTGTCTAGATTACCGAGACGGCCAAGAAGACTGCTAATTAATGTCATGACCCATTACTGTACCTTTCGTTATGACTTGTAATGTTCTATTTTTATCAATGTGAAAGCTGTTATAATGCAATCTTGCATAAAACCTGCAGGCTTCCTGTATACGAAGATCCCTTTTGGTGGAGACTTCATTGGATTACTAAAGAAACTGGCTTTAAC
This sequence comes from Lepidochelys kempii, assembly GCF_965140285.1. Taxonomy (NCBI): domain Eukaryota; kingdom Metazoa; phylum Chordata; order Testudines; family Cheloniidae; genus Lepidochelys; species Lepidochelys kempii. Next base: position 1,582,109 of record NC_136397.1, read on the forward strand.
TAAAATGTTTGCCAAACATCCCTAAAAAGGGGTGGGGATAATTTTAAATGCATCACAGTTTACACAGCTTCAAAAGGCATCTTTTAGTAAATGGATGAGAGGCCTCTGAAGTGACCAAATATGGAGAAAAAAAACTGAAAAGGAGATAAATAAGGGAGACATCATGCCTCAGTTCACCTATGAAAACTTTGCTATCTGACTTTGCCAAGAAAAAAGAAAGTATTTCTATATAAAGTATAGACAACAGAGGATGGCTGAACTTTGGGAGCTGATAAGTACTCACAGGCAGTGAGCCACTGATTGGGAGAACAGGACCGCTTGTAAAAGGAGAAGGTCTAAAGCTATCAATCTTTAACATTTGATTTCAAGTCTCAAAGCACCTGATACCGCAGCTTTTCAGAGACCACGACTAGCTCAGATTAACGCTAAACAATGTCTTTGTTTATGGGTTTATTTTCTTCAATTAAACAAATTTAACTATAGTTTGAATTTGACTGTGCTGAAGTGCTGAATAAATGTCCTAGATACAAGACAATTTCTGCTGTTGAAGAAGGGATCCAACATCAGACAAAGGAGCTTGGGGAGCTGTGAAGTCTGCCCATGAATGTACCACATATGACAGCGTCTTTGCTGGCACAAGAACCCTCAGACTTTAAAGGTGCTGGAGAATGTTTAAATGCCATTACAAAAGCTAGCCTTCCCAATGGTGGCATTTACAGCAACTAGAATGAGACCACAACACGACTTTCACTTAAGTCAAAGTGGTAACAGCTTTCAGTTAGTACAGACCTGTTTTGGGTCTAAACCAGTCCCCTACAAGTGAAAGGCTTAAATATTAATCCTGTGAGAATTCAGTTCCCTTGTAGTTATGTTTTCCATGGTATATGTATTTACAATGTGAATTGCTAAATATGCTTAGTATTTGTCTGTAACTGGAACATTTTCGGAACAAAGCTTTGTTATATGCCACTGGCTCTGTGGCTAACAGAATATTTAACTATTTTAGAATTACTCACACTACATGGACACAAAACTGTGATCTGCTCTGTACACAGAATGTTTTAAAAAGGACCGGAAGCATTCCATGTTTACAAAAGAAATTAATGATCATTTGTTCCCCAGTTGTCAGTGAATCCCCTGCAAACTGTGATCCCAAACTAAAAAATCCCTAACCTCACAAATCAGAGCCAGCTTTTTTAAGCTAAAATAAACAAGGACAGATGCTTTTTGGAGGGAAATTTCTCAACCTTTTTCTTCTTGTGACTCACCATCCCACATCCCAGAATCCTTTGCACCAGTTCCCTTGGATCTTCAAAAAGACTGCTGGCTCTTGGGTGGGGTTGAAAGCTTCTGTCCCTCCTCCCTCCTGGCTGCTGAAGTGAGAGTGAGAGAGATTGAAAGGGTAAGAATGAGAGAGAGAGAGAGAGAGTTTGTGCATGTAGAAGCTCTACTCACTCTTTCCTCTCCTCCTGGCTCGGGGGAGGGTGGTATTTTCCACTCTCTGCCCCTTTCTTTTTGAATAATTACAGACAGCTGCAACATCTTAAGAGTTTTTTTCTCTCCAGCTCCCAGTTTGCTTGCTCTGGTGGAGTTCCACTTTGTCCTCTAACCCTGACTGAGGAAGGTTTTTATCTCTTTCCCCTCACTGCTGAGAATGGCAACTGATGCCCCCAATCTGGCCAAAGGCAGTTCAAAGAACAGTTCCACTCTCTCTCCATGCCCACCCTCTCCTCATAGCTAAAAGGTAGATACCAAGGACAGAAAGGCCTCATCAGAGAGGTCCTAATGAGAAGCCTAGCCCTGAACTCCTCCAGGTATAGAGAGTGGGAACATGTCGGTATTTCTAACACAGTGATCTTCTTGTTCCCTACTTTAGGGCTCCAGATTTCATTTCAGTTTCTGGTACCTTCTTTCCAACAGCTAAAGAAGGATGAAAGAGCTTTGTGTCTTTTCTCCCCATCCAGAGCCTCTTGGATGATGCCAGGTTGTGTTGCTGCTACTCTACTTCTCTCAAAGTCTGTAACTGAGAAGGGTAGGTAGGAAAGAAGAGTTTTCAACCCCTCCCTAGTCTCTTGATTACTGAGAATTCTTTAGCGCAAAGAAATGCAAATGAGAAGCTGTATGTATGACTCCAGATCATTGCTATGAGATTTCTATATCAGTACGTGCTGTGCATTCAAACATATTAAAAGAGTTCTTTTGGTGTTTATTTAAAAAAAAATTAAATAAAACCCAACTAGCTTTGTATGACAAGACACACACACCTACATCTCTTTTCCCACAAGAGACATCATACATCCCATTACTCCTTAATCGGTGTCCTGGAAGCCTACGTTTGAAGTCCCAAAGTACCATTCCACACCATCACACTGCAACCTTCCATATACACATTTGGAAATATTTAAAGAGGACCAGGCACCATTCTGCCAAGGCATTTTGCATCATTCTTAAAGGTCTTCATTTCATTTTAACCACACACTGACACTTCCTTAATACTATGACTTACTAGCATTTAACAGATATCAGCTATTCTTCAATGCCCCTTTGAAGGAGCCACACTTTAGGACTGTGTGCCCTGTCACATAGACATGGATCCTTCTATAGTAGTAAGGCAATGAGGGGACACTTGTATCTAAGATCCAGCATTCTTGAACTGAGGACATAGAAGTTCCACTGTCTGTAAACACTGCTCAATTCTACTCTACCTCCTGGAATGCTATTAAAACTCTGAAGCAGATGGGAGGAAGTAAGTACTGAGCGCACCACGCCTGCAGAAACAAAACATTTGGAGAATCAGCGTTCCTATTAATCACGTTCTTTTCTCCTTCATGGTAGTGCTTCTACAAGATCCTCACTTTAGGAAGCTAGAAAGCAATTACGATCCTCTGGAGCAGTGGTTCCCAAACTTGTTCTGCCACTTGTGCAGGGAAAGTCCCTGGCGGGGCGGGCCGGGCCAGCTTGTTTACCTGCAGCATCCACAGGTTCGGCTGATCGCGGCTCCCCCTGGCTCCGGTTTGCTGCTCCAGGCCAATGGGAGCTGCTGGAAGCGGCGGCCAGTATGTCCCTCGGCCCACGCCGCTTCCAGCAGCTCCCATTGGCCTGGAGCAGCAAACCGCAGCCACTGGGAGCAGCGATCGGCCGAACCTGCGGACGCAGCAGGTAAACAAACCGGCCAGCCCGCCGGGGCTTTCCCTGCACAAGCGGCGGAACAAGTTTTGGAACCCCTGCTCTGGAGGAAGAGTGCTGAGGAACTCTACTAACTAAACAGAGATTGGAACACTGCTCTTTGACTGAATATTTGATCTAGACTTAGCATTGAGAGAACAGTAATTTATGAAAATGTAACTTAAATTTACAAATCTCAGCTTTAGGCACATGGCAAATACAAATTACAGATGCTGTCACCACTCTAGTAAAATGAATTCTATCTCCACTTGGCACTTGAGCCCTGGGTCAAATCATAGGAAGTCTAAACACATAATTAATCAAAGGAGAATGCCTTTGGCTCACTATTGCTTAACTCTTAATGTCATTCCTTGATAGCACTACATTTTTTAGAAAATTCACTAGATATTTATGGCTATTAGGAAGAAAACTAACATCTCATGACTGGACTATGGATATTGAAGGGTATGTGCTGTTTAGGAAAGACAGAAATAAAGGTAAAGGTGGTGGAGTAGCATTATATATCAATGATGAGGTAGAATGTAAAGAAATAAGAAGCGATGGACTGGATAAGACAGAGTCCGTCTGGGCAAAAATTACATTGGGGAAGAAAACTACTAGAGCCTCCCCTGGGATCGTGCTATAGACCACCGGGATCTAATTTGGATATGGATAGAGCCCTCTTCAATGTTTTTAATGAAGTAAATACTAATGGAAACTGCATGATCATGGGAGACTAACTTCCCAGATACAGACTGGAGGACGAGTGCTAGTAGTAATAATAGGGCTCAGATGTTCCTAGATGTGATTGGTGCTGGATTCTTTCATCAAGTAGTTGCTGAACCGACTAGAGGGGATGCCATTTTAGATTTGGTTTTGGTGAGTAGTGAGGACCTCATCGAAGAAATGGTTGTAGGAGACAACCTTGGTTCGAGTGATCATGAGCTAATTCAGTTCAAACTGAAAGGAAGGATTAACAAAAATAAATCTGCAACTAGGGTTTTTGATTTCAAAAGGGCTGACTTTCAAAAATTAAGGAAATTAGTTAGGGAAGTGGATTGGACTGAAGAATTTATGGATCTAAAGGCAGACAAGGACTGGGATTACTTTAAGCTATCGGAAGCCTGCATCCCAAGAAAGGGGAAAAAATTCATAGACAGGAGTTGTAGACCAAGCTGGATGAGCAAACATCTTAGAGAGGTGATTAAGAAAAAGCAGAAAGCATACAGGGAGTAGAAGATGGGAGAGATCAGTAAGGAAAGCTACCTTATTGAGGTCAGAACATGTAGGGATAAAGTGAGAGAGGCTAAAAGTCAAGTAGAGTTGGACCTTGCAAAGGGAATTAAAACCAATAGTAAAAGGTTCTATAGCCATATAAATAAGAAGAAAACAAAGAAAGAAGTGGGACCGCAAAACACTGAGGATGGTGTGGAGGTTAAGGATAATCTAGGCATGGCCCAATATCTAAACAAATACTTTGCCTCAGTCTTTAATGAGGCAAATGAGGATCTTAGGGATAATGGTACCATGACAAATGGGAATGAGGATATGGAGGCAGATATTACCATATCTGAGGTAGAAGCGAAACTCGAACAGCTTAATGGGACTAAGTCGGGGGGCCCAGATAATCTTCATCCAAGAATATTAAAGGAATTGGCACACGAAATTGCAAGCCCATTAGCAAGAATTTTTAATGAATCTGTAAACTCAGGGGTTGTACCGTATGATTGGAGAATTGCTAACATAGTTCCTATTTTTATGAAAGGGAAAAAAGTGATCCAGTTAACTACAGGCCTGTTAGTTTGACATCTGTAGTATGCAAGGTCTTGGAAAAACTTTTGAAGGAGAAAGTAGTTAAGGACATTGAGGTCAATGGTAAATGGGACAAAATACAATATGCTTTTACAAAAAGTAGATTGTGCCAAACCAACCTGATCTCCTTCTTTGAGAAAGTCACAGATTTTTTAGACAAAGGAAATGCAGTGGATCTAATTTACCTCGATTTCAGTAAGGCGTTTGATACAGTGCCACATGGGGAATTATTAGTTAAATTGGAAAAGATGGGGATCAATATGAAAACTGAAAGGTGGATAAGAAATTGGTTAACAGGGAGACTACAGCGGGTCCTACTGAAAAGTGAACTGTCAGGCTGGAGGAAGGTTACCAGCGGAATTCCTCAGGGATCAGTTTTGGGACCAATCTTATTTAATCTTTTTATTACTGACCTCCGCACAAAAAATGGGAGTGTGCTAATGAAGTTTGCGGACGATACAAAGCTGGGAGGTATTGCCAATTTAGAGAGAGACCAGGATATCATACAGGAAGATTTGGATGACCTTGTAAACTGGAGTAATAGTAATAAGATGAAATTTAATAGTGAGAAGTGTAAGGTCATGCATTTAGGGATTAATAACAAGAATTTTAGTTATAAGCTGGGGACGCATCAATTAGAAGTAACGGAAGAGGAGAAGGACCTTGGAGTATTGGTTGACCACAGGATGACTATGAGCCGCCAATGTGATATGGCCGTGAAAAAACCTAATGCGGTCTTGGGATGCATCAGGCGAGGTGTTTCCAGTAGAGATAAGGAGGTGTTAGTACCGTTATACAAGGCACTGGTGAGACCTTACCTGGAATGCTGTGTGCAGTTCTGGTCTCCCATGTTTAAGAAGGATGAATTCAAACTGGAACAGGTACAGAGAAGGGCTACTCGGATGATCCGAGGAATGGAAAACCTGTCTTATGAAAGGAGACTCAAGGAGCTTGGTTTGTTTAGCCTAACTAAAAGAAGGTTGAGGGGAGATATGATTGCTCTCTATAAATATATCAGAGGGATAAATACCGGAGAGGGAGAGGAATTATTTAAGCTCAGTACCAATGTGGACACAAGAACAAATAGATATAAACTGGTCATTGGGAAGTTTAGACTTGAAATTAGATGATGGTTTCTAACCATCAGAGGAGTGAAGTTTTGGAATAGCCTTCCAAGGGAAGCAGTGGGGGCAAAAGACCTATCTGGCTTTAAGATTAGACTCAATAAGTTTATGGAGGAGATGGTATGATGGGATAACAGGATTTTGGCAATTAACTGATCTTTAACTATTCATGGTAAATAGGCCAATGGCCTGTGATGGGATGTTAGATGGGGTGGGATCTGAGTTACTACAGAAAATTCTTTCTTGGGTATCTGGCTGGTAAATCTTGCCCATATGCTCAGGGTTTAGCTGATCGCCATATTTGGGGTCGGGAAGGAATTTTCCTTCAGGGCAGATTGGAAGAGGTCCTGAGGGTTTTTCACCTTCCTCTGCAGCATGGGACACGGGTCACTTGCTGGAGGATTCTCTGCTCCTTGAAGTCTTTAAACCACAATTTGAGGACTTCAATAGCTCAGACACAGGTGAGAGGTTTTTCGTAGGAGTGGGTGGGTGAGATTCTGTGGCCTGCGTTGTGCAGGAGGTTAGATTAGATGATCATAATGGTCCCTTCTGACCTTAATATCTATGAATCTCTTATAAGTTTGTAATTCTCCAAAATCCTTCTGACTGATGTTATAGCCACTAGAAAGGCAACTGTAATAAATATGAGATGCAGAGGGTAGACTTTCTAAACATTCATAGATTCACAGATTCTAAGGCCAGAAGAAACCACTGTGATCATCTATTCTGATCTCCTATATAACACAGGCCACAGAACTTTCCTGAATTAATTCCTGTTTGCATCAGAGCAGACCTTTTAGAAATCACCCAACCTTATTTTCAAAATTGCCAGTGATAGAGACTTTACCACAATTCTCGATAAGTTATTCCAATAGTTAATTACACTCATTGTTAAAAATGTACCTTATTTCCAGTCTGAATTTGTCTAGATGCAACTTCCAGCGATTGGATCTTGTTATACCTATGTCCGTTGTTATCTTACTGGTACTTATAAAAAGGATATAGCAGGATAAGAAGTAATAAACAGACAGGTGACAAGAATGATAAGGGACATGGAAAAACTCTCATATGATGAGAGATTTAAAAGATTGGCATTGCTTATCTAAGAGGAAACAGATAAAAGTCTATAAAACAATGAATGGTATAGAGAAGGTAGATTAGGAACTTCTATTCACCCAGCTTCATAATACTAGAACAAGGGGACATTAAAGAAAACTGAAAGGTGATCAATTCAAAACTGATATAAAGAAATCCTATTTCAAACAACACACAATTAGCCTGGGGACCTCATTGCCGCAAGATAAGATTGAGGCCAATAATCTGGCAGGAGTCAAAAAGGGATTCAAAATTTATATAAATAAGAATATCTAGTTATAATAAAAATATTAAAAATAAACAAAAGCTTTGGAAAGGATATAAATTCATACTGCAGGGTTTATGTCAACCTCTAACTATTGGAGATTAGGAGGAAACTTTCTGGGAGGACATCCCATAACTGCCTTCTACAAGGTTTCTTGAACCTCCTTTTTAAGCAGCTAGTGATGGTAATTTTTGGTAACAGGATACTGGACTAGGTCAACCATTGATCTGATCCAGTAAGGCAACTCATATCTTTGTCAAGCAGGACACCAAATATGAATCTGTCTTGGAAGGGACAGATACTACAAAATGCTTTACTGATTGGTCTGTTTGAAAAAGATGTCTTCATTCTGGGAAGAGATGGGGGTCTGCCTAACCAAAAAAGGGAAAAGCATCTTCACACACCGACTCACCAACCTAGGGAGGAGGGCTTTAAAAACAACAGAAATATCCAAAACATGAGACCTGTTAACAATGGGGGACATTAACTACCCAGACATCTGTTGGAAAACAGGAAAAGTAAGATGGCAAAACACAAAATGCACAGTAAATTCTTTGAAAGCCAAAATACACCTTATGCTAAGGTATTAAAGGAACTAGCTGAAGCAATCTCAGAACCATTAGCAGATATCTTTCAGAACTCATGAAGGACGAATGAAGTTCCAGAGGACTGGAGAAGGGCCAACATAATATTTACCTTAAAAGGGGGAATAGAGAGCACCCGGAGGATTATAGACCACTCAGCCTAGCTTTGATACCTGGAAAGATGCTGTAATAAATCATTAAACAATCAATTTGTAACACTTAGAGGATATAACAGAGTTATAATTAACAGCCAACATGGACTTGTCAAGAACAAATTGTGCCATATCACCTGAATTTCCTTCTTTGCCAGGGTTACTGGCATAGTGGATAGGGAGGAAAATGTAGGCATGATCGATCTTGATTTTAGTAAGGCTTTTGACACAGTCCCACATAACATTCTCATAAGCAATCTAGATGAAATGTGGTCTAGATGAAATCACTGTAAGATGGGTGCAAAACTAGACTGTACTTAAAGAGTAGTTATCAATGGTTCGCCATCAAACTGGGGGAATATATCCACTGGGGTCCTGTAGGAATCTGTCCTGGGTTGGTATTCATAGAATCATAGAATATCAGGGTTGGAAGGGACCTCAGGAGGTCATCTAGTCCAACCCCCTGCTCAAAGCAGGACCAATCCCCAATTAAATCATCCCAGCCAGGGCTTTCTCAAGCCTGACCTTAAAAACTTCTAAGGAAGGAGATTCTACCACCTCCCTAGGTAACGCATTCCAGTGTTTCACCACCCTCCTAGTGAAAAAGGTTTTCCTAATATCCAACCTAAACCTCCCCCACTGCAACTTGAGACCATTACTCCTTGTCCTGTCCTCTTCTATCACTGAGAATAGTCTAAAACCATCCTCTCTGGAACCACCTCTCAGGTAGTTGAAAGCAGCTATCAAATCCCCCCTCATTCTTCTCTTCTGCAGGCTAAACAATCCCAGTTCCCTCAGCCTCTCCTCATAAGTCATGTGTTCCAGACCCGTAATCATTTTAGTTTACCTTCGCTGGACTCTCTCCAATTTATACACATCCTTCTTGTAGTGTGGGGCCCAAAACTGGACACAGTACTCCAGATGAGGCCTCACCAGTGTCGAATAGAGGGGAACGATCACGTCCCTCGATCTGCTCGTTATGCCCCTACTTATACATCCCAAAATGCCATTGGCCTTCTTGGCAACAAGGGCACACTGCTGACTCATATCCAGCTTCTCGTCCACCGTCACCCCTAGGTCCTTTTCCGCAGAACTCCTGCCAAGCCACTTGGTCCCTAGTCTGTAGCGGTGCATTGGGTTCTTCCGTCCTAAGTGCAGGACCCTGCACTTGTCCTTATTGAACCTCATCAGATTTCTTTTGGCCCAATCCTCCAATTTGTCTAGGTCCCTCTGTATCCTATCCCTGCCCTCCAGCATATCTACCACTCCTCCTAGTTTAGTATCATCCGCAAATTTGCTGAGAGTGCAATCCACACCATCCTCCAGATCATTTATGAAGATATTGAACAAAACCAGCCCCAGGACCGACCCCTGGGGCACTCCCCTTGACACCGGCTGCCAATTAGACATGCAGCCATTGATCACTACCCGTTGAGCCCGACAATCTAGCCAACTTTCTACCCACTTTATAATGCATTCATCCAGCCCATACTTCTTTTACTTGCTGACAAGAATACTGTGGGAGACCGTGTCAAAAGCTTTGCTAAAGTCAAGAAACAATACATTCACTGCTTTCCCTTCATCCACAGAACCAGTAATCTCATCATAGAAGGCAATTAGATTAGTCAGGCATGACCTTCCCTTGGTGAATCCATGCTGACTGTTCCTGATCACTTTCCTCCCATGTAAGTGCTTCAGGATTGATTCTTTGAGGACCTGCTCCATGATTTTTCCGGGGACTGAGGTGAGGCTGACTGGCCTGTAGTTCCCAGGATCCTCCTTCTTCCCTTTTTTAAAGATTGGCACTACATTAGCCTTTTTCCAGTTATCTGGGACTTCCCCCGTTCGCCACGAGTTTTCAAAGATAATGGCCAATGGCTCTGCAATCACAGCCGCCAATCCCTTTAGCACTCTCGGTATTATTCAGTGTTTTCTCTAGTAACCTGGATAATGGAGTGGAGAGTATGTTTATAAAATTTGCGGATGGCACCAAACTGGCAGGGGTTGCCAGCATTTTGGACGACAGGATAAGAATTCAAGACCACCTTAATGAACTGGTCTGAAATCAACAAGATGAAATTCAATAAAGGCAAGTGTGAAATACTATAGTTGGGAAGAAAAAAATCAAATAAACTATTACAAAATGGGGAATAATGGATAGGTGGTAATACTGCTGGAAAGGATCTGGGAATTATAGTGTATCACAATCTGAACATGAGTCAACAATGTGAAGCAACTGTAAAAAAAGCTAATATCATTCTGGGATGTATAACAGAAATGTTGTATGTAAGAAATGGGAAGTAACTGTCCCACTCTACTCCACAATGGTGAGGCCCTCTGCTGGAGTATTGTGTCCAGTTCTGAGCACCATACTTTAGGAAAGATGTGAAGAAACTGGAGAGAGTCCTGCAGACAGCAACAAAAATAATAAATAATCCCCAAAATCTGATCAGTGAGAAAATGTTAAAAAAACCTGACATGTTTAGTCTTGAGAAAAGACGACTCGGGGGGGTGGGGGGGAGGACACCTGCTAAGTCTTCAAATATGTTAATGGCTGTTATAAAGAGGACTGTGATCAACTGTTTTCCATGTTCACTGAAAACAGGACAAGAAGTAATTGGCTTGCTCTGCAGCAAGGGAGATTTAGGTTGAATATTAGGACAATCTAACTCTGAGGTTAGTTAAGCACTGGAATAGGTGTCCAAGGAAGGTTGGGACATCACCATCACTGGAGGTCTTAAAGAACAAGTTAGACCGGGGTGGGCAAACTACGGCCCGCGGGCCACATCTGGCCCGTCAAACCATTTAATCCGGCCCTCAGCTCCCGCCATGGAGCAGGGTCAGGGATTTGCCCCACTCCCGGTGCTCCAGCCAGGGAGTAGGGTTGGGGGCTTACCCTGCTGCGCACGGCTCCCAGGAAGCAGCTGGCATGACCCCCCTCCAGCTACTACATAGTACACGGAGGCGTGGCCAGGCAGCTCAGGGAGCTGCAGGGGTGACGTCTGCAGACAGGGCAGCACACAGAGCCACCTGGCCGCGCCTCAGAGCCGGAGAGGGGACATGCTTCCGGGAGCTGTTTGTGGTAATTGCTGCCCGGAGCCTCCACACCTGAGGCCCCCCGCCGCCCCAATTCCCTGCCACAGCCCTGATTCCCTCCCACACTCCGAACCCCTCTATCCCAGCCCAGAGCCCCCTCTTGTACCCCAAGCCCCTTATCCCCAGCCCTACCCCAGAGCCCGCACCCCCAGCTGGAGCCCTCACACCTCTCCCCCGTACTCCAACCCCCTGCCCCAGCCCTGATCCCCCTCCCGCCCTCTGAACCCCTCGGTCCCAGCCTGGAGCCCCCTCCTTAACTCCAAACCACTCATCCCCAGCCCCAGCCCAGAGCCCTCACCCCCCCCACGCCCCAACCCAGAGCCCCCTCCCGCACCCTGAACTCCTCATTTCTGGTCCCACCCCAGAGCCTGCACCCCCAGCTGGAGCCCTCACTCCATCCCGCAAACCTACCCCCAATTTTGTGAGCATTCATGGCCCGCCATACAATTTCCATACTCCAATGTGGCCCTCAGGCCAAAAAGTTTGCCCACCCCTGAGTTAGACAAACACCTGTCAGGGACTGTCTAGGTCAGGGGTTCTCAAACTGGGGATCGGGACCCCTCAAGGGGTCGTGAGGTTATTACATGGGGGGTTGCGAGCTGTCAACCTCCACCCCAAACCCCGTTTTGCCTCCAGCATTTATAATGGTGTTAAATATATAAAAAAGTGTTTTTAATGTATAAGGGGGGTCACACTCAGAGGCTTGCTGTGTGAAAGGGGTCACCAGTACAAAAGTCTAAAAACCCTTGGTCTAGGTGTACCTGGTCCTGCCTCAATACAGGGGGCTGTACTAGATCAGCTTGTGAGGTTCCTTCCAGCCCTACACTTCTGTGATTATTGGTAGCTCACGGGAAACCAAGGAATAAGAGGAGAAACTAACAGCAATCACAATGTCATTGGCAACAATGTCATGGAAATTTTGTTCTTATAGTATTGAGTGCATTGTGTGCGCTGTCACTGCTGAATCAGGACACACTCAACTGATAGACTGAAGAGATACCCTAGCAAAGTAGGTGCCTGAACTGTAGGATTGCAGATACCTGCCTTTTCATAGTTTCTGCAAAGTGGGGCCTCAGTCCTTCTATCTACTTGGTCCCTCATGCAGTTGTCTTCAATGGGAACAACCGGCTCTTTGGCCTCCGCATGCAAGACAACAGACTTCTGGCATTCATACCAGGGCTTTGTCATTTGAAGTTTGTACAAGAGTACTACTTCCTGTCTGTTGAGGCATCTCCCACTAGATGCCTGATCCAATTCTAATGAGATAATCTCCTTTATAACTGAGCTGAGTTGGAAAATTTCACTCTTTTAACATTTGCATGGAAAATATTCCCTATCAGAAACTATAATGATTTTCTGCTTGGGAACTTCTAGGGTTTAGTCCAGCTCAAGAAGCTTAGAAGATCCTTTTGAACCTGGTGTAACGGTATTCCATCATGAATAGTGTGTTTTGGCTACTGTGGTCAGATTTTTTTTTCCAAACTGAACTATGATAGCTCTCCCTCTTCCAGAAAAAGGAGGTGGCATCAACTGAGAAAGAATCTGAGATCCACCTATGTGTCCTTTATGTTCTCTAGAAATTTTGTTTGTAACCTTTGCAGGTGTGCCTACTGGAAGAGACTCAGGTGAACCAGTTGAGGAGAGAGCAACCATCTTTACACTTTGACTTTTGGATTTTTGGAGGCTGCTTTTGACAGTAATGATACAGATGCTGAGGTGGGATAGCTATGGGGAGACATTTACTAGGCCACTCACAAAGGATAGGTGGGGGGAGACCTGCCTACTCTCCTATCACTAAATGCATTCAGTGTAGTACCTCTGGGAGCTTACCCATGTGCAGAGGTTCTGGCTATCAAAGCAAAGTAGGGACGAATGAGAAGATCCCTGTTAATCTCAACCCCCACTTTCTTGCCTGCTGAGGAGGAGGAACTGGTTTTACCTTGTTTGCTGGAGTTTTCTCTCAACAGTGTAGGGGCTGCTGCTTCTCTTCCATGCTGGTTTGCTCTCTAAAGTGCAACTGTTGCCACAACTGCAGCTGATTTCTCTTGTAACACTGTTTTCGGATAGGAGCCAAGAAGCCTGCTGCAGCTACTGCCCGGCTCTATGAGGGGTTCTCAGCTGCTCCCAAAATTTCTGTATCTTCCAGCTCCAGTAGGGCCATGCCTCAGTGGAGTGCCCCACAGAGCAGAAGAGGATATTGGTGCTTTGATGGGGAGCCATCGGTGTGAGCCACTTCCATCTTCATTCTTCCTGCTGGAGGCAAGTCAGGCAGAGGAATATGTACTCTGCCCAGTGAAGAAACCAGCAAAGGAACACAGGGGAGAAAAGAGAGTAAAAGCAGTCAAGACAAAAGCAGGGGAATCAAAAGGGTGTAGAAGTGAAGAAAGATCTTATTACAGAATAGATTCGCCACTGGGGAAATTAATGGAAGCTCCCACAGGGGCTTGACACTATAGAGAGCAATTGATGGACAGACCTCCTGCTAGCCAGGCTTACCCAGATACAAAGCTCTAGCTGCCTCCATCTGGTCAGCAGAGGAGACTCTCCTTACAAGAAGAGGGTCAGCAGATGTGTCCCACTACAGCAGAAAAACTCTGTTTAAAGGCAATTTGCATAAACAATGAAAACCAGTGAAAACAACTATTATTCTCCCTTTCGTTTTTTACTATTTGTCTACAGAGTTCAGAAAGCTTTCACTTTAACAAGATTTCTAACCACTGGTTGTCCAAGGTACTGGCGGAAGAGCTGCCAGAACCACCTAGAGAAACAAATGACTGGATGCTTCCATCTATTCAACAGGGCTAGATTGTATCTGGCCCTTATGCTTTCCTTCCTTTACGCCACGAATGCATGGGACAGGTACAATTAAGCATAGGAACTGCTCCATCCTAGTACCCACAAGTGTCCCCAAGATGGTGGGGAGGATACAAGGCCATGCCCCTCCTACTGATCATCACAGATAAAAAAAAATACTGTAGTCTAAGCAGTGGTGGCACAATCTGGGTCTAATTTCAAAGCCCCTAAGAGTCATTGGAACAGCAAACTAGCATTCTCCACGGCTGCCTAGAGTAGGGATTCTGGCACAGACCCCATCTTCTTTGTAAACATTGACTCAATTGGAAAATATTAAGGGAAAAAAACTTGGCTAACATTTTAAAACTTTGTGTGGGTCACTCTCCTTCCTCTCCTCCGCCAGTGTCGTTCAGGGATTGGCTTTCCCTTTGTCAGTAAGTTAACTGAGTTTGCTGGTATGCAAGAAAGGTCAAAAAAGATATTAGGGTTTCCCCTGCTTCCTTCACCCTTGGAATTTGTTTCTCTTTGTAGTGTGAGGCTTCACCTTCAAACCAAAGAATGGATAAGTAGCAGCAGTGACATAAAAGTACAAGGTAATGCTCCGCGACAGCATCCACAATGCCTGCAAGATACTTTAGAATCCACTTTCCAGGCCTCTAAGAAGATAAGCCTTTACAAGTATCCAGACAAGTATCCAGATTTCTAGCGAGGTGCTTTACCCTATGTATCATATACATAGTGCTTTATCTGTAATCTGCTAATATGCTATATTTATACTAGCTGGAATGTTTCACACATATCCTCATTTGCTTTTACACATCAAAACAGTCTGAAAAGTGGATCACACACTTTTCTGCTTCTCCAACATTAGAGAGGTTGGCTGGAAATTTCAGCAGCGTTTGCCAAAATTTTTAGTTGCTTTTTCCTAGCCCTAGAGTAAGCGTGAAGCTCTCATTATCTCTTATCCTGTCTTCTGGACACTGCCCTCCCCCAATTCCACAATTGGTCTTCCTCCTTTCTCCTGTAAACTGATGGATCTTGTTCAGAACTCTACTGCCCATCTTAACCTCCTGGGTATCTCACGGCTTTACATTTTTTCCATCTGCTCAACTGATTGTCAACTGAAATCCAAATTAAGTTTAAGGGCTTATCTACATGAACTTAGTGTGCAGTAAACCAGTGTGTGAATCTACAGCACGCTAGCCTACCACACACTAAGTTTCTGTGTAGAAAAGTCCTAAGATTCTAGTTCTCATTTTGTCTGCTCCCACACCACTGGCTTTCCTCCACTTCCAATCCTTCAGAACTTCATGCAGCATCCCTTCTCAATTTCCTTTTTCTCATTCTCTCTTGCCTCTTTTTTTATGGAGTATGCTCCTCCTTTCATTTTCACTCCAGTACAACAGTAGACTTTTAAAACATCTAAAAACTAATTTGTTCTCAACAACTTGCTAATCAAACATTATTTGTTCATCCTTACTATTATTTCTTTTTTTGCTCTTCTTCTGTACCTTCTTTTGTGTGCAATCTGTCATTTTGTCTTGTATTATTGGCACTTCTTTTTGTAAATTTATTTCACTATTTTTAATATTAATTGTAAAGTGCTTTTCCCATCAGCACTGTATAAAAAATGTAACATGGAAAAACACTATAACAATATGTGAGGCACTTCTGCAATGGTTAAAACAAAAATGGACCATAACCCAGAACAGTTTGTGAGAAATGGGAATATTCCTCAAAACTGTCACCAATATTTTCTGCAATTTTTTAAGATGACACCAATATAATCCTTTCACTTCATGAGCAACAACACACTAATGATTAACAACCAACTAGCATGGTACACATAAGTCACTACAGGATTGGAGTTGCTTTAAAATGGCATGCTCCCCATTAATCAGTTTTATAGTGGTCACAGAAAGTAAATAATTCAAAAAATTTGAATTGAGCTCCTTGACCTGAGGGAAAAATACTAAAAAAACCCAAGAGCAGGCAAATTTCTAACCAGCACCTCTCTTACCTGTGAAAGTCCAGGGGACGATGCATGTCCTGGTGGCGTTGCAGCAAGATTTGGATGTCCTTTGTTTATTTCATGTGCAGAGTAAGGGGATGGAGCAGGAGGTCCCGGTTGTCTTGCTACCTGTGTTACCTGTAAGGAGATAAACTATTAGTAAAACATAATATTAGTAATTCAATCTTTATACCATTCTATTCTTTGGGAGTAAGGAACTGCCAGATATGAAGGAGGCCAGAATCAGCAGCATTTTTAAAATGTGATCCAATTCAAACATTATTTAACTACATATGTGAAACTGGTGCTCATGAAGGTGTGGAAACTAATACCACAACTTGATTCAGTTACAGTGGGGGGCTTTCATTGCAATATCCTTGATATTTCAGTCATGTGACCTTACTATGAGACTACATCATAAGTTATACCAAACAACGTTGTGATTTTTGATGCAAAAAACTGCTCACTGGGATTTGCAAAGTAGTGCAACAGGGGCTTGCTACCAGTCAGAATAAGTGACACACAATGGCAACAAGAGACGAAATTCCCCATTTATTCTTAAAAAGGGGATGAAGACTGCACAGAAAATCTGACATTGCTGACTGATGGACTTGCCATCAATAAAGAAGAATAAAAATTCAAAGCAGTTCTTTTGGAAAACTAGCTCCTTCCTCAGTCTCTCAAAAAAGCCAAACATACTATGCAGATCTAAATAAAATACTTTCCATGGCTCATATATGTGTTTCTATTCTACCATATTTATGATGCAACCTAAGGTGCTTAAATGCAGTTTCCAGGTCAGTAAAACAAGAGATGGAATATCAACAAGGAATCACAACTGCAAGAGATATCCCCCAGCAATTCAGCGCAATGAAATCTTTGCTAATTTGTTTTATACTCACAGTGCAACAATCTAGCAATCTTTTCCCAATGAACAGTATTCACACCAACAACTCTCTGTTTAAAAAAAGCCATTTAAATCTCAGGAATTTCAAAACACTACAAAAATTAATAAAAGGAGATATTGCCAACATATAGATAAATGTGTGTACCCCACAGAAAAATCAGCCAGCAATAAAGGATATTAGAAAGAAAGTAGAAGGAAATTCCAGGCTCCTAATCTACAAACAAAGAATATCTTCAGTCTATTTGAAAACTACGAGAGGTAGGGCACATGAGACACATGGTTTATGACTAAGGGGTTGTCCAATCCCCTTTATTACATTCTAAGTAGTGATGCATTCAGTTACATCACTTGAGAGACACTCAAAACAGCTGCAACATACAAATGAAAATGACAATGGGCAATATATGAAGGCTTGGACATAGTCCAAAATAATTCCGTGCAGGAAGATTTAAAGCACCTTTGTGCTGATCAGAGAAAAGGGTGGTAAAGAGAGTCTGCTACTCCTTCCCCTAACTGGTTTTGTCCCTTTCTCAGAGAGGAATCATCTTATTCCTAGCTGATATAGACTGGCAGGGATGCACACATACAGGTCCAGTCAACTTAACTGAAACCAGTTCATAGAGGATATTGTGAAACTTTTGCAATCTGCCCCTAGGAAAACTAAAATCCTTTTCAGTCCTCCTAGTTATCATGGAGGGCTTGTCAAGTCAAAAGCAGATTTTATTCTATGATTAAAGAGCAGCTAGAAAGGACATCAGAATCCACAGCTCGAAAAAAAGAACAAAATGACACACAGAGTACAAGGAAATTATTCACTTATAACCAAACCATTCTGAAGAATATGTGCATGCTAGTCATCACCCCCTAGAAAAAGTGGTTGACTTTCTGTTGAAAAAAAAGAGGTTACTAAACAATAACTGGTTCTTCAAGTATTGTCAGCATAGATCCACACTCAAATGCGCATACGCTTTCAGCACCAAAAGCAGACCCCTCTACAATGCTCTGACCATTGAGGCAGCATGCTCTCTCACAACACCAATGTTCAGATCCATTAAAACGGAATCCACGTCGGAGATGCTGAAGAAGGGAGGATGGAGAATGAAAATGTGCATCTATACTGACATTCTTCACAAGAAACCACAGACACTGGCAAGTTACATCTTTTGAGTATTGTCAGTACCGAACCCATTCTGAGATTAAACAGCAGTAACAATGCGCAAAGAATGCAGGTCTGAGGTCAACTAATTAAAGACTGCAGGATCATTCACCTAAACTGAGCATTAAATCTGGAAGCCAAGTCAAGAGACAAATGCTGTGTAGATACAAGAATTTTGTTCCAGGCAGCAGCTTTTCATAATTCAATTATGTAGTTCTGAGACATGTTGTCGAAATAGCTATGGATTTGTTGGAATATAGTTTGAGACCCTCGGGTACTGAAATAAATGTAAAGTCATAGCAGATTTGTATATTAAGCCTAATCCATTTGGGCAATATCTGGGTAGAGTCAGCCACCACTCTTGAACGTCTCACCATAACCCTCACAAAAATCTAGTCCCAAGTGTGACGGAGTAGGGAGCAATGTTCCCTCTAATTGTTGACAGGCCGTGTGCACAAAAAATTTCTTCTGTGCAAAATTTTGAAGTAGAGTTCAAATTTGTGCGCCATGAGGCAAATGCACCCAAGCGAGTAAAATGCTTATACATTTTAAAAGTTTTAATTTGCGATTTGTGATAACAGTTTTACACCATGTTATTTTATAAATGTCTTTTTTAAATACTTAGAAAAAAGGAAATTTAACCTCCTTTTCCTTCCCCCCCCTTGCCAGCTAGTAGAATCTGGCTGTGTTGATAGATGGCGGGCGAACAATGTCAAAAGTCGCCCGTAAATGATATTTCAGCCTAGATCCAATGTAGTATTTCATTTTTTGTGCATCGTGTTTCGCTGTGTACGTGGGGTTTAGGATCTGTGTGCACGCACACACACGCACAGCTTAGAGGGAACAGTGGTAGGGAGTATTAACCTGGTAATCTTGCATGGGAGTTTTACTAGTTTACTCTCTGCATTAATACTAGATGGTGGTGGGATCTAAGGGTGTGACTTCACTAAGGGATGATACTTGACAGCCAGCACATAACCTGAGCCCAGGAGGGGGTGGGGCCAGGTGACATCTTCTGCCCGGGAAACTGGACAAAGGCTGGAGGAGGAGCCGGGGACTGGGTGAGACTGCTGGAGGGAGCTTCAGTTTGGAGCTGGCTGGGAAGACAGGGGGAGGCCAAGAACCTGGGTTGGGCTCCCCACACTCCGAGATGGACCTGACTGAGGGGTCCTGTTTTCTGTACCTACAAGCTCTGTTTCAGACTGTGTTCCTCTCATCTAATAAACCTGTTTTACTGGCTGGCTGAGTGTAGTGGGGTGGCTGCCCCACTCCTATACTAGAGGGGGCTCCAGCAGGCCAGAGAGGCTGTGCGGGTGGGTGGCCAATCAGAGAAGGCCTGCTAGGGAGCCAATCAGAGGCTGAGTAAGAGATAGCCAACCAGGGCCAGACTCAGCCTTATATAAAGGCTGCCCAGGAAGTGAGCAGTCAGTCTCTCCTAGGCCTTCAGAGGGTGAAGGTCTGTCTCCTGTGCGAGGGGACTAGCACCATGGACAGCGCAGTGTGGGGGCAGGTGAGGGGAGCAGAAGGAACTCCAGCCTGGTATCTGCCAGGCTGCAGGCCCCGAGGGAAGGGCCGGGCTGGTGCAAAGGGGATGAAGGGGAAGCGACCCAGGGAGAGAGGCGGACAAGGGGAGAGAAGGAGGGCAGGAAGGCAGCTGCCAAAGGGTCCCTGGGTCAGGACCCAGAGTAGAGGGTGGGTCTGGATCCCCCCCTTCCCCATACACCCAGCTGTTGGACGTGGCGATAGTGGACTGCACCAGACCCCTGGCAAAAGAGGTTAGACTTTGGGTATGGTTGGCCGCTGTGGCTGGGCGAAGTGAAAGACTGCTGATTAAACCCCACCCTGGAAGGGGGTGAACGAGAACTAGGGGGCACTGCCGGAGGACAGTGTCTTGAAGAGGACGCTGCAAGAAGGGAGCAATATGGGTCCAGGTGCCAAGAGAGGGCGAGACATGGATGGGACACCACCAGTAGAGGGTGCTCCACACTGGACTGAGCTAATTCCCTGATGAGTCAGCAGGAGGTGCTGCAGTGGTGAGTCCCAACCCCGTCACACTGGGAGTCATGGTGAATCGCAGGAAGTGGGGGGGGGAAGTGCGTGCAGGACCCTGACTCCCCCACACTCTGTGACAACTGGTGGCAGTGGTAGGATGTACTGCACCCTGTGGATGGCGCTTCCTGCAGTAAGTGACTGGGAGCAGTTAAAACGAAGGGGGATTAACAAGAACCAGGCATGCAGAAGGCTCAGAGAAGAGCGGTTTCAGGAGGCGAAAGAGCTACGCTTAACCCCTGGGAGTGTGTGACCAGTGAGAAGGACTGTCGCAGTAACGGGGTCCCCCTGGGGACTGCAGTGAGCAGTTCCAGAGGCATAGGACTCTACAGCTTGACTCTGGGAGAGAGAAGGACTATTGCAGGAATGGGGTCCCTCTGGTGAGCGATTCCAGGGGCGGAGGAGTCTGCAGCTTGACCCTGGAAGAGAGGTGGTGACCTGGAGAAGGGCTGGCACAACAGGAGTTCTTCCTGGAAACCGTGGGGAGCCGAGAGCACACAGGCCTGCAAGTCCACAACAACTTGGGAACAACGGGGAGATGTATAACCATCTCCTTAAGAGGGACCTTGTAGAGCTGTGCAAAGAGAGACGGCTGTGCATTGGAAACCTCACTAAAGCACAGCTGATTGCCCAGCTGGAGGAGGATAGCTCGGAGGAACTGATCCCTGCCCTGGAGGAAGCAGCATGGCAGATGCAGCGCCGGCGCTCGTGTCTGTCCCGGCTGGGAATGGTCAGACTGCTGCCGAGAGCACTCCGAGGCCCCTCCTACCTAAGGCTAGGGGAGGAGCTTGGCGAACACCAGGGGCTCCATGACTCCCGCAGACAGCAGAGGATCCTTCCGGCGGAGCTCCCCATTGCTGGAGCTGAGGCAGCTGGAATGGGAGAGGGAGATAAAACTGAAAGAGCTGGAGGATCAGGAGAAACAGCGGCAGCATAAACTGGAGTTGGGAAGGCTGAGGAGCAGAGAGCCCCCTGCTGAGGTGAGTGAGGGGGGACCCAGGACTACATGGAGCTTTGATAAGCGCATCCTGTCCCAGTTTAAGGAAGGGGAGGACACTGCCTTTGAGAGAGCCTGTGAGCTATATAGGGTTGACCCTGCAGACAGGCTCCAGTTTCTCACTCCCTTACTAGACCCCAAAGCCTTGGGGATGTACAGCCGAATGGAAGGGGTGGAGACAGGGGACTATGAACTGTTCAAAAAGACCCTGCTACGCAAGTTTGGGATGACTCCTGAGGCGTACCAGAAAAAGTTCCGGAGTCAGCGTAAAACCCCTGAGGACACATATCTGGAACTGATCCTCCGAATGGAGGGATATGTCCAAAAGTGGGCAGATGAGGACCAGACTAAGGAGGACATGGTTAACCTGATTGTACTGGAGCACCTGTATGAACATTGCCCATCCAACCTGAGGGTATGGTTGGTGGACAAAAAGCCAGACAGCTGGTCTGGGTGGAACCGAGGAGTCCCAAAAGAATAAGCCCACCACGGTGCAGAGAGTGAGTCACACTGGGATCCCACAAAGGGGAAATGTGGAGAACCCCCTCTTAAGGGAAACAACCAGCATCAGGACCAACGGAACATAAATTGTTATTCCTGTGGCAGAGAGGCCATATATGGACCCAGTGCCCCAAGCTTAAGGATAGACTGAGCAAATCGAACCCTCACAGAGTTAACTGGGTAGAGACCCAGCCGGAGGAGGGGCAGGCTTCAGCTTACCAACTGTTCAGGAGGGAGGAGTTTCCCAAACCAGCTTCTCTGTGCGGCTGGATGCTCCAGACACAAGGTTCTCAGTTTACAGGGTGGGCGCGGGGCTGTCACTGTGAGCCAGTGCTTTGTTCCCCTGAAGGTGGATGGGAGGAAGGTCATGGATACTGGGACACAGGTGCTGAGGTGATCATCGGGGGGTGATACAATTGGCCAAGCAACCCCCAGAACACCCTAGGCATGACCCGTAGCCAGAGCCGGTGAGGGGCACTACACCCTGACATTGGGAAGGATACCTCACCGGAGGTGCAGGACCCTACCCTGGTGGGGAGGGAGCGCCCAGGGACAAGGCTCAGAGGAGTGACGGCTTCAGACCCAGCCAGCGAGAGTGAGCAGGTCCAAATCCCTTCCCCAGCTGCTGAGTTCCAGGCCAAGTTGCAGAAAGATCCCTCCTTGCAGAAGCTAAGGGACCTGGCTGGCTTCAGTGCGGCACAGAACCTGGGAAAAGGCTGCCAGGAGAGGTTCCTGTGGGAGAAGGGATTTCTGTACTGAGAATGGGCTCCCGCAACAGAAGTGGAGTCATGGGAGATCCAGAGGCAGCTGGTGGTCCCCCAGAAGTATCGCCACAAGCTACTGTACCTGGACCATAACATCCCTCTCTCAGGACACCATGGAACCCAGCATACCAGGCAGAGGCTGCTACAGAACTTTTACTGGCCTGGAGTCTTTAATACTGTCCAACAGTATTGCAGATCCTGTGACCCCTGTCAGAGGGCGGGGAAGGCCTGGGACAAGGGGAAAGCAGCTTGGAGACTTTTGCCCATCATAGAGGAGCCTTTTCAGAAGGTAGCTGTGGATATAGTGGTGCCTCCCAGCAAGAGGACCAGGTTGGGGAAGAAATACATTCTGGTGGTGGTAGATTTTGTGGCCTTGTCTTCTATTGAAGCAGACACCGTGGCAGATGTGCTGCTGACCATTTTCAGGTGAGTGAGGTTCCTCAAGGAAGTCTTGACAGACCAAAGATCCAACTTCATGTCAGCCCTGCTGCAATGCTTGTGGGAGAAATGTGGGGTCCGGCACATCTGGGCTTCAACATTTCACCCCCAGTTCAATAGGCTGGTGGAGAGGTTCAATGGAACTCTAAAGATGATGCTGAAAATGTTTATGAACCAGCACCCACAAGCTTGGGTCAAGTACTTACCTCACCAGCTGTTCACATAGAGGGAAGTGCCCCAGGAGTCTACTGGGTTTTCACCTTTTTAATGTTATATGGAAGAAGGATAAGGGGGCCCCTGGACCTGATGAGAGACAAATGAGGTTCAACAAGGACAAGTGCAGAGTCCTGCACTTAGGACAGAAGAATCCCATGCCCCGCTACAGACTAGGGACCGAATGGCTAGGCAGCAGTTCTACAGACAAGGACCTAGGGGTTACAGTGGATGAGAAGCTGGATGAGAGTCAGTGTCCCCATGTGGCCAAGAAGGCCAATGGCATTTTGGGATGCATAAGTAGGGGCATTGCCAGCAGATTGAGGGATGTGATTGTTCCCCTCTATTCGACATTGGTGAGGCCTCATCTGGAGTACTGTGTCCACTTTTGGGCCCCACACTACAAGAAGGATGTGGAAAAATTGGAAAATGTCCAGCGGAGGGCAACAAAAATGATTAGGGGACTGGAACACATCACTTATGAGGAGAAGCTGAGGGAACTGGGATTGTTTAGTCTACAGAAGAGAAGAATGAGGGGGGATTTGATAGCTGCTTTCAACTACCTGAAAGAGGGTTCCAAAGAGGATGGATCTAGACTATTCTATGTGGTAGCAGATGACAGAAAAAGGAGTAATGGTCTCAAGTTGCAGTGGGGGAGGTTTAGGTTGGATATTAGGGAAAACCATTTTCACTAGGAGGGTGGTGAAGCACTGGAATGGGTTCCCTAGGGAGGTGGTGGAATCTCCTTCCTTTAAGGTTTTTAAGGTCAGGCTTGAGAAAGCCCTGGCTGGGATGATTTAGTGGGGGATTGGTCATGCTTTGAGCAGGGCGATGGACTAGATGACCTCCTGAGGTCCCTTCCAACCCTGATATTCTATGAATGGGAGGGAAAGGCCATTACCAATGGAGAATCAGTGGTGGAGTATGTCTTGATCTTCTGAGAAAGACCTGCTGAGCTCATTGGCTTGGCCTAGGAGAATCTGGCCAGAGCCCAGAGGAAATAGAAGGTTTGGTATGACCGCACGGCATGGGCCTGCAACTACACCACTAGAGACCAGGTGATGGTTCTCATCCCTGTGAGGAAAAAAAAACTACAAGCCGCCTGGGAAGGCCCTTTCAAGGTCGTCAAGCAACTAAATGAGGTAAACTATGTGGTGGAGCTGTCTAATCAGGCACACCATCACCGGGTGTACCATGTTAATATGATGAAGCTACATTATGATGGGGGAATGTGGTGTTGGCTGTGCATGGACATTTTGAGGAGCAGGGAGAGGACCCTTTAGTAGATCTATTCCCTAAGACAGGAGCTGGCTTCTCCCTGGAAACAATTCCTCTCTGATTGATCTCAGCTTTCTGGGCAGGGGTTAGCCAGAGGGGTGCTGCATTTCTACCGACAGCTGTTTTCCAACCAGCCTGGACTCACTAATCTGACTGTCCACCAGGTGGAGACAGGATCGCATCCTTCTATAAGATGCTCCCCCTTCCGAGTCACAGGGAAAACTGCTAAGGACGTGGAAAGAGAGGTCAGTGCTGGCTTTGGGGGTGATCCAGCCATATTCCAGCCCTTGGGCCTCGCCGGTGGTGCTGGTCCCCAAAAAGGACGGGTCAACCCGGTTCTGTGTGGACTATCAGAAGCTTAATGCCATCAGTGTCTAATGCCTACCCCATGCCCAGGTTTGACGAGCTCCTAGACAAGCTGGGAGGAGCTCACCACCTTACCACTGTGGATCTGACAAAGGGCTACTGGCAAGTGCCACTGGAAGCAGATGCCAGACTGAAATCTGCCTTTATCACCCCTCTGGGGCTCTGAGTTCCTGACCCTGCCTTTCGGCCTCAAGGGAGCGCCAGCCACCTTCCAGCGCCTGGTGGATCAGCTACTGAGGGGGACGGAGAGTTTTGCTGTGGTGTACATTGATGACATCTGTGTCTTCAGCCAAACCTGGGAGGACCATGTGTCCCAGGTTAAACAAGTACTGGGCTGACCATAAAAGCTGAGAAGTGCAAGGTGGGGATGGCCGAGGTATCTTACCTGGGCCACGGGGTGGGAAGTGGCTGCCTAAAGCCAGAACCAGCCAAGGTGGAGGCCATCAGAGTCTGGCCCGCTCCCCAAACCAAAAAGCAGGTACAAGCCTTTATTGGGATGGCAGGGAATTATAAAAGATTTGTGTCACACTTTAGCTCCCTAGCCGCCCCCTTCACTGAGCTATGCAAGAAGGGAAAGCCAGACAAGGTGGTCTGGACCAAGCAGTGCCAGAAGGCTCTCTGTGAGCTGAAGGCGGCTCTGGTCAGTGGCCCAATTCTGGTAAACCTAGACTTTGACAAGCCCTTTATGGTGTTCACAGACGCCTCAGACACGGGGCTGGGTGTGGTGTTAATGCAGGTTGATGAAAAGGGGGAGAGACTTGAGCAAGAAGTTGTTACCTCGGGAGCAAAACTACACGGCCATAGAGAAGGAATGCCTGGATATGGTATGGGCCCTTAAGAAACTACAGTCATATCTATTTGGGCGACACTTAACTGTGCACACTGACCACTCCCTCCTGACCTGGCTACACCAAATGAAAGGAGCCAATGCCAAGCTCCTGAGGTGGAACCTGCTCCTGCAGGATTATGATATGGAGCTAGTCCATGTGAAGGGGAATACAAACATGATAGCTGATGCATTGTCCCAGAAAGGGGAGTCTGAACTTCCCCAGGACACTGGTTAGAGTGACCCCGCTCAGTTCAGTCTTGAAGGGGGTAGAGATGTGACAGAATAGGGAGTATTAACCTGATGTTGCATGGGAGTTTTACTAGTTTGACTGTCTCCATTAATACTAGATGATGGTAGGATATAAGGGTGTGACTTCACTGAGGGATGATACTTGACGGCCAGCACATAACCTGAGCCCAGGAGGTGGTTGGGGCCAGGTGACGCCTTCTGTCCAGGAAACTGGACAAAGGCTGGAGGAGGAGCCGGAGGGTGTGGCTGGGTGAGATTGCTGGAGGAAGTTTCAGTTTGGAGCTGGCTGGGGAGACAGGGGGAGGCCCAGAACCTGGGTCTGGGCTCCCCACCCCCCCCAAGATGGACCTGACTGAGGGGTCCTGTTTTCGGTACCTACAAGCTCTGTTTTTGACTGTGTTCCTGTTACCTAATACAGCTTCTGTTTTACTGGCTGGCTGAGAGTCACGGTAAATCACAGGAAGTGGGGGGAGGGGGTGCAGGGCCCTGACTCCCTGACACTCTGTGACACCAAGTCATGTTTACATGGCAATTTACTGCACAGCAAGCCTGGCTGTGAATCTACACTGCAACAGCTTGCTGCACAGTAATTCACCATGTGGACAATGATATAGTGCAGTCACAGTCCTGGAGTGGGCCTTCATATACTACAAACCACTAAACTGCACTCCAGGACTTTCACTGTGTTATGACAGCAACACATGGTGAGTGGGATGAAAGAGGACAAAGTATTGGTCAAATCAGACGAGAAACATTCACATAAAGAATCTGACACATCAGAAAAGGGCAGACAAATAAACAGTGACAAATTTTTAATGTTCTTGTACACAAATGGTAGAAGTCTAAATAATAAGATGGGTGAACTAGAGTGCCTCGTGTTAAAGGAGGATATTGATATAATAGGCATCACAGAAACCCAGTGGAGTGAGGACAATCCACAATCATTCTGGAGCAAAAAATATATCGGAAGGACAGAACAGGTTGTGCGGGGGGAGGGAGGGGAGTGGCAATATCTGTGACAGAAAATGCAGAATCAAATGAAATAAAAATCTTAAATGAATCCACGTGTTCCACTGAATCTCTATGGATAGTAATTCCATGCTCTAATAAGAATAACAGTAGGGATCTATTATCGACCAAGTGAACAGGACAGTGATAGTGATGATGAAATGCTAAGGGAGATTAGAGAGGCTATCAAAATAAAAAACTCAATAATAGTGGGGGATTTCAATTATCCCCATATTGACTGGGTACATGTCACCTCAGGACGAAATGCAGAGATAATATTTCTCGATACTTTAAATGACTGCTTCTTGGAGCAGCTGGTACAGGAACCCACAAAGAGAGAGGCAACTCTCGATCTAGTCCTGAGAGGAGAGCATGATCTGGTCCAAGAGATAACTATAACAGGACCGCTTGGAGATAGTGACCATAATATAACAACATTTAACATTCCTGTGGTGGGAAGAACACCTCAACAGCCCAACACTGTGGCATTTAATTTCAGAAAGGGGAACTATGCAAAAATGAGGTTAGTTAAAAAGAAATTAAAAAGGTACAGTGACTAGAGTGAAATCCCTGCAAGCTGTATCGACACTTTTCAAAGTCACCATAATAGAGGCCCAACTTAAATGTATACCCCAAATTAAAAAACACAGTAAAAGAACTAAAGAAAGAGCCACCGTGGCTTAACAACCATGTAAAAGAAGCAGTGAGAGATAAAAAGGCATCTTTTAAAAAGTGGAAGTCAAATCCTAGTGAGGTAAATAGAAAGGAGCATAAACACTGCCAAATTAAATGTAAAACTGTAATAAGAAAAGCCAAAAAGGAGTTTGAAGAACAGCTAGCCAAAAACTCAAAAGGTAATAAAAAAATGTTTAAGTACATCAGAAGCAGGAAGCCCGCTAAACAACCAGTGGGGCCCCTGGACGATCGAGATACAAAAGGAGCACTTAAAGACGATAAAGTCATCACAGAGAAACTAAATTAATTCTTTGCTTCAGTCTTCACGACTGAGGATGTTAGGAAGATTCCCAAACCTGAGCCGTCTTTTGTAGGTGACAAATCTGAGGAATTGTCACAGATTGAAGTGACGCTAGAGGAGGTTTTGGAATTAATGAGAAACTTAACAGTAACAAGTCACCAGGACTAGATGGCATTCACCCAAGAGTTCTGAAAGCACTCAAAGGTGAAAATGCGGAACTATTAACATGTCCTTTAAATCAGCTACAGTACCCAATGACTGGAAGATAGCTAATGTAACGCCAATATTTAAGAAGGGCTCTAGTGGTGATCCCGGCAATGACAGACCAGTAAGTCTAACATCAGTACCGGGCAAATTAGCTGAAACAATAGTAAAGAATAAAACATAAATTGTTGCGCAAAAGTCAACACAGTTTCTGTAAAGGGAAATCATGTCTTACTAATTTATTAGAGTTCTTTGAGGGGGTCAACAAACATGTGGACAAGGGGGATCCAGTGGACACTGTGTACTTAGATTTCCAGGAAGCCTTTGACAAGGTCCCTCACCAAAGGCTCTTACATAAATTAAGTTGCCATGGGATAAAAGGGAAGATCCTTTCATGGATGGAGAACTTGTTAAAAGGGAACAAAGGGTAGGAATAAATGGTACATTTTCAGAATGGAGGGGGGTAACTAGTGGTGTTCCCCAAGGGTCAGTCCTAGGACCGATCCTATACAACCTATTCATAAATGATCTGGAGAAATGGATAAACAGCAAGGTGGCAAAGTTTGCAGATGATACTAAACTGCTCAAGACAGTTAAGACCAAAGCAGACTGTGAAGAACTTCAGAAAGTTCTCACAAAACTAAGTGATTGGGCAACAAAATGGCAAATAAAATTTAATGTGGATGTAAAGTAATGCACATTGGAAAAAATAACCCCAATTATACATACAATATGATGGGGGCTAATTTAGCTACAATCAGGAGAAAGATCTTGGAATCATCGTGGATAGTTCTCTGAAGACATCCACGCAGTGTGCAGCAGTCGTCAAAAAAGCAAAACGGAATGTTAGGAATCATTAAAAAATGGATAGAGAAAAAGAGAATATCTTATTGCCCTTATATAAATCCATGGTACGCCCGCATCTTGAATACTGTGTACAGATGTGGTCCCCTCATCTCAAAAAAGATATACTGGCATTAGAAAAGGTTCAGAAAAGGGCAACTGAAATGATTAGAGGTTTGGAACGGGTCCCATATGAGGCGAGATTAAAGAGGCTAGGACTTTTCAGCTTGGAAAAGAGGAGACTAAGGGGCGATATGATAGAGGTCTATAAAATCATGAGTGGTGTGGAGAAAGTGAATAAGGAAAAGTTATTTACTTGTTCCCATAATATAAGAACTAGGGGCCACAAATGAAATTAATGGGTAGCAGGTTTAAAACAAATAAAAGGAAGTAGTTCTTCACTCAGCACACAGTCAACCTGTGGAACTCCTTGCCTGAGGAGGTTGTGAAGGCTACTACTATAACAGGGTTGAAAAGAGAACTGGATAAATTCATGGAGGCTAAGTCCATTAATGGCTATTAGCCAGGATGGGTAAGGAATGGTGTCCCTAGACTCTGTCTGTCAGAGGGTGGAGATGGATGGCAGGAGAGAGATCACTAGATCATTACCAGTTAGATTCACTCCCTCTGGGGCACCTGGCATTGGCCACTGTCGGTAGACAGGATACTGGGCTGAACAGACCTTTGGTCAGACCCAGTATGGCCGTTCTTATGGCAAGCTGGTGTGTTGTTCATTCACATTCTGGCTAGCCACAAAGTAACTTATTGTATAGACAAGCCCCTCGAGCACGAAACTTTTTGGCCTGAGGGCCACATCTGGATATGGAAATTGTATGGCGGGCCATGAATGCTCACAAAATTGGGGGTTGGGGTGCAGGAGGGGGTGAGGGCTCCAGCAGGCTCTGTAGTGGGGCCAGAAATCAGTTCAGGGTGTGGGAGGGGGCTCTGGACTGGGGCAGGGGGGTGAGATACGGGGGGGTGGGGGTGGGGTGAGGGCTCTGGCTGAGGGTGCATGCGCTGAGGTGGGACTGGGGATGAGGGGTTTGGGGTGCAGGAGAATGCTCCAGGCTGGGACCGAGGGATTCGGAGGGTTTGGGGGGAGCAGGGCTAGGGCAGGGCAGGGGGCTGGGGCACAAGAGGAAGTCAGGGGTGCAGGCTCGGGACGGTGCTTACCTCAAGCGGCTCCCATAAGCAGCAGCATGACCCCACTCCAGCTCCTATGCAGAGACGTGGCCAGACTGCTCTGTGCACTGCCCTGTCCGCAGGTGTCACCC
The DNA here is from genome assembly GCF_965140285.1 of Lepidochelys kempii. Classification (NCBI taxonomy): domain Eukaryota; kingdom Metazoa; phylum Chordata; order Testudines; family Cheloniidae; genus Lepidochelys; species Lepidochelys kempii. The sequence goes on from NC_136397.1 coordinate 1,612,258, forward strand.
CCGCAGCTTCTAGAAGCAGCAGCATATCCCCGCTCTGGCTCTTATGTGGAGGCACTGCGCTGACCAGGGGGCTTTGCGAGTTGCCCCATCCGCAGGCAACACCCCTGCAGCTCCCATTGCCTGCACTTCCTAGCCATTAGGAGTTGCAGGGATAGCGCTTGGGATGGGGCAGTGTGCGGAGCCCCCTGGCTACCCTATGTGTAGGAGCCAGAGGGGGGACATGCCGCTGCTTCCGGGAGCTGTATGGAGCCACGGCATGAGCGGAGTGGGGCAAGCCCCTGACCCCGCTCCCTGACAGGAGCTCGAGGGCCAGATTAAAAGGTCTGACGGATTGGACGTGGCCCATTGGCCATAGTTTGCCCACCCCTGCCCTAGAAGGCTTATCCTTTCTAGATCGTAAATATGGAGCCTCTTAACATCTAAGATATGCAACCTAACTTTTCCCAGAAAAAAATGTGCTGTGGGGAGGGAGGAGGTATTGATTTCAACTCATTCAAGCAGAATTTAGGAACTTGGTACGAATGAGTGTAAACAAAAAATACATTGCCTTTTTATGAAAATGTATAAGAAGGTTCAGACATCAAAGCCTGAAGCTTACTGACTCTCCTTGCTGAGATTACAGTAATTTATAAATTTTTGTGTTGGTGACACCTTTCAGACAGCAAGCCTTTGAGTGCGATCCCCCATTATAAATTAAAGCCACGATTTTTAATATATATTTAACACTATTATAAATGGTAAATTTATAACCCTTGTGATACAGGAGGGCCAGGGAGTAGTGGTAGAGGGGAAATATATAAGCCCTAGGCTAATTAAGGTGTGATTCCCTGTAGACTAGGGAGGGTTGCTACAGGTTAATTGGAGCACCTGTAGTCAATTAAGTCCTGTCAGGAACCTAATAAAACCCCCCTGCTTCAGGCAGTCAGGGGAGGAGGAGGAAGGACTGGAACTTGGAGGTGTGTTGTAAGCTTTGAAAAACCAGAGAACTGAAGTAAGGGAGACCCTGCCCCAGCAGGGGAGGGAGACTTCCTCCCCCAACATCTAAGGACTGAAGGTACCCTCTTCCCCCTTGGGTGGAGAAAGAACCTGCAGAGGTTGAGAGGTGCTGGGGCTCAGAGCGAGGAGCAAACCCAGACTCCTCCCCTACTTCCCTCCTCTACCACCTTCCCGGGCCACTATTGGAGACCTCAGCAGCCCAAAAGCAGGGGCAAGGGATGGTGTCTTAGCCCTCGCCAAGAAAAGCGCAGGACCCACCATACTAACATTGGACATCTTGCCACACCCTACTGTTTAAAATAAATTTACCTTTTCTCACCACTTTTAAATTAAGACTAAAACACATTTTCACTGAATTATTATTATAAGCAAAAAAGTCGTGTTTTTTTTTTAAAGATACTGTTTAATACTAGGGGGGAGGGATAGCTCAGTGGCTTGAGCATTGGCCTGCTAAACCCAGGGTTGTGAGTTCAATCCTTGAAGTGGCCATTTACGGATTTGGGGCAAAAATTGGGGATTGGTCCTGCTTTGAGCAGAGGGTTGGACTAGATGACCTCCTGAGGTGCCTTCCAACTCTGATATTCTATGATTCTATGAAGAAACTTTGCCAATATTACTTTTCACAGCAGACTTAGTGCCCCATTGCCACCCTTACTTCTGCACTGCTGCTGGTGTTGGCATCATCTGTGGAGAAAGAGGTGGTTCGGGACTACTTAGAAAAGCTGGACGTGAACAAGTACATGGGGCCGGACGCGTTGCATCCAAGAGTGCTAAAGGAATTGGTGGATGTGATTGCAGAGCCATTGGCCATTATCTTTGAAAACTCGTGGCGAAAGGGGGAAGTCCCAGATGACTGGAAAAAGGCTAATGTAGTGCCAATCTTTAAAAAAGGGAAGAAGGAGGATCCTGGAAACTACAGGCCAGTCAGCCTCACCTCAGTCCCCGGAAAAATCATGGAGCAGGTCCTCAAAGAATCAATCCTGAAGCACTTACATGGGAGGAATGTGATCAGGAACAGTCAGCATGGATTTACCAAGGGAAGGTCATGCCTGACTAATCTAATCGCCTTCTATGATGAGATTACTGGTTCTGTGGATGAAGGGAAAGCAGTGGATGTATTGTATCTTGACTTTAGCAAAGCTTTTGACATGGTCTCCCACGGTATTCTTGTCAGCAAGTTAAAGAAGTATGGGCTGGATGAATGGACTATAAGGTGGGTAAAAAGTTGGCTAGATTGTCGGGCTCAACGGGTAGTGATCAATGGCTTCATGTCTAGTTGGCAGCCGGCGTCAAGTGGAGTGCCCCAGGGGTCGGTCCTGGGGCCGGTTTTGTTCAATATCTTCATAAATGATCTGGAGGATGGTGTGGATTGCACTCTCAGCAAATTTGCGGATGATACTAAACTGGGAGGAGTGGTAGATACGCTGGAGGGGAGGGATAGGATACAGAAGGACCTAGACAAATTGGAGGATTGGGCCAAAAGAAATCTGATGAGGTTCAATAAGGATAAGTGCAGGGTCCTACACTTAGGACGGAAGAACCCAATGCCCCGCTACAGACTAGGGACCGAATAGCTAGGCCGCATATCTGCAGAAAAGGACCTAGGAGTGACAGTGGACGAGAAGCTGGATATGAGTCAGCAGTGTGCCCTTGTTGCCAAGAAGGCCAATGGCATTTTGGGATGTATAAGTAGGGGCATAGCGAGCAGATAGAGGGACGTGATCGTTCCCCTCTATTCGACATTGGTGAGGCCTCATCTGGAGTACTGTGTCCAGTTTTGGGCCCCACACTACAAGAAGGATGTGGATAAATTGGAGAGCGTCCAGCGAAGGGCAACAAAAATGATTAGTTTCAGAGTAACAGCCGTGTTAGTCTGTATTCGCAAAAAGAAAAGGAGTACTTGTGGCACCTTAGAGACTAACCAATTTATTTGAGCATGAGCTTTCGCGAGCTACAGCTCACTTAGAATCATAGAATATCAGGGTTGGAAGGGACCCCAGAAGGTCATCTAGTCCAACCCCCTGCTCGAAGCAGGACCAATTCCCAGTTAAATCATCCCAGCCAGGGCTTTGTCAAGCCTGACCTTAAAAACCTCTAAGGAAGGAGATTCTACCACCTCCCTAGGTAACGCATTCCAGTGTTTCACCACCCTCTTAGTGAAAAAGTTTTTCCTAATATCCAATCTAAACCTCCCCCACTGCAACTTGAGACCATTACTCCTCGTTCTGTCATCAGCTACCATTGAGAACAGTCTAGAGCCATCCTCTTTGGAACCCCCTTTCAGGTAGTTGAAAGCAGCTATCAAATCCCCCCTCATTCTTCTCTTCTGCAGGCTAAACAATCCCAGCTCCCTCAGCCTCTCCTCATAAGTCATGTGTTCCAGTCCCCTAATCATTTTTGTTGCCCTTCGCTGGACTCTCTCCAATTTATCCACATCCACTTCATCGGATGCATATCGTGGAAACTGCAGCAGACTTTATATACACAGAGAATACGAAACAATACCTCCTCCCACCCCACTGTCCTGCTGGTAATAGCTTATCTAAAGTGATCATCAAGTTGGGCCATTTCCAGCACAAATCCAGGTTTTCTCACCCTCCACCCCCCCACACACACACAAATTCACTCTCCTGCTGGTAATAGCCTATCCAAAGTGACAACTCTCTACACAATGTGCATGATAATCAAGTTGGGCCATTTCCTGCACAAATCCAGGTTCTCTCACCCCCTCACCCCCCTCCAAAAAACACACACACAAACTCACTACCCTGCTGGTAACAGCTCATCCAAAGTGACCACTCTCCCTACAATGTGCATGGTAATCAAGGTGGGCAAGGGTCTGGAACACATGACTTATGAGGAGAGGCTGAGGGAACTGGGATTGTTTAGTCTGCAGAGGAGAAGAATGAGGGGGGATTTGATAGCTGCTTTCAAGTACCTGAGAGGTGGTTCCAGAGAGGATGGTTCTAGACTATTCTCAGTGGTAGAAGAGGACAGGACAAGGAGTAATGGTCTCAAGTTGCAGTGGGGGAGGTTTGGGTTGGATATTAGGAAAAACTTTTTCACTAGGAGGGTGGTGAAACACTGGAATGCGTTACCTAGGGAGGTGGTAGAATCTCCTTCCTTAGAAGTTTTTAAGGTCAGGCTTGACAAAGCCCTGGCTGGGATGATTTAATTGGGGATTGGTCCTGCTTTGAGCAGGGGGTTGGACTAGATGACCTCCTGAGGTCCCTTCCAACCCTGATATTCTATGATTCTATGATCATCTTCAGAGCTGGATGCAGAAGGAAGGGTGGCAATGTGGCACTAAGCCTTCTGTGAAAAGTGATGTTTGTATGTTTGTTAATATTACTTTTCATAGCAGACTTATTAGCACAGACTTCACAGTAGACTTGATAGCTAACTAGGAGGCTGTGAAAAGTGGTATTTATATATTTGTTAATATCACTTTTCACAGCCTCCCAGCTCTGAAAGCAGCACATCTAAAATTTAGCATTTTAAACAAGAGACCCCAAAGGCCCAAACCCGCCTGTGTCTCTGACTGCTAAATTATAAATTACTGGGTTTTTTTGCCAAACTCAGTGTTCTGATTGGTCTGCAGTTTAATGCAGCTCTTCAGCTGCTGAACAATCAAGCCCTCTAATGTTGTCTCAGTCCCACCTTTTTAGTCTCTAGACAATAAACATGCACACGATACTACAATCCCCAGAGTCCAATTTCATTAAAGTGATGATAATACAAATATATAGCTTGTTTAGGAACAAACATCGCTGCATTACACATTTACAATATTTTTTGAAGTAAATACACTGCATTGCAATGGAAAGGTGTCATTTTCTAAAACGCTAGATTTAAATTATATAAGTTATAGCAGTTGCTCTCTGCATGTACTGGTGACGTGACCCCCACATAATAACCTTGCACCCCCTGAGAGGTCACAACCCCCAGTTTGAGAACACTTGTGCTAGGAGTAATGCAGTCTTTAAAAGGTCTCTTGAATGTCTGGTGACTATAAAGGCCTAAATTAAAATCCCATTGATTCATGCAATGGTGAAAACCTGTCAATCAGGACTTTCAGAAATCCTTTCTCCCTTTTAATCCTCAAAAACCATCTCTGAAAGCTTTATGGTTCAGGAACAATCAGCATTATGTACAATCAGAGAGTTCTTTCAGAGTACCATTGCCTGTCATTTACCCAGAACAAGCTCAGGAGATGTTTATAAAGAACTATGCTGTCTTCTAATTGAGCGACAGGAAGGGAACTACTTACAGTGAGGGCACAAAAAGGGAGTAAGTGGCAGAGAACCTAATCCATAATTTAGACTTGGACATGCTGTAGACAGTAATATTAACACAATGTAGAGGAATGACAGCATTGCTACAGGTTGTCTGCAACCTTCCATGAGAGTCTCATTAATAATACTAATCCTATGCCCTTCTGTAGCAAAAACCTGAAAGCATTTATAATTTTAAAAGAAACCTCATCTCCCCTAGAAGGTAAGTCAATATTATGTTATTAGATACATTTTACAGGAGGAGAAACTACGGCATAGAGGTGAAGTGTGGGCCCTATGGTCACATGGTGGGTCCATGGCAAAGATGAGACTGAAGCACGAGTCCTAACCTGTGTCCCCTCTAAGCCAGGCAGCCCCTCAAGAGTCAATCAAGTGCCAGCACTTGATTAGCAAAGCCGTACACTTCCAGTGATGTGTTCAGGTGCCCCTCCTCCCGCTGCTCTGGAGCCGAGTTGCTCCTGCCCTCTGCCTTGGAGGGCCCGGCCAACTGCTCCCAGGACCCTCCTGCTTGCTGTGCAAAGCAGAGGGAGGGAGGGGCGTCCCCCTCCCCCAGCCTCCCCCTATCCATGTATCCCATCTCCTCAGAGCACGGAAGGGGAGACAGGGCTCAGGAGCAGAACGGAGCTGCTGGCAGCTGCTACGGACTGAACAGCAAGCCTTCTGGTGAGTGCCACTGTGCTTAAAGGGACAGCACACAGTCTCTCTGACTTCCCCAGCAGCCAACACACACCTCTCTCTCGCTCTCTCTCTCACACAGTCTCTTTCACACTCACCTCCCCACGCATACTTGTGTTGTTGTTGTTACTTCCTGCAATGCACAGATATTCTCTGTAATTTTATTTTTTCCAAGTGCTGTTATTTTAGTTTCTTGACTGGTCTATACATTTCATAATTTTATTTCTCTCTCATGCTTAAATTTAATTCTTTGAGTAGTGAGTTCTAAAATGCCTACCTGTCCTGGCTGGAGTAATTATCCCTATGGTAACTTTTTAAAAATATATATCTAGTTTTTTGGTTTCCACTGGTGGCGGACATCCACACATTACCTCGATATTGGTGCATGTAACAAAATTCATTCTTCATTCACATGGATGGAAAAAATTAGAGGGAACATTGGTCATAACGTCCACTCTTCTGCTCTAACTCACTTAACAATACTCCTTCCAGAGTGAAGTAGAGAACCCAAGATTCCAGACACGCAGTCCCCTGTTCTAATTGCCAAACGCTTCTTCCATACCACAGTACAGAATGACCAAAAGCAAAGTTGCCTTACACAGAGACATGGTATACAGATGTGGCTGCTACATACACTTCAGTTGTTCAGTAGCAGTCCACATTTTTCTTACCAAAAAGACCCCTATGGAAGTAAATTCTGGGATGATCAGTCCAGATTTAGAAGTGGAGGTTACTTACCTGTAGCTGGAGGTTCTTCAAGATGTGTGGTCCCTATTTGTATTCCACTGAGGGTTATATGCATGCACCATACATCCAGAGCTGGAGAATAGCTTTGAAAATAGCACTTTCCTTTGGCGCACACATGCGCTGTTGCTGCGCCTCATGGTTTAGAACAAGGTGACAAAGGGCAAGGTGGACCGACAGCACCCTCAGTTCCTTCTCCACCGCAAATAGAAAAGATCCGCAGCAGAGAGGAAGGAGGGCAGGACTGAACAACAGATAGGGACCACACATCCCGAAGAACTTCCAGTTACAGGTAAGTAACCTCCTCGAATGATGGTCCCTACTGTGTTACATTGAGGGTGATTCACAAGCGATACCCAGTTAGGAGGAGGTTGCGAGGAAGATGACAGAACCATGTGGAATGGAGAACAGCCATGCTGTATGAGGCATCCATTGCATAGCTTTGCACCAGAGACTAATGTCAAGAAAAAGGATGCATTCAAACTCCACATAGCCACCCTACATAGGTCCATGAGCAGCATGTCATGAAGTGTGGCCGTAGTCAAGGCTTGCACTCTCCTGGAGTGGACTCGTGCCTCTGATGAGTGAAGACTATCCTGATAATTGATAGAGTGTAATACACCCCAAAACCCATTTAGAAATCCACTGAATGGAGATGGCTTGCCCCTTAATCCTTTCCACTATAGCGATAAACAATCTAGGGGACTTCCTGAACAGCTTCATCCTTTGCAGATAAAAGGCCAGGGCTCTACAGACATGGAGGGAGTGAAGGTATGGTTCCTTTGCTGAGGCATGTGGCTTTGGAAAGAAGGCAGGTAAGTGTATGGGTTGGTTGAGGTGAAAGCAGGAAACAACTTTCGGCAGAAACATGGGATGCAAGCATAGGAAAACTTTGTCCTTATAGAACATGGTGAAGGGGGTGGACGGGTTTGCCTACCCTTCTTGCAGAAATAATAGCTACAGTAAAACCTCAGAGTTACGAACACCAGAGTTATGAACTCCCTAGTCAACCACACACCTCATTTGAAATCGGAATTACACAATCAGGCAACAGCAGAGATGCGCCCCCCATCTGTTGGTATGGCAACCCCCATTTTTTTTCATGTTCTCTGTGTGTGTGTATATTTTTCCTACTGTATTTTCCACTGCATGCATCTGATGAAGTGGGTTTAGCCCACGAAAGCTTATGCCCAAATAAATTTGTTAGTCTCTAAGGTGCCACAAGTACTCCCCGTTCTTAAACCTGTATTAAGTCAATGTTCAGTTGCAAACTTTGAAAGAACAACCATGACATTTTATTCAGAGTTATGAATATTTCAGAGTTACGAACAACCTCCATTCCTAAGGTGTTCATAACTCTGAGGTTCTACTGTACCAGGAAGGTGACTTTCATGGAGAGGAGATACAGGGACCAGGAGGCCAGAGGTCTGAAGGGCAATTTCATCAATGTCGCTAGGACAAGATCAAGGTCTTGAGGTCCTATTGGGGAGCAATGGGCTGAACAGGAGGATACATGCATATCAGGTCCTTCCAGAACCTGGCACTCAAGGGGGGAGCAAAGACAGAGTGCCCATCCACAGAGGGGTGGAACGCGCTAACAGCCACTACATGTGCCCTAATGGAACTGAGAGCGAGTCCCAACACTTTCAGGGACAGGAGAGTAAAGGAAAAGGCCCTTCTGCTGGGCCCAGGAGGCTAAATGTTTTCATTTTGCTCGGTAGGACCGCCAGGTGGATTCTTTCCAGCTACTCAAGAGGGCATCACACGCTGCCGACGAACACTCCCAGTTTAGCAAAGATGCCCATCAAAAAACAAGGCTCTCAGAGGAAGTGTCTGCAGCTCGGGACGTCTGATCCTGCTGATGTGTTGTGTGAGCAGTTCCAGAAACGTCGGCAGCAGAAATGGAGAATGCTTTGACAGGTGGAGAGGATGTGGAAACCAGAACTGGCGAGGCCAGAATGGGACAATCAGGATGACCATCACTCTTTTCCACTGGACCCTGTGGACAACACGGCGCAGGAGTGGTGACGGGGGGGAAGGCATAACTGATTTGGCCCAACCAACAGATAACTAGGGCATCACTGTGAGAATGGGCACAAAGCCCTCTCCTAGAATAGTACTGAGTGCGTTTGCTGTTGGCATAGGAGACAAAGATCCCTGGTTAGAGCCCCCAGTGGTCGAAACTATCTGTGACTACTGAGTCGTGCAACTCCCATTCGTGGTCAGCCAAGAAATTCTTGCTGACAGCATCTGCAATCACATTCTGAATTCCCAGGAGGTAAGCCACTAACAATAGGAGACTGTGTACAATGCACCATTCCCAAAGGCGAACCACGTCCGCACAAAGCACTGGTGACCTTCTGCTCCCTTGCTTTTTTTTCCTGTAATAAGTGGTGGTGGTGTGTGACATGATGGGAGTGGATGGACAGGAGAAATGCAAGTCATGCTCTCCTTACCACCAAAAGCAATGCATCTGTAATGATCATCATGCTTGGAGAGGATGAAAGGAAAGGCATCCCTGTGCAAACCTGACCTGGGTCCATCCACCACCAAAGGGAGGAAAGAACATTGCGGGAGGAGGAGAGGAGAAAGTCTGTAAGGTGCCCATGGAATGGAGCGTCAGGGAACGGGATCTCTGCAGCCACATCTGTAAACAGCGGAAGCAAAGATGAGCAAAGGCTGTAACATATGTGCATGCAGCCATGTGGCCAAGGAGGGAAAGGCAAGTTCTGGCCGTTACAGAAGGACTGGAAGTGTCCATAGTAATCAGTTCTAATGGGGTCAGGAACTTGAACTCTGGTAGGCAAGCATGCGCAGAGAACTCATCAATGCATGCCCCGATGAACTCCAGGGAGCGTGTGGGGTCCAACATCAATTTCTATACATTTACACTCAACCCCAGGGAGGAGAGGAAGAGAAACAGCAGGGAAGTCAAAACTGATGAAAGAACTAAGGAGTTCTATACCATTTTGCAGGAGGTGGATGATCGAATTTAGGCTTGGATGCTGGCGTATAAATACACAGCGATTGCAGAATGGCTCTAGAGCAGTGGTTTTCAAACTTTTTTTTTCTGGTGACTGAGTTGAAAAAAATTGTTGATGCCCGCAACCCAACAGAGCTGGGGATGAGGGGTTTGGGGTATGGGAAGGGGCTCTCGGCTGGGCCAGGGAGTTGGGGTGCAGGAAGGCGTCAGGGCTGTGGGCTGGGGGTGCGGGCTTTGGGGTGCAGGAGGGGGCTCCGGGTTGTGGGGGGGCCTCAGGGCTGGGGATTGGGGCACAGGGTTGGGGTCAGTGGCGCAGCAGGGGTGCTAAGGCAGGCTTCCTGCCAGTCCTGGCACCGCGGACCATGCTGCACACCGGAAGCGGCCAGCAGCAGGTCCGCCTCCTAGGCGGAGGCACGCAAGCGGCTCCATGTGGCTCTCATACGCAGGCACCACCTCCCCCGCAGCTCCCGGCCAATGGGAGTGCAGAGTCGGTGCTCAGGGTGGCGGCAGTGTGTGGAGCCCCGTGGCCCCCCCACCTAGGAGCCAGACCTGCTGCTGGCCGCTTCCAGGGCACAGTGCAGTGTCAGAACAGGTAGGGACTAGCCTGCCTTAGCCGGGCAACACCGCCGATGGGACTTTTTAATAGCCTGGTCAGCAGTGCTCACCAGAGCAGCCGCGATCCAGTGCCTTACATTCCATGACCCAGTACTGGGTCATGACCCACAGTTTGAAAACCACTGCTCTAGACTCTTTGAGGAAGTGCAGGCAATCATCAGTCTTCTGGTTGAAGAGTTGAGACTCATTGAAAGGGAGGTCCTCAAATGTGTTCTGTACCTCCCATAGGAAAACAGATAAATGCAACCAGAATTCTCTCCTCATGACGATCCTTGTGGCCACAGTTCATGAAGATATCTGCCAAATCTATTGAGGCCTGGAGTGTTGTCCTGGCAACCAGTTTGCCTTCCTCTAAGCCTGTAAATGGTCATGATCCTGTCAAGGAAGCTTCTCCACAAAGTCTGCTAATTAGCCTTAATTCAGAAAGTCGTATTACTAGTTATGCCATGTAATTAGATATTTGAAACTGAAGGCTAGCTGAAGAAAAGACTTTATGACCTAGAAGGTCCAATCTCTTACACCGAATCCACCGCAGCTTGAAGAATCATCCTGGTGACCAGTTTTCCTTCTTCTAAAATAGCCTGGAAGTGGGCATGATTCTGCTAGGGAAGCTTATCTGCAAAGTCCACTAATTGGCCATAATTCAAAAAGTCATTTTGCCAATAATTCCAGGTAATTAGAGATGTGAAACTGAAGGCTGGCTGGCAAAAAGACCTTACAACCTAGGAGGACCAATCTCTTACCCTCCTTGTCTGTTGGGAGTGGAAAGCGGATGTTGCTGCTTGGCCCATTCAATAGCAGCCTGAATAATCAGGGTGAGGGGAAAGGAAGGCAGACAGTAAAACAGCATCCCAATTCCTTAAAATCCTAAAAGCTATCTATCGCTAACTCTAAAACTACTTTTACTCTTGTATTTAATTAATATTTTGTTATTATAGTAGTCTTTTTCTGTATTTAGGAAATGCATCACACGAGATGCAAGAACAGAAGAGGCTCCAATTCAGACTATGTGGTAGTGAGAAGGAACTGAGGGCATGCTCAGTCCCTCACTCCCTTTGTCGCCTCGGTTGAAACCATGAGGCGGATTCACGGTCCAATGGATACTACTATAGATGAATATAATTTGTTGAAGAGTCAACATGGTTTTCATAAAGGGAAATCATGCCTCACCAAACTGCTAGGATTCTTTGAGGGGGTCAACAAGCATCTGGACCAAGGGGATCCAGTGGATATAGTGCACTTAGAATTTCAGAGAGCTTTTGACAAGGTCCCTCACCAAAGACTTACACAAAGAAAGCTGCCACGGGATAAGAGGGAAGGTGCTATCTTGGATTGGTAACTGGTTAAAAGATAGGAAACAACGGGTGGGTATAAATGATCAATTTTCAGAATGGAGAGAGGTAAATAGTGGTGTCCCCCAGGGTTTGTTCTGAGACCAGACCTATTCAACATATTCATAAATGATCTGGAAAAAGGGGTAAACAGTGAAGTGGCAAAATTTGCAGATGACACAAAATTACTAAAAATAGGTAATACCCAAGCAGACCGTGAAGAGCTACAAAAAGGATCTCTAAAAACTGGGTGACTGGGCAACAAAATGGCAGATGAAATTTATATGTTGATAAATGCAAAGTAATATACATTGGAAAGCATAATCCGAACTATACATATAAAATGATGGGGTCTAAATTAGGTGTTAACACTCAAGAAAGAGATCTTGGAGTCATTGTGGATAGTTCTCCGGAAACATCCATTCAATGTGCAGTGGCAGTCAAAAAAGCGAACAGAATGCTGGTAATAATTAAGAAGTGGATAAAAAATAGGACAGAAAATATCATGTTGCCTCTCTATAAATTCATGGTATGCCCACATCTTGAATATTGTGTGCAGATATGGTCACCCCATCTCAAAAAAAGATATTGGAATTGGAAAAGTTTCAGAAAAGGACAACAAAAGTTATTAGGGGTAGGGAACGGCTTCCATATGGGGAAAGATTAATAAGACTGGGACTTTTCAGTTTGGAAAAGAGACCGTTAAGGGGAGATACGATTGAGGTCTATAAAATCATGACTGGTGTAGAGAAAGTAGATAAGGAAGTGTTGTTTACTACTTCTCATACAACAAGAACTAGAGGTCACCAAATGAAATTAAGAGGCAGCAGGTTTAAAACAAATAAAAGGAAGTATTTCTTCACACAACGCACAGTCAACCTGTGGAACTTCTTAACAGAGGATATTGTAAAGGCCAAGACCATAACTGCTATAAGTCTGCTATAGACCACCAGACCAGGGGGATGAGGTGGACGAGGCTTTCTTCCAGCAACTTGCAGAAGCTACTAGATCGCACGCCCTGGTTCTTCAATCATCCTGATATCTGCTGGGAGAGCAATACAGCGGTGCACAGACAATCCAGGAAACTGTAGGGGACAATTTGGAATGGTGGCTTTTGGAAACTGTAGGGGACAATTTCCTGGTGCAAGTGCTGGAGGAACCAACTGGGGCAGAGCTCTTCTTGACCTGCTGCTCACAAACCAGGAAGAATTAGTAGGGGAAGCAAAAGTGGATGGGAACCTGGGAGGCAGTGACCATGAGATGGTCAAGTTCAGGATCCTGACACAAGGAAGAAAGGAAAGCAGCAGAATACGGACCCTGGACTTCAGAAAAGCAGACTTTGACTCCCTCAGGGAACTGATGGGCAGGATCCCCTGGGAGAATAACATGAGGGGGAAAGGAGTCCAGGAGAGCTGGCTGTATTTTAAAGAATCGTTATTGTGGTTACAGAGACAAACCATCCCGATGTGTAGAAAGAATAGTAAAAATGGCAGGCGACCAGCTTGGCTTAACAGTGAAATCCTTGCTGATCTTAAGCACAAAAAAGAGACTTACAGAAATGGAAGACTGGACAAATGACCAGGGATGAGTATATAAATATTGCTCGGGCATGTAGGAATGAAATCAGGAAGGCTAAATCACACCTGGAGTTGCAGCTAGCGAGGGATGTTAAGAGTAACAAGAAGGGTTTCTTCAGGTATGTTGGCAACAAGAAGAAAGCCAAGTAAAGTGTGGGCCCCTTACTGAATGAGGGAGGCAACCTAGTGACAGAGGATGTGGAAAAAGCTAACGTACTCAATGCTTTTTTTGCCTCTGTCTTCACGAAGAAGGTCAGCTCCCAGACTACTGCACTGGACAGTACAGCATGGGGAGGAGGCGACCAGTCCTCTGAAGAAAGAAGTGGTTCGGGACTATTTAGAAAAGCTGGACGAACACAAGTCCATGGGGCTGGATGCACTGCATCCGAGAGTGCTAAAGGAGTTGGCGGATGTGATTGCAGAGCCATTGGCAATCTTATCTTTGAAAACTCATGGCCATCAGGGGAGGTCCCGGACGACTGGAAAAAGGCTAATGTAGTGCCCATCTTTAAAAAAGGGAAGGAGGAGGATCCGGGGAACTACAGGCCAGTCAGCTTCACCTCAGTCCCTGGAAAAATCATGGAGCAGGTCCTCAAGGAAGCAATTCTGAAGCACTTAGAGGAGATGAAAGTGATCAGGAACAGTCACCATGGATTCACCAAGGGCAAGTCATGCCTGACTAATCTAGTTGCTTTCTATGATGAGATAACTTGGTCTGTGGACAAGGAGAAAGCAGTGGATGTGTTATTCCTTGACTTTAGCAAAGCTTTTGACATGGTCTCCCACAGTATTCTTGTCAGCAAGATAAAGTAGTATGGGCTGGATGAATAGACTATAAGGTGGATAGAAAGCTGGCTAGATTGTCGGGCTCAACAGGTAGTGATCAATGGCTCCATGTCTAGTTGGCAGTCGGTATCAAGTGCAGTGCCCCAAGGGTCAGTCATGGGGCCGGTTTTGTTCAATATCTTAATGATCTGGAGGATGGCGTGGATTGCACCCTCAGCAACTTTGCAGAGGACACTAAACTGGGAGGAGAGGTAGATACACTGAAGGGTAGGGATAGGATACAGAGGGACTTAGACAAATTAGAGGACTGGGCCAAAAAAAATCTGATGAGGTTCGACAAGGACAAGTGCAGAGTCCTGCACTTAGGATGGAAGTATCCCATGCACCGCTACAGACTAGGGACCGAATGGCTAGGCAGCAGTTCTGCAGAAAAGGACCTGGGGGTTACAGTGGATGAGAAGCTGGATATAAGTCAACAGTGTGCCCTTGTTGCCAAGAAGGCCAATGGCATTTTGGGCTGTATAAGTAGGGGCATTGCCAGCAGATTGAGGGATGTGATCATTCTCCTCTATTCAATATCGGTGAGGCCTCATCTGGAGTAGTGTGTCCAGTTCTGGGCCCCACACTACAAGAAGGATGTGGAAAAATTGGAAAACATCCAGTGGACGGCAACAAAAAGGATTAGGGGACTGGAACACATGCTTTATGAGAAGAGGCTGAGAGAACTGGGATTGTTTAGTTTGCAGAAGAGAAGAATGAGAGGGGGATTTGACAGCTGCTTCCAACTACCTGAAAGGGGGCTCCAAAGAGGCTGGAGCTAGACTGTTCTCAGTGGTAGCAGATGACAGAACAAGGAGTAATGGTCTCAAGTTGCAGTGGGGGAGGTTTAGGTTGGATATTAGGAAAAACTTTTTCACTAGGAGGGTGGTGAAGCACTGGAATGTGTTACCTAGGGAGGTGGTGGAATCTCCTTCCTTTAAGGTCTTTAAGGTCAGGCTTGAGAAAGCCTTGGCTCGGATGATTTAGTTGGGGATTGGTCCTGCTTTGAGCAGGGGGTTGGACTAGATGACCTCCTGAGGTCTCTTCCAACCCTGATATTTTTTGATTCTATGACTCTCGCTGGGTTTCCTCCATCCCGGTTGCCAAGTTCGGCAACTCCAAGTTCGGCCCTTCCGAGCCCTCAGGCACCTCCTTCCGCCATACCTCAGTTCCCCTGAGAGGGCAGTGCCTTCTCAGTTGGCCTGGCCTCTGGCAGACCCAGCAGGAGCCCCGCCTCTTTGCTGGCTTGGGCCTTTTCCCCCCATTTTCTGGGCCTAGCCCTCCCTGGGTTGCCCTGTGTCGAACCCCCGGGGCATGGACAGTCCCTCCAGAGATGGCCTCTTTCTCCACAGGCCGAACATGTCGACAGATGCCCTGGTTCCCTTACCTGGCGGACTGTCTTCCGGACTCGCCCCGCCCCTGCCCCTGCCCCTCCTCTGGGTGAGGCACCTGCCCCCATCGCAATAGGGACAGTCCCATTTTACATGTCCTTGCCTTAAACAGGGATAACACTTCCATTGCTCTGCCGCCGGCCTCCTAGCCCTGGGCTGTCCATCCCGCTTTCGGCAGCTCCTCCGAAACTCTCCTCGGAGGAGCCTTACCAGGGCCTGCTGTTCCCTCACCAGCTGGCCCAATTGTTTCTGGAGGGCCTTCTGCACCTCCCATAGTTCCCTCTGGGTCTCCTGGCCCCTCTTCAGGTCATCAGCCCCCTTCCTCCAGGGCCCTGACACCGGTGCCCACCCAGGGACAACACCTGGGGTCTCCCCATAGATCTACCATCCCCTGTTTCCTGCTGCTCTTAAGTCTCCGGGAAATAGTCCCGCTGTCCTTGCCCTGCCCCTTGTATCGGGGTCGAACCTCCTATGCCCACTTTCTCTACCACGATGTAGCAGGGCGAGACTCACCCACGCGGTGCCTCCTGCTGGTCTCTCAGGGAATTAGCTCCTCCAGCCTCCGGAGCGCCCTCTGCAGGCTGGCGTCCCGCTTGCCGCTGTCCCCCATGTCCCTCTGGGACCCTGGGGCCCCTTTTTCCCAGGGTACTACACAGTCTCGGGGTCTCTCCTCCCCGTGGAACTCCCACCCACTATCCCCACCTCACCTCAGTCTTGGGCTACTGCTAGTCACCATTGAGCCCCCACACACTGGGGCGGACTGCAGTGTATAAGCCAATCATCACAGGCAAGGGGGGGTTTGGACCTGCTGCCTCTGCCTACCTTTGGGCGGCCCTCTGCAACCCCTGTACCTATCCTGGACCATCCACCAGGCCTGCAGCCCGGGGCTTTTCCAGTCTGGAGCCTCCCAGCTTCTCTAGCCTTCCCCAACCCTGCTTCACCTCAGGTAGCCTGGTACGCACCCCAGCAGCCAGACTCGTCCCGCTCAACAGCTAGAGGAGACTGTCTGCTCCTGGCCTAGAGAGCCTGCGTGTAACTGCAGCTGGGTGTGTGTGAACGCTAGTGGAAGTGCAGGCTGGAGGGCTTTGTAGCTTGTCAGAGCAGCATAATGTGAGAGAGAGCCCAGGCTGGTGGGTCAGAAGGCTCAGTGATACCCCAGTTCCAGGTGGCACCCGGGGGGGGGGGACTGGTAACACCATGAATTTATATACAGACACTATGATAGCAATAGGTTACATGCCACAGTTAGTAATCCTGCAATTTCACATTTGAGTTCCTTCAGAACTCTGGGGTGAATACCATCTGGGACTGGTAACTTATTACTGTTAAATTTATCAGTTTGTTCCAAAACCTCCTCTAATGGCACCTCAATATGAGACAGTTCCTTACATTTGTCACCTAAAAAGAATGGCTCAGGTTTGGGAATCACCCTCACATCCTCAGCTGTGAAGACCAATGCAAAGAGTTTATTTAGTTCCTCCACAATGGCCTTATCTTCCTTGAGTGTTCCTTTAGCATCTTGATCGTCCAATGGCCCCACTGTTTGTGTAGCCGGCTTCTTGCTTCTGATGTACTTAAAAAAAAATTACTGTTACTTTTTGAGTCTTTGGCTACCTATTATTCAAATTCTGATTTGGTCTTCCTAATTATATTGTTACACTTCACTTGCCAGAGTTTATGCTCCTTTCTGTTTACCTCCATAAGATTTAACTTCCATTTTTTAAAGAATGCCTTTTTGCCTCTCACTGCTTCTTTTACTTCGTTGTTTAGCCACAGTGGCACATTTTTGGTCCTCTTACTATATTTTTTAATTTGGGGTATACATTTAAAATGAGACTCTATAATGGTGTCTTTAAAAAGTTTCCATGAAGCTTCCAGGGATTTCACTTTTGGCTTTTCATCTTTTTAATTTCTGTTTAACTAACTTCATTTTTTGTGTAGCTCCCTTTTCTGAAATCAAATGGACTATCATCTGGTAAAGGGGTCATTCTTTGGCAGGATAAAGGGTGTAAACAAGAAATGTACATCTTAGCAAAGAAACAGCTGAAGGTTCCCATCCCCACAGACTTGATGTCTCCTGAACCTCAAAAATGGAGATGATTAAGTATAAAGAAACCCCAAATCATCTCCTCCCTTTCTCTTTGCCCATGGCATCAACACCTGAAGGACAAGGAAATTAACACTGCATTGGGGGAGGAGTCCTGGCTGAAAGGATTCCAGACAGTAAGACTGCTGAAGCATGTAGTGAGAGAATCCTTTGCTTTGAATTTATTTAGCTTGTTAAGTTAGATATTAGTTGCATTTTATCTTTTATTCTGAAGTACTTGGAGGACAGGAAGGTGATCGGGAACAGTCAACATGGATTAACCAAGGGCAAGTCATGCCTGACCAACCTGATTGCCTTCTATGATGAGATAACTGGCTCTGTAGATATGGGGAAAGAGGTGGACATGATATATCTTGACTTTAGCAAAGCTTTTCACATGGTCTCCACAGTATTCTTGCCAGCAAGTTAAAAAAGTGCAGAGTCCTGCACTTAGGACGGAAGAATCCCATGCACTGCTACTGGCTGGGGACCTGGGGATTACAGTGGACAAGAAGCTGGATATGAGTCAACAGTGTGCCCTTGTTGCCAAGAAGGCTAACAATATTGGGCTGCATTAGTAGGAGCGCTGCCTATTCGGCACTGGTGAGGCCACATCTGGAATACTGCATCCAGTTTTGGGCCCCCCACTACAGAAAGGATGTGGAAAAATTGGAGAGAGTCCAACGGAGAGAAATGAAAATGATTAGGAGGCTGGGGCACATGACTTAAGAAAAGAGGCTGAGGGAACTGGGGTTATTTACTCTGAAGAAGAGAAGAGTGAGGGGGATTTGATAGCAGCCTTCAACTACCTGAGCTAAAGAGGTGTAGCCTGGGGATAGGCAGACACAGCTGGTCCAACCCCCTCGCCAATGATGAGTGGCCATTACAGACTGCAGTTTGCCCCCGTGACAGGGGGCTAGATGAGGACTGGCAGTAGCCACTGAGGCAAGGTGGGTATAGGGGGAGGGGGTTCCCCTGGGAAGGAAGACCCAGAGTGTGGGGGTACTGCTGGGGCAGAACCCCAAGGAAAAGGGCACCGGGGTCCGGGAGGGACATGGGGGCCTGACGCAGGCAAGACACCGGCCAGAAGGGGGCACTTCGAGGCTGGAAAAGAGCTAATTCCCAGACGACCAGCAGGTGGTTCCGCGTCGGTGAGTCTTTGATCTGTTACACGCCATATATCGTGGAATGATTAAGCTATGAAATATTTAAGGTTGGGATTTATTTCCATTGCATTTGAGTTACCAATCAGCTTCCTTTCTTTTTGTCCCCTCCCATTGATAACGGTATAATTTGGATGGATGAGTATTTTAAGACAGGAACACAATGTGATTGCCCCCCTGGCCTCCTTCAGGACTCTTCAGGCTCTGAAGCACAGATTTGACCTATGAGTAATTTTCTTAAACGATATGAACTAAGTAATTTCCTGAGCTATAAGGAATTCTATTAAATGCTGCTGTAAGGAAACTGCATAGAGAAAAAACTCTACTGTAGCTCCTGAGGATATGGCATGATAACTTATCCCCCTTTAATAATAAGATGTATGATTAAGATGCTTGCATTAAAACCCATTACCCCTCAGAATTAGTTGATTAAATTAAAACAATTATTCCATCACTGGGTTTAGAAAGAAGTGAAAGATTAAATCTCAGTTTATTTAATGTTTTACAGGTTACACATTTAAGAGGGCTGGGGTTTTGTTTGTTTGTTTTAAACCACATAGATGCAATTTCACTGAACAAAATATTCAATCTAAAGGAAAAATGAAGTTTTGTTGTGCACTATATACTGTATCACTTTTGTTCTTGGAGGTACCCAAGGCCAGAACAGTCTCATTTAATATGTCAAATTAAATTCATCTACCTATTCCTCCCTCACCTGCCATTTCTCCCCTGCAATAAAATAGGTGTCCCTCTCATTTGATTCTTTGAACCTTTTGGGCCAACTTAACTGTGGCTCACATTGAAAGCTACAAGATTTCCACTTTATTAATGATTAATAATTAATGAGTAATACTAAAAATTAGTATATATTTATGAAAAATAAATCCATACATATCCGATCTGAATCCTGAAAAATCAGGTGCCAAAAAGTGTCTGAAATCAGTACTATCCACAATAGGAATGTACCATGTATCAGAATAGGCAAGGAAAGAATACTTCTGCACTTCATTTCTTATTTATTTAAAGTGAAACAACATTACATCTCAATGACTTGCCCCACTCCTAATTCAGAGATAAAGTAACTGACACAACAGGGTGTCTCAACTTTGTGTCAATACGTAGACTGCAGATTCCTAATCCTTCAATTAGAATCATAGCTGCTCATTCCCAAACTGTCAGTCTTACACCCCTATGCTATGATTTCAAAACCTAAATTCCACACAAAGCAATGGTACAACTTATAAAACACAGTAATGAAAAAGGAATTACTGATTGTACACCACAGCAGATGTTCATGCCTGAGCATTTCAAGATTCAAAAGAAACATTAGATCATATAGAATACGTAATGGATATTATGTTTGCTACACACAAACCCAAAATATGTGGAGTTAATATTCATGGGATAAACTGGAGAGCCTCATGCAGGCACCTCTTATCACCCATGTGCCCCCTGCATAATAATCCATCATCTCTGAGACTTATTCTAACATTCCAAACTTCTAATCAGCTTCAAACAGAAGCTAAAAAATCAAGTTCAAAAATCAACTTGGATGAGAAACATTTCTTTTTCCTCCAAAAAATGTGAAATTTTCTACCCAAAATTGTATCTGCCTGAGGCCCAAGAAAGAAAATGTTCAGTCTTGAATAGTGGTGGGTTTAAGGTTCAATATCTCATGACTATGCAGAGCTAGAAATTAGAGCTTTATATTACTGGAGAGGGGATATTCCCAGATTTCCCTATTTCATATCTTAGACTATCCCAGGATACCAACATTTAAAGGTATGTCATTGTACATTATCAAAAGTGATAATGAACAATCATTTTAAGATGTTTCACATTTATTACATTTTTTTGCCAAAGAATGGATAGAAAAATAATCTAATTTCTTTTCAAAACTATATCAAATATTTAAAATTTAAATTTTAAATTTTAAATTTATATTTAAATACCATATGTTGTACATACACAATACATGATGGTATGATTGTTCCCACCTGGTTATAAGTTCTGGAAGTTACTGGATCTCTAGGGTGCGATTTTCAACATCTTGCTTCCTGATTGGTCCTGGCCCTGCATCTGCAGATGATTGGTCCATTCTCCTGCAAGCCACAGCTGCTGGATTCCTCCCACCCAGGTCTCAGTGCTCAGCCCTGGGGAAGGGGTCCCAAAGGAAGGAGCTGGCTGACAGCTATCACTGCATCCTGGGCTCACGTCACATGTCCTACCACCTAGAAAGAGGAGAACCCCTCTACCCCACTGCAGATAGAGGTAAGAAACCATTTTCAGGCTCTATACATAGGTACTATGGCAGAGAATGGTTTGGAAGAGTCATCTGTTAGTCTTTAAGGTGCCACCGGACTCCTTGTTCTTTTTGTGGATATAGACTAACACAGCTACCCCCTGATACTTGACATCTGAGGGAAGGGATCAAAAGGAGACCCCCATCAACTGGATGGCATGGGATGCATTGTCCTAGGGATGCGGGTTCCATGACCACCTCCCAAGAGGAAGAGAAGGGTGGTGTTGGTCGGGGACTCCCTCCCCTAAGGGAGACTGAGTCATCCTTCTGCCATCCAGACCAGGAAACTCAAGAAGCATGCTGCTCGTCTGGAGCTAGAATTCAAGATGTGACAGAATGTCTGCTAAGACTGATCAAGCCCTCATCTGGAGTAGTGTGTCCAGTTTTGGGCCCCACGCTACAAGAAGGATGTGGAAAAATTGGAAAACATCCAGTGGAGGGCAACAAAAAGAATTAGGGGACTGGAACAGATCACTTATGAGGAGAGGCTGAGGGAACTGGGATTGTTTAGTCTGCAGAAGAGAAGAATGAGGGGAGATTTGATAGTTGCTTTCAACTACCTGAAAGGGGGTTCCAATGAGGATGGATCTAGGCTGTTCTCAGTGGTAGCAGATGACAGAACAATGAGTAATGGTCTCAAGTTGCAGTGGGTAGTTTGAGGTTGGATATTAGGAAAAACTTTTTCATTAGGAGGGTGGTGACGCACTGGAATGGGTTACCTAGGGAGGTGGTGGAATCTCCTTCCTTAGAAGTTTTTAAGGTCAGGCTTGGCAAAGCCCTGGCTGGAATGAT
Organism: Lepidochelys kempii; assembly: GCF_965140285.1. Classification (NCBI taxonomy): domain Eukaryota; kingdom Metazoa; phylum Chordata; order Testudines; family Cheloniidae; genus Lepidochelys; species Lepidochelys kempii. Next base: position 1,634,033 of record NC_136397.1, read on the forward strand.
TTAGTTGGGGATTGGTCCTGCTTTGAGCAGGGGGTTGGACAAGATGACCTCCTGAGGAACCTTCCAACCCTGATATTCTATGATGACAACCAGGGGAGAAAAGGTGGGGGAGTTGCACTGTATGTAAGAGCAGTCTGATTGCTCACAGCTCCAGTATGGAACAGGAAAAAAGCCTGTTGAGAGTTTTGCGTTAAGTTTAGAGGAGAATGATGTCTTGGATGGCATCTGCTATAGACCACGAGGATGAGGTAGACAAGGCTTTCTTCGGACAACTAACAGAAGTTTCCAGATCACAGACCCTGGTTCTAATGGGGGACTTCAATCACACTGACATCTGCTGGGAGAGCAATACAGCAGTGCAGAGATAATCCAGGAAGTTTTTGGAGAGTGCTGGGGACAAGCTGCTCACAAGCAGGGAAGAATTGGTAGGAGAAGTGGGTGGCAACCTGGGCAACAGTGACCATGAGATGGTAGAGTTCAGGATCCTGTCAAAAGGAGGAAAGGAGAACGGCAGAATACGGACCCTGGACTTCAGAAAAGCAGACATTCACTCACTCAGGGAGTTGATGGGCAGGATCCTCTGGGAGGCTAATATGAGGGGGAAAGGAGTCCAGGAGAGGTGGCTGTATTTTAAAGAAGCCTTATTGAGGGTTCAGGAACAAACCATCCTGATGTGCAGAAAGAATAGCAAATATGGCCGGCGACCAGCTTGGCTTAAAAGACACTTACTTTCCCCTAACTGGTGTTCTTGGAGATGTGTTGATCATGTCCAGTGTTTATTAGGTGTGTGTGCTCGTCACATGCACCGGTGCCAGAAGTTTTTCCCTCAGCAATATCTGTAGTGGACCGGCTTTGGCGGCCCCTGAAGTGGCATCCGCATGGAGCGGTATAAGGGGCATCGCCAGCTCCCTCCACCCTCAGTTCCTTCATGCCTGAAACTCCTACAGTGCAGAAGGAGGGCAGGTTGTGGAATGGAGACGAGCAACACATCTCGAAGAACAGCAGTTATGAAAAAGGTAACTGTCTTTTCTTCTATGAGTGCTTGCTCACGTCCATTCCACATTAGGTGACTCCAAAGCAGTACCACCGGAGGTGTGTAGGAGTTCACTGATGTGTCGACTGCAACACAGCTCTGCCAAATCCAGCATCATCTCCTGCTGAGTAATGGCATAATGAGCCGTGAACGTATGGACAGAGGAACATGTTGCAGCTCTCCAGATGTCCTGGATAGGGATGTGCACCAGGAATGCCGCCGAAGACGCCTGCGCTCTCGTCGAGTGGGCTCCCACAACTGACGGCGGTGGAACCCCCACCAGGTCATAACAGGTTCTTATGCACAAGGTGATCCAACTGGAAATCCTCTGCGAGGACAACAGAAGTCCCTTCATCCTATCTGTCGCAGCAATTAAGAGCTGAGTTGATTTACGGAAAGGCCTGCCACATTCTAAAGAAAAAGTCAAGGCCCTTCGAACGTCCAGCGCGTGAAGATGCCTCTCTTCACCGGTCTTCTGAGGTTTGGGACAGAACACCGGGAGGAAGATGTCCTGGCTCATATGGAAGGTAGATACCACCTTCGGCAGGAATGCCTGATGGGGCCACAGCTGAACCTTGTCTTCGTAGAAGACCGTGTATGGCAGTTCTGAGGTCAAGGCTTTAATTTCAGAGACCCATCTTGCCAATGTCAACGCCACCAGGAAAACGACCTTCCATGACAGGTGGGAAAAGGAGCATGAACCTAGCAGCCCAAAGGGCGGGCCTGTGAGCCTAGAGAGGACCAAGTTAAGATCCCACTATGGGACAGGAGTCTGAACCTGCGGGAAGAGTCTCTCAAGCTCTCTCAAGAATCTGATCATCATTTCATGGGAAAACACCACCTGTCCTTGGATCGGCGGGTGAAAAGCGGAGATGGCCGCTAGATGCACTCTAATGGAAGAGTGTGCCAGGCCCTGGCTCCTCAAAGGGAGCAGGTAGTACAGGACAGACTGTATGGAAGAACGCGAGGGAGAGATGCCACGTTCGGATGCCCAGTGGGAAAATCTCGTCCACTTGGCCAGGTAAGTCAGTCTGATTGAAGGGGGCCTACTCTCCAGGAAGACCTGTTGGACTGCTTCCAAACAGGTCTGTTCCTCCGGGTTCAGCCATGCAGCATCCATGCCGAGAGGTGGAGGGACTCAAGGTTGGGGTGTAGGAGCCGACCGTTGTCCTGTGACAGCAGGTCCAGGCGGTTGGGAAGGGGCCAGGGAGGGGCCACTGACAATGTCATGAACATGCCAAACCAATGTTGGCGAGGTCATGACAACTTGTGTTGGTCTTTCTTGATCTTTGCCAGGACCTGTTGATGAGTGGAATCAGAGGGAATGCATACATCAGGATCCCTGACCACGACAGCAGGAAGGCATCATAGAGGAAGCCCTTGATTAGACCTTCCCAAGATCAAAACAGGTGGCATTTCCTGTTCTGTCAGGTAGCGAACAGGTCCACTTGGGGAGTTCCCCACCTTTGGAAGATCATGCAGGCTACCTCTGGATGGAGCGACCACTCGTGGTGAGAGGAGAACTCCCTGCTGAGCTGGTCTGCCAGCATATTCCTGGCACCGGGAAGGTGACAAGCTTCCCTTGATTATCATACACATTGTAAGGAGAGTGATCACTTTAGATAAGTTATTACCAACAGGAGAGTGGGTTTGTGGGGGTGGGGGGGGGGAGAAAACCTGGATTTGTGCTGGAAATGGCCCAACTTGATTATCATACACATTGTAAGGAGAGTGATCACTTTAGATAAGGTATTACCAGCAGGAGAGTGGGTTTGTGGGGGGAGAGAAAACCTTTAGTGGTAAACACCCATTTTTTCCAAGCTTTGTGTGTATAAAAGATCTTCTATACTTCGCACAGTATGCATCTGATGAAGTGAGCTGTAGCTCACGAAAGCTTATGCTCAAATAAATTGGTTAGTCTCTAAGGTGCCACAAGTACTCCTTTTCTTTTTGCGAATACAGACTAACACGGCTGTTACTCTGAAAGCTTCCAGGTGGATTTCATAGCTGATACAGAAGTCCCATAGAAGGAGTGCCTCTTGACAGAGTGCCAACGAACATGCTCCCCCTTGTCTCTTGCTGTAGAACATTGTAGAACAATCTCCTTCCTTAGAAGTTTTTAAGGTCAGGCTTGACAAAGCCCTGGCTGGGATGATTTAAGTGGGGATGGGTCCTGCTTTTGAGCAGGGGGTTGGACTAGATGACCTCCTGAGGTCCCTTCCAACCCTGATATTCTATGATTCTATGACTGAGGCTGTGTTGTCCGTCAGGACTCATACTACCTTGCCCGACAAGTGGGGCAGGAAAGCTCCGCACGCCAGCCAGACTACTCAGAACTCTTTGATGTTTATGTGCGACTTCGCCTCCTCCGGTGACCACATCCCCTGTGTCTGGAGAGCGCTGAGATGTGCGTCCCAGCTGAGGTCCAAGGCGTCAGACACCAACTGGATGGACTGAGTGGGGTTGTCGAATGGAACCCCCTCTGGGACATCAAACGGGACTGGGAGCTAATATGGGCCGGTTGCCAGAAGGATCTTCCCAAGTGGAGTACCCCAAGGGTCGGTCCTGGGGCCGGTTTTGTTCAATATCTTCATAAATGATCTGGAGGATGGTGTGGATTGCACTCTCAGCAAATTTGCGGATGATACTAAACTGGGAGGAGTGGTAGATACGCTGGAGGGGAGGGATAGGATACAGAAAGACCTAGACAAATTGGAGGATTGGGCCAAAAGAAATCTGATGAGGTTCAATAAGGATAAGTGCAGGGTCCTGCACTTAGGACGGAAGAACCCAATGCACAGCTACAGACTAGGGACCGAATGGCTAGGCAGCAGTTCTGCAGAAAAGGACCTAGGGGTGACAGTGGACGAGAAGCTGGATATGAGTCAGCAGTGTGCCCTTGTTGCCAAGAAGGCCAATGGCATTTTGGGATGTATAAGTAGGGGCATAGCGAGCAGATCGAGGGACGTGATCGTTCCCCTCTATTCGACATTGGTGAGGCCTCATCTGGAGTACTGTGTCCAGTTTTGGGCCCCACACTTCAAGAAGGATGTGGATAAATTGGAGAGAGTCCAGCGAAGGGCAACAAAAATGATTAGGGGACTGGAACACATGAGTTATGAGGAGAGGCTGAGGGAGCTGGGATTGTTTAGCCTGCAGAAGAGAAGAATGAGGGGGGATTTGATAGCTGCTTTCAACTACCTGAAAGGGGGTTCCAAAGAGGATGGCTCTAGACTGTTCTCAATGGTAGCAGATGACAGAACGAGGAGTAATGGTCTCAAGTTGCAGTGGGGGAGGTTTAGATTGGATATTAGGAAAAACTTTTTCACTAAGAGGGTGGTGAAACACTGGAATGCGTTACCTAGGGAGGTGGTAGAATCTCCTTCCTTAGAGGTTTTTAAGGTCAGGCTTGACAAAGCCCTGGCTGGGATGATTTAACTGGGAATTGGTCCTGCTTCGAGCAGGGGGTTGGACTAGATGACCTTCTGGGGTCCCTTCCAACCCTGATATTCTATGATTCTATGAAGTAGGGGACCTACTGCTGGGAGACGGGCGATGATGGCCAGGCGATCTGCAGTCTCTGATCCTCGATTGGTCCCATGCTCGATACCGGGCCCTTGGAGACAGTAGGGGCTGGTCCAGAAGTTCTTGTCAGGTGGCACATGCCTCAGAGCAACTGCACCAATCTACTGGCGAGACACACCTCAACTTGTGCCCTCTGTGCGGCGACTGAAGAGGGCTCCACTGAGCCTGCCTCTCTCGTCCTGAGGCATGACAACTAAAGGCGGGCAAGTAATGGCAGGATGTTCCTCTCAATGGGTAACAGTGCCACTGAGGCGGGGGGACACACACAGGTCCCAACATGAGTTTTCCATGAGACCAAGGTACCACTGGAGCCGTTGAGGGCGGGAGTATCAGGATCTCCTGAGCTGCTTGAAGGACTTCGGCCATCAACGGCACCTGAAGCTGGCCAGGGCCTGTGCTGCTATACAGAGTCACAGGTGAAGTGTGGGATGAGCTGCACCGCTCAACTTGAGCTGGGGCCCGACTTCCCGAGGGGGACATTGTGCTGTCCAGCACGGGTCGTGGCTCATCCCCAGCCCGCTCCTTACCCTTACTGGAGGTAGGAGATCTTTCCCTCACAGTCTTTTTTGGCTTCTTGATTGGAGCCATAGAGGGGGACCAGTGCCGGCTCATAGACAGCACCGCCAGAACACTGCACACGGAGACCACGGTGCTCGGTTCGGAGTCGAACCACTGCTCTGGTGCCGAAGTGAGGACCGACTCCACAATGAGCACTTTCTAAAGGGTATTGCACTCCTTCTTCGCCCTAGGTTTAAAGGACGTGCAGATACGGCACATCACTTATGTGCCCCTCGACTAAGCACCTTAGGCAGCTGGTATGTGGATCGCTGATGGGCATAGGCTCTTTGCAGCAATTGCAGCACTTAAAGCCTGGGGATCAGGGTATGCCCCGTCCCACGGCTGAGTCCTGTTTGGAACTAACGAAGAACTACTACTAAGGGTAAGTACGGAACTACTAACTATATACAACTACATTACAGGTTTTCAAAGTTCGCAAGAACTGAGACCGAAACAATGCTAGCCGAAGCAGCAGAAATTCCAGCACTGTCACTGGCAGCAAGAAGGAACTGAGGGTGGGGGGAGTCTGCGGAGCCTCTTATACTAGGCAACTTGTGGGCACCACTCCAGGGAGCGCTAGAGCCAGTCCCCTATGGATATGGCTGAGGAAAAACTGCCAGCACCGGTGCATGTGGCAAGCACACACATCTCATATGGAATGGACATGAGCAAGCACACAAAGAACAAAAAACCTTCGATGAGCTTAAACACAAAAAGGAAGCTTACAAGAACTGGAAACTTGGACAGATGACTAGGGAGGAGTATAAAAATACAGCTTGAGCATGCAGGAGTGTAATCAGAAAGGCCAAACCGCAACTGGAGTTGTAGCTAGCAAGGGATGTGAAGGGTAACAAGAGAGATTTCTACAGGTATGTTAGCAAAAAGAAGGTGGTCAGTGAAAACGACAGATGATGTGGGAAAAGCTGAAGTACTCAACGCTTTTTTTTTTGCCTTGGTCTTCAGACAAGGTCAGCTCCCAGATTGCTGTACTTGGCAGCATAGTATGGGGAGGAGGTTAGCAGCCCTTCGTGGTGAAAAAACAGGTTAAAGACTATTTAGAAAAGCTGAACATGCACAAGTCCACGGGGCCAGATGCAATGCATCCGAGGGTGCTGAGGGAGTTCGCCGATGTGATTGCAGAGCCATTGGCCATTATCTTTGAAAACTCGTGGCGATCAGGGGAGGTCCCGGACAATTGGAAGAAGGCAATTATAGCCCTATCTTTAAAAAAGGAACAAAGGAGAATCTGGGAAACTACAGCCTCACCTCAGTCCCCAAAAAAAATCATTGAGAATTTCCTCAAGGAATTCATTTTGAAGCACTTGGTGGAGAAAAAGGTGATCAGGAACAGTCAACATGGATTCACCAAGGGAAAGTCATGCCTGACCAATCTGATTGCCTTCATGATGAGATAAATGGCCCTATGGATAAGGGGACAGCAGTGGATGTGATATACCTTCACTTTAGCAAAGCTTTTGATATTGTCTCCCACAGTATTCTTGCCAGCAAGTTAAAGAATTATGGATTGGATGAATGGACTATAAGGTGGATAGAAAGCTGGCTAGATCATCAGGCTCAACAGGTAGTGATCAATGGCTCAATGTCTAGCTGGCAGCTGGTATCAAGCGGAGTGCCCCAGGCGTTGGACCTGGGACCAATTTTGTTCAAAATCTTCATTAAGGATCTGGATGATGGGATGGATTGCACTCTCAGCAACTTCACAGATGACACTAAGCAGGGGGGAGAGGTAAATATGCTGGAAGGTAGGATAGGGTCCAGAGTGACCTAAACAAATTGCAGGATTGGGCCAAAAGAAATCTGATGAGGTTCAACAAGGACAAATGCAGAGTCCTTCATGTAGGAGGGAAGAATTCCATGCCCTGCTTCAGGCTGGGGCCTGACTGGCTAAGTGGCAGTTCAGCAGAAAAGGACCTAGGGATTACAGTAGAGGAGAAGCTGGATATGAGTCAACAGTGTGCCCTTGTTGCCAAGAAAGCAAATGACGTACTGGGCTGAATTAGTAGGAGCGTTGCCAGCAGATCGAGGGAAGTGATTATTCCCCTCTATTCACCACTGGTAAGGCCACATATGGAGTATTGCATCCAGTTTTGGGCCCCACTACAGAAAGGATGTGGACAAATTGGACAGAGTCCAGCGGAGGCCAACAAAAATGATTAGGGGACTGGAACACATGACTTATGAGGAGAGGCTGAGGGAACTGGGCTTATTTAGTCTGCGGAAGAGAAGGAGAGGGAGCGGGATTTAATAGAAGCCTTCAACTACCTGAAGGGAGGTTCCAAAGAGGATGGAGCTAGGCTGTTCACAGTGGTGGCAGATGACAGAACAAGGAGCAATGGTCTCAAGTTGCAGTGGGGGAGGTCTAGGCTGGATATTAGGAAAAGCTATTTCACTAGGAGAGTGGTGAAACACTGGAATAGGTTACCTAGGGAGGTGGTGGAATCTCCATCCTTAGGGGTTTTTAAGGCCCGGCTTGACCAGGCCCTCACTGGGATGATTTAGTTAGGGTTGGTCCTGCTTTGAGCAGGGGGATTGGACTAGATGATCTCCTGAGGTCTCTTCCAACCCTAGTCTTTTATGATTCTATAACAGGGAGAGATGCTGCCCCCCACCTCTAGCAATACCCTGCTGCAGGTATTCCCTCCAGCTCTCCCAACTGTACTCTATCATTAAAATCTGTACCAGATGACTGGAGAATAGCTAATATGACCCCAATTTTTTAAAAACGCTCCAGAGGTGATCCTGGCAATTACAGGCTAATAAGTCTAAACTTCAGTACTAGGCAAACTGATTGAAACTATAGTAAAGAACAAAATTATCAGTCACAGAGCTGAACATGATTTGTTGGGGCACAGTCAACATGGTTTTTGTAAAAGGTAATCATGCCTCACCCATCTGCTAGAATTCCTTGACATGGACAAGGGTGATCCAGTGGATATAGTGTACTTCAGATTTTCAGAAAGCCTTTGACAAGGTCCCTCACCAAAGGCTCTTAAGCAAAGTAAGGTATCATGGGATAAAAGAGAAGATCATGGATCAGTAACTGGATAAAAGACAGGAAACAAAGGGTAGGAATAAATGGTCAGTTTTCAGAATGGAGAGAGGTAAATAGTAGTTTCCAACAAGGGTCTGTACTGGGACCAGTGCTGTTGAACATATTCATAAATAATCTGGAAAAAGGGTTTAACAGTGAGGTGACAAAATTTGCAGATGATACTAAACTACTCAAGATAATTAAATCCAAAGCAGACTGCGAAGAGCTACAAAAGAATCTTACAAAACTGGGTGACTGGGCAACAGAATGGCAGATGAAAGTCAATGTTGATAAATGCAAAGTAATGCAAATTGAAAACATAATCCCAACTACATATATAAAATGATAGGGTCTAAATTGCCTGTTACCACTCAAGAAATATCTTGGAGTCACTGTGGATAGCTCTCTGAAAACAGCCACTCAATGTCCAGCAGCAGTGAAAAAAGGTAACAGTGTTGGGAATCATTAAAAAAGGAATAGATAATAAGACAGAAAATATCATATTCCCTCTATATAAATCCATGGTATGCCCACATCTTGAATACTGCGTGAAGATGTGGTTGCCCCATCTCAAAAAAGATATATTGGAAAAGGTTCAGAAAAGGACAACAAAAATTATTAAGGGGTATGGAACAGCTTCCATATGAGAAGAGATTAGTAAGATTGGGACTTTTCAGCTTGGAAAAGAGACGACTAAGGGGGCGGATAAGATAGAGGTCTATAAAATCATGACGGGTGTGGAGAATGTGTTATTTACTCCTTCTCATAACTTAAGAACTAGGGGTCACCAAATGAAATTAATCGGGTGCAGGTTTTATAAAAACAAAAGGAAATATTTCTTCACACAATGCACAGTCAACCTGTGGAACTCTTTGCCAGAGGATATTGTGAAAGCCAACACCATAACAGGGTTAAAAAAAGAACTAGATAAATTCATGGAGGATAGGTCCATCAATGGCTATTAGCCAGGATGGGCAGGAACTGGGAATGGGCAACCCTGTTTGCCAGAAGCTGGGAATGGGCAACAGGGGATAGATCACTTGATGATTACCTGTTCTATTCATTCTGGCATTGGCCACTATTGGAAGATAGGATACTGGGCTAGTTACTGTTCTCCCCTCCTCAGCTCCCCCTTTTTCAGCAGTATCCTCTTTTTTGGAAACCTGAAATATGCTAACCCTAGCTTCAACAGTCTGTGTCTTCCTTCTTGTTCCTCTTGTTTGATTATGATTGCTATCAAAGACACTTCACTGGTTTGCATTAAAGGTTGGTTCTGAATCCACTGCATGACTGCTAACATCAGCAAACAGTCTGCAACTCAAGTCTGTTGACATGCCATTTTTTAAACTACTCGCGCACATAAACTTTTAACCAACAGACTGGTCGGTGTTGTGCTGTAACCTTTCAGACCAGTATCTGTTGCAACAGATACACACTGCGAGGCAGCCAAAGGAACCCTTGTGGATAGGTTATCTGAGTCCTCCCACTATTGTAGCTACTCCCTGATTCTCAGGGAAATGTGGGGTGACAGAGGGTAGAACCACTGATCCCACCTGAGTCAAGAAAACCTTTCCCTTCCACTGTGTTGATGAGGTCTCTCAAGTGGAATAAACTCTGAGAAAGGGTCAGAGTTCTTTTCCATGATTATCCTGAATCCTAGATGGAAAAGGCAACAAATTATTTTGGATTCTGCATCTTGAGGAGAAGACCCCTTCATCTGCCAGTCATCCAAATAAGCAGAAGCACCTCTACTAAAAGACGTTTCCATAAGTAATTTATGCTATCATGCTAAACATGAGTTTCTAAGATCTACAAGTTTTTCTTCCTTTTTTCCAAAACGTTTCAAAAAGAGTTTAAGAGTATTTTTGGTAATTAAATACATTAGTTTGTAATACTTTTTTGGAAAACTGAAGCATTTATTTTTCTTTGTACTTTTCTTTTTCCCCCACAATCAGAGCTGCATACTAGCTTTCAGTATATTGAAGCTCTAAAGGAGTAATGGGCTTCTGGCTCTTACTATTTGAAAAATAAAAGTCATGAATTGAAAAATGTTATCACGTATGCAAAAATAAACATTGCTAGATTTCCAACCTGAATTCCCCTCATAATTAGAATCATAGAATCATCACAGAAACATAGAATATCAGGCTTCGAAGAGACCTCAGGAAGTCATCTAGTCCAACCCCCTGCTCAAAGCAGGACCAAGCCCCCACTAAATCATCCCAGCCAGGGCTTTGTCAAGCCTGACCTTAAAAACCTTAAAAGAAGGAGATTCCACCACCTCCCTAGGTAATGCATTCCAATGTTTCATCATCCTCCTAGTGAAAAAGTTTTTCCTAATATCCGACCTAAATCTCCCCCACTACAACTTGAGACCATTACTCCTTGTTCTGTCATCTGCTACCACTGAGAACAGTCAAGAGCCATCCTCTTTGGAACCCCCTTTCAGGTACTTGAAAGCAGCTATCAAATCCCCTCTCATTCTTCTCTTCTGTAGACTAAACATCCCCAGTTCCCTTAGCCTCTCCTCATAGGACATGTGTTCCAGTCCCCTAATCATTTTTGTTGCCCTCCGCTGGACTCTTTCCAATTTTTCCACATCCTTCTTATAGTGTGGGGCCCAAAACTGGACACAGATGAGGTCTCACCGATGTCGAACAGAGGGGAATGATAGAATCATAGAATATCAGGGTTGGAAGGAACCACAGGAGGTCATCTAGTCCAACCCCCTGCTCAAAAGCAGGACCAATCCCCAATTAAATCATCCGAGCCAGGGCTTTGTCAAGCCTGACCTTAAAAACTTCTAAGGAAGGAGATTCCACCACCTCCCTAGGCAACGCATTCCAGTGTTTCACCACCCTCCTAGTGAAAAAGTTTTTCCTAATATCCAGCCTAAACCTTCCTCACTGCAACTTGAGACCATTACTCCTTGTCCTGTCCTCTTCCACCACTGAGAACAGTCTAGAACCATCCTCTCTGGAACCACCTCTCAGGTAGTTGAAAGCAGCTATCAAATCCCCCCTCATTCTTCTCTTCTGCAGACTAAACAATCCCAGTTCCCTCAGCCTCTCCTCATAAGTCATGTGTTCCAGACCCCTAAACATTTTTGTTGCCCTTCGATGGACTCTTTCCAATTTATCCACACCCTTCTTGTAGTGTGGGGCCCAAAACTGGACACAGTACTCCAGATGAGGCCTCACCAATGTCGAATAGAGGGGGATGATCACGTCCCTTGATCTGCTCGCTATGCCCCTACTTATACATCCCAAAATGCCATTGGCCTTCTTGGCAACAAGGGCACACTGCTGACTCATATCCAGCTTCTCGTCCACTGTCACACCTAGGTCCTTTTCTGCAGAACTGCTGCCTAGCCATTCGGTCCCTAGTCTGTAGCTGTGCATTGGGTTTTTCCATTCTAAGTGCAGGACCCTGTACTTATCCTTATTGAACCTCATCAGATTTCTTTTGGCCCAATCCTCCAATTTGTCTATGTCCCTCTGTATCCTATCCCTGCCCTCCAGCGTATCTACCACTCCTCCGAGTTTAGTGTCATCTGCAATCCACACCATTCTCCAGATCATTAATGAAGATATTGAACAAAACTGACCCCAGGACCGACCTTTGGGGGACTCCGCTTGATACTGGCTGCCAACTAGACATGGAGCCATTGATCACTACCCTTTGAGCCTGATGATCATGAAGAACAACTATCCCACATAACTTTTTCTTATGAAATAGAAACATCAGTGTCTTGATAGAATTGTGCAGTAATTAATATGTTCCATCAAGTTATTCTTTGAAGAGAAGGGGAGCAGACGGACTAAGAATATGGCTGATAACATTTTTACTTAGCGAAGCACGCTTAGAAATTTCAACTGTAAATTCTGTGCGTAGAACTGCAAATGTTTAAGAAATAAGGGTATAGCTCAACAGGTCTTGCTCTCCATTTATGTGCCAAAAAAAAAAAATGGTTTTTTATATCCTGTGCTAACGAGGAGCAATTTTAGGGGGGTAACGAAGTTTATTTTTTGCTATTACTAAAAGTGCATAACAATTTCTACTTGCTTATATGCATAAGAAAAATGTGTCTCCTTTAAAAAAAAAACAAAAAAACCCCAGAAAACTGACAGTTTAGGATTTTGCAGAACTGCCCTTACATACTTACAGTGCTGAACACAGCTGAGACTGTCGGAGTGAAGATCCGGTCCTCAAGGGGCTGCTGCACAGGACTTCTGGGAATTCTACAGTACATCAAGTTAAGGAAAACAAAATGGAAAAAAGGATTGTGTTCTATAATGACAAGAGCATGGTACAAACAGAACGCATTTTATTTGTTAAAACATCTAAAACCACCTCTCTAGTGTAAGCAGATACACAAACATCTCCAAAGGCACTCTCATTCAACCAAGCAGATACAATCCTTCAGGTTTCCTAAAGTGAGTAAGTATATCCCTCAAGAATTGATTTCCTGGACAAATATGGGTAATATCCCTATGGGGACACCTAATCACATCAGCCACAATATCAGAGGCTCGTTCACCTGCACATCTACCAATGTGATATATGCCATCATGTGCCAGCAATGCCCCTCTGCCTTGTACATTGGCCAAACTGGACAGTCTCTATGTAAAAGAATCAATGGACACAAATCAGGCGTCAAGAATTATAACATTCAAAAACCAGTCGGAGAACACTTCAATCTCTCTGGTCACTCAATTACAGACCTAAAAGTGGCAATTCTTCAACAAAAAAAACTTCAAAAACAGACTCCAACGAGAGACTGCAGAATTGGAATTAATTTGCAAACTGGACACCATTAACTTAGGCTTGAATAAAGACTGGGAGTGGATGTGTCATTACACAAAGTAAAACTATTTCCCCATGTTTATTTTCCCCCCTCCCCCCATTGTTGCTCACATGCTCTTGTCAACTGCTGGAAATGGACCATCTTGATTATCACTACTCTGACAGGGTCGGGCCAGATGGCTATAGGAGAGTAAAAGAAGGCAGATATATTAGCCCCAGGCTAAGTAGGTCCCTTTTCCCTGGGTAAGGTAACAGGGACGGTTCCAGAACAACCAGGAACTTTCTGGAGACAATTAAGACAGGCTGATTAGAACACCTGCAGCCAATCAAGAAGCTGCTAGAATCAATTAAGGCAGGCTAATCAGGGCACCTGGGTTTTAAATAGGAGCTCACTTCAGTTTGTGGTTTGCGTGTGAGGAGCTGGGAGCAAGAGGCGCTAGGAGCTGAGAGTGAGAAAGCATACTGTTGGAGGACTGAGGAGTACAGGCATTATCAGACACCAGGAGGAAGGTCCTATGGTGAGGATAAAGAAGGTGTTGGGAGGAGGCCAGGAGAAGTAGCCCAGGGAGTTGTAGCTCTCGCACATCTGTTCCAGGAGGCACTCTAGACAGCTGCATTCCACAGGGCCCTGGGCTGGAACCCAGAGTAGAGGGCGGGCCCGGGTTCCCCCCAAACCTCCCAATTCCTGGTCAGACACAGGAGGAGTTGACCTGGACTGTGGGTTCATGAAAACAGCCAAACTAAGGGCTGCCGTGAAGCTCCAAGGCAAGCAAATCCAACAATAAGCGCAAGACCCACCAAGGTATAGGAGGAACTTTGTCACACTACAAAAGGTTTTTTTTCTCTCCTGCTGGTAATAACTCACCTTACCTGATTACTCTCGTTAAAGTATATTTGAAACCCATTGTTTCATGTTCTCTGTGTATATAAAATCTCGCCACTGTATTTTCCACTGCATGCATCCGATGAAGTGAGCTGTCACTCACGAAAGCTTATGCTCAAATAAATTTGGTAGTCTCTAAGGTGCCACAAGTACTCCTTTTCTTTTTACACCTACCTCTGCTCTTTAAAGAATACGAAAATAAACTCTACATTCAGTGAGACAAACTCTGCTAATCAGCACTGAATGCTCTGACATAAGCCTGGCCTGTTTTGGTAATCATGTGGAAATTATAATTGTTTCCTTGTTTGTTTTGGTTTTTTAAAACCATTAAATCCTTCCCCCCATCCACCACAATCACTTCTAAAGGGGGCTGCCAGTATAATCCAATTTTTAATATGTTGGCACTGTGATTTAAAAGAAAGCTGCAATCATCTTGCTCTTCTCAGCAATTTTACATTGGAAAGATACTACAGTAAACCACGAAAACAGACCTTCTAAAGATAATTAACCTGATATTTATTTGGAAATGACATTTGTACAGGGATACAAAAAGATATTTAAAAAACAACATTTCTTTACTTTTAGAAACTCTTTAAGGTTCTAATCTTGAAAATGTAACACACTTAATTCTACGCACAAGAATAGTCTCATTGCCTTCAAGGGTTTGAAGGATCAGGGCCTTAATCAGTAATACCAGACATTTTTAAAATCATATTTACATTTCAGAATGATCAGTTCTATATTGTTTTCCGTTAGATTCACATTCCGTTTCTTATTCCAGAGGTTCTTATGCCAGAATGTGTTGGGGGGGGCGGGGGAGGAGCGGGTTGCGGCGCTGTGGGCAGGCAGGGGGAGAAATGTACTTTGCACATTTTACCCACAGCAATGAATAACTACAAAAGCTGATTCCTCCAGACATATCAGGTCCTCAGATGGCGCTGTGCATTTTGATGGATTTCTGTTAAACTTGCATAGCATTAGACAAAGTCGTTGCCATCTGTACGTTAATCCGTTTGCTAAGACGGGGTGTGCACATTTAATTGTAAGCATCAACCACAATCAGTTTTGCTTTTGCTCTTACAATGGATCATTGGCTCTGTTTGAATCAATGCCTTACTGTTTGTAATATTTAGTGAGAGTTGCAGTCTTTTTTTTTTAATCTGTATATGTAGTTGTGTGGTGGGGGAAGAAGGGGGGACGGCGCAACATACTACCGACACAAAGAAGGGGGCGCGATCAAATAAGTTTGAGAACTACTGTCTTAATAGTGTTCAGGATGCTACAGGAGATTGCCCAAATTCGAACTAAAATATATTCTCACTGTTTGTTTTTTTTAAATACCATGAAAACAAACACTTAGGATTTGTTCAAAGAAAAATAAATGCACAAAAGCTAAATTTTGAGCCTAAACTATCTAATCATGGGTCTAATCCTGCAAGATGCCAATCTTCAACATCCATTAACTCTAAAGACTTGACGGTCCACAGCATCCTGCTGATCAGGCCCTGTAACCCTTTACTTACAAAGAGTATTTCTGAGCCTTCTGTTGACAGTGGCCACTGTGATATCAGCAATACAAAAAAGCTTATTGTCAGTGCCACAAAGCATATAAACCAATTCCATGCCTTTAATACTACTTGAACAATCAGAAGACCAACTACTTGAGTGTTTAAAAACTAAATAAAATGTTTGATTTTTAAATGCTGAAGCTCTCCCTAGAACAGTTCTATCACTGTTAGAGCAGCATCGAAAACTGTTTGCAACCTTTTAAACTGTGTTTCCATGAAACTGTTATGAAGAATGTCACTTTTGCAGCAAGGAAGCTCAAAACAGAATTTGAATTTCTGCTAATTTGAATATTTAAACAAGAATTAAAAAGATAATAATGACAGGTTTCAGAGGAACAGCCGTGTTAGTCTGTATTCGCAAAAAGAAAAGGAGTACTTGTGGCACCTTAGAGACTAACCAATTTATTTGAGCATGAGCTTTCGTGAGCTACAGCTCACTTCATCAGATGTTTACCGTGGAAACTGCAGCAGACTTTATATACACACAGAAATCATGAAACAATACCTCCTAAGATAATAATATTTATTACAGAGATCACCTTTCATAATTTTAATCCTCCCAACATCCCTCCATTATTAGCAATATCACAATATTAGAGCTAGGCAGAGGTAAACATGCCTATATACAGAATCAGCAACAAAGCTGAGAATAGAAAACTGGAATCCCTGACTTCCAAGACTGTGCTCAGCCCATATCTTAATATTTTTTTTTTAATAAAGATATAAAGGATTCTCTTCTAATAAGCAATGTTCCTTCTTTTCTTAACTTTCACAACTGCCAGTTTGAACATAAGGGACATAATTTTATTACCTTAACTAGGTTGAATCGGGGTAAATTTGGTATTTATCCCTTTGTTTTATATAGTAAACACTTTCCACAAAAAGCCAGACCATAAACCATAGCCACACCATAAACATCCTCTGCTTTTGCTCAATAGATAATAAAACTGTTCCGTTTTCTAAAAGATATGCTCTAGGAATTATTTTTGGGCAGTTCTCTGGCCTGTGTTATACAGGAGGTTAGACTACATTATCACAGTGGTCCCTTCTGGCCTTGTAATCTATGAATCTCTATTGCCTGCCATTTCCTACAATTTTTTAAAGAAAAGTCTTTAGTTCTGCTTCTCCAAAATAGGAATAAGTTGTAAACTCTATAGGACAGAGTGTTGGAGTGAAATCCTGGCCACACTGAAGTCAATGGCAAAGCTCCCAATGACTTTAACGGAGCCAGAATTTCTCCCTGAAGAATTCCACCAGGATTTCAACAATTTCCACCCCACCATCAACCTCAGCCTGGACCAGTCCACACAAGAAATCCACTCCCTGGACACTACTGTGCAAATAAGCGATGGTCACATAATCACCACCCTATACTGGAAACCTACTGACCACTATGCTTACCTACATGCCTCCAGCTTTCATCCAGACCACATCACACAATCCATTGTCTACAGCCCAGCTCTACAATACAACCACATTTGCTCCAACCCCTCAGAAAGAGACAAACACCTACAAGATCTCTATCAAGCATTCTTACAACTACAATACCTACCTGCTGAAGTGAAGAAACAGATTGACAGAGCCAGAAGAGTACCCAGAAGTCACCTACTACAGGACAGGCCCAACAAAGAAAATAACAACACCACTAGCCATCACCTTCAGCCCCCAACTAAAACCTCTCCAACGCATCATCAAGGATCTACAACCTATCCTGAAGGACGATCCCTCACTCTCACAGACCTTGGGAGACAGGCCAGTCCTTGCTTAAAGACAGCCCCCCCAACCTGAAGCAAATACTCACCAGCACCTACTCACCACACAACAAAAACACTAACCCAGGAACCAATCCCTGCAACAAACCACGTTGCCAACTCTGTCCGCATATCTATTCAAGGGACACCATCATAGGACCTAACCACATCAGCCACACCATCAGGGGCTTGTTCACCTGCTCATCTAACCAATGTGATATATGCCATCATGTGCCAGCAATGTCCCTCTGCCATGTACATTGGACAAACCGGACAGTCTCTACGCAAATGAATAAATGGACACAAATCAGACATCAAGAATTGTAACTTTCAAAAACCAGTAGGAGAGCACTTCAATCTCCCTGGACACTCAATAACAGACTTAAAAGTGGCAATTCTTCAAAAAAAAAACTTCAAAAACAGAGTTCAACAAGAAACTGCAGAACTGGAATTAATTTGCAAACTTGACACCATCAAATTAGGCCTGAATAAAGACTGGGAGTGGCTGGGTCACTACAAAAAATAATTTCCCTCTGTTGATGTTCACTCCTCCTTGCCAACTGTTGGAAATGGGCCACATCCGCCCTAACTGAATTGGCCTCATTAGCACTGAACCCCCACTCGGTAAGGCTACTCCCATCTTTTCATTTGCTGTGTATTTAGACCTGCCTGCTGTATTTTCCACTCCATGCATCTGATGAAGTCAGTTATAGCCCACGAACGCTTATGCCCAAATAAATGTGTTAGTCTCTAAGGTGCCACAAGGACTCCTCATTGTTTTTGCTGATACAGACTAACAGGGCTACCCCTCTGAAACCCTGAAGTCTGGTCTACACCTAAAACTTAGGTTGACATAGCTACCTTGCACAGGGCTGTGAAAAATTTTGCACCCTGAGTTCTGAAATTAGGTTGAACTAACCCTTGGAGCAGATACAGCTCGGTTGACAGGATTCTTCCATCAACCTACGGCCTCTTGGAGAGGTATACTATCTAAATCAACAGATGAGCTCTTTCCATCAGTGTAGGAAGTTTCTAGATTATGACACTAGTACAGCACAGCTGCAGCGCTGTAGCTTTGCTGTTGTAGTGACTGTAGTGTAAACATACCATCAGCTATTTTATTTATGTCTGCAAAGTACCATGTATTCCAATGATGCTGCGTAGATAATAACTTAAGATGACATTTGTCCTTTACCTAAAACTGAGTTATTTGTTATCTAAAGTTTTAAGCAAGCCATATTCAACAGGACCTATTCTCTCATTGCAGGATATGAATTTAGTGGGAGTTCTCTGTATCCCCAGGGCAGGATAATAGTATCCAACGTGTACAGGTTGAGTTATTGAATAGCCTGCAGCACTTTGTGGTGATGACAGCAGTGAGGCTTGGTTCTCACACACTGAGAATTCTGCTTCAGCTGTGGAAAGCAATAGCATTTGGCCTTTCAGAAGAAAGGATAACTTCACGTTTCCTGCTGATCATGTGAATCAATCTTGTTGATTCAAAGGAAGCTTTCGTTTCCGTCTGTGGGTAACCATTTTTGTAAAGAAGCCAACAAGGAAATGTGAAAGGCTACCTTTGCCATTCCATCCTTCTTCCACCCCTTTCCCAAAACTTGTTTAAGATACAGTACAGTAACCCAAGAGATGGAACAGTTTTATTATCTAATTGAGCAAAAGCAGCGGAGGTTTATTCTGTGGCTATGGTTTATGGTCGGTCTTTGTGTGCAAAGTGTTTAATGTATAAAACAAAGGGCAAAATACCAAATTTACCTGATTCAACCTAGTTAAGGTAATAAAATTATGCCCTTATAGTTCAAACTAGCAGTTGTGAAAGTAGAGAAAACACTGAGAAGAAACATTGCTTATTGGAAGAGAATCCATAACTATGCCAACACAGGCCCTGTAGTGTAGACATACCCTAAGTGACTTGTTCAAGAAGTCTATAACAAAAGAGGGAATTGAACTCAAGTCTCCTGTGATTCAGTTGAGAGCCCTAATCTTTAATTACTGGATGGGGGACTCTAATCTAGGAAACAGTGACTCTGAAAAAGAACTGGAGGTCGTGGTGGATAATCAGCTGACCATAAGCTCCCAGTGTGATGCTGTGGCCCCAGTGGGATGCATAAACAAAGTAGAAGTAGACAGGTTATTTTACCTCTGTTTTGGCACTAGTGCAGCCACTGTTGGAATACTGTGTCCAGTTCTGGTGTCCAGAATTTAAGTATGTTGATAAATTGGAGAGGGTCCAGAGAAGAGCCACAAAAATGAATAATATAGCAACAGTAATAGTATAGTGATAGACTCAAAGATCTCACTCCATTTAGCTTAACAAAGAGAAGGCTGAATGAGTGACCTGATTACAGTCTGTAAGTGTCTTCATAGAGAACAAATATTTAATGATGGGCACCTCAGCCTAGCACGGAAAGGTATAATATGATCAATGGCTGGATGTTGAAGCTCAACAAATTCAGACTAAGGCATACATTTTGAATGGCGAGAGTACTTAACTACTGGAAAAATTTACCAAGGGTTGTAGTGGATTCTCCATCACAGACAATTTTGAATTCAAAATTGGATGTTTTTAGAATACAAGTACAGCCATGCTGAGTCAGACCAAAGGTCCATCTAGCCCAGTATCCTGTCTTCCAACAGTGGCCAGTGCCAGGTGTCCTAGAGGGAATGAACAGAACAGGCAATCATCAAGTGATCCATCCCGTCGCCCATTCCCAGCTTCTGGCAAACAGAGGCTAGGGACACCATTCTTGCCCATCCTGGCTAATAGCCATTGATGGACCTATCTTCCATGAATTTATCTAGTTCTTTTTTGAACCCTTTTATAATTTTGGCCTTCACGACATTCTCTGGCAAGGAGTTCCACAGATTGACTGTGCATTGAGTGAAAAATACTTCCTATTATTTGTTTTAAACCTGCTGCCTATTAATTTAATTTAGTAACAACTAATTTTCGTGTTCTGAGAAGCAGTAAATAACACTTCCTTATTTACTTTCTCCACATCAGTCATTTTCTAGACCTCTTTCATTTCCCCCCTTAGTCGTCTCTTTTCCAAGTTGAAAAATCCCAGTCTTATTAATCTCTCCACATACGGAAGCTGTTCCATACCCCTAAATCTTTTTTGTTGCCCTTTTCTGAACCTTTTCCAATTCCAATATATATTTTTTGAGATGGGGTGACCACATCTGCACGCAGTATTCAAGATGTGGGCATACCATGGATTTATATAGAGGTAATATGATATTTTCTGTCTTATTATCAATCCCTTTCTTAATGATTCCCAACATTCTGTTTGCTTTTTTGACTGCTGCTGCACATTGAGTGGCTGTTTCCAGAGAACTAGCCACAATGACTCCAAGATCTCTTTCTTGAGTGATAACAGCTAATTTAGACGCCATCATTTTATATAGTTGGGATTATGTTTTCCAATGTGATTTACTTTGCATTTATCAACACTGAATTTTATCTGCCATTTTGTTCCCAGTCACCCAGTTTTGTGAGACCCTTTTGTAGCTCTTCGCAGTGTGCCTGGGACTTAACTATCTTGAGTAGCTTTGTATCATCTTCAAATTTTGCCACCTCAATGTTTACTCCTTTTTCCAGATCATTTATAAATATGTTGAATAGGACTGGTCCCAATACAGACCCCTGGGGGGATACCACTATTTACCACTCTCCATTCTGTTTTTTGAGAAAATAAAACTTATTGCTTTACCAACCTGTTATAAGTATCAGAGGGGTAGCCATGTTAGTCTGGATCTGTAAAAGCGGTAAAGAGTCCTGTGGCACCTTACAGAATAACAGACATATTCACCCATGAAAGCTTATGCTCCAATACATCTGTTAGTCTAGTGCCACAGGACTCTTTGCCAACCTGTTATAGTAACTATCGTTTTACAGAGTATTCAAAACAGGTGGAAGAGCAGTTAAAAAAATATCTGTACAACCATTACTTCAATCCTTTCCCACAACCCAACTCTAGACAAATAACGAAGTCAGAATTTCCCTCTCCACAGAGTCTACATTTTTGCATTAATGCACGAAAGAGACATGCCAAGATTTTGTACATTTTTTAGATTGTGTTATCTAAAACTGAAAATATATAGCAATTTATTATAGTATCACATAACGAGAATGTCTATGGTTTCTCTGTGATGCTATGCACTTTCAAGAATGGACTTGAAACCATCTACGACATTTGTTTTTAAAATGGATGCATTTTCCCCATAATGGTTCCTGTCACCCAAGCTCATTTTCAGCCCCAGCAACTGGTTTTAACATAGTCTGAATCACTGGCCTCTTTCATCACTTACTGCTTGGCATAACAAGTAACCATCTTTTCATAAAAATAAAAAAATCCATGACCACCGAAAGGGCAATACAACTTGTATCTGAAGCACTCCAGAATAAGGACTTCTATTTTCTTGCAGAAATATAACAAGTCTCCCACCAGCTATCTTTAGGGTTATGTAAACTCTATACATGATCCCACTTGCATTGTATTAAATGACTTAAAATAAAAGGTTAAAACTGTCAGCAAAATTACAGAGAAGATCAAGAAACCACATGATTCAGACTAACAAAAACAAATGCAAACAGTCAGCTTAATCCTTTTTAGCTTTTTGGTTTCAAGAATGAAAAAATTATGTAAAGATGTAAAAATGGTATACATTGTAAAGCACCATACATCACTATTGTAGTTTTTTCTGTATTTAAGATACTCAGTAAAAATACAGAATATATAAAATCCTAATTGCAGATGCTCTAGTTTAGCAGGGTTTGGAACCTGGATCACTGACACTCTGGAGACTTTCAGAAAATAATGCTAAGACAATAACTCAAACCTGCTTTATTTATATAATACTAAGGAAGAGAAACTTGAAATAGTCAGAGCTATTCAATACATAGCAGGTACTGAAACTCCATGATGATCCACCCCTCGTTGAGGCTTTTTGTTAACCACATTCATTCTTACCTGGCACTGGACTTTAATTTCCACTGAGCACCTCCATAAAAGGATTAATTTGATTAATTAATAAGAAATTTGTTTCTTAAATCCTGAGTGCAATCCATAGTCTTCCTCTTTTGGTTTGCTATTAGCATAAGGCTGCATTCACACCACCCTGCTACTTGTTCTTAAAGCCTGCGTCTATCTTGCCCTTACAAGAAAAGCTTCTGCACCACTGCAGAGCACAAAGATATTCTTAAAGCGATAGCTACAATGGAAGTCCTTAAGCAATACCATAAATACCTATCTGCTGACATACATCGATTTAAGAGTTCGATTGGCTAGTTAGTGCTTCTTCCAAACTCTGTTTAAGACATAAAGCTTTATCTCTGTTCAAAAATGGCAGTCACAAAAGATTCAGTGGCATATAAAGCATTTTCCAAGACTGTCAATGCCAAATTTCAAGGAAGCTGGTAGAAGAATGCAAAGATTCTTTTCTCTATTACAGTTCATGTTTCCATGCTCATCAGCTCCGGTGGAACAGCAGCTAATCACTCTACCTCCCACTTTTTCTGCCTTATTTTAGCTTTATGTAGCCCCCCAAAAAAGGAAGGGAGTTAACTGTACATTCCTGCTGGAAAGCCCAAGAAGGATAAAATCAAAACAGACTACCACCTGATAAAAGCTAGAATTAAATAAAGCTTTTAAATGGGTAGACTCACCTAAAATACACTATGCTTAATACAGATAATTTATATGGAGGGTTTGGGAAATCCCATTGTTTCTTGTTCGAAGGAGAACGAAGTCTCAGCCTAAACTTCTCAACCACATCACATTTGCAATACAACTTTACCTCTCAGCTGGTCCATTACAAAATAACTGATTACTCCCCCCAAATACAATAACTTGCAACACCACAAACCCATACTATTTAGTAAGTCCTTCATGAATCAACTCGCCCTTCAAAATAAATCCCTGTTCTGATAGGCTACTTTTCAGAAGCCAAGGAAAGGAAGCCTAATATGCCAAACAACTACAATCTTCAGAAAAAAAACAAAAAAACCCATACCATACGACACGTCACATATGAGAGGCTAGGAAATAAACTGATCAAAATGAAATCATATGCTCACCATATTTTGAAATATTTATATTTATTATACAAATAAAACCCTACATTCAAAGAACATTAAGGTTGCAATGTCTAGCACTACAAAGTTAGAAAATGCCAGAATTAGGGTTGCCTGTACCTTAATTCAGTCCCCTTGTACATATGCATTTTGACAGTTTCTTTAATTACTTGATCACATGCTATTTTTCCCACAGGGTCCCGGCCTCATTCATTTTCTTTCTACTGGGTACAACAGATACCCAGTATTATACAGACTGCATTAGAAACATAGAGCTAAGCAGTGTTTATTATAACAGAGGTAAGAGACAAACAACATCACAAAATCAAAATGTGACAGTCATTTAACTTTACAAAAGGATCTATTAAAGAAGAGGCTTAATTTAATTGATAAAGAACTGGGGAGAAGCTAACAATCTGAAATGTACACACTCACTTGCCAATCTATTGTCCACCCCTGCCCACAGCATAACCATAATCACCCAAGGTAGACACTAGGAGCATTAACAGAGGGGATGCAGACAGTTATAAATAATAGGCTATGGATTAATAAAAAGCCTTAATGAAGGATAATGTCACTCACAGGAAATTAGTAATATGCCTATGGTGTACACTGCATGCCTATAAAAACCCTAAAAGAAACAATCTGCATAAAATAGTAGCTTATTTTAATTATCCCAGATGCACAGTTTTCTGGCGCACTGTGCTTAGATATCAAAATAAAACTATGAATCAGAGGTCTGAGCATATCATAAATCATTTTTTAAAATTTCCATTTTCTTTTGTTCCAGCCATGTCATTAGCAAGGAAGGAGTTAGGCACAGAAACTCCAGTGAAACACAATGGGATTTGAGAGATGAATTCCTCTAGGTTCCTTTGAAAATCCCAGCCTACGAATAAAATTTGGCTTTCAAGCATACACCCCCCTTAAAATGTTTGACAGACTATATTATTCTCCTTCCACCCCTCAATCACTCATATTACTTTTACTCTTTCCTCATAAACACACCCCTCCGGCTTCTTGATCTGTTTTGATTAATTGTATCTCCCTTCCAGTTCAGTGACATATGTTAGAGATCCCCACAACTATACCTACTATTGTACATGTAGGCTCAGCAGTGTCAAATAGAGAGGAATTGCCATGTGTGGCATGATACACTGCCTCTGCCTTGCCATACTAAAACTGCATTAGCTTTTTGCTGCCATATTGCATTAAAAGGGCATACTAAATCTGCCACACACACTCACCTCTAAATCCTTCATTTAGTCTTAATGCTTTTAAAATATCAATTCCAAAAAATACCCGTTTCAGAAAATTTTGCCCTAGATATTGCCATATTGATTATCTGTCTTTATAAACGTTTGCAAAATCTCCCCATTAGTATCAAAGTATGAATTCAATATGTACTTTGTCTCCTCTGTACAATCACTAGTGATGATAAATAAGAACAGGCCTTCTACCAATCTCTGATGCATACCACTCAACACAAACTCTATGAGGGAAGAACTAGCCAGCACCCTCATAAATCAGTTTGACTGAAAGAGAATCAGAAATGTAACTCATGCACAGACAGGAACACTGTGTACACTGTCATGGAGAACTTTTAATCACTTCACTTGTTTAAATACAGTAACTCCTCACTTAATGTTCTAGTTATGTTCCTGAAAAATGCTACTTTAAGCGAAACGATGTTAAGCGAATCCAATTTCCCCATAAAAATTCATGTAAATAGGGGGATTAGATTCCAGGGAATTTTTTTTTGCCAGACAAAATTTTATATATATATATACATACATACATACACACACACACACACACAGAGTATAAGTTTAAAAAAAAATTTATACTGTACACAGCAATGATGATTGTGAAGCTTGGTTGAGGTGGTGGAGTCAGAGGGTGGGACATTTCCCAGGGGATGCCTTACTGCTAAATGATGAACTAGCACTCAACTGAGCCTGCAAGGGTTAACACACTGTTGTTAACGTAGCCTCACAGTTTACAAGGTAGCAGGAATGGAGAGAGGGGAGACAGCATGGCAGACAGAGACACACACCGTGTGTGTGGGGGGGGGGGGGAGGAGAGAGAGAGAGAGAGAGAGAGAGAGAGAGACACGTGCATAGCCCCTGTAAGTATGCTGACCCCACTCTAAGTACACTGCCTTTTTAAGGAAGTTGAGACAGCAGCTGTTGCCAGCAAGCTCCCTCCTCCTGAGCCATGTCATGTCCCACCCCCGCCTCCCTCTGTGGAGGTGGGGTAAAGGAGCGGGTGGAGGGGGACACCCTGGCATTAGCAACCCTTCCCCCCCCCCCTTGCCCAGGAAGCAGGAGGCTCCCGGGAGCAGCTCCAAGACAGAGGGCAGGAGCAGCACACGGCAGTGGCAGGAGGGATAGCTGAACTGCCGGACAATTGATAGCCTGCTGAGCATGTAGCCTGCAATTGATAGCCTGCTGTAGCTCACGAAAGCTTATGCTCAAATAAATTTGTTAGTCTCTAAGGTGCCACAAGTACTCCTTTCTTTTTAGAGAAGTTAGGGGAGCAGTGAGCTGATGGGGGGCTGCTGGTCCACCCTGGTTCCAAGCCCCCACCAGCTAATTCCCAAGGGCTGCTCTTTCTGTGAGCAGTGGACAAAGCAGGCGGCTGCCGAACAACATTATAAGGGAGCATTGCCCAACTTTAAACAAGCATGTTCTCTAATAGATCAGCAACATAACAATGAAACAACGTTAACCAGGACGACTTTAAGTGAGGAGTTACTGTAGTATATATTTATGTCATAATCTTATGTGGTCTACAAAACATTAGGTAATAAAACAAATAAAAAGGAAACTTGGATTTCACACTATACAGTATCAAATACAGATGGAAAAGACCATAGATTATCAAGTCTATATTCAACTGCAAATTCATTATGTAACCTCTCTACAGAGGATGTGAAAGTTTGTACAATACGTCTATACAAACTTATGAATCCCATTTTATTTTATTAACATAATTAATTGTTGTAACAGCCAGTGTGGATCAGAACTTCCATTTTGTGACAGAAAACAGACTATAGGCTGGTCTACTCAAGAAAATTACTTTGACCAAACTATGTTGCTCAGGGGTGTGAAAAATCCACACTCCTGAGCAACATAGTTAAGCCAATTTAAGTCCCTATGCAAACAGTGCTACACTGAGGGAAGAATTAGTCCATCAACCTAGCTACTGCCTCTCGGGGAGGTGGATTAACTACAGAGACGGGAGTTCTGTACTGAGTAGCTATACTGCAGCACTACAGCGGTGCAGATGTAGTGATTTAAGTGTAGACATAGCCTCAAGGCTTGGTCTACACTACAGAGTTAGGTCAATGTATGGCAGCTTAAGTCAACCTAATTATATCAGTGTCTACAGCCTCTCTCCTGCAGATGAAAGTGCCCTCCTACACCAACATCATAACTCCACCTCCATGAGAGACGCAGCACTTATGTTGGTGTAGTTAAGGCAACCTGGCATTTGTGTAGACACTGCATTACTTACATC
The DNA here is from genome assembly GCF_965140285.1 of Lepidochelys kempii. Lineage (NCBI taxonomy): Eukaryota > Metazoa > Chordata > Testudines > Cheloniidae > Lepidochelys > Lepidochelys kempii. Next base: position 1,660,882 of record NC_136397.1, read on the forward strand.
AGCTGTTGGCTGTCATTCTTGTCAGTTTCACAGTTCCCCTCTTCAGCACCTGAAATTGACAAGAAAGGCTGGTGTTCCTCCTATGGCTGTAGAAAGGGTCTGCTGAAGCACTACTGCATCTGTGCCACTATGGCATTTCAAGTGTAGACATAGCCTAAATCTGAGAAGCTGAAACAGGGCCATCAACCATGAATGGCAGGACAATTGGGGCTAATACCTAAGCCCTGGCTTTCAATTATCCTCTGACAGCAACCCACTTGACGACTGGATCATAGAAAATCCCAGCATAAGAAGAGAAGCAGGAAAATTTACTTGTATTTAAACACGACAGACTCTGCACCAAACAAGCAGACCATCACCAGAATGAGAAGATTGGGGCCTGGTCTACAAAGTTTAGCCATCAGAGCTATACCAACCAGGCAGATGGACACACACAAAAAAACCCACACACCCTAGCCAACATAACTATGCTGACATGATGCCCAGTGTAAATGCAACGATGCTAACAGAAAAATGCTTCTGTCAGCATAACTGATGTCATTCAGGGAGGTAATGTTGCTATGCCTTCCGAAGAACTCTAGGAGTGATAAGAACTCTGGAGCAACTCAGTGCACTCAGATGATGGTTATTTTTCCATAGATCTGTAAATCTCTTGAACTCTATAAGTAAAATGTGTGCGCAAGAAGAAGGTCTTTTGCAAAACTTGTGTTCCTTACAGTTTCTATCATATGGTCCTGTGGTGGGGCGGCTGCCCCACGCCGGCAGGAGAAGAGTCAAGGCAGCCTTGGAGAGACTGTGCAGAACCCCGCCAATCAGGAAAGGGCTCATTGGGAGAGCCAATCAAGAGAAGGCTTGCTGGAGCAGCCCATATATAAAGGGCTGCTCAGCAGAGCAAGAGAGTCTCCCACTAGAGGGCAAGGGGGAAGGACTGTCTGCTGAGGAGCACCAGAAATACTGCAGTGTTGAGCAGGGTAGCAGAACAATGGGGGAGCTATTAGCTGACCATGGCCAGACTGAGGCCGTGAAGCAAGGGCAGGGTAGGTGCTAGGGCTATCGGGGAAGTGGCCCATGGAAAGTAGGCAGTGGGAATAGGAGGTGGGGCAGTAACTGGCTGCCAGCTATAGGGTCCCTGGGCAGGGACCTAGAGTAGCGGGCGGGCCTGGGTTCTCCCCTCCCCCTTTATCCCTAGTTGCCAATGAGGAATCATAGAATATCAGGGTTGGAAGGGACCTCAGGAAGTCACGTAGTCCAACCCCCTGCTCAAAGTAGGGCCAATCCCCAACTAAACCATCCCAGCCAGGGTTTTCTCAAGCCTGATCTTAAAAACCTTAAAGGAATGAGATTCCAGCACCTCCTTAGGTAACCCATTCCAGTGCTTCACCACCCTCCTAGTGAAAAAGGTTTTCCTAATATCCAACCTAAATCTCCCCCACTGCAACTTGAGACCATTACTCCTTGTTCTGTCATCTGCTACCACTGAGAATAGTCTAGCTCCAGCCTCTTTGCAACCCCCTTTCAGGTAGTTGAAAGCAGCTATCAAATCCCCCCTCATTCTTCTCTTCTGCAGACTAAACAATCCCAGTTACCTCAGCCTCTCCTCATAAGTGATGTGTTCCAGTCCCCTAATCATTTTTGTTGCCCTCCGCTGGACGTTTTCCAATTATTCCACATCCTTCTTGTAGTGTGGGGCCCTAAACTGGACACAGTACTCCAGATGAGGCCTCACCAATGTCGAATAGAGGGAAACGATCACGTCCCTCGATCTACTGGCAATGCTCCTACTTATATAGCCCAAAATGCCGTTAGCCTTCTTGGCAAGAAGGGCACGCTGTTGACTCATATCCAGCTTCTCATCCACTATAACCCCTAGGTCCTTTTCTGCAGAACTGCTGCCGAGCCATTCGGTCCCTAGTCTGTAGCAGTGCATGGGATCCTTCCATCCTAAGTGCAGGACTCTACACTAGTCCTTGTTGAACCTCATCAGATTTCTTTTGGCCCAAACCTCTAATTTGTCTAGGTCCCTCTATATCCTATCCCTACCCTCCAGTGTATCTACCACTCCTCCCACTTTAGTGTCATCTGCAAACTTGCTGAGGGTGCAATCCACGCCTTCCTCCATTAATGAAGACATTGAACAAAACCGGCCCCAGGACTGACCCTTGGGGCACTCCGCTTGATACCGGCTGCCAACTAGACATGAAGCCATTGATCACTACCCGTTGAGCCCGTCAATCTAACCAGCTTTCTGTCCACCTTATAGTCCAGTCATCCAGCCCATACTTCTTTAACTTGCTGGCAAGAATACTGTGGGAAACCATAAAAAAGGTTTGCTAAAGTCAAGGAATAACACATCCACTGCTTTCCCCTCATCCACAGAGCCAGTAATCTTGTCATAGGGAAGGCAATTAGGTTAGTCAGGCATGACTCACCCTTGGTGAATCCATGCTGACTTTTTCCTAATCACTTTCCTCTCCTCTAAGTGCTTCAGAATTGATTCATTGAGAACCTGCTCCATGATTTTTCCAGGGACTGAGGTGAGGCTGACTGGCCTGTAGTTCCCAGGACCCTCCTCCTTCCCTTTTTTAAAGATGGGTACTACATTAGCCTTTTTCCAGTCGTCCGGGACCTCCCACGATGGCCATGAGTTTTCAAAGATAATGGCCAATGCCTCTGCAATCGCATCCGCCAACTCCTTTAGCACTCTCCGATGCAGTGCATCCAGCCCCATGGACTTGTGCTCGTCCAGCTTTTCTAAATAGTCCCGAATCACTTCTTTCTCCTCAGAAGGCTGGTCACCTCCCCCCATGCTGTGCTGCCCAGTACAGTAGTCTGGGAGCTGACCTTGTTTGTGAAGACAAAGGCAAAAAAAAGCATTGAGTACATTAGCATTTTCCACATCCTCCATCACCAGGTTGCCTCCCTCATTCAGTAAGGGGCCCACACTTTCCTTGACTTTCTTCTTGTTGCTACCATACCTGAAGAAACCCTTCTTGTTACTCTTAACATCTCTTGCTAGCTGCAACTCCAGGTGGGATTTGGCTTTCCTGATTTCACTCCTGCATACCTGAGCAATATTTTTATACTCTTCCCTGGTCATTTGTCCAATCTTCCACTTCTTGTAAGCTTCTTTTTTGTGTTTCAAATCAGCAAAGATTTCACTTTTAAGCTCATCTGGTCGCCTGCCATATTTACTATCCTTTCTACACATCGGGATGGTTTGTTTCTGCAACCTCAATAAGGATTCTTTAAAATAGAGCCAGCTCTCCTGGACTCCTTTCCCCCTCATGTTATTCTCCCAGGGGATCCTGCCCATCAGTTCCCTGAGGGAGCCAAAGTCTGCTTTTCTGAAGTCCAGGATCCATATTCTGCTGCTCTCCTTTCTTCCTTGTGTCAGGATCCCGAACTTGACCCTCTCATGGTCACTGCCCCCCAGGCTCCCATCCACTTTTGCTTCCCCTACTACTTCTTCCCGGTTTGTGAGCAGCAGGTCAAGAAGAGCTCTGCCCCTGGTTGGTTCCTCCAGCACTTGCACCAGAAAATTGTCCCCTACACTTTCCAAAAACTTTCTGGATTGTCTGTGCACTGCTGTATTGCTCTCCCAGCAGATATCAGGGTGATTGAAGTCTCCCATGAGAACCAGGGCCTGCGATCTAGTAACTTCTGTTAGTTGCCGGAAGAAAGCCTCGTCCACCTCATCCCCCTGGTCTGGTCTGTTGAGATGTTGAAGAGTAAAAGTTTCTGGAACGTATACCCCCTTAGTTTCACTCAAAGGGCCTCAGGAAAGACATCCTATCCCAGTTAGTTGTTGCATTAGGCTGCAGCTGGCAAACACAAGGAAAGAGGCTGTAGGGTCTCATAGATTAAAGGTAGCAGAGGTCTTTGTCACAAGAGGATTTTCCACTTTGATCTGTGTCAAAGCACTCAAATTATACAGTAAAACAAATTCCTCTCTAGGAAGGCTCCAGAACACTCTACTCATGTGCAAGACGCTTCCTGACATGCCTTGAGAGAAAATAATTTAGCTGGCTTTTAGAAGAGGCTTGTGGAATTGGCTCTACTCTACACCATGTCCTGCATAAGGCATTGCCTTGGGTAGTGATCCAATTGTTTCCATTCACGTAAGCTTGCTGCAGCTGGAACCTGTCTTACTGTGACAAGGACACCTATGTTGCTGTTGAAATAAATAACGTTCTTTTACCTAAAACAATGTACATGTTCACAATTCTTACCTTGTAACCCTTTTGTGTGTTTTCCTTTTCTGCTAATCACTTTCCTTGCTTCGTTTTCACATATTAGCAAGTTATATAAAACCATGTTTGTAATCACTCAATTTTACAAATTTATCTTCTCTTAAAAATAAGCTGTTAGCTCTCACAGGGGAATACACTGGAAATAGAGTCAGCCCAAAGATCAAATGCAAAGATATCTCCAGAAGATGTTCTTCCACCAACACTGGATTACTGAGAATGAGTGAGAGAACTGGCCTAATGAATCACTAAAGAGGGGTGGGTGGATGGATGGGTGTGTTTGTCTCTTTCTCTCTCTCTCTCTCACACTCACACACACACACACACATATATTTGAAAAAGTTTCATGTGGAAATACACACTGGGGACTAGATTTATGGGGAACAATGCACGCATCCCCATCTTGCATGGCAGAAATGTAAAACAAGTGCAGATTGTTTTGCAGACTTAACTCAAACAAACTTTTCATTGGTAACTGAAGCACTGTATTTTGATTTTTATAAAGCTAGGGATGTGAAAACCATGTTCCAGGAAACTGTTGCTCCAGTTTATTCCATGGTCATGATTCTTATAGATTGAAACACCTGAGTCATATTTCACAGTCTTAATCTACTTGCAGACTCACAGCCAAAGTTGACAACACACTCTCCAAGATCTTCTCAATAAATGGTGCCACTTGACAGAGATGGAATTGAAGAGTCTTCATTGTGATAACCACTGACACAACAAAGGAATTCTAACACATAAGCAAACATTTCTCAGGTCAGCTGAAGGTCAGCCAAGCTCAAATCAACTGCACTATACAAACTGATTTTTTTTTTAAAAATGGGGTGGTATATAGGGTTGCCAACTCTCCAGGATTGTCCTGAAGTCTCCAGGAATTTAAATATTAATCTTTAATGATTATATAATGTGATAAAACCTCCAGGAATATGCCATCCAAATTTGGCAACCCTAGTGATACACCATACACCAGTACGGAGGAGAATACATATTTCAAGTGATTTACATCACATACTAGCCCGTATATTTTGAGAGTATTTAACTAATTTTCTAAATACTTTAAATTATTGCATTTAAGGAATAAATGTAATAGAGTACAAACCATTCTCAAAAGGGCAGTAGTATACCATTTCCTTTACATTTTATAATTGAAACAGCATAAATAGGAAAAGCCAAAAGGGATGTTTTTGCTACCTCCCACCCTAAAAGTAAAATCAGTACCTGAATGGCCTACAAAAAAGGCAATTTTAAAACAAACACAAATGGAACTTCAGAACCATTTCTGTCAACACAAAAACTTGGCATCCCCTGTGTTTAATGTGTAATCTTATAGACCAGTGGTTTTCAACCTGTGGTCTGCGGACACCTGGCAGTCCGCAGACTATGTCTAAGGGGTCTGTGAAAGGTGGCTATGTTCTGGTCTACACTAGAGTTATGTCCATGTAAGGCAGCTTACGTCAACCTGTGTAAGTGTCTATGCTACAATATTCCTCCTGCCAATTTAACTTGCCTGCTACACTGACGTTGTAACTCCACCTCCACAAGAGGTGTAGTGCTTAGGTGATGTACTTAGGTCAACTGTGTCCATGTAGACACTTTGTTTCTTCCATCACCTCTTGCTGCTTTTGACAGCTGGAGCCCTGCCACCCCAGGGCAACAGGGCTCTGGCTGTCAGTCCCCAACAATGCCCCACTTAAGTCAGTGCCAGCGCTCCTGGTGAGGATGCATACCACCAACAGAAAACATGAAGAGCCAATTTAATTATTGCGGTGGCTATAGGTCGACTTAAGTCAATTTAATTTTGCAGTTGAGACATGCTCTCTGAAAATAAAGTTTCAGATCCCAGAGAAGGCATTCTGTTTTACTGATCAAAAGTATGTGATAAACCCCACACACAGGTCAAAAACCGGAAGTGTTCTCATTACCATAGAAACTCATAGTTTAGTACCCTTTCTCATGCTACATCAAATGCCGTGCTGAGCACATGCAACATTTATAGCTGAATTCTGTTCAGTCAGTTTTCAGTCTAAGACTTCTATGGTAGGCATTCATGAACCACAGGCTGAATTTCCAAAGGGATCCGCACCTCCACTCAAATTTTTTTTTAGGGGTCCACAAGTGAAAGAAAAGTTGAAAACCACTGTTACAGAATATGGATCTTTTCTAGATATTAGCTATAGTTTTCTGCATTCTGATTATACAGATGGGTGTAGCTAGACCTCCATCTCCATACATTCCAAACCAATTTAATCACCAGATATCTAGCATCACGTGATCAGAACACTAAAACAGATTATCGCAAAACAAGCCAAGTCTGTCACTTTATCAAAATGTTTGCCTCAAAATGTGTTTTGAAGAGAAACTTTCAATGACTCAGATCAGAGGTTTGCAAATTTTTTAAATCCTACAGAGATAAAAGATTTTTTTTTAAAGTGAGAGAATGCTTTCAAGTTCTACAAACTCCACTTTCAAGCTCAGTGTAACCAGCAACCCCTTCAGAGGCACTTCAACTAATTAAAATGTACCGAGTTTAGTGATTCATTTTTCACATGCATTCACTAAACGGATTAATGGAAATATAAATTTACTCCTGACAGAATTCTGCACTGATGCAGGGGCACAGAATTCATATGGCCCGCATATTTTTATGCCCCCTGCACAGAAAAAAAACAAAAGAAATCTGCGGGGGGATACGCGTCTGTTCCCTGGCAGCCCAAGCAGCGCGTCTGTTCCAGCGTGCCTGGAGCAGCTTCAGAGACGCAAATCACTGTGGGGCGGGGGGGAGGGCTTGGCGTGCCTGCCCATGAGGAAGACGTTGATCACTGTCAGGGGGTGGAGCTGCCCAACAAGCAAGAGAGACTTTGACCCTCACTTGACACTGAGGTTTGAAGGGCATGGAGGAGGGTAGGTCTTTTTGTTATGCAGGAGGAAGGCTCTGTCCCTGAGGCAGAAATGTAGCTGCCTAGTAAAATGTAACTTCTTGAGAATTGAAAAAACACTTAATTAAATATTAGTATCAAGTTAAAGCAAATAGCTTTTGTAAAACAAAACAAAAAAAACACATTTTGTTAATGTTCCTGGTTAATTGATCTCAGTCTCTGAGGCAGAAATGTAGTAACCTGTCTGCATAATAACATTGTTAATTATTCTACTGTTAGGTTTCAGAGTAGCAGCCATGTTAGTCTGTATTCACAAAAAGAAAAGGAGTACTTGTGGCACCTTAGAGACTAACAAATTTATTTGAGCATAAGCTTTCGTGAGCTACAGCTCACTTCCACTGAATGCATCCAATGAAGTGAGCTGTAGCTCATGAAAGCTTATGCTCAAATAAATTTGTTAGTCTCTAACGTGCCACAAGTACTCCTTTTCTTTTTATTCTATTGTTAGTTAACTGTTCCCATTCTCAGTCAATTTCCCCAGGAGCATAAAAACCTGTAGAAGTTTTAAGGCCCCTACATTGACAGAGTGATGTAAAGCCTTATAAATGACAGTAAGGGAATCGGCTAGGAAGATCTATGCAATCTCTCACTTTTTTCCTGTGTCAAAGTGGCACAATGGGGTTAGATTTTTACTTACCCCTTAAAAAAAAAAAAAAAAAGTCTTTTGAGGGCAAATAAAACATTTACCAAGCAGTCAATAAAATGTCAGGATAATCGGAACCAAGCACTTTCCAAAGTACCCAGCTAGGTCCAGGACAATGATTAGCAAAACTGTATGACTTTCACATGTGAAAGTCTAAGCAATTTGAAATGACTTTCTCTTTTTTTTTTTTTTTTTTCTGTTTGGTGTTCTGTAATGGAATTTAAATGAAAATCCAGGATTATAACTGGAATGCAGGGTATTAGTTACCAAGTATTTGTAACTTAACTTTCATGTGTTTAGGAAATGCTGAATTATTATTGTGACTTTTTTCTGTATATTAGTTTAAATAACTTACCAAAACAATTGAAACTGGTGTGATTATATTGCATTATTTTGACAAAATTAGCAGAATTTTGCAGAATTTTTAGTTTTTTGGTGCAGAATCCCCCCATGAATAAAATCCCATGGGAGTAAGAATAATTTAAGAAAACCACATCATTACTTAGATTTACTTCACTTTAAACATCCTTAAATGTATTTAAAATGTACACAGCAGCTGTTTGGTTAGCTAAAGCAGTGGCTCTCAATCTTTCCAGATTACTGTGCCCCTTTCAGGAGTTTGATTTGTCTTGCATACCCCCAAGTTACACCTCACTTAAAATCTACTTGCTTAAAAAGTGAGACATAAAAATACCAGTGTCACAGCACACTATTACTGAAAAATTACTTACTCTCTCATTTTTACCATATAATTCTAAATAAATAAATTGGAATATAAATATTGTGCTTACATTTCAGTGTATAGTATATAGAACAGTATGAACAAGTCATTGTCTGTATGAACTTTTAGTTTGTACTGACTTTGCTAGTGCTTTCTACGTAACCTGTTGTAAAACTAGACAAATATCTAAATGAGTTGATGTACTCCCTGGAAGACCTCTGTGTATCCGCAGGGGTACATGTACCCCTGGTTGAGAACCACTGAACTGAAGGATTTTTGGGCACCCGGTACTGGATTTCAATTTGAAAGGCTAGCTGCTGCTCAAATTACTCAAATTGTTTGAAATGTTTAACAAGGTGTCTGTTCACATTTAAATACAATTATGCTGCACTAGTTTCTAATATGTTCACCTAGAAATAAAGTTCTTGCTTCAAAAGACAATGAATTGTGAGTTTGCATCAATGTTCTTTACTTTTATTCAGTACAAGTCTTCTTCCACTACATGCCAGATCTTACAGATGTCTTATTTTTTGCTTTCTGGTTACAGACAGTACCATTGCTGCACACAGACAAGCTGCATAAGGGCCAGGGCAGAAGCCGCAGTCTTGGAGAAGACCCTCCCTTGATTCCCTGCTCACCCTCAGCAGTGAGATTATCTCCCATAATGATCACATCCTGTGGAAAATGTGGGGACAGGAATGATTATCAGGCCCCCACCTACACTGCTGGCTCTCCCCAAGAGCCATGTGCCCAGTGTACAGCAGGGTCCGGTAAGAGTGATTTACCCTGCCCCTGCTCACCATTCTGGGGTCTTGTGGCTCATGTGTGCTTGCCTGGGGTCAGCCAGTTAGTGACAGGTGTGTGAATACCGGCTGTGTTTTAAATCAGTGTTCTGTGTGTTGCAAACAATACTGCTTCTGTAAAATGTTGCATTTAAACTTTACAGAGATGACCTTGGGAGCCCAGCCTCCCTCTTTGTTATCGGCAGCTGAACGGCGGCGCAGTATTAGAAAGCAGCCACAAAGATCTAAGGAGGACTTTCTGTGTGATGTTATGATGCACTCTGCAGCTGAGAAACAAGCACTGAAGGAGTGGCGGGACAGTGAGAAAAGAGAGACTGAAAGGAGAACGGAGCATGCCAGAATGAAGCCACTCTAAAACATTATGGAGGGCCAAGAGGACACGCTCCAAGTGACACTAGCACTGCAAACCTAGTAGCTCCATGCCTGCCCTCCCTTGCAGCTGCTGTCACAAAACTCTTTCCCATGCTCCCCACAGACACCGTCAACACACTCTTATCAATCTCCTGGCTCCAGTCTATACCTGCGACATTCCACTCCTCCCCCATCAAAGTCCAGCACTGCAGACTCCCACTACCCACAACACCCAGTCCTCTGCAGTTTGGCCCTGCTAAAGTACAGCACCCTCTGCACTGTATTCCAAAGGAGAAGGTTGAATATGATCCCTGGACATACACAAATCTTTAGCTGGCCCGGGACCCCACCTCCTCCTGGGACTTTCCCTTCCCCCATTCCCCTCAGTGCTGATTTTTTTTTTTTTTGACACTCTCCTCCAGTTGTTGTTTTTTAATAAAAAACTGTGTTGGTTTGAAAGCAATCTTTATTCTATTAATTAAAAGCAAACAGCCCTGCAAAGCAACATACAATTATGTTAAACTTCCATATTGCATAGTCTGTACCAATCACAATCACGTCCTAGTATTACAAGCAGTGCACTCCCAAGCATAGCAACAAATATTAGTGCATTTTAGTTTCAAATTGTTGCCTCAAGGTATCCCTAATCCCTATGGCCCCAAGTTGCGCCCCTCTAATAGCCCTGGTCTCTAGCCTCCAGGTGCTGAGCCTCAGTGGTCCCGCCCTGAGTGAAGCTTTCACCCTTCCCTTCACAAATTTTATGGAAAGTACAGCACGTGGCTATAAGCATAGGAATATTGTCATCGGCCAAGTCCAGCTTCCCATAGAGGCAGCACCAGCGGGCCTTTAAACGGTCAAAAGCACACTCAACAGTCATTCAGCACTTGCTCAGCCTGTTGTTGAACCGCTCCTTGCTGCTGTCAAGTTGCCCCATGTATGGCTTCATAAGCCACAGCATTAAGGGGTAGGCAGAGTCTCCCAGGATGGCAATGGGCATTTCGACTTCCCTTACGATGATCTTCTGGTCCGGGAAGAAGTCCCTGCTTGCAGCTTCCTGAACAGGCCAATGTTCTGAAAGATGCGTGTGTCATGCACCTTTCTGGACCAGCCTGAGTTAATGTCTGTGAAACGCCCACGGTGATCCACAAGCACCTGGAGAACCATTAAGAAATACCCCTTGCGATTAATGTTCTCGGTGGCCAGGTTGTCTGGTGCCAGAATTGGAATATGCATGCCATCTATTGCTCCTCCGCAGTTAGGGAAGCCCATTTATGCAAAGCCAGCCATAATGTCATACATGTTGCCCAGAGTCACAGTCTTTCATAGCAAGATGCGATTAATGGCCCTGCACACTTCTGTCAACACAAGTCCAACGGTCGACTTTCCCACTCCGAACTGGTTGGCAACCAATTGGTAGCAGTCTGAAGTAGCCAGCTTCCACAGTGCAATCACCATGCGCTTCTCCAACAGCAGGGCAGCTCTCATTCTCGTATCCTTTTGCCTCAAGGCTGGGGCGAGCTCATCACACAGTCCCATGAAAGTGGCTCTCCTCATCTAAAAGTTCTGCAGCCACTGCTCGTCATCCCAGACGTGCATGACAATGTGATCCCACCACTCAGTGCTTGTTTCCCGAGCCCAAAAGCAGCGTTCCACTGTGGTCAGCACCTCCATGAATGCCACAAGCAATCTCGTGTCCTTGCTAGTACACGTGGCGAGATCAATGTTGCACTCCTCTTGCCTTTGTAGTTTAAGGAATAACTCCACTGCCATCATGACATATGGTCAGAGCGAGCAGCATACTGATCAACAGTTCAGGATCCATTCCTGCAGACCGAAGAGGCAGAGTGCGCAGTACACAAACCATTAAAAGATGGCACCAAATGCAGGTGGAAGCACAAAGATTGCTGGGATGCGAAGCAATGCATTACGGGTCATTGGGACAGAACCTAGGATGCCCCGCGACCCCCTCATCTTCCCACAACTCTTAGCGGCAGAAGAGGAAGAGATGCTCTGTGGGATAGCTGCCCAGAGTGCACTGCTTCAAATACCACTGCAAGTGCCACAGGTGTGAACACACTATTGCGCAGGCAACTGACAGTGTGAACACACAACAGCGGTTTCCCTTCAGCGCGCTCTGAGCGGTGCTGTAACTCTGCCAGTGTAGACATGCCCTTAGTCAAACTTGCAGCATCCTGAAGAGTTTAGTCCACACAAAGTTGTGCTAGTTCAAACTAAAAGTAATTTAAAAATTACTGAAGTGCACAACCTACTTGGACACTCAATTCAATTTAAACAAGGTTTATATCTATTTAACTTAAATAGCTTCCTTAATGAATTAAGCCAAATTGATATAAGCAATTTTTAGATGCAAATTTGTGTACATATAAGGCTTTACACTTCAATGCTCCTTTTAGTGAGTGCCTTCGTAGGGAAAGTGGGTATATAAATCAAGAGTGATTTTTAACAACAATTCAATCATCATGCAATTATTGGGGTTTGTCACCTGCTGTAATGAAACCCTGTTGTATAATATGTACTATCTTCACGGGATGGCAGTTAACAGAACACTATAGTCATTGTCTTGATGGCTTGACTTAGTTACTGGTCAGATTATTATACTACTAGATGCTACTCAATCTGAAGTAGAACATAACAATTATAAAAACAAACTCACAAACATAAAAATCCTTTTTGCTACTAAGGTCATCCACTTTGCATTAGCCACATACTCTACTGACAAAAAGAGTTTTCTTTCCACTGTTCTGCCATAGAATTGAATCCTTGTTTTGCTATAGACGACAGCCCTGAAAAGAAATTCTTTAGGATTTAGTAGCACTCTGTACCTCAAAGCAGCATCACGGAACCCCATATTCACCACTGTCATGTAATTATGATAGGAAAGGTCATGATCTGCGGGAACCCCAGTCCTGTCAAAATATGTATCTCATTAGTGTGTATGAAGTTATGAGCTTTTGTTGTATGATTCTTATTGAAATATGCTGTAAGTTTGGGAGTCATCCCTTGCTCGTTCTCCAGTGACAACAAAAGAGGTGATCCACACCTAGGCGGTTGTTAAACAACCATTAATCAGCAGGGGAGTTATAAACACGTGATTTACAATTCTGCAAGAGATGCAATACAGGAGGCTGAACCACCCTGTGACTCAGCAAGGCCCTCCAGGCATGCCTGGGCTAGTTTCTTTCCAGGTACATGGACTAAGAATATAAAGCAAGGGACAGTGACATCATGTAATTACTTTTCTCCTCCCCCACCTACGCTGGAAGCAACACGAATGCTGGAAAGACAAAGATTTCAACTAAGGAGACTGGTCCCAGGTTTAAAGGGAAAGCCTGTGTATTAAAGACCGTAACCCACCTGCTACATCCAATGGGTTGAGAAAAACTGCTTGATCCAAATATTGCTCACTCTAAATAAGGTTTAAGATTTAGACTGCATGCTTACCTTTTATTTTCTTTAACTATCTCTGACTTTTTATGCCTACTACTTATCACTTAAAAATCTATCTTTCTCTAGTTAATAAATCTGTTTTATATTTTACCTAAAACAGTGTGTTTTGGTTGAAGTGCTTGGGAAATCTCAGCTCAGTTTACAAAGGCTAGTGTGTGGTCTCTCCCCCTTGAGAGATGGGCAGACCAGATAATGAACTTACACTGGTAAGGCTTCTGACTAGGGCAAGGCAGTACAGTTCTAGGGTGCAAGGCTGGAGGCTTGGGAGATCTGCTGGTGCCTTTCTCTGTGCGATTCGTGAGTGGCTCTGGAAGCATTCATGTAATCTAGCTGGGTGTGGGGCTCCACATGCTGTCGTGCTGAGTGATAATAGTGCCCAGAGGGGTCTGCTGCTTGTCACTAGCAAAGCATTGTGAGAGAATGTTTTGCTGGAGAGGTAAAAGGGCACAGTGACACTCCAGCAGTTCCAGGTTGTACTCCACTGATCCCATCACAGACTTATCTTTCTTAATGAGGAGATTGATGGAGTCACGCCTCGACTGTTATTGTCATTTCAGAGAAAACAAACAATTTACAGCTCAACCCTCAACCATTAGTCTGTGTGTCTGCACGCAAGCATATTTTCAAATGAATGAAGACACAGATGATATGAATCAAGGGCAAGGATACTAAGTCTATGAAAACGAAAAGAACACAGTCTGATTTTCTGAAGTGCCGAGCACTCAAACCTTGAAGAGAAGTCAATGGGAGCTGCAAGTGATACCCACCTTCTGGGAGAAGGGAAGGAGGCAGGGACCAGACCCCCCTTATTAACTAGTTTCATCTTTTCTTTACTACAATCTTACATCGTACAGACAAGATTTGTAAACAGGTTCAAAAGGAATCAGTGGCAATCCAGGACACAGCTATATGGTTCATCCCTTTCAGTAGGGTGACCGTATTTCCCTATGCTGTATATGGGACACCTCGTAAAATTCATAGAATCATAGAATATCAGGGTTGGAAGGGACCTCAGGAGGTCATCTAGTCCAACCCCCTGCTCAAAGCAGGACCGATCCCTGACTAAATCATCCCAGCCAGGGCTTTCTCAAGCCTGACCTTAAAAACCTCAAAGGAAGGAGATTCCACCACCTCCCTAGGTAACACATTCCAGTGTTTCACCACCCTCCTAGTGAAAAAGGTTTTCCTAATATCCAACCTGAACCTCCCCCACTGCAACTTGAGACCATTACTCCTTGTTCTGCCATCTGCTACCACTGAGAACAGTCTAGAGCCATCCTCTTTGGAACCCCCTTTCAGGTAGTTGAAAGCAGCTATCAAATCCCCCCTCATTCTTCTCTTCCGCAGACTAAACATCCCCAGTTCCCTCAGCCTCTCCTCATAAGTCATGTGTTCCAGTCCCCTAATAATTTTTGTTGCCCTCTGATGGACTCTTTCCAATTTTTCCACATCTTTCTTGTAGTGTGGGGCCCAAAACTGGACACAGTACTCCGAATGAGGCCTCACCAATGTCGAATAGAGGGGAACGATCACGTCCCTCGATCTGCTGGCAATGCACTTACTTATACAGCCCAAAATGCCATTAGCCTTCTTGGCAATAAGGACACACTGTTGACTCATATCCAGCTTCTTGTCCACTGTAACCCCTAGGTCCTTTTCTGCAGAACTGCTGCCGAGCCATTTGGTCCCTAGTCTGTAGCAGTGTACAGGTTTCTTCCATCCTAAGTGCAGGACTCTGCACTAGTCCTTGTTGAACCTCATCAGATTTCTTTTGGCCCAATCACTCATATTCAAGTGAGTTTAATGGCAATCAATCAGAACTATGCAGTACAAACGGAATTAACATCAAGTTGATTGAGCCCCTGTTAAAAAGAAACACTGAGCACTTGGATTCTTTTTACTTACCTTATCTTTAAGGCTTTCTGGGTCACACGGGAAGGGTGACACACTCCTGTACACATCTCTAACACAGGGAGGGTGACTGACCAACCTGACCCTCCCTGCCCTGCGCTGTCCAACCTCTATGCCTGGCTTGTGCCCTGGGACGGACCCACCTCTCCTGGTACTGCATCTTCCCAAGGCAACATATGGTGGGGGGGCAGACAGGGTCACATGCCCTCCTCCCCAGATTTCTGCCAAGGTTCAAACCAGAATGTGGCCAGCAGCAGCCATTCAGCACTGTGCAAGAACCATAGAATCTCAGGGTTGGAAGGGACCTTAAGAGGTCATCTAGTCCAACCCCCTGCTCAAAGCAGGACCAATCCCCAACTAAATCATCCCAGCCAGGGCTTTCTCAAGCCTGACCTTAAAAACCTCAAAGGAAGGAGATTCCACCACCTCCCTAAGTAACCAATTCCAGTGCTTCACCACCCTCCTAGTGAAAAAGGTTTTCCTAATATCCAACCTAAACCTCCCCCACTGCAACTTGAGACCATTACTCCTTGCTCTGTCATCTGCTACCACTGAGAACAGTCTAGAGCCATCCTCTTTGGAACCCCCTTTCAGGTAGTTGAAAGCAGCTATCAAATCCCCCTCATTCTTCTCTTCCGCAGACTAAATAATCCCAGTTCCCTCAGCCTCTCGTCATAAATCATGTGCTCCAGCTCCCTAATCATTTTTGTTGCCCTCTGCTGGACTCTTTCCAATTTTTCCACATCTTTCTTGTAGTGTGGGGCCAAAAACTGGGCACAGTACTCCAGATGAGGCCACACCAGTGCCGAACAGAGGAGAATCATCATGTCCCTCAATCTGCTGGCAATATTCCTACTTATACGGCCCAAAATGCCATTAGCCTTCTTCGCAATAAGGGCACACTGTTGACTCATATCCAGCTTCTTGTCCACTGTAACCCCTAGGTCCTTTTCTGCAGAACTGCTGCCGAGCCATTCGGTCCCTAGTCTGTAGCAGTGTACAGGTTTCTTCAGTCCTAAGTGCAGGACTCTGCACTAGTCCTTGTTGAACCTCATCAGATTTCTTTTGGCCCAATCCTCTGATTTGTCTAGGTCCCTCTGTATCCTACCCATACCCTCCAGCATATCTACCATTCCTCCCAGTTTAGTGAGGAGGGAAGGGACGGGAGCTGCTTTCAGCCACATGGGAGGAGGAGACAGATGAGTTGGCCCGTATCTTTGCAGAGCTCATCTCTCCCCCTCCCAATCACCATGGCTGGAAGCCTCTTGTCCCCGCCTGCCAGCACTGTGTTGAAAGGCAGCTAATAACTGCAGGTTGCTGCTGGCCACCCACCGATATAACGCAATCACCTCCTGTCCCTTGGCTACAGTGTGTGCAGGAAGGGATTAAGCCCTAAGGATGCATTGTACACCAGGGCCCAGGGAACCTGACTGCAGGGGCTTCAGCAAACCCAGCCAGACAGGTGGGGTTGGCAGCAGAGGAGGGTGCCTAGGGGACAAAGCAGGCCCGCATTCCCTGGGGGCAGGACCCAAGGAGGGGTGGGTGGGTGAATAGCGTGCTAAGCCCCTGCCCAGGAGGCTGCTGTGGAGCCTGCAGGGCTAGAACGCGAACAGGCTGGAAATCGCTTCCCCTCTACCACTCCAGAGCTTAGCTGAGGAGCGGAGAGGCTTCCCTGTGCCAGCGCTGTGCAGGGCTTTGGTACATGCAGGGCTTGGCTCCTCCTGGCAGGTAGCCCAGGCCAAAGAGTCTCAGGCTTTCCTGGGGAGCCGGCCCAGCCAGAAGCAATGGGGGAAGAACAGAGCCTGCTGGCCAGGCTGTTGGTGAGCTGAGCACTCCGACCAGGGGCTGGTTCTCCATATAGTGCTGATAGGTGGATGACGCCGGCCGGGGGGATATGGAGGAGCAGCGGGGAAAAGCAGGGAGAGGACAGCAAAAGGGAGAGCATGTAAAGGGCTGATGGGTGGGCAGAGATGACACATAACTGGCCACCACCTGGCACCTGCCCACTCTCACCGGCCACCACAGCGCATAGCCAGCACCAGCCAGAAATGGGACAGGGGGTGGAGCCCTGCTGGCTGAGAGCCGAGACACAGCGGTTGCTGCGCTCACCAACCAGCAGGGAGAGTGGCCGTCCCCGAGCCCTGCATCTTCGCCCCACCACCAACTTTGCACACCCACACGCACTGTTGGTCATTGGACCCGCCCCCCCTGCTGGTGGGCGGGCAGCTGGCAAGCAGGGATCCGGTCAGCAGCAGGACCCACTGGTACTTATGGGGGGAGGGGAGGGTGGAAAATATGGGAAAATTTGTCCGTTTTTAAGAAAAAGGTGGGACACCTACAGCAGGGCTTAAATACGGGACTGTCCTTTTAAAAATGGGACATCTGGTTATCCTACCTTTCAGACACTCAATTAAAAATAAAATATGAATTCTAACAAGATTCATCTCACAGACTGATATTTTAAATGTGCTGAGATACGGGAAAATATACATCCAATTTATTATTTCAAATCAGGCAAAGAAAAACTAGAAGTTACAAATATTTAAATAAAGAGAAAACTGAAAATTCAAAAGTATATGTCTGACACATTTAAGGAATAAAATATAAAAACACTTCATTAGACAGCTTTAATACAACCTTACCTTAAGAATTCGGTATTTTTACTATAATTGCACCATTAATTCATTAGCTATTTAAGTCATCATTACAAATATTTTGTTTCAACATAAGGTTGCTTTCTTCTGGATTTACTGAATCCGCTATATTAAAAGAGCTATTAAAATACACCACACCATAACACAAACAAAACTAACTTTGCAATGTCTTCTATCACAATCTCAATGCAGACGGCGGGAGAATTTTTGCATTCCCTAATCATGCAAAATATGTGCTTTAAGAAGTCATGTTTTCCTTAGGCAGTATCAAGTCTCACGTTGAAGTAAGGGAGGTCTAGGTTCGATATTAGGAAACACTATTTCACTAGGAGGGTTGTGAAGCACTGGAATGGGTTACCTAGGGAGGTGGTGGAATCTCCTTCCTTTGAGGTTTTTAAGGTCAGGCTTGACAAAGCCCTGGCTGGGATGATTTAGTTGGTGTTGGTCCTGCTTTGAGCAGGGGATTGGACTAGATGACCTCCTGAGATCTCTTCTAACGCTAATATTCTAAGTGTCCCTTTGTGAAGATATCACTACAACAGCTATGTGGTCCAGAAGAGTCTTCTCCATCTATTTCACAGCCTCTTTTAAGAACAGAGCAACTGTTTTGTACAACCAGAACAACAGTCCATTTACTTGGCAATCATCATTGCCAGATGCTTCACTTGAAGGCATAAAGCCCCAAGTTACACCTGTGTTCCAGTATATTACTGGAAGAAAATTTCTTCCTGATCTCAAGCTTATAACCTGAAACATAAGAATTGACAGCAATTCCTTTTTAGTTCTATTCCTTCTATTTAGTCAACTGCAGATACCATTTTTGGTGTATTATTTTATGTTAAGCCATACACCTAAAAATATTCTGTGTCATTAGGTTCTGTAAATTAACCAATTAACTGCATTCTGACTGCTGAGTATTTAATTCAGGTGGGAGGGAGTTAATTATACACTGACTGGACTGATTTTTTTAAGTTTGCTCCCTTTAAATTTTATTGAGTATTTTCTCCTTTATGATAAGGGTAAGATAAGAGTCACATGATTGGCTTGTCCTGTATCATTAATTATTTCAGACATATCTATCTCTTCCTTTTGCCTTCTCCTTTCCAAACTACAGAGGTGTAAGGTAAAATTTTCAGGAGTGTCTAAGAGACTTAGGAGTCTAAGGGCTTGTTTATATAGGGTGGTAATGGGGTGTAGTTTCTAAAGCACACGAATGTGTTACACATTAATAGGTCCAGGTAGACTCTGCTGGTGCACACTAAAAAGGTTCTCTCAAACACATTAACCCAATGCTGTTTAGAAATCTCACATAATCCCATAGTGAGCATTGCTGCTTCATGTACACAAGGCGCAACTCCTAGTTTCAAAAGTGAGTTTGGCATGGAAGTCCCAGTAACTTTTAATGACATTTAGCCTTCTAAATCACTTTTGAAAATGGGACTGTTGCTTTTGAAATTTTTACCCCAATCCATTTGCCTTCTACGGAATGCATACACAAACCAACCCATACTTATTTTTCTATGCAAACAAAAAGAAGAGAAAAAATAAGGAAGACGATGGCAGAATGAACAGGGGAAAGGATATAGAGGAACATGAAAGCAAGAAAAAATATAGAGAGTATTTAAGTTAGCTCATTTTATTTCTTTCATTCATTTATTTCTTTCATTCATGTTCATCCGATGAAGTGAGCTGTAGCTCACAAAAGCTTATGTTCAAATAAACTGGTTAGTCTCTAAGGTGCCACGAGTACTCCTTTCCTTTTTGCGAATACAGACTAACACGGCTGTTACTCTGAAACCATTTATGTTCATACAATTTAGTTAATTTCTCGAGTAGAGGAGCTAGAGCTCACAATGTAGGGGAAAACAATAAAGGAATATAGAAGGAAAAAAGAAGCTGAAAGAATTTTAAATTCAAACGAAAGAGAAAATCCATCTTTGGCTACCCTAATATTTATTGCAGTCTAAGCTAAGTCTGGTATCTTTTAGTACACAATAGCCCCTGTAAAAAGGTTTAACTTAATTATATTACAGTAATGAATTGGCTCAATCACACTTATTTCCTGAATCAGCTCCTGGGTTTTAGTAACACCATATCCATACCATGGTTGTAGTGCTTTTTGTTTGTTTTTTTATTCCCCAGCAGTATTAGCACAGATAGGAGTCTGACTGTAGACCAGGATCTAGCAGCTTCTGGCTTTTTTATACCTGTGTCCGTCAAACCTACCGGTTTACTGTATTGTTAAAAAAACGACAGAACCTAACAGAGCTTTGTGTATAGTAGGACTCCCACTAGTGCTTTTACCACTTCAGCCAAACCAAAATTAATACACATGAGTTTGAGAGATTGGTTTTTGTTTGTTTGTTTTTAAATTCCATAGAGTAGACAAGGCCTAAGAGACTAAGTCAAGGGTTGACTCTTCTGGAAAAAAAGAACTGTTCCAGGTAATTGTTTATGGTAATTATTATTGTCTAAGTCAGGCAATAATTGACTAATAATATTCATTCACTAACAAGTCAGGTAACGATGTTAATCCACTTTTTATTGACTTTATTTCCACAAACATTTCCAGCAATCAGCCCTGTGACGCAGTGCATTCATAATATCACATGACCATATTTTTTTTTTGTTAAAAGATCTCACTTTATTTGAACAATCAAACCAAAAGTTTGGGTATTCAAGCAGTAAGGCAGGAAGTGCAGTCACATCTGTCTTAATATATGACTGGAAATCACCACAAACATACAGCTTTAAGACGTCAAAAGGTAGGGAAGAAAATAGGTTGTTTAAAAAATGGCACTAAAGGTCAAAACACACGTGAGCACTTTTAATACATGAGATTTTAGTTGTGGCAATCTTCCAGAAATACTTACAAATCAAGAGGAGGATATCAGTTAATAGGACAGATGAAGTATATAAATTCAATATTCAGTTGTAGCAAACCTAAAAAAAAGTCACTCCCAGTGACAATTGCCAGACATCAGTGTTTATGCTGAAACACACAGTAGTTTTAAATGAGAAAAGGTGGGTAAGTTATCTTTTATTGGACCAACTTCTATTGATGAGAGAGATGTTTTCGAGCTACATTCTGGTCTGAAGAATCCAAATTTTTCTTCAGAACGGAAGAAGAGCTCTGTATAACTCAGAAATTTCTCTCTCTCTCACCAACAGAAGTGGGTCCAATAAAAGATACTACCTCACCCACCTTGTCCCTTTAATATCCTGGGACCAACACGACAACACTACTGCATACAATATTTGTAACAGCTTTTTGGGCCAAGGACACGACAGGATTAAGAGAAGGGATACCTCATTATCCCACTTTGATTAGAACTACTGCTAAACATATGAAGTCAAATAAACACGGTCCAGTAGGTTAAGTGTTTGGGTTTAGGGCGCGTGCAAGTAACTCCTTTACACTGGAAAGGCAGAGTGAGAGCATGTACTGTATGTTATGGGGCATCACCCAAAGAAGACTGAGTTAAGGTTAAATGTATGTGTACCTTAACTCTATTTCCTAGTTTTCTTCAGTCTAAGATCTGCTGAACTTGGCATTCTGGAAGGACATGATCTGTCAACAGGAAATCTTTACTTTGTATTAAAGTTTTTTTGCAGTTTAATTTCCAAGGGTTGGGGGAGGATTGTTTTTTGGTTTTTTTTTTTAAGAAAGAAAACTTCTTGATAGGATTCAGTGGTCATTGTGGCAGTTGTAGATCGCATGCAAGCCCCCCCCAAACCTGGCACCCATAAAGGGGCAGGAAGGGGACAGTCAGACCCCAATAGAGGGGTAAAGGTCTCCCAGATCCTGGAACCCACAAAAGGGGAGAATGTGGGGCTGATACTCTGTCCCTATTCTCCCGCCATTCACCCTGTCCCTCTCACTGTCCCAACCTCTCACCTCCCCTACCACTTCTCTCTATTTATCCCCCTTCCCTTCAACATATCCCCAACCTCTCACCTCTATTTCCCCCCACACACTCCTCCCAGCCAGCAAGCATTTATAGGTCTTATTTATTTTTACAAAAATACTTTGATTACGTTCCCTTGAATTAACACACACAGACACCCCAGAAATTTTAGTAATTAGGCATTCAACTTTTTCCAATTTTCTGCCCAAGGAGGGACTCAAACTGACAACGAATGGATGGATTAGATTCAAAGGGTTACAGCTTATCCCCTTAAAATATCTAGCTAGTGGGAAAGTTAAAAAGCTAACAATCCTGTTAACTCTTCTGTCCGTGCATACTCAGTGTAATCATTAGGCACATGAACAGATTTGATTTCCCCAAACGACTGGTGGGTGCCATGCACTCTGTTGGAGTAAACCCTGAGCATCTGAGATGTGCTGTGATGATCTGAGTGCTGATTTGATCTCCTGCTATGAGCAAAAATAAATTACAAGAATCTGTCAACGTTAAGAAAAGCTCAGGTTTTTTTCAAGGGGTGTATCTCAGTCAAATGATCCCGAATTTGGATCACAAACAAAGCCCTGCACTTGCATAAGGCACACCAAATTTCAAGGCATTCTGGTTAACTATAGAGATTTTAAAGTACTTAGGACAAGAGAGCTGTTAACAGAAAACTAGAGCAGTGTTTCCCAACTGGTGGGCCACGGTGCCCTGGTGTGCCCTCAGGCCCAAACAGGTGTGCCACAGAAATCTTTTAAAAACTACATGTGAGAACAAAAAAAACTATTCCCGTGTATTTTAATTCATGTCAGCAATGGATTGCATTCTGTACTTTTGCTCTCCAGGACAAGGGCCATTTCAAATATTATCCATCAGACACATTCCATTCCCAAAGCCAGGTTAAGATAGCAAATCTGAGTCCTGCAAAGTGGGGGAGGGGAAAGAAGGAGGGGAAGTTGCCTTCTGATTGGCTATCTGCTTCATTGTCTTGCCTCCTCCAGGGGCAGAACAACCCATTAGAGCTCAATTTCCCTCTCCTTCCCCCCTCCCCTCCTGTGAGCAATGGGTCAGCTCCTCTGCCCCTCCTTCTCTACTGCAGCTGCCAGCCAGGGATAGGGGAACGGGGACCCCACTGTAGGCCCCCAGGTTGGAAGTGCGGGGGAGGGGAGAACTCCAGGAGAAGCAGAGGTGAGGCAGAGGGGCTGAACAGGGGAGTGTGGACAGGGCAGAATTGGGGTGAGATGAAGCTGGACTGGAGGAGAATAAGGACAAAAGTGATGGGGGCAGGGGATAGGGGGAGGACTGATTTGGAGGTTAAATTTATTGTTGGGCAGAGGACAGGCAGATGTGGGGGTGAGACCTCCTTCAGCAGGGGCCAAAATCCTCATACCCGTTTGGGAGCACGGGCAGCTCTAACACATTCTCTCTCTCTCTCTCTGGGGATGGGCACGAGCAGGTCAGCAATCGTGAATGAAAAAACAATATAATCTCTTTGTAAAAAACCACATTTGGGGACCCAGTCTCCTGAGTTGCTGGGGTGTGTCTCATTTATTTTTGGATCTCTTGAGGTTGGCAATACTCTGAGTGGGACTTAATTAGATTGCATTTAAAAAGTTATACACCATTGGAAAGACTATTTTGGCAATGAGAAGAAACAATTACTTATTAATTGCTTATCATCCCAAAATATTCTCAAGTGTGTCACTTTCTCCACTGAGCATGCTTTTGTCCAGAGTTCTTGTATTTAGCTTTAATGTTAGTTTCCACTGCTGAAAATGTTAATTCTGGCACAAAAGACAGATAGCAATCTATTGTTAACTGCTATGGTTGTTTTGATTTTAACCCTACTAGCCTTGTTCTGGCTCATGAATATTCATGTGTTAATCTGGAGACAATATGGTGGTGTGTCTCAAAATAATTAAAGGTATCATGGTTACCATGGCAAAAAAACACTTGAAAACCACTGAACTGGAGAGCTCCTGCTCTGCCACAAAAGGAACACAACCTGTTCTGTTGGAAAACATTTTAGAAAGGAAAAGGAGTACTTGTGGCACCTTAGAGACTAACCAATTTATTTGAAAAAAGAAAAGGAGTATTTGTGGCACCTTAGAGACTAACCAATTTATTTGAGCATGAGCTCACGAAAGCTCATGCTCAAATAAATTGCTTAGTCTCTAAGGTGCCACAAGTACTCCTTTTCTTTTTGCGAATACAGACTAACACGGTGGTTACTCTGAAACTGTCATTTTAGAAAGGGCAATTTTCTCAATTCAGCTTTCTAGATACATTCCCTATTTTTACTCCTGGGGGGTATTCTGTGCCAAAAAATTAAAAATTCTGCACCAAAAAATTAAAAATTCTAAGCACAATATTTTAAATTTCTGCAAAATTCTGTATATTTTATTTGTCAAAATAAACACAATATAATCACACCAGTTTCAATTATTTTTGGTAATTTATTTCAAAATCCCTGTCAGCAAGTACATCTGTAACAATACGGACAATGAAACACAAGAACAGCCATACTGGTTCAGACCAAAGATCCATCCAGCCCAGTATCCTGTCTTCTGACAGTTACCAATGCCAGGTGCCCCAGAGGGAATGAACAGGTAATCATCAAATGATCCTCCCGTCACCTATTCCCAGCTTCTGGCAAACAGAGTGTAAGGACACCATCCCTGCCCAACCTGGCTAATAGCCATTGATTGACCTATCCTCCATGAACTTATCAAGTTCTTTTTTAAACCCTCTTATTCGTCTTGGCCTTCACAACATCCTTTGGTAAAGAGTTCCAAAGGTTGACTGTGCGTTGTGTGAAGAAATACTTCATTTTGTTTGTTTTAAACCTGCTGCCTATTTATTTCATTTGGTGATCCCTAGTTCTTGTGTTATGATAAGGAGTAAATAACACTTCCTTATTTTCTTTCATAGAATCCTAGAATATCAGGGTTGGAAGGAACCTCAGGAAGTCATCTAGTCCAGCCCCCTGCTCAAAGCAGGACCACACCAGTCATGATTTTATAGACCTCAATCATATCCCCCCTTAGTTGTCTCTTTTCCAACCTGAGACTTTCCAATCTTATTAATCTCTCCTCATATGGAAACTGTTCCATTCCCCTTAATCATTTTTGTTGCCCTTTTCTGAACCTTTTCAAATTCCAAGATATCTTTTGAGATGGGGCGACCACATCTGCATGCAATATTCAAGGTGTGGGCATACCATAGAATCATAGAATACCAGGGTTGGAAGGGACCTCAGGAGGTCATCTAGTCCAACCCCCTGCTCAAAGCAGGACCAAGCCCCAATTAAATCATCCCAACAAGGGCTTTGTCAAGCCTGACCTTAAAAACTTCTAAGGAAGGAGATTCTACCACCTCCCTAGGTAACGCATTCCAGTGTTTCACCACCCTCCTAGTGAAAAAGTTTTTCCTAATATCCAACCTAAACCTCCCCCACTGCAACTTGAGACCATTACTCCTTGTCCTGTCATCTTCTACCACTGAGAATAGTCTAGAACCATCCTCTCTGGAACCACCTCTCAGGTAGTTGAAAGCAGCTATCAAATCCCCCCTCATTCTTCTCTTCTGCAGACTAAACAATCCCAGTTCCCTCAGCCTCTCTTCATGAGTCATGTGTTCCGGACCCCTAATCATTTTTGTGCCCTTCGCTGGACTCTCTCCAATTTATCCACATCCTTCTTGTAGTGTGGGGCCCAAAACTGGACACAGTACTCTAGATGAGGCCTCACCAATGTCGAATAGAGGGGAACGATCACGTCCCTCCATCTGCTGGCTATGCCCCTACTTATACATCCCAAAATGCCATTGGCCTTCTTGGCAACAAGGGCACACTGCTTCTTGGCAACAAGGGCACATATCCAGCTTCTCGTCCACTGTCACCCCTAGGTCCTTTTCCGCGGAACTGCTGCCTAGCCATTCGGTCCCTAGTCTGTGGCTGTGCATTGGGTTCTTCTGTCCTAAGTGCAGGACCCTGCACTTATCCTTATTGAACCTCATCAGATTTTTTTTGGCCCAATCCTCCAATTTGTATAGGTCCCTCTGTATCCTATCCCTGCCCTCCAGTGTATCTACCACTCCTCCTAGTTTAGTATCATCCGCAAATTTGCTGAGAGTGCAATCCACACCATCCTTCAGATCATTTATGAAGATATTGAACAAAACCGGCCCCAGGACCAACCCTTGGGGCACTCCACTTGACACCGGCTGCCAACTAGACATGGAGCCATTGATCACTACCCGTTGAGCCCGACAATCTAGCCAACTTTCTACCCACCTTATAGTCCATTCATCCAGCCCATACTTCTTTAACTTGCTGACAAGAATACTGTGGGAGACCGTGTCAAAAGCTTTGCTAAAGTCAAGAAACAATACAGCCACTGCTTTCCCTTCATCCACAGAACCAGTAATCTCATCATAGAAGGCGATTAGATTAGTCAGGCATGACCTTCCCTTGGTGAATCCATGGATTTATACAGAGGTAATAGGATATTTTTTGTCTTATTATCTACCCCTTTCTTAATGATTCCCAACAATCTGTTTGCCTTTTTAACTGCCACTGCACATTGAGTGGATGTTTTCAGAGAACTATCCACAATGACTCCAAGATCTCTTTCTTGAGTGATAACAGCTAATTTAGACCCCATCCTTTTACATGGATAGTTGAAATTATGTCTTCCAAAGTGAATTACTTTGGATTTATCAACATTGAAATTCAGGAAATGATTTTTGACAGATTCCTTACTAGGCATATTAATATAGAACTCTAATAATTCATTTAAACTACAATACAGAACCATATTTCCCACCCTCCTCAGAGGCAGTGCAAAGACTTGGGAGAGTCAGGGGTAACAGTGGAGCTGAGGGAGAGAAAATTAACTGCTGGGAAGGAGTCTGGGTTGTGAACTTGGAGGGTTGTTGGATATGGGTGGGAATAAGTATAGAACAGGTTTTTTTGGGGGGCGGGGAGGGGGGATTGCTAGGGAGCTTCCCCCATGCAAACCCCGGCTGACCTCTAGCCTCCCCCATTCAGTGAGGCACATCTGCCCTTGTCCCCATGTGTCCCTGCATCCCCTGTCCACATGTCCCTCCACTCCCACTCAGACACCCACTGTGATCCTGCACCCCCTCAGCCAGCCCACTCCCCAGATGTCCCTGCACCCTCTCCCCCATGTGTCTCTGTGCACCTACTCAGCCATCCCCTGCCTTCCCGTGGCCTTGCCCCAGTCTGTCCTCCCCCACTAGCCCTTATGAGCCCTAGTCTGTGACTGCCAAGCAGCCCCACACTGTCTCCTCATATCCCGTCTCCTGACCTGGCTTGACAAGCACAGGCTCTCTCTTCCCTAGCTGGCCAGGAGCTGCTGCTCTGTTCTATCACCACAGTACCCTCTGATGGCCAAAAGGCGGAACTGCAGCAACTTTCCAGCAGAAGCTGTTTTCTGCACAAAAAATTAAAAATATGCATGGCACATGAATCATGTGCACATGCAGTGGTGCAGAATTCCCCCAGGAATAATGCTATTTTTAATGGAAGTGAAGGCCTATCAGCCCTAGAATTCATTTCCCTCTTTGATCCACAAAAGCCCAAATGTGGTTAGCCTTCTAGCCATGCAGCAAGGCCCACCTCTTTATGCACACAATTGAAAAGGTTTCAGACAGGGCTTTATTTAAATTCAGATTCCCCCACTTGACTGCACTGCAGCACTGCAATCTTACTCCAGGTATTTACTTCTAAATGCCATGGTTCTATTAATTTTATGTAACAAGATTAATAGCATTAAAAAACAGCATTTACCAAGGCATGAAAAAATTCCATCAGCTATTCACTACTGACAATGAGAAGTTGTCCTGCTAAGTGAAAAGGTCTAAAGCTATCAGTTTAATATCAGTTTAAGTTTCAGCACATACGGTTGTGCAGGAAGCCTTCCAAATGTGAACTAAACTTTGAAATAATATGCAAAGTTTTCTTCCTCGGTCAGCAAATAATGTAATGCCATCTAGCTCTTTCCATCAGTAGATCTCAAAGCACCTTAAAGAAGTATCATGGTCTTCACTTTACAGGTAGAAAATGGAGACACAGAGGCTTTCCTAAGATCACCCAGAAGATAACGGGCAGAGCCACGAATAGAACCCAGCTCTCCTGCGGCCCAGTTCTGTGCTCTATTCACTAGATCATACTGCTCCTCAGCTTCATTGACTCAGCTGATGATCATGACTAAGGCCCTACCAAATTCACAGCCCATTTTGACCAATTTCAGTGTCACAGGAATTTAAAAATAATAAATTTCATTATTTCAGCTATTTAAATCTGAAATTTCACAGAGTTGTAATTGTAGGGGTCCTGACCCAAAAAGGAGTTGTGGGGGGGTTGCAAGGTTATTGTAGGGAGTGTTGTGGTACTGCTACCCTTACTTCTGCACTACTGCTGGCGGCAGTGCGGCCTTCAGAGCTGGAGAGCAGCGGCTGCTGGCGGGGAGACCAGCTCTGTAGACAGAGTTGCTGCTAGCAGCAACGCAGAAGTAAGAATGGTATGGTATTGCCACCCTTGGTTCTGCACTGCTGCCTACAGAGTTGGGCGCTTATTAAGCAGCCACCACTCTCTGGCCACCCAGCTCTAAAGGCAGTAGTGCAGGAATAAGGGTGACAATACCATGACCCCCTTGCAACCTCTCTGCAACTCCCTTTTGGGTCAGGACCCCCAATTTTAGAAATGCTGGTCTCCCCCGTAAAATCTGTACAGTATAGGGTAAAAGCACACAAAAGACCAGATTTCACAGTCTGTGACACATTTTTCATGGCCGTGAATTTGGTAGGGCCCTAATCATGACTTTTCCAAGCAACAGAGGGATAAATACCAGAGAGGGAGAGGAATTATTTAAGCTCAGTACCAATGTGGACACAAGAACAAATGGATATAAACTGGCCATCGGGAAGTTTAGACTTGAAATTAGACTAAGGTTTCTAACCATCAGAGGAGTGAAGTTCTGGAATAGCCTTCCAAGCGATGCAGTAGGGGCAAAAGACCTATCTGGCTTCAAGATTAAACTCGGTAAGTTTATGGAGGAGATGGTATGATGGGATAACATGATTTTGACAGTTAATTGATCTTTGATTATTAGTGGTAAATAGGCCCAATGGCTGTCAAGAAAATTTTTTGAACCATGCGTGTCAGGGAGCTACTTTTGTTTCAACAGTTTTAATAGTGTGCTGAACCTCCATACATCAGAAATTTAAGAGGACTGTACCAGAAAAGTTCATATTTCATTTTGCTTTTGTTTGAGCAAATGACAAAACACCTCCTTCTCATATTTTTCTCCTGCATTCCCAAATGGCATCTTCAGGAACCTGGACAAAATATTCTGCAGCTTTCTTTTCAGACACAGAAGTGGGAATCATTTTTACCTGTTTAGCAGTAAAAGGTCCAGTAAAGGGTCATTTCTCATGCCTGATTACCCATCTTGCATTACTATCAAGGTTTAATTTTTTAGTTCCATAATTTTTTCTTCCATTTCTTCACTTGCCACATTTTGAAATGGGCATGTGAAGTTAAATCTATCTTGAAGGGTACTTCAATATTTCTCTACCTACTTATTTTATGCTACACTGAGATGATGTTAGCATAAAAAAAGGTTGCCATTTAAAAGAAGATATTTTAAGAGCATAATCAGAAATTCATATTAGCCTTTTTTGGGTGTCAAAGACTAATAGTGCTTCTGAACAAAGCTGAGGCTGAAGAGTTGATCAGAAACCTGGAACAGAGACTATTAGTACATTTCAATGGCAGTGGAACATCTCACTTGCAGGATCAAACTCAGCCTTCTGCTCTTCCACTTCACTAGACAAAGTGTCAATCAATGGCACATTTGATCTTGAAGGATCCAAAGAAAAGTTATTTTCTGTACTTTGAGATGAGCAATAGTCCTTTCTATATTACTGATTAACTTTTGACAATGTTTATGTTTTACTTAAGAAGAACCGTATGCAATACTTCAGTCTATTTAATTGCTTGATGCATTTTACTTCCTTTAATTTTAGGCATGCTGAGCCAGAAAATCCTACATGGACGTTTGGTAACCACTGGACACTAATCATTTAAGAGCTTTCACATTTACTACTATATGATGGGATATATATAAGTATCTTGTTCTTTGTTTCTTCCCACTAATAAGTGAAGACAACAGAACACCTGAACTGCTTTAGGCTGATGTTAATGATTAACAATGTAGAATCTGAATCAGAATATTTTGAATTACTACTGCAGAACAGTATCATTTTGCCATGCATCAATGCACTGAAAAAAAGTTGTTTTAACAATTGCCTTTATCTTTAATTGGATAACTTTTAAAAAAGGGATGACAATCTAGAGTTTAATCCTCAGCACTGCAATAATCCAAACAATAAATTACAATAATTCAAAGAAAAATGCAGTTAATATTCTCAAGCACTGGAACAAACCATTTTGTCTATATGTACAGAGTCTGCACACAGATCTAAGCATTAACCTTCTATTTCCATGATCCACTTATACAGCGAGATTTGCTTATATCTGTTTACATGATTCTCTCGCCTTTTCCAAAGGCCTGTAAGAAAATACTGTAAGAAGAATACAAAGACAAAGCACTCACCCCCCCCCATTCTTTTCCATTTTTTTTTTTTTAAAGAAGGAAGTGAAAATAGTTCCAAAATTCTAACTGTTGCTCCTGAAACATTAACAATGAGAGTGAGGGGTGGTGAAAGAGAAAGGGGAAGGGAGAGTATTCACAAAAGCCCAACACACTGGCTGTGGCTAAATCCAGGGCCTGAAAGGATTCTTTGTCTTTCTAATCAATGCATGCCCTTTGAATGTCCCAGTATATAGCAGAAAGAAAGTAATGGTGGGAAGAAGAGTGCTGCTGTCTCTTTAGGGGACATCTCCTCAGCTGCAAGAGAGGATGCTTGCAAAAAACACAGTGGAGCTTTCCAAGCAGTCAGTAATCCAGTTATTGTCCATTGATAAACACAAATTGAAAGAACATGCTCTGCTAACATAGAACCTTACCTGACTAAGGGAACACAAATTCCAGGAACTGGACATCTAGTTCCCAATGATTCTCAAATATAAATAAACTACAGAAAATAAATCCTTATTCCTAAAATGTACCCTTTATTTCTACAATCCTTTTCTTCTAACAATGAGTTAATGTTCCACTTTCTGTATTGACAAAACACTGGAGTTCATGCCTCAGTGTCCTTAAATTTAGAAACCTGCCCTACATCTCAAGATAATTATCCAGCAAGATCAAAAGCTAAACATCTAAGATATGTACAGTATAAAAGCAAATGCTCCACATTATAAATATTCTTATCCACAGTACAATATTCTGAAGCCTAAAACAGAATTCAATTCTGACTTTATAAAACTTAAAATAGTAAAAATCTAAACTTGTTAGCATCATTGTAAATACTTAGTGGGTCTCAATAGTTAGTCAAAATGCTGCACGCTAGAGTAGTGGTAAAGTATGATTCGATATTAGCTTTCTCTCGGTCCTTCCTCCCTTTCTACCCACCCCGAATAGAGTCTCCTCTAAGTCACCAATGCTCAGGATATTTGAGAGAATTAGTCTATCGTTAGAAGATTTGCTGTCTTTTCAAAAATTATAGCCTTACAGGAAAAAAGCTGACTAATCCACATGAACACAGATGACAAGTGGAACTAGCAGATGTTTACTAAATTTATAAACAAGGACCCCATAAACATGTTAGTTGCAACTTGCATCTGTTTGGCTTTCCTCCAGTTTTAGCTGGCTATAAAGAGAAAACTCAAGCACTGTAAATCCACCTCCCACAGGCAAGTTTCCTGTCTGCAGTAACATATTCCTTTTCAGTAATATTTTAGGAGCAACTAGAAAGCATTTTAAAACAGCTTTAATAATCCAAATGAAGTTACTGCATGTATCCAGTTGCATTCCTATTAAAAATTTTAAGAGCTTGTCTACACTTACAGTGCTGCAATGGAGCTGTAAAGCGCAGCACAGCTTAGTGAAGATGCTACCTACGCCAATAGGAGAGCTTCTCCTATCAGCGTAAGTACCTTACCTCCCTGAGAGTTGGTAGTTGCACTGTCTACACTGGAAGTTCAGTCGGTATAACCGTGTGGCTTAAGGGTATGGATTTTCCACACCCCAGAGCAATGTAGTTATACCAATGTACGTTTGTAGTATAGACCATGGCTAATACAGTAACTCCTCACTTAACGTTGTCCTGGTTGACGTTGTTAAGTTGCTGATCAACTGGGGAACAAGCTCGTTTAAAGTTGCGCAATGCTCCCTTACAACGTCATTTGGCAGCTGCCTGCTTTGTCCACTGCTTGCAGGATTCTCTGGAAGAGCAGCCCCTCCTTGTAGAAATTAGAACCAGGGGAGCAGACAGCTCCTTCGACCCTCCTCCCCCCTCCCCCGCTCTCCTAAATTCCCTGTAAGGCGTGGCTCGGCAGCTGCCCAGCAGCAGTTCAGGTGGCCCTCCCCCCACTGCCCTGCTGCTCCTGCTCTGCCCTCTGCCATGGAGCTGCTCCTGGGAGCTTCCTGCTTGCTGGGGGAGGAGTGGAGAAGAGTGCTGATATCAGGATGTCCTCCTTCTCCTGCCCCTGCCAGCTCCCCCTCCCCCCCATACCCCCTTTCCACAAAGTGGAGGAGGGGGACAGGGCTCAGGGGCAGAAAGAAGGGAGCTTGCTGGAAGCTGTTGCTTCCTGTCCGATCTGCTTAAAAGGGCAACGTACTTGAAGTGGTATCAGCGTATGTAAAGGGGCAATGCAAATCTCTCGCTCATGCACGCACCCTCCAGCACTTTGGAAAGGCGGCACCTGTGCAGCCGTTCATGTGCTGTCAGGAGGAGGGAGTGGTGTGCTCCAGCTGGTTAGCGTGGGCTCATCATCATGTTCAGTTTTTGCAGGGAAGTGTTTGCAGCTATTGCCCTGCATCTATTGTGTTTCCTCCCTCCTGCCTCAGTCCATGCTCCCTTGTAGAGTGTGAGGCTACATTAACAGCTGCATATTAACCCTTGAGGGCTCAGCCGAGTGCTATTCATCAATTAGCAGCAAGGCATTCTTTGGGAAATATTCCACCCTTACTCCATCACCTCAACCAAGCTTCACAATCATTCATTGCTGTGTACAATATTGAACTGTTTGTTTAAAACTGTTTAAAATTTATACTATATAGGTATATAATGTCTTTTGTCGGGTGAAAAAAATTCCCTGGAACCTAACCCCCCTGCACTCAGTTCTTTTGCCCGTAAGAATCCCATGAGAACAGAGCTCTGCCTAGCAGGGACAGAGGACAGGTTGTGAAAAGAAAAGGAGTACTTGTGGCACCTTAGAGACTAACCAATTTATTTGAGGTTGTGGAATCCTTGGGGACAACACATCTGGAAGAACCACAGTTAATTTAGGGTAAGTAACCATTCTTCTTTAAGCTCAGACTCCACCGTTGGTGACTAACAAGCAGCTGTCTATTCACCTGGAGATGGGCAAAAGGAGTTCGACTTGCCCAGATATTATAGGGTTGCCCTACCAATACTAGCATCTGATCTGGACACTTGAACTAGGGAACAGTGAGTGGCTAGTGTGTTGACAGAGCTCCACACTGCTACTTTACATATCTGAAATGGGGATACTACCCTTAGAAGCTCTAAAGGCCACTTAAGCTCTAATCTGTCCTGTGGGATCTTTTTTAGCTAAATTGCAGTAAGTCTCAATACAATTCGAAACTCACCTGGACAACGTCTGAGACACAGACTGTCCCTCAGCAAATGCCACAAACAGTCTAGGCATGCACCTGAATGAACATATGGTCATATCTAAATTTAAAAAAGGCTTTTATGACATCTAGCATGTGGAGTATCATTTCTACTCAGGATAGAATATGGTCTAGGGAAGAAAAGTGGGAGGTGAATAGATCAATGTCAAAGTCAGAGACTACCTTGCACAGAAACTTTGGGTGATGTTTTAAGAGTGGTTCTGACCTTATGAAAACTTGAGTAGGGAAGACCCACTACGAGGGCCTCAATCACCCCTGTTTCCCTAGCTGATGTCGCAGCTACCAGAGAGACTGTTTTTAAAGACAGATGGTAAAGAGAGCAGGTAGTCAGGCTCAAATGGGGAACCCATCAGTTCAGTCAAAACCAAGTTAAGATTCCAGGGAGGAGGAGGTTCCCAAAATATAGGTAAGCCCTTTAAGAAACTTCTCTCATCCAACAGTGGTGAAAGACCAGTGCTGAACTCTTATGGAACTGAGGGACAAACCCAATAATTTCAGGGGAAGTAGGTACATCAGATTTGTGGAAATCAGAGCCACCAGCAACGAGAGATGTTGCTGAACTGCCTGGGATAGAAACACTTCTTCTATTTGGCCTCGTACATCAGCCTAGTCAAAGGTTTCCTGCTCTGTAACAAGATGTCCTAAACTGCAGCAGAACATCTCCTCTCGGTATCTGTCATCCAGACAGTATCCATGCTGTCAGGTGCAAGGATGTCAGATCCAGAGACAGGACATTGGGCAAGGTGAGAGACTACATTGGGCAAGGTGATTGGTCTCCTAGCAGAGTTGTGTTGCCTATGTAGGTGCTATCGTGGTGATGTGGTCATCATCTTGCCTTAACAACCTGGGTATCATGGGTATTGGAATAAAGGCATATATAGGATCTGGAGACCAATGAACATGAAAGGCTTCTGAGAGGGATCCCAGGCTTACGTCTCCAGTGAAACAAAACCTCTGGCATTTGTTGTTGTAACACATTACACATAAAGAAAAGGAGTACTTGTGGCACCTTAGAGACTAACCAATTTATTTGACCATGAGCTTTTGTGAGCTACAGCTCACTTCATTGGATGCATACTGTGGAAATTGTGCCCACATATCTATTCAGGGGACACCATCACAGGGCCTAATAACATCAGCCACACTATCAGAGGCTCGTTCACCTGCACATCCACCAATGTGATATATGCCATCATGTGCCAGCAATGCCCCTCTGCCATTTACATTGGTCAAACTGGACAGTCTCTACGTAAAAGAATAAATGGACACAAATCAGATGTCAAGAATTATAACATTCATAAACCAGTCGGAGAACACTTCAATCTCTCTGGTCACGCAATCACAGACATGAAGGTTGCTATCTTAAAACAAAAAAACTTCAAATCCAGACTCCAGCGAGAAACTGCTGAATTGGAATTCATTTGCAAATTGGATACTATTAATTTAGGCTTAAATAGAGACTGGGAGTGACTAAGTCATTATGCAAGGTAGCCTATTTCCCCTTGTTTTTTCCTATTTCCCCCCCCCCCCCCCAGATGTTCTGGTTTAACTTGGATTTAAACTTGGAGAGTGGTCAGTTTGGATGAGCTATTACCAGCAGGAGAGTGAGTTTGTGTGTGGTTTTTGGGAGGGGGGTGAGAGAACCTGGATTTGTGCAGGAAATGGCCCAACTTGATTATCATGCACATTGTGTAAAGAGTTGTCACTTTGGATGGGCTATCACTAGCAGGAGAGTGAATTTGTGTGGGGGGGTGGAGGGTGAGAAAACCTGGATTTGTGCTGGAAATGGCCCAACCTGATGATCACTTTAGATAAGCTATTACCAGCTGGACAGTGGGGTGGGAGGAGGTATTGTTTCATATTCTCTGTGTGTATATAAAGTCTGCTGCAGTTTCCACGGTATGCATCCGATGAAGTGAGCTGTAACTCACGAAAGCTCATGCTCAAATAAATTGGTTAGTCTCTAAGGTGCCACAAGTACTCCTTTTCTTTTTGCGAATACAGACTAACACGGCTGTTACTCTGAAACCTGTCATTATGCAAGGCACTGCATTTAGCCGTATGGAGTGGAAATCTATCAACTGCATGAAAAAACTTGTACAGATACAGACAGACATCATCTTCCTTTCCAAATGCAAACAGATGGACATCGTACCAAAAGGACTGAAGGTAAAAAATCCATTACAATCTACATACCACACAGACTATGCTGACAGCTTGTGCCACACGCTCTCACAGAAACTGCGGAATCACCTGATCAACATCCTCCACAGCAAACAGGGAAAGATTAAGACTGAGCTCTCAAAAATGGATACTCATAAAAAACCAACCTTCCGCACAAACTTCCTCGTGGCTGGATTTTACTAAAACTAGACAAGCCATTTACAACGCACACTTTGCTTCTCTACAAAAGAAAAAGGACACTAAACTTTCTAAACTACTACATGCTACAAGGGGCCACAGCAATGGTTCCCTCAACCCACCTAGAAATATTGTTAACCTATCCAACTATACTCTCAGCCCAGCAGAAGCAGCTGTTCTATCTCGGGGCCTCTCCTTCTGCCCCTCCACCCCCACGAACATGATACAGTTCTGTGGTGACCTAGAATCCTATTTTCGACGTCTCCGACTCAAGGAATATTTCCAAAATACCTCTGAACAACATACTAATCCACAGAGGTCTCCCTACCAACACTACAGAAAGAGGGATTCTAGGTGGACTCCTCCTGAAGGTCGAAACAGCAGACTGGACTTCTACATAGAGTGCTTCCGCCGACGTGCACGGGCTGAAATTGTGGAAAAGCAGCATCACTTGCCCCATAACCTCAGCCATGCGGAACGCAATGCCATCCACAGCCTCAGAAACAACTCTGACATCATAATCAAAAAGGCTGACAAAGGAGGTGCTGTAGTCATCATGAATAGGTCGGAATATGAACAAGAGGCTGTTCGGCAGCTCTCCAACACCACTTTCTACAAGCCATTACCCTCTGATCCCACTGAGAGTTACCAAAAGCAACTACAGCATTTGCTCAAGAAACTTCCTGAAAAAGCACAGGAATCTGCACAGACACACCCCTGGAACCCCGACCTGGGAGATTCTATCTACTACCCAAGATCCATAAAACTGGAAATCCTGGGCGCCCCATCATCTCAGGCATTGGCACCCTGACAGCAGGATTGTCTGGCTATGTAGACTCCCTCCTCAGGCCCTACGCTACCAGCACTCCCAGCTACCTTCGAGACACCACTGACTTCCTGAGGAAACTACAATCCATCGGTGATCTTCCTGATAACACCATCCTGGCCACTATGGATGTAGAAGCCCTCTACACCAACATTCCACACAAAGATGGACTACAAGCCGTCAGGAACACTATCCCCGATAATGTCACAGCTAACCTGGTGGCTGGACTTTGTGACTTTGTCCTTACCCATAACTATTTCACATTTGGGGACAATGTATACCTTCAGATCAGCGGCACTGCTATGGGTACCCGCATGGCCCCACAGTATGCCAACATTTTTATGGCTGATTTAAAACAACGCTTCCTCAGCTCTCGTCCCCTAAAGCCCCTACTCTACTTGCGCTATATTGATGACATCTTCATCATCTGGACCCATGGAAAAGAAGCCCTTGAGGAATTCCACCATGATTTCAACAATTTCCATCCCACCACCAACCTCAGCCTGGTCCAGTCCACACAAGAGATCCACTTCCTGGACACTACAGTGCTAATAAACAATGGTCACATAAACACCACCCTATACCGGAAACCTACTGACCGCTATTCCTACCTGCATGCCTCCAGCTTTCACCCTGACCACACCACACGATCCATCGTCTACAGCCAAGCTCTGCGATACAACCGCATTTGCTCCAACCTCTCAGACAGAGACAAACACCTACAAGATCTCTGTCAAGCTTTCTTATAACTACAATACCCACCTGCGGAAGTAACGAAACAGATTGATAGAGCCAGAAGAGTTCCCAGAAGTTACCTACTACAGGACAGGCCTAACAAAGAAAATAACAGAACGCCACTAGCCGTCACCTTCAGCCCCCAACTAAAACCCCTCCAACGCATTATTAAGGATCTACAACCTATCCTAAAGGATGACCCAACACTCTCACAAATCTTGGGAGACAGGCCAGTCCTTGCCTACAGACAGCCCCGCAACCTGAAGCAAATACTCACCAACAACCACATACCACACAACAGAACCACTAACCCAGGAACTTATCCTTGCAACAAAGCCCGTTGCCAATTGTGCCCACATATCTATTCAGGGGACACCATCACAGGGCCTAATAACATCAGCCACACTATCAGAGGCTCGTTCACCTGCACATCCACCAATCTGACATATGCCATCATGTGCCAGCAATGCCCCTCTGCCATTTACATTGGTCAAACTGGACAGTCTCTACGTAAAAGAATAAATGGACACAAATCAGATGTCAAGAATTATAACATTCATAAACCAGTCAGAGAACACTTCAATCTCTCTGGTCACGCAATCACAGACATGAAGGTCGCTATCTTAAAACAAAAAAACTTCAAATCCAGACTCCAGCGAGAAACTGCTGAATTGGAATTCATTTGCAAATTGACAGGTTTCGGAGTAACAGCCGTGTTAGTCTGTATTCGCAAAAAGAAAAGGAGTACTTGTGGCACCTTCGAGACTAACCAATTTATTTGAGCATGAGCTTTCGTGAGCTACAGCTCACTTCATCGGATGCATACCGTGGAAACTGGTATGCAAATTGGATACTATTAATTTAGGCTTAAATAGTAATTGCAAATTACTATTACTTAAATACTTAAGTAATTTATTAATTAAATTACTTAAATAGTAATTGCAAATTGGATACTATTAATTTAGGCTTAAATAGAGACTGGGAGTGGCTAAGTCATTATGCAAGGTAGCCTATTTCCCCTTGTTTTTTTCCTATCCCCCCCCCCCCCCCCCCCGATGTTCTGGTTTAACTTGGATTTAAACTTGGAGAGTGGTCAGTTTGGATGAGCTATTACCAGCAGGAGAGTGAGTTTGTGTGTGGTTTTTGGGAGGGGGGTGAGGGGGTGAGAGAACCTGGATTTGTGCAGGAAATGGCCCGACTTGATTATCATGCACATTGTGTAAAGAGTTGTCACTTTGGATGGGCTATCACCAGCAGGAGAGTGAATTTGTGTGGGGGGGGCTGGAGGGTGAGAAAACCTGGATTTGTGCTGGAAATGGCCCAACCTGATGATCACTTTAGATAAGCTATTACCAGCAGGACAGTGGGGTGGGAGGAGGTATTGTTTCATATTCTCTGTGTATATATAAATTCTGCTGCAGTTTCCACGGTATGCATCCGATGAAGTGAGCTGTAGCTCACGAAAGCCCATGCTCAAATAAATTGGTTAGTCTCTAAGGTGCCACAAGTACTCCTTTTCTTTTTGCGAATACAGACTAACACGGCTGTTACTCTGAAACATTACACATAAGTCCACCCATACGAACCATCATCAGTGAAATATGATGTGGAGGACAATTCTGAAGCATTCAAGATGCGCTCAGCCTTGGATGAAGACAACCATAACCAGACTCTTTGTTAGTAGTGGGATTCAGAGGCACTCCAGGGCACACCTATTAATCCTCCTATCCACCTATTTAATGGAAGACTAGAATTCAAGGACTAGTGACCAATCAGACAGAAACACTGATTTCAACCACACTTGCAAAGGTTGAGGGTATTTGAGAAATAATTAGCCTTCACTGGTGTACTGGGGTGAGTCTTGAGCTGCCTTATGAAGTCTGTCATAGTATGGAACCTCTGAATAGGTAAGAATGCTCTTCAAATCTACCAGTGAACTCTATATTCTGGGTTATGGTCAATGCAGATTTTTTTCCCCACTCTGTTGATTCTAAGCCCCAGAATGGTTTAATGTCTTTTGAAGAGAGTCAGACACTTGCTGTGGGGATTTTCCTCACACCAGCCAATCAAGACAGGGATACACCTGGATTCCCTGCTGCCTCAGCTGTGTGGCTCTGACTTCCAGACCTCTAATTAACACTTGTGGAGCCCTGGAGAGGCCAACGGGTAGGACTTCGTACTGACAGTGAGATCTGCCTACCAAGAATCACAAGTATTTCCTGTGAGCAGGGTGTACTGAAAGGTGGAAGTATGCATCCTGTAAATCTAGAGTCATGAATCAGCCCATGGAATCCAAGAAAGGGATTACAGAGGCCAGGATACAGTGACACTTCCCAGGGGTGCCTAGGGTTGTGAGGCACCTCACCACCATCTGCCCTTAGTGTGAAGGAGTCCTGTCTGTACCTGCTATGGATCAACTCCATGAAATGACCACCCTCTGGCAGCACAAGCACTATCTTCCAGGCCTCCACAGGCCTCTCTCTGTACAGATTAGCGATAGGCACACACCAGCCTCAGAGTACTCCAAATGTCCCTCTGTAGTGCTCAGCCCTGTTCCACTGAACACTCACAGAATTCTTACATCTGCTATTCCCAAATGAATAGTACATAGTTTGTAAGCTTCAACTCGGGATCACCAGTTTACTTGACACACAGCACTTAGATATCTATATTAGTTGTGACCCCAGGAATCCCTGTATTCACGTCCTACACAATAATGCAATGAAAGGCGTACAGAATATGGCTTATGGAGGTATCATTTGAAAACTAACACCATGCTGGTCATTAATATCAGTATGAAATGTATGTGACAATGCTGTATGTGGAGTTATGATGCCCTCTTATATTAATGTTTTAAAGTCTGTATTTGAACAAAGTAGAAAACCAGTCTGCTCAGATCCTGAATACAAATTAAACAGGGTTGACCAGTGA
Source organism: Lepidochelys kempii (assembly GCF_965140285.1). Taxonomy (NCBI): domain Eukaryota; kingdom Metazoa; phylum Chordata; order Testudines; family Cheloniidae; genus Lepidochelys; species Lepidochelys kempii. The sequence goes on from NC_136397.1 coordinate 1,701,193, forward strand.
CAATGGGACCGCAATTTACATATTCAGTGAACAGAAGCATCAAAGCTCACAAGGTGGTTGGGGAATCAATGTGTCTACATCACAAAGGAATGGACACTAGTAAATTGGCATCAGGAATTACTACAGGGTTGTTTACATTGCAAAACTGCAGCAGAAAGCATCACACTGGAACACACTGGGGATACCTTAATCAAGATGGAATCGGCCTCCTAGAGAAAACTGGTGACTGATCCCCAGGAGATCAATCTGACCCTTGAAAAAAGGCAGACTGAGATATAAGGACACACAGACAGACTTTCGGTTATCCTTCACCTAAGAACACACGGAAAGCCAGAACCTTGGAATCTGCAGGGATCCTGGCTAAGAGCTAGTCAGCCATTGCTGAAAAGGGAAGACTTGTGAGAAAACTACCTTGAACAAAGACCAACTTGTAAGTTAAATCTTAATCATTAGAAAGTACATTTATACTTTTGTTTGTTTGTAACACTATCTTTATTCCTCATACTTGGTATCACTTAAACCTATGACTGTTTAACAAACTTGTTTTACTCGTACTATAAACAAATTCAGTGATCTGATTGAAATAAGAGAGTTTGACAAACATCAGTTAAATTAATGGACATCAGTGTATTAACTGTTTAAAGGAGCAACAAAACTGATTATCTTCTGTGAACGTACAGTGATGGGGCTGTGTACTGCAGAGACACAGATATCTCTGAGGAGCTCTGGAGCTGGAGTTCACCGATTGTTACCTGCTAGACAAAGTTAAGAGCTTGTCTAAACGTACAGAGCTGCAGCTGTGCCACTGTAGTGCTTAGTGAAGATGCTATCTATGCTGACAGGTGTAAGTACTCTACTTGCCCGAGAGTAAAGAAGTGTGGACTGAAGACCAGGTTGCCCCCTTGCAAATGTCCTGGATAGGCACCTGCACCAGGAAAGCTGCGGATGGCGCTTGCGCTCTGGTAGAGTGCGCCGTAATCAACAGGGCTGGAACTTTAGCTAGGTCATAGCAAGTCCTGATGCAGGACGTGATCCATGACGAGATGCGCTGCGATAAGATTGGGAGCCCCCTCATTCTTTCCACAATAACAATCAAGAGCTATGGTGACTTACAAAATGGCTTTGTGCGTTCAATGTAAAATGCTAAGGCCCGTCTAACGTCCAAGGAATGGAACATGCGCTTCCTGTGAGTGGCATGGGGTTTAGGGAAGAACACAGATAAAAATATGTCCTGGTTCACATGAAACTGGAAGACAACCTTAGGCAGGAACACAGGGTGGGGGCATAGCTGCACCCTGTCTTTATAAAATACCGTGTACGGAGATTCGGAGGTCAGTGCCCTGAGTTCAGATACCCTCCTAGCAGAGGTTATAGCCACTAGGAAAGCCACCTTCCAGGAAAGGTAGCCGAGAGGACAGGTAGCCACGGGCTCAAAGGGGGACCCCGTGAGTGAGGACAGGACCAGGTTGAGGTCCCAGGTGGGGACGGGCTCACATACTGGAGGATAAAGTCTGTCAAGGCCCTTAACAAACCTGCTCACCATGGGATTACCAAACACTGAACCCCTCGCTGTTCCCGGGTGGAAGGCCGAAATGGCCACAAGGTGTACCCTTAGGGATGATATTGCTAACCCTTGGTGCTTGAGATCTAAAAGATAGTCCAAAATAAGGGGAACTGGGGCTGATTGCGGCTCAGTTTCCTTTTGTTTAGACCAAATGGAGAAACACTTCCACTTAGCCAGGTACGTGGCTCGAGTGGAGGGTTTCCTACTTCCCAGCAGAACCTCCCTAACCAAGTGCAAACACCGAAGCTCAAGAGGGTTCAGTCATGGAGCTTCCAGGCCATGAGGTGGAGCGACTCCAGGTTGGGGTGCTGTAGACGGCCGTGGTCCTGTGAGATTAGGCTTGGACAGAGAGGGAGTGCTACATGGTCTGTCCATTGAGAGGTTCAGTAACATAGTGAACCAGTGCTGGCGGGGCCACACTGGCGCTATGAAAATTAAGGAAGCCCTGTCCTGACGAGTCTTGAGAAACACCTTGTATATGACGGGGAATGGCGGGAACGTGTACAGCAGATGACCCGTCCATGACAGGTGAAAGGCATCTGCGGTGGAGCCTGGGCTGTGGTTCAGTAAGGAGCAGAATCTCTGGCACTTCCTGTTGCTCCGTGTCATGAACAAGTCCATGTGTAGAGAGCTCCACCTCTGGAAAATTGAGTAAGTGATGTCCAGTCTGAGGGACCACTTGTGTCCATGGAACAAGCGACTGAGGCAGTCTGCCAGCTCGTTCTGCACCCCCGGAAGATGCAACGCCTGCAAGTGTATGGAGTGGGTGATACAAAAGTCCCACAGTGTGAGGGCTTCCCGACAGAGGGGAGAGGAACGAGCACCACCCTGTTTGTTTATATAGAACATCACTGCAGTATTGTCCATGAGCACCGATACGCAGATGCCCTGCAGATGGGCCTGAAAGGCTTGGCATGCCAGGTGAACCGCCTTAAGCTCCCTCACGTTGATGTGCAGCGATAGCTCTGCATGGGACCAGAGGCCCTGGGTTCTGATACTGCCCAGATGCGCTCCCCAACCGAGTGCCGAGGCATCTGTGACGAGGGAAAGCGCAGGCTGCAGTTTTGCAAAGGGTACTCCCATACAAACTAGCTGTGGTTGCAGCCACCATTAGAGAGAGTGGAGAATTTGAGGTTGGAGGGTCATGATTGAGTCCAATGGGTCCCTGCCCAGTCTGTGCACCTGCGCTAACCACATCTGGAGGGGCTGGCAGTGCAGGCTGGCATGCTGTACCATGTACGTACAGGCAGCCATATGCCCCAGTAGTCTCATATAATTCCTGGCGGTAGTTGGGGGAAGCGGAGGAGGGTCTGGATAATGTCTGTAAGCACTTTGAAACGCAGTTCCGGAGTCCAAGAGAGCGCCGATTAACTCTATTGTTCGTGTGGGGGTCAATGTGGACTTGGGCTCGTTCAATACAAGTCCCAACCTGTGAAATGTAGCCTGGGCCAGGGATACGTGCTTCACCACCTGTGCTTGGGACTCGGCCTTGATGAGCCGGTCGTCCAAATACGGAAACACCTGCACCTGGCCAAATGGGAGCACCCTGACCTGGTAGTGCTGGCCACTGACCATGAATCTGAGAAAGCGTCTGTGGGCTGGAATAATAGCAATGTGAAAACACGCATCCTTCAAGTCTCCCGGATCCAGGGAGGGAAAGATGGAGGCCAGAGAGACCATGCAAAACTTCACCTTTTTTATGTATGTGTTGAGGTCTCATAGGTCCAGGATAGGCCAAAGCCCGTCCTTGGCCTTCAGGATGAGGAAATAGAGGGAGTAGAACCCCTTGCCTCTGAATTCCTGAGGAATCTCCTCTATTGCCCCTAGAGCTAGGAGAGATTGTACCTCTTGTAAAAGGAGTTGCTCGTAAGAGGGTCCCTGAAGAGGGACGGGGAAGGGGGATGGGAGGGAACAGAATTGGATAGAATATCCCGCCCCCACTGTGCTGAGGACCCAGCAGTCTGACATGATCTAAGACCAAGCACGGTAGAAGGGGGAGAGCTGATTCACAACATGGGGGAGCGGACAGAAAGGATCCAAGAAGGGGGGCTGTTTGGTCGAACCCTGGCCTTGGCCCAAAGAGGATTGCGGTGGGCACCTCCTATTATTTCTGCCCCTCCTCCTAGGTGGATCCCACCTAGGAGGCCGGGGGTAGAAACAGGACAGTGGCTGAGGTCTAAAGGGCTTTCTCTGAGGCTGTGTAGCCCCAAAGACTTCAGAGTTGCCCACGCGTCCTTCAGGCTATGCAGGCGCGGATCCATATTTTGAGCAAACAGGCCCTCACAGTCAAAGGGGAGGTCCTGAATTGTATTTTGGACCTCAGGTGGGCTCCCTGAAACCTGAAGCCACGCACTGCACCTCATAGCAATGGCGGTGGCCATGGTTCTAGCCGCAGAGTCCGCTGCATCCAGGACTGCCTGGAGGGCGGTCCTAGAGACCACTCTACCCTCCTCAAGGAGCTGACCAAACTCCCTGTGAGAATCAGCCGGGATTAACTCCTAGAACTTAGCCAATGAGCTCCAGGAACTGAAAGCGTATTGGCTAAGCACCACCTGCTGATTCGCTACCCGAAGCTAGAGCCCCCCCCTCCAGTCGAATAGATTTTACGGCCAAAGAGATCCAGCTTCTTGGCTTCATGTGACTTAGGTGCAGGGCCTGGTTGACCCTGCCGCTCCTCGTGGTTTGCCACATCAACCACCAGAGTCCCCGGTTGGGGGTGGGTAAACAGGTGCTCACAGCCCTTTTGTGGCACAAAGTAGCATTGGTGGTATAGAGGCTGGGGTTTGCCAGAGCACCTTCGTGATGTTCTCAATTGTCCTTATGAGGGGCAAAGCTACTCTGGAAGGACCCTCGGGGGTGAGGATGTCCACCATCATATCTGAGTCCTCCATAACCTCCTCTGCCTGGAGATTGAGGTTAACTGCTACCCTCCTAAGCAGTTCCTGGTGGCCTTTGGTATCCATTTGTGGTAGAGTGCTGCAGGTGCCCGACACCACCTCGTCCGGCGAAGAGGAGGAAGAGGTTCCCGGGACAGGGTCTTCCTGCCCCTCAGGTTCTCTGGAGGCTGGGTCAGGTACCTCGGAGCACCCCACGACCAGAGGTTCAGGTGCCACCGACATCGGTGGAGGAGGGGCCGTGCTTGACTGTGCCCGCTCAACAGCCCTGTCCCGCTCAGGGGCCCTACGGGTGTAGCGTGCCATCAACGTTGCTGATGGAGGGGCACGGGGGGCCGATACCACCGATACCGGCCTAGATCCCTGATCTTAAGGCTGGTGGTAGGCCCAGGGGGTCCAAAAAGGCCATTGCACTGGGCCAGCCAAGTGGCGACTGGTGCCGGTTCTTTCACCGACCTACAATGCCGGGATCAGTGCCAGGACCAGGAGTGGCTGCATCGAGATTCAGACGCTGAATCGTCTGTCTCTGATGAGTATTCAGTGCGAGGGAGCGGTACCGGGGAGATGGAGATTGGCGCCGCAACATCATGGGCTTCCCCCGATGATGAATCAACCGCGGTGCCGCCATCGGTGCTGGCACCGCCATGGGTGCAGCCGACAGTGCCACCATCAGCATCGGTGTGGTGACCGGTGTTGGAATTGCCAGAGGTGATGGGCATGACGCCACAGTCGGTGCCGTCGCCAATGCTACTGGCAGCGCCTGAGTTTGCGAGGCTGGGCCCCCTACCTGCGGAGCCAGGTGCTGGGTCATTGTATCAATGAGGTCTTGAGCCACCTCATGTGTGTCTGGAGTGGAGGGGAGATCGAGCTCTTCCTCCAAATCGTTGTGGGTAGGAGAATCTGTTCTCACTGGACTCAATGGCAGTGGTTCTTGCGGACCAGACCGAGGGTGTCCCACCGGAGGACACGCCCCACTGGAATCCCCCCTTAGCTTCCTGACCGCGGAACATCCCCTGTCTGGTTTCTTTTCCTTATGCGGCACTGGAGACTGTGAATGGTGCCGCCACAAGGCGCTGGCCTTGCAGGCCGGGGAGAAGTGCTGGTGCTCCCTTGTGGATTCTTTCTTTGGTGCCGGGACATCCCGCACCAAGGCCGGTGCGCTGTGCACCGAGGGTGCTGGAGTCAGCTCAGGCTGTGGCTGAAGGGCCGACTCCATCAAGAGGAGCTTCAAGTGATAGTCCCATTCCCTCTTAGTCTTGGGTCTGAAGCTCCTGCAATAGAGCACTTATCTGTCTAATGGCCCTCCCCGAGGCACTTGAGACAGGCGGTGTGCAGATCACTTGTTGGCATAGGTTTTGCACACCTCTCACATGCTTTAAACCCCTGCGACCAAGGCATGCTCCGGCGCCAGGGACAGTAGATCGGGGGGAAACCCCCCGAAGTATGCTAAACTAATCTGATCTACACCTATTAACAACTAACTAACAACTATGTACACTAGAAACAAGGGAACCACTAGGTAAGGCACTTGCAAAGCAAGAGACTAAGCTGTTCCAACGACTGTCATGGGCGGTAAGAAGGAACTGAGCAGGCGGTGGGTCGGCAGGAACATATATACACCGCCATGGAGGCACCACTCTAGGGATCTCCACAGCCAACCCAAAGGGTACCACTAGGGAAAAGCTACCGGCGATCGTGCACGCAGCGCACGCACATACCTATTGGAATGCACATGAGCAATCACTCAAAGAAAAACCCCAGTTCCCTCAGCCTCTCCTTGTAAGTCATATGCCCCAGCCCCCTAATCATTTTTATTGACCTTCGCTAGACTCTCTCCAATTTGTCCACATCCCTTCTGTAGTGGGGGGGGGACCAAAACTCCAGGTTTGGCCTCACCAGTGCCAAATAGAGAGGAATAATCACTTCCCTCAATCTGCTGGCAATGCTCCTACTAATACAGCCCAATATGCCATTGGCCTTCTTGGCATCAAGGGCACACTGCTGACTCATATCCAGCTTCTCGTCCACTATAATCCCCAGGTCCTTTTCTGCAGAACTGCTGCTTAGTCAGTCGGTCCCCAGCCTGTAGCTGTGCATGGGATTCTTCCGTCCTAATTGCAGGACTCTACACTTGTCCTTGTTGAACTTCATCAGATTTCTTTTGGCCCAATCCTCCAATTTGTCTAGGTCACTCTGGACCCTATCCCTACCCCTACCCTCCAGCGTATCTACCTCTCCCCCCAGTTTGTGTCATCTGCAAATTTGCTGAGGGTGCAATTAATCCCATCATCCAGATCATAAATAAAGATCATGAACTTGTTACCGGCTGCCAACTAGACATCGAGCTATTGATCACTACCTGTTGAGCCCGACAATCTAGCCAGCTTTCTATCCACCTTATAGTCATAGAATCATAGAATATCAGGGTTGGAAGGGACCCCAGAAGGTCATCTAGTCCAACCCCCTGCTCAAAGCAGGACCAATTCCCAGTTAAATCATCCCAGCCAGGGCTTTGTCAAGCCTGACCTTAAAAACCTCTAAGGAAGGAGATTCTACCACCTCCCTAGGTAATGCATTCCAGTGTTTCACCACCCTCTTAGTGAAAAAGTTTTTCCTAATATCCAATCTAAACCTCCCCCACTGCATCTTGAGACCATTACTCCTCGTTCTGTCATCTGCTACCATTGAGAACAGTCTAGAGCCATCCTCTTTGGAACCCCCTTTCAGGTAGTTGAAAGCAGCTATCAAATCCCCCCTCATTCTTCTCTTCTGCAGGCTAAACAATCCCAGTTCCCTCAGCCTCTCCTCATAACTCATGTGTTCCAGTCCCCTAATCATTTTTGTTGCCCTTCGCTGGACTCTCTCCAATTTATCCACATCCTTCTTGAAGTGTGGGGCCCAAAACTGGACACAGTACTCCAGATGAGGCCTCACCAATGTCGAATAGAGGGGAACGATCACGTCCCTCGATCTGCTCGCTATGCCCCTACTTATACATCCCAAAATGCCATTGGCCTTCTTGGCAACAAGGGCACACTGTTGACTCATATCCAGCTTCTCGTCCACTGTCACCCCTAGGTCCTTTTCTGCAGAACTGCTGCCGAGCCATTCGGTCCCTAGTCTGTAGCTGTGCATTGGGTTCTTCCGTCCTAAGTGCAGGACCCTGCACTTATCCTTATTGAACCTCATCAGATTCCTTTTGGCCCAATCTTCCAATTGGTCTAGGTCCTTCTGTATCCTATCCCTCCCCTCCAGCGTATCTACCACTCCTCCCAGTTTAGTATCATCCGCAAATTTGCTGAGAGTGCAATCCACACCATCCTCCAGATCATTTATGAAGATATTGAATAAAACCGGCCCCAGGACCGACCCTTGGGGCACTCCACTTGATACCGGCTGCCAACTAGACATGGAGCCATTGATCACTACCCGTTGAGCCCGACAATTTAGCCAGCTTTCTACCCACCTTATAGTGCATTCATCCAGCCCATACTTCCTTAACTTGCTGACAAGAATACTATGGGAGACCTTGTCAAAAGCTTTGCTAAAGTCAAGAAACAATACATCCACTGCTTTCCCTTCATCCACAGAACCAGTAATCTCATCATAAAAGGCGATTAGATTAGTCAGGCATGACCTTCCCTTGGTGAATCCATGCTGGCTGTTCCTGATCACTTTCCTCTCATGCAAGTGCTTCAGGATTGATTCTTTGAGGACCTGCTCCATGATTTTTCCAGGGACTGAGGTGAGGCTGACTGGCCTGTAGTTCCCAGGATCTTCCTTCTTCCCTTTTTTAAAGATTGGCACTACATTAGCCTTTTTCCAGTCATCCGGGACTTCCCCGGTTCGCCACGAGTTTTCAAAGATAAACTTTTCCATTCATCCAATCCATACTTTTTTTTAAACTTGCTGGCAAGAATACTGTGGAAGACTGTATCGAAAGCTTTGCTAAAGTCAAGATATATCACACCCACCACTTTCCCATATCCACAGAGACAGTTATCTCATCATAGAAGGCAATCACGTTGGTCAGGCATGACTTGTCCTTGGTGAATACATGTTGACTGTTCCCAATCACCTTGCTCTCCTCCAAGTGTTTCAAAATAGATTCCTTGAGGATCTGCTCCATGATTTTGCCAGGGACTGAAGTGGGGTCTGTAGTTCAGCTAGGGCTGAGAATCAAGCTGATTTCTTTCCATCTTGCACATCACCACTGAGAATAAAGGTTCTGCAGGCCAACTGAAGCCCACCTTTATATCTGGTCAGTTTCACTGCCTTCCACATAATAAATCACATAGTTGTAATTGACTGGAATTTAGATTGTTTATGAGGCACAAGAAAACAGAATTTCGCTCACTTAATTACTGTAGTGTGACAGGGTCGGGCCAGATGGCTATAGGAGAGTAACAGAAGGCAGATATATTAGCCCCAGGCTAAGTAGGTCCCTTTTCCCTGGGTAAGGTAACAGGGAAGGTTCCAGAACAATCAGGAACCTTCTGGAGACATTTAAGACAGACAGGCTGATTAGAACACCTGCAGCCAATCAAGAAGCTGCTAGAATCAATTAAGGCGGGCTAATCAGGGCACCTGGGTTTAAAAAGGAGCTCACTTCAGTTTGTGGTGCGCGTGTAAGGAGCTGGGAGCAAGAGGCACTAGGAGCTGAGAGTAAGAACCCATACTGCTGGAGGACTGAGGAGTACAAGCATTATCAGACACCAGGAGGAAGGTCATATGGTGAGAATAAAGAAGGGGTTGGGAGGAGGCCACGGGGAAGTAGGCCAGGGAGTTGTAGCTGTCACACAGCTGTTCCAGGAGGCACTCTACACAGCTGCATTCCACAGGGCCCTGAGCTGGAACTTGGAGTAGATGGCGGGCCCAGGTTCCCCCCAAACCTTCCAACTCCTGGTCAGACACAGGAGGAGTTGACCTGGACTGTGGACTCATGAAAATGGCCAAACTGAGGGCTGCCGTGAAGCTCCAAGGCGAGAAAATCCGCCAATAAGCGCAATACCCACCAAAGAAGGAACTTTGTCACAGTAGCTATGCAGCGCTTATGAGTAAAACATTTTTGGCATTAAAGTCAGCAAACTTAACCTTGAATACATGGGTCAACTGAGTAGACGGTACAATTTTTAAGTGTCATTTTTCAGAGCAGACTTTAAGATGATGCTTTCAAAAGCTGTGGCTCATAATGCATGCCTTTCTTTACTATCGCATCATGGCAAAATTCTTTATATGTTTTGTAATAAGGATGGTGATTTCGTACCCATTAACATAAGGGTATATGATTAAGGGAGAGGACCCAGATTGTCAGATGGTATTTTGGACAATCTGTACCCCAAGGATAGACTATTCAGGGAATAATGCATGCTGGTTCATTCAGTTCTAAAAATAACTGATTTTCTAAAGTGACAGTCAATCCGAACTCCATTATTCAAATCTTGATTAAATCTAATGTCTCATGTGTTTCTTAATCAGCCTGCTCAAGAGATTATTTCAAGAATAATGTCTCAAAGCCTTTTTCCAACACAGAAAAGATCCTGCTTTACTTTTCATGCAGCAAAAAGCACCAGTCATATTGAAATGATTACAGAAAGGTCTCTTTTTACTCAAGCATTGACAAGGCACAACAGTGTTTTCTGTCTGTTTCTTCCATGTAAAAATGAACTGAAATCTAATTTTAATGAAGTCCTAAAACAAAGCCATTCAGCACCTAGAAATGAAGCAAACCTGGAAAGGATGCATCTTGAACAAGTAATTTTTCAATGTGTGCCAACATTAGGAAAAATAAAAATTCATTCTCCCAGAATATTTTCTTTTGTAATCATACTTAGGGTACAAGAGAAAGTGAATGAAAAAAGGTATTTTAACCTTCTTTGTTGCCAGTCGTTCTTCCACACCAGTCTCTGACTACTAAGCATGTGGTAAATATTTAAACCCTGTATTTAAATGCAAAATGAATACTGTGCAATTTAACAGATGTGTTAGAGAATGCTATCCTGGCTACATGCCAGTTGCCACAGAAATGGATGGGATGCATGCGATACAAATGAACGTGCATCTTTCAAATTGATATATTGAGTAAAAAAAATAAACTAACAGGTAAAATATATTATTTCTGAATCCTTGGACAGCAACTTCTAATGATAAGATATGCCTAGTCATCTCTTCAGATAGAACACAAACTACAAGCCATACAGAAAGGTGTTGGAGGAAGAAGTGAGGAACCAAGGAATCTTTACTAAAAAGGGGGTGTCTAAAGGCACATTTGAAGATAAAGCTTCCAGTCTACAATGTTTTGAGACTGTATCAAGAGATGACCATACAAACCACTTACACTTGTGATGATGATTTCATACCCATTAACATATGGATTTAAGATCAAGGGAGAGAACCCAGACCCCAAGGAGAAGGAGGTGGATGAAATAAAACTTTAGAGTCAAACAGTTATTAAATGCCATATTTCCCTCTCAGATTTGGGCTGTGGGCAACAATGAAGAGAAGTCTCCTGATTGACAATGAACAAAGATACAAAAGGTACTGTGAAAAGAAAAGTATTACTGTAAGCAAGTGTCTTGGTGAACACTGAGGATATGTCTACATTCCAATGTAAACACCCATGGTTAGCAGAACGGCCGTTAGAAGACCCTGGGTTTGTAAACCTAGGGCTTGATCTACACTTATTTATAACCCCAGGTTAGGAATTGCTGAAACCTGGGGCTCCAGCATCTACACTGCAGGCAACCCCTCATACTCCAGACTACCTAGCACCCTCCCAAAATGTGACCGCTCTAACCTTTTGTTCATCGTGTAGTGTGGGAAAACTTAACGGTCCAGAGGACAAAGAAAGTTGGTACATGGAATACTTTTGGTGGATTCCCAGAACACGAATCCAGTGGGGCTGCATCTACACTGCAAATCAACAGGGCTTGAACCCTGGATCCTGGCTTAACTCAGACTTGGACCCTCCACCCCCTTAGGGTCCTGGGTTAAGCTCTGGTTTAGTGCGATGTGTAGACAGAAGGGCGAGGGTTAGGCTTTGAGCCTGAGGTTACACTGTAGTGTAGACATACCCTACCTAAGGAGTTACACAAGAGAGGGCTGACTGTTCCCTAACCTGTTTTATTTGAACATACATAGTAGCAACCTAAGGAAGGGAGAGTCTACAGAGAACAAAGTTTTGCTTCCAAACCTGGCCAGCTGGAACCAACAATCCACTGTACTGCCCTACACTCTCCCTACCTTCTTGCCCACACAGAAGTAAAGCTAAAATAGCAGATCTGGCTGGTCTGCTATCCTCTATATCTTTAGCCACACACTGTGAAAGTGTGTAAGAACTGAATAGTAGTGTATATTTAAGATACAGTGTGCAATGTTACAAACTATGATAATGGCATATGAAGGCAGAGATAAGGTTGAATGTGCATTCAGCCTTAAATTTCACATTTTCTGACAATTAACTGTTTAAGCACATAACCTTAATAATAACACCACTACCACAAAATTTTGTATTTTAATTACTTTTTAGCATTGCTGTGTTCAAAATGATTCACTGGATTATGTCCCAATTAAGCAGAATGTACAGTATGAACCATAACTATGTCATACATGCCATGCAGTATTTGTACAGAATCAATTAAAATGAACAATATCCTGTAATTTGGTAGATGTAGAATGAATATGAAATTAAAGAACCAATTTAAGATAAACTCTGATTAAGGAAATATATGTGGTGTAAAGAAAGGCTCTGACTAGTAAGTAGATGGTAGGCCTTGAAAACAATGAGTTATAAAGACAGAAGGAATAGAGCAAGGAGGATGCCTGGTTTAAACAAATAATAAAATAAGTTTCTAATAAGATGGCCCCTGACCAATGGGGTGACCGCAGATGGTTTTAAATAAGACAAAGAATCTGTCTTAGAAGAAGCCAACATGGACCTTTCTACTCCACATACCAATGTTATCAACAATTAGGGCCTATGTGAACACAGGCGCAAAGGAAAAACTGTTGTCAGCAAGAAGAGGAAGAGATATGGAGGAACAGCCTTGGAGAGAAAGGAGATTATAAATCTTATCTGGATTAAGACTGGAAAAAAGGGTAAACCATCTCAAACTGTTTTTTAGCTGAAGTCAGTAACTGGCAATGACCTTACTTTTTTATACCTTTTAATAAACAAGTGAACTCTTAGATTTCATTATTAATACCTGCTTGACCAAGTTGGAGCCAATCAATATGGGGTAAGCACCCCTGCTGTTAGCTTGTTTGTAAATATCGTGATCAAATGTTTTGTTGTTAGGGTATAGTAAATTGCTTATTATTTAGGCTTTTTAGGTATGTTTAGAGCAATTGTATAAATACCATTTGAATTTTGGATTTAATAAAGGAATTTATGATTAAATTAGTGTCATGTTAATACCCTGCCTAAATAATAATAAATCCAACAGTAGAGTAACCTTTGTTAGTTCATATATGAAATCTCTTTCACACACACTTTTTTTTTAAATGTACACAAGTTACTTAAAATCAGTCACAAAGCTAATTTCTAATCCAAATTTACACTGCAAATACATAACCAGATGAGAACTGTATAATTTTACATTTAGTTAGAGCAGATAATTAGGGTTAAATCATGTAAACAGAGGTTTACTTTGTGGAAGGAAGAGCAGTAGGTAACACAGCATGAAAATCTATTTTTTGTTCCCCAAGTGCACTGTGACGAGAAGGTGTTATGTCACACAAACAAAATGGTTTCAGAAAAGCACCCTTGAAAAATATACCTAAAAAGGGAGTTTGCCATCAATTATTCTTGTGTACTGTTACTAACTTCCATTTCAGAGCCACAAGCCATAATAAGTAGGACCACTGTCGATCCCAAGAGATTCTCCCCGCCAGAAATGCAGGGAAAGCGTTTTGGTAATGGAGAAGTGCACATCAGGAGGAACAAAACAAACAGACCTCAAGGATCCTCAGTCCTTGTATATTCAAGTAATTCCCCCTCTCTTTCTTTCTTCCTGTCACTTTGCTGTCCTCTAAGCCCACTCTTAGCAGAGCTGAAGGACACTGACGTAAAGAAACATGTACCCTGTGACCCAGGGAGCCCCTCAATGCCAACTGGCAGGGGGCACACCACCCCATAATTATCATCAGGCCTGACACACTCATTGCCTCAACTAACTGTTGTCATAATCTGTACCTAAAAGGTGTCATGTACTATGACATATGCAAACTGGTAACACACTAGTCATTAATATTACTGCTTAATATACATATGCGTGGTGCATAAAGAATCATGGATGTGTACTGGAAATATGTTCCCAAAATGCGCTTGGCAGGCAGAGCCTAACCCAGCCTGTCCTAAACAAAAGAAAGTTGTTTCGCTGTCTTCACCATGTCTCCGATACAAATTAAGCAAGTGAGACACCCATCAGACAAGCAAGTGGGGGAAGGTGACCCCCTTAATCTCAATGGAATGAAGGCTGCCTCTTGGAAGCCCGGCTGCCTCTTGGAAGCCCTCCTGCCTCTTGAAACAGGATCAATAAACTTTGGGAAGATATAAACAGAAACAAAAAGGCCATTTTGTTATCCATCACTGGATGGATATAAATGGCCAGAGCTCAAATGTTTTTAAAAACATTTTTTATGTCACTTGTGGATAGTTCTCTGAAAACATCCACTCAATATGCAGCGGCAGTCAAAAAAGGGAGCAGAATGTTGGGAATCATTAAGAGATAGACAAGACCGAAAATATCATATTTCCTCTATATCAGGGGTTCTCGAACTTCAATGCACTGCAACCCCCTTCTGACAAAAAAAAATTACTTCATGATCCCAGAAGGGGGACTGAAACCTGAGCCCGCCTGAGCCCAGGGAGGGGGGCAAAGCCAAGCCCAAGTCCCACCATCCCTGAAGCCCTTGGGCTGTGGCCCCAGGAAGTGGGGCTTGGGCTTGGGGTAAGTCTAACACCAGCCCTGGCAACCCATTTTGGGGTCCCAACCCACACTTTGAGAACCACTGCTCTATATAAATCCAGGGTACATCCACATCTTGAATACTGCAGGCAGATGTGGTCGCCCCATCTCAAAAAAGATATATTGGAATTGGAAAAGGTTCAGAAAAGGGCAACAAAATGATTAGGGGTAAGGAATGGCTTCCATATGAGGAGACATTAATAAGACTAACTTTTCAGCTTGGAGAAGAGGCGACTAATGGGGATATGATTGAGGTCTATAAAATCATGACTGGTGTGGAGAAAGTAAATAAGGAAGTGTTATTTACTCCTTCTCATAACACAAGAACTAGGGGTCACCAAATGAAATTAATAGGCAGCAGGTTTAAAACAAACAAAAAAGGAAGTATTTTTTCCACTCACACAATGCAGTGTCAACCTGTGAAACTCTTTGATAGTGGATGTTGTGAAGGCCAAGACTATAACAGGGTTCAAAAAAAGAAGTAGATGAATTCATGGAGGATAGGTCTATCAATGGCTATTAGTCAGTACGGGCAAGGATGGTGTCCCTAGCCTCTGTTTGCCAGAAGCTGGGAATGGGCAACAGAGAATGGATCACTTGTTGATTGTTCATTCCCTCTGGGGCACCTGGCATTGGCCACTCTCAGAAGACCGGATACTGGGCTAGACGGACCTTTGGTCTAACCCAGTATGGCTGTTCTTATGTTGTAATTATAGAAACTTGGATCCTTCATCCAAGGGAGTTGAGTTTTCTGGAAACTGACTACAGGTGAGAAATCTACAAAAGATTGCAACTGGATGAAGTTAAGTTTTAGTCACTAGATAGCATGTTTTGTTTTGTTTTATTTGTATTCATATCTGTCCCTTCTATTCTTAATCACTACTTAAATATCTATTCTGTATTAATACACTTATTCTTGTTTTATTGCAAAACCATCCCAGTGCTCTGTATTAGACTGAAGGGTAAAATCCTCAACTGAACTAACAGCAAACTTGATAACTTCTGTGAAGGTCCAGTGAGAGGGACTGGATACTGCAGAAAATTGCCTCTTGGGAACTTGGGAAACTGGAGATCATTGTTTGTTACCTGCAAGGCAAAATTTGGATGGGACGAGTCCCGAGGAGTTTGCTGGCAAGGCAGACAAGCTGGTAAGTCAGGGAGCTGACTCACACCTTAGCAGCAGCAAGGCTCACTCTTGCTGAGGCAGAGTGGTAACACAGTGGTTCACAGTTGTAGGTAACCTGAGCAAGGAGTCACATGTCCTACCTATAATAGAGCCCCCACTGTAGTTACTAGGTCCAGCTGCACCTAGGGGAGATTTCCAAAACAAACCTGGAGAAACTGATAGACTTTGTCTATACTTTGCCTCCTACAGAAATGAAAGGGAGACAGGGATGAGAGAACCTCATATGATATATACACAGTTCTATCAAACAGTTTCATATATAATCCATTCAGTTGCACAAGTATCGAAAGGGGCTGTGACCAACATATATGTCCTTCATATTCTGTTGTGCAGTTAGTTACTCAGGACTTCAGCTCTGGCAGTCATACACTTTACAGAATGTTACCTGCTGGGTATTTAAAGTCTGGAGGCTGGACTGGTTTAGGCAATTGGGACCCTAATTTCTGTTGTAGTAGGAATTAGGTGGGAAAGAAAAGACTTGAAGACTATTAGATAGGCATGAATATTTGTTATCTTTCCCTGCCAGGTGTCATCAGAAATAGGGACCGAGTCTTGTGTTCACTCCCAGAGACAAAAGGGTACAGGAGTGCTACAGAATCTGAGTACTCAGCTCTCCAAAAGGATATCTGGCATTCATTTTAAGTGGGCATCTCTGGCCAAAACAACAATGAAAGACTCTAAAAGGAGTTTACATCCAGCTCTTTTTGGCTAGAGTTAGAATCTCTACACAGTGGGAATCTTCGAAAGTGGCAGTAAGAAAGTAAAGGATGCAAGGAGAGGATGAGATCCAGAAGATAACGAACAGAGAAGGGAATGTACTAAATCTAACCAGACTGAGCTAAAGGAATAACTACTAGTACTAGAAGACAATTATCCCCTCTTGGCTGTTCTGTGGACATAAAAACACACTTTGCTAGTAAATTTCACAACTATTTGCTAGACAGTAATGGAATGCTGGGAATCAAGATTCCTGAACTGTATTTAGGGCTTCTGTTTTTCAAGATTTATTAAATTTCATTTTTCATTTATTTTAGCAATTTGAGTTTTAACTAGATGTCCAAAAATAAGGCGTTTTCTGACCTCCTTGTATATACTGTAATATTCCCTAATGCACTTTAATGTTGCACTGTTTCAAACAGTTCTATCTTAAAGTGCACAAGGGACTCTTAGGAGCACACCAGCAGGGTCTACACAATACATTAGCAAAAAGAAAAGGAGTACTTGTGGCACCTTAGAGACTAACCAATTTATTTGAGCATGAGCTTTCGTGAGCTACAGCTCACTTCATCGGATGCATACCGTGGAAACTGCAGCAGATATTATATGCACACAGAGATCATGAAACAATCATCATCATTTCATGATCTCTGTGTGCATATAATATCTGCTGCAGTCTCCACGGTATGCATCCGATGAAGTGAGCTGTAGCTCACGAAAGCTCATGCTCAAATAAATTGGTTAGTCTGTAAGGTGCCACAAGTACTCCTTTTCTTTTTGTGAATACAGACTAACACGGCTGTTACTCTGAAACCTGACAATACATTAGTGCGCTTTAGAAATCATACCCCCATACTCCACATTATTGATATGTGTAGACAAGCCCTTGGATACAAGTAACCATTCCCAGTGTTTATTGTATAAACACCAATTTCTTTCTTTTTGTATGGAGGTGTTTTACCTGTGTTTATTGGTTAAAATCTAAAATCAGAAGCCCTAGATGTATTACAGGGTCTGGAAAGGAAGTTAAGTAGTTAGAGCAGCAGCAGGCAAGTTCAGGAGCATGCACAATGCAAGTTGAAGTTTCAGAAAACCAAGGGGCGAGTGTAACGTAAATGGTAGTTTTCCATGATTTACACTTTTGTCAGATCTGTATGAATCTCCACAAACACAGCAAAAGGCACCTCCTCTGACCTCAGGTCTAGAACTGGGTGAAAAAATTTTCAGCAAATAGTTTATTCAATTAAAAATGCAGTTTTAGGTCAAGAAACTATGGCAAACTCTACACAAATTTGCAAAACAGTTTTGACTGAATTGAAAAAAATTATGTGACAACAGTGAAGGAGGTGATGGTACACCCCTTATAAGCTTTAAGCCCCCAGGTTCAATCAGGTTCAGACACCCAGGTTCAATCACCCCATCTGCCTGATGTAGAGCAGAGATATGAACCTGAGTTTCCCACACCCCTGGAAAGTGCTCTAACCACTGGGTTAAAGCTAATATAATGTACCACATTTTTACTAGTGCACTATGCATAAAATGGATTATCAGCTAACATCCACGACTTACTATACTTAAATTAACATGGCAGTTCCCCGAGAAATACCACAGTATAGTCAAATACAATGCAATAATAAATAAACTCACAACAAAAGTAAGTCTGGCCCAAGAAGCTGAAAACAAAATTTATCAGGCTACTTGCTACCATTGCCATTTGGAAGAAAATACAAATGAAAATGAAA
Source organism: Lepidochelys kempii (assembly GCF_965140285.1). Lineage (NCBI taxonomy): Eukaryota > Metazoa > Chordata > Testudines > Cheloniidae > Lepidochelys > Lepidochelys kempii. The sequence goes on from NC_136397.1 coordinate 1,719,264, forward strand.
ATCAGGCCTTAATGTTCAGATATACAGTTTACACATAAAGTTTCACTGATTTAAAGCATTTTATCACACCTCTAGTGAAACCGGTGCAGCTACGTTTAGACAAGCCTTAAATTTCAAACATTTCTACGAAGATTGCCAACCTCCAAAATCGTAAGGTTAGTAAGATTTATCTTCAGAGTATGTGTTGTTTGACAGGAAATAAATTTTCTGCCACAGCGTTGTAGTAATCATCCTTTGCAAAGTGTTTTTTCAATTAAACGAATTTCCTTAGAGAAACTGAATTAAGAGCTCAAAAAAAAAAAAAAAATGCAACAGTCTCCCCAATGCACATCAAGCCCCTTTTCTTCCAAGGGAGTCAAGATTTTCTCACATGCACAAAGATTGGAAAAATGCCGAATTTATTTTTTCCTTTATAGCTTTGTTAGGTAAGTTTGGATGTTAACTATTAATGTTTCCTACAGACTCCTGTTTGCTATCTAAGGGCTTGTCTTCACGACAGGGGTAAGTCAACCTAAGTTAGGCTACTCCACCTACATGAATAACGTTGCTGGAGTCGACATAGCTTAGGTCGACTTACCCTGGTTTCTTCACTGTGCTGCATCGACGGGAGACGCTTTCCAGTGGACTTACCTTACTCTTCTCGGGGAGCCAGAGTACTGGAGAGCACTGTGCCATTGATTTAGCAGGTCTTCATTAGACCCGCTAAATCGACACCCGCTGCATCGATTGCAGCGGCATCAATCTCCCAGGAGTAAAGTCAAGCCCTAAGACCTGGTCCACACACAAAATTGCACCAGTTTAACTAAAGAGGTTATTTTAAGACAACTTAGTTAAACAAGTGCACCAAAGTATGTGGACATGCTGACATCAGTTTGAATCTGGTTTATATTGGTTTCATTTGCATCAGGAAATTTACAGGCACAAATCAAACCATCAAAGCTAGTTTTAAACTGATATGAGCTTCCAAATAGGATTTGCATCAGTTTACCTACATTGACTTAAAAACCAATCTAAGTGAAACCAGTACAACTTATCAGAAGGGTAGCCATGTTAGTCTGGATCTGTAAAAGCGGCAAAGAGTCCTGTGGCACCTTATAGACTAACAGACATATTGGAGCATAAGCTTTCATGGGTGAATACATCCGATGAAGTGGGTATTCACCCACGAAAGCTTATGCTCCAATACGCCTGTTAGTCTATAAGGTGTCACAGGACTCTTTGCCACTTTTACAGTACAACTTAGTGTTTTGAGAAGCCCTAAAACCAGCATTGTATCTAAAAATAGTTATCATAAAATCAGCTGGATCCAAGTTCTTCAAGCTATGGGGAATTAGGAGTGAGATTCTGAAAAGTGCCTAAATGTGTTCGGAGTTCATTACAGTGTAGTTGTAGCCATATTGGTCCCAGAATATTGCGGGGGGAGGTAGACAAGCTTTAGAGTCACACAGAGCTTCTCCATCCAACACAGCTACTGCCACTAGCTGGGGGTGGTTTAATTATGCAGACAGCAGAGCTCTCTCCCATCAGCACAGAGCAGCTACTTGGGAGCCTTACAGCTGCAGTGGTATAGCTGCGCCGCTGTAAGGTCTCTAGTGTAGACATAGCCTCTACACTACAACTTATGTCAGCATAACTTGTGTCACTCAGGGTGTGAATAAATCGTCCCCCTGAGGAACATAAGTCACACCAACATAAGCACCAGTGTGGACAGCACTATATCAGTGGGAGAGCTTCTCCCGTCAACATAGCTTCTGCTGCTTCCAGGGACTGGAGTAGTTAAGCCGACAGGAGAGCTGTCTCCCGTCAGCTTAGAGCGGCTACATTAGAGAGCTTACAACAGTGCAGCAGCATTGGTGCAGCTGCGCCACTAAACTCTCTAGTACAATGTAGTCTTAAGGCATGGTTACACATCAGTGACATTTTAGCAACCTTTAACATGATCAAGGTAAACGTGGGGCAGAGGTGGGAGGGAGGGTTTTGAAGAGCATACATACGCTCTTCATTTTCCTCGAACTGAATTTAGTATTGAAAGTTTTAAGACAAACTTACAGTCTAAATAGGAGCAGAAAAGAAGGAATGAGAGTTTCTAATTTGTCGCTCTTTCTAAAGGGTATTTTCAGCATTCTTTTGAGTTCTAAGTAGGTCTGTCAGACCTGAAAACACAATGAAGACAATGAAATAGACAAGGGGGGAATAAAACATTAGCCAATTTACCTTCCAGTGAAAAGTTCAAGACGTCTTAATAATGCAGATTCATTTTAAACTGTACATACCAGCCATGTTCACTACAATTACATCATAACTGTCATAAAGGAGACTTGGACAGATCCCTCCACTGCACAGAGCTCCCTGGCTGCTCCTCCACCTAGGGGCCAGATGTGCTGCAGCGCAGGGCCAGGGCAGGGAGGGAGTGAGCCTGCCTTAGCCCCGCTGCGCTGCCAACCAGGAGCCACCTCAGGTAAGCGCCACCCAGCTGGAGCCTTCACCCCGAACCCCCTGCCATAAACTAACTCCCTCCCAGACCCTGCACCCCAATACCCTGTCCAGCCTGGAGCCCTCTCCTGCACCCCAAACTCCTCATCCCTAGCCCCACCCCAGAGTCTGTACCCCCAGCCGGAACCCTCACCCCCACCTCAACCCCCTGCCCCAGCCCATTCCCATACCCTGAACCCCATTTCTGACCCCACCCAGGAGCCTAGAGGAAGCCCCAAGCCTCTGCCCCCAACGCAGGGATGTGTGTGGCCCACGACTGAATTTTTCTGTGGGTCAATGGCCCCTGATAGAAAAAAGGTTCCCTACCACTCCTCTAGATCCTAAAATACAAACCCGGTAAATTTTGAATTATTACTTGGATCTTAATTATCCTCTTTTCCTAGCAAAAAGGAAAGCACAAGCATAACAATTAACAGTGGTTGTTACTAGGATAATTTATAACATATTCAAGATGCTAGTATTTGGTCAGTCAGTTGCCATAGGACTAGATGGGATCACTTTACAGTGGCTTCAACCATTCTATTCAAGGAGAACCCAAAGGACACAAGAGGCAATTGCTCATGTTCCCCAAGGTGTTTCACGTGATTCCATCCCATCCTCCTCCTATGTAACAGATTTGAGGCCCCAGAGGACAGAGATTTTTGGGCTGTAATACACCCTGTATGCCAATACTCAATTCTATAACTCAAATTTCTGTCAAAATATATACACTTCCAAAATTTTACTGTGGAATTCATCTATACCTTTGGCTTCCCTGCAATCATTAGACCTCACTGATGTTCTTGGATTCCCAGACAGCAGAATAGTCTTCAAGTGCCTTTTACCATCCTCAGCTAGCCCAGAGATTGCAATCTTCCTGATAGGTTTCAGAGTAGCAGCCGTGTTAGTCTGTATTCACAAAAAGGAGTACTTGTGGCACCTTAGAGACTAACCAATTTATTTGAGCATAAGCTTTCGTGAGCTACAGCTCACTTCAACGGATGCATTCAGTGGAAAATACAGTGAGGAGATTTATATACACACAGAACATGAAAAAATGTGTGTTTATCATGCACACTGTAAGGAGAGTGATCACTTAAGATGAACTATTACCAGCAGGAGAGTGGGGAGGGGAGAAAATCTTTTGTAGTGATAATCAATAATCTTTCTGATGCTGACTTTACCAGTTACCCATGCTTTTATCAACTCCTGGTTGGACTGCTGTAGTAACGCATTCTTCCTGGAACTCTCAAAAACCACCCATGCCTTAGTTACTGCAAAATGCAGCTGCCCACCTCCTAAGTGAGCCAAGCAAGCATAAATGCCACACTCAGCACTGGTAAAAGGAAACTGGGATCATGTCATTAAAGGTATTGGTTAACATTTTTATAAAACCCTGAACTGCATGAGACCCGACTATCTCTGACATCATCTCTTCCCATAAGGCTCATTAAGGCAGCTGCTTTTACTAGAAAGCTTTTGCTGACTATCTCCAGTATTGAAGTCCAGGAGGACAGGCAACAGGGCATTCACGATGGAGATCACCCAGCTATAAAATTAACTTTTTCATACAGTCAGAGAGCCTGAATTTGACAACTTTTTTTTTTTTAAATATAAAGAAAGCAGTGCAAGGCACACGTATTTATCTAACTATCTTAACTTGAGCCTGAAGCCAAAGGACACTTACCCATTAAGAGGAGGCAGGAATTGTTACCAGCATTTGGCACAAAAAGAAAATGTAACAATTGTTCTTGTTCATTTCTGTACTACATATAATTAACCACTGTACTACATTAACATTTCTGTACTACATATTTATATTTCTGTACTACATATATTTAACCACTGTGATTGATTCAGTATCGTAAACAAAAAAAAACTAGGAAAATCATTTCAAACTAAATAGTGCACAAACTCAAAGAACCAGAGGATTACATAAGTATGAAATCTAATTACTACAATGCTACTAGATACAGACCTCACCTGCTACTGTTATTCTTTAACAGAAAATATTGTAGTTTTAAAAAACACGAGTCAAAGACAATCAATGTTTACTCTCAAAGGAATTCCTGTATTGCTGATATTGCTCTTCTACAATTCCTAGAGGAAAAATTACAGGTACTCTAGTCAAGAACAAATCTTCTTCACCTCCTGTCAACAAACAAAATCAAATACGATTTTCATTTGAACGAATAGCAAGATGTGCTAGAGCGGGGAATGTAACGCAGAAGATGGCCCAGTGGTTGAGACGCAGTAACTTTTTTTGGCAATGCAATGAGTGGCATATGTCCAGTCCTCTGCAGAAGAGTCGTGATGATGTGGCAGCAAGGAGAACCTCAGGGTTCAAGAGAATCCCTCCCTAATATGCACCTCCCAAAGTATGAGACAATATTAAGATTTTTATTTCTTTAAGGTAGCTATAAGAAGGCCACACTGTTTCCTCCTTTGTTCCTTGAACAGACTGAAATTTTTGAAGATTCCTTCTACGGCCTAAGAACTTGTACTCAAAACAGATCCAGCGATGTTTCATTAAGCTTTAACATAAGGTGACACTACTGTCATGGAAAGACAGGATCTGTGCTACAGCCCAGCTTTTAAACATTCCTTTTGAGGAAACCCTTCAGTGTGCCAGACCCCCACAGGGTCCCACTCTTCCTTACAGATCACACAGCCTCAACAACTCAGAGACCGCTCTCTGGCTCCCGCACTCCAGTTTCACATCATGAGCTCTGTCCAGTTAGTCCAACTGAGATAGACTCCTGCTCAAACAATTTTATACTCTTCAGGGACCAATGCAGCTCATCAAGTATTTGTAGCAAAACCAGGCAGTCTTTCCAAAACAGAGTAGAGTTTATTAGTTGACCGTGATGCTGTGTTCCAAAGTCCCTAGGCAAGCATAGAGAAAAAGATTAAGACATAGTCCATTCTACTTAAACCAGTGTTCTTCCCAGCCAAGCTGCCATGGAATCTCTTTCTGGATCTTCATCTGTCCCAGGTGAGAGCTCTTAAGTCTCTTCCAAAAGAGAACTCTCATACCAGGCACCTGACACCTCTCAGTCCATTGTCCCATTCCTGCAGACCGTTGTTGAGTTCATATGTTCTGCCTCCAGAGATTTCAGTGGAAAAGTGCAAGTTGCTCAGTCTTTGGGGCTTCCATTGTCTTTGCAGCCTCTCCATTGACATTGGTCAGCTTCAGACAGTCCTTTGGTGACTCATTCATTCCACCCCACACAGTCACGTGATACCACCTCATGTTACTGCTCTGCTCCAAGAGCACTATTTAACTCTTCTGCACCCACTGGGTTAGCAAACTAAAGTACATAGGGAACCTGAGACATGCACAGATGTCATAAAAATATTATATAAAATTCCCCACTTTGTCACAAATGCAGACCACATTAATAAAATAGTGAAAGCCCCCCCCCCACATCTCTGGTTCCAGTGCAGTGTAGACTCTTTGAAGGCAACTATGACTGGAAGTGGAGAGTAGAGGGTTACCTCAACACAGGATTACTATAACCCACTGTACCTTGGGCTGAACATGAAAGCAAAGCAGAAGCTATAGCTTGTGCACAATGCACCAGCCCACCTCCTCAAATGCTGCCACGAGTACAACACCCATGTTTTAGATCCCTTCACTGGTTTCCAAGCAACCTCAATCAGCAGTTTAAGGCTTTGGTCATAATCTTCAAAGTCATCAACACGTAAGCAACATCAAGGACTGTAACGTCATCCACTACCCACCTCATCAGCTGAACTCTATGGGACAATGCTGATCACAAAACAAGTAAGTACCAAAGACGAAAAGTTCGCTTATTACGAGGGTTAGCTGTGGAACCAGCTCCCAGAGGACAGACTAATCCTATGCCTGGTCTGGCCATCGTTAGGTTAGGGCATCTTAAGGCACTCCTCTGGGAAACATCCTTTTCACTGTAATGGGAATTTTTAAAACAATTTATATTATTATATAGGTATATATATTTAACCCAAGGAGAGCTTCAATAACAGGGGTGGGTAAACTTTTTGGCCCTAGGGCCACATTGGGTACAAAAATTCTCTGGAGGGCTGGGTAGGGAAGGCTGGGAGAGGCTATGCCTCCCCAAACAGCGAGGAATGGCCTAGCCCCCGCCCCCATTCCAGCCCCCTTGGCCTCCCACCTCCATCCAACCCCCCTGCTAGAATCATAGAACATCAGGGTTGGAAGGGACCTCAAGAGGTCATCTAGTCCAACCTCCTGCTCAAACCAGGACCAATCCCCAATTAAATCATCCGAGCCAGAGCTTTGTCAAGCCTGACCTTAAAAACTTCTAAGGAAGGAGATTCTACCACCTCCCTAGGTAACACATTCCAGTGTTTCACCACCCTCCTAGTGAAAAAGTTTTTCCTAATATCCAACCTAAACCTTCCCCACTGCAACTTGAGACCATTTACTCCTTGTCCTGTCATCTTCTACCTCTGAGAATAGTCTAGAACCATCCTCTTTGGAACCACCTTTCAGGTAGTTGAAAGCTGCTATCAAATCCCCCCTCATTCTTCTCTTCTGCAGGCTAAACAATCCCAGTTCCCTCAGCCTCTCCTCATAAGTCATGTGTTCCAGACCCCTAATCATTTTTGTTGCCCTTCGCTGGACTCTCCCCAATTTATCCACATCCTTCTTGTAGTGTGGGGCCCAAAACTGGACACAGTACTCCAGATGAGGCCTCACCAATGTCAAACAGAGGGGAACGATCACGTCCCTCGATCTGCTGGCTATGCCCCTACTTATACATCCCAAAATGCCATTGGCCTTCTTGGCAACAAGGGCACACTGTTGACTCATATCCAGCTTCTCGTCCACTGTCACCCCTAGGTCCTTTTCCGCAGAACTGCTGCCTAGCCATTCGGTCCCTAGTCTGTAGCAGTGCATTGGATTCTTCCGTTCTAAGTGCAGGACCCTGCACTTATCCTTATTGAACCTCATCAGATTTCTTTTGGCCCAATCCTCCAATTTGTCTAGGTCCCTTTGTATCCTGTCCCTACCTGCCACCGTATCTACCACTCCTCCTAGTTTAGTATCATCCGCAAATTTGCTGAGAGTGCAATCCACACCACCCTTCAGACCATTTATGAAGATATTGTACAAAACCGGCCCCAGGACCGACCCTTGGGGCACTCCACTTGATACCGGCTGCCAACTAGACATGGAGCCATTGATCACTACCCGTTGAGCCCGACAATCTAGCCAGCTTTCTACCCACCTTGTAGTGCATTCATCCAGCCCATACTTCCTTAACTTGCTGACAAGAACACTGTGGGAGACCGTGTCAAAAGCTTTGTTAAAGTCAAGAAACAACACATCCACTGCTTTCCCTTCATCCACAGAATCAGTAATCTCATCATAGAAGGCGATTAGATTAGTCAGGCATGACCTTCCCTTGGTGAATCCATGCTGACTGTTCCTGATCACATTCCTCCCATGTAACTGCTTCAGGATAGATTCCTTGAGGACCTCCTCCATGATTTTCCCGGGGAATGAGGTGAGGCTGACTGGCCTGTAGTTCCCAGGATCCTCCTTCTTCCCTTTTTTAGAGATTGGCACTACATTAGCCTTTTTCCAGTCATCCGGGACTTCCCCCGTTCGTCACGAGTCTTCAAAGATAATGGCCAATGGCTCTGCAATCACAGCCGCCAATTCCTTTAGCACTCTCAGATGCAACACATCCGGCCCCATGGACTTGTGCACGTCCAGCTTTTCTAAATAGTCCCTAACCACCTCTTTTTCCACAGAGGGCTGGCCACCTACTCCCCATGCTGTGTTGCTCCCCACCCCTGACTGCCCCCCAGGACTCCTGCATCCTATCCAAGCACCCCTGCTCCCCACCCCGTGACCATCCCTGGGACCCCCGTCCCTATCCAGTCTCCCCTGCTCCCCACCCCCGGACCACCTACCCAACCCTCCCTGCTCTCTCCACCCCACGTTACCTGTGGGGTGGGGGAAAGGGGGACTCAGTCCTTTCCTTGTGCATTTCCCCTGCTCGTTTGGCTGCTCTCCCTGACAGTTGGGCAGGGCTCACTCCCTGTCTTGGCTTCGCTGCTGGGGACAGGGGCCAAACATGCTGGAGGTGGAGGGGGGCAGGGGTGGCAGGTTTGTAGAAATTTTGGTGGTGCCCAGAACCTGCCTCCCACAAAGTCCGCCCCCGACCTGCCTAAGGCTCTGGGAGGGAGTTTGGGGGTGGGGGTGGGGGTGGAGGAGAGCTATGGAGCAGGCCCTGGGCTGGGGCAGGGGATTGGGGTGCAGGCTCTGGGAGGGAGTTTGGGTGCAAAACGGTGAGAGGTTGGGCGCTGGGAGGGAGTTTCGGTAGGAGAGGGGGGTCTGGGGTGCAGGCCCTGGGATGGAGTTTGGGTGCTAGGTGCAGGCTCTGGGCTGGGGCAGGGGTGCAGGCTCTGGGAGGGAGTTTGGGGTTTCATAGATTCGTAGATATTAAGGTCAGAAGGGACCATTATGATCATCTAATCTGACCTCCTGCACAACGCAGGCCACAGAATCTCACCCACCCACTCCTGTAATAAACCTCTCACCTATGTCTGAGCTATTGAAGTCCTCAAATCATGGTTTAAAGACGACAAGGTGCAGAGAATGCTCCAGCAAGTGACCCGTGCCCCATGCTACAGAGGAAGACAAAAACCCTCCGGGGCCTCTTCTAATCTGCCCTGGAGAAAAATTCCTTCCCGACCCCAAATATGGCAATCAGCTGAACCCTGAGCATGTGGGCAAGATTCACCAGCCAGATACCCAGAAACGAATTCTCTGTAGTAATTCAGATCCCACCCCATCTAACATCCCATCACAGGCCATTGGGACTACTTACCATGAATAGTTAAAGATCAGTTAATTGCCAACATCATGTTATCCCATCATACCATCTCCTCCATAAACTTATTGAGTCTAATCTTGAAGCCAGATAGGTCTTTTGCCCCCACTGCTTCCCTTGGAAGGCTATTCCAAAACTTCACTCCTCTGATGGTTAGAAACCTTCGTCTAATTCAAGTCTAAACTTCCCAATGGCCAGTTTATATCTATTTGTTCTTGTGTCCACATTGGTACTGAGCTTAAATAATTCCTCTCCCTCTCCGGTATTTATCCCTCTGATATATTTATAGAGAGCAATCATATCTCCCCTCAACCTTCTTTTAGTTAGGCTAAACAAGCCAAGCTCCTTGAGTCTCCTTTCATAAGACAGGTTTTCCGTTCCTTGGATCATCCGAGTAGCCCTTCTCTGTTCCAGTTTGAATTCATCCTTCTTAAACATGGGAGACCAGAACTGCACACAGTATTCCAGGTGAGGTCTCACCAGTGCCTTGTATAACAGCACTAACACCTCCTTATCTCTACTGCAAATACCTCGCCTGATGCATCCCAAGACCGCATTAGCTTTTTTCACGGCCATATCACATTGACGGCTCATAGTCATCCTGTGATCAACCAATACTCCAAGGTCCTTCTCCTCCTCCATTACTTCTAATTGATGCGTCCCCAGCTTATAACTAAAATTCTTGTTATTAATCCCTAAATGCATGACCTTACACTTCTCACTATTAAATTTCATCCTATTACTATTACTCCAGTTTACAAGGTCATCCAGATCCTCCTGTATAATATCCCGGTCCTTCTCTAAATTGGCAATACCTCCCAGCTTTGTATCATCTGCAAACTTTATTAGCACACTCCCATTTTTTGTGCGGAGGTCAGTTATAAAAAGATTAAATAAGATTGGTCCCAAAACTGATCCCTGAGGAACTCCACTGGTAACTTCCCTCCAGCCTGACAGTTCACCTTTCAGTTTTCACCGCTGCAGTCTCCCCTTTAACCAATTCCTTATCCACCTTTCAATTTTCATATCGATCCCCATTTTTTTCCAATTTAACTAATAATTCCCCATGTGGCACCGTATCAAACGCCTTACTGAAATCGAGGTAAATTAGATCCACTGTGTTTCCTTTGTCTAAAAAATCTGTTACTTTCTCAAAGGAGGAGATCAAGTTGGTTTGGCACGATCTACCTTTTGTAAACCATGTTGTATTTTGTCCCATTTACCATTGACCTCAATGTCCTTAACTACTTTCTCCTTCAAAAGTTTTTCCAAGACCTTGCATACTACAGATGTCAAACTAACAGGCCTGTAGTTAACTGGATCACTTTTTTCCCTTTCATAAAAATAGGAACTATGTTAGCAATTCTCCAATCATACGGTACAACCCCTGAGTTTACAGATTCATTAAAAATTCTTGCTAATGGGCTTGCAATTTCGTGTGCCAATTCCTTTAATATTCTTGGATGAAGATTATCTGGGCCCTCCGACTTAGTCCCATTAAGCTGTTCGAGTTTCGCTTCTACCTCAGATACGGTAATATCTACCTCCATATCCTCATTCCCACTTGTCATGCTACCATTATCCCTAAGATCCTCATTAGCCTCATTAAAGACTGAGGCAAAGTATTTGTTTAGATATTGGGCCATGCCTAGATTATCCTTAACCTCCACTCCAACCTCAGTGTTTTGCGGTCCCACTTCTTTCTTTGTTTTCTTCTTATTTATATGGCTATAGAACCTTTCACTATTGGTTTTAATTCCCTTTGCAAGGTCCAACTCTACTTGACTTTCAGCCTCTCTCACTTTATCCCTACATGTTCTGACCTCAGTAAAGTAGCTTTCCTTGCTGATCTCTCCCATCTTCCACTCCCTGTATGCTTTCTGCTTTTTCTTAATCACCTCTCTGAGATGCTTGCTCATCCAGCTTGGTCTACAACTCCTGCCTATGAATTTTTTCCCCTTTCTTGGGATGCAGGCTTCCAATAGCTTCTGCAGCTTTGACTTGAAGTACCGCCAGGCCTACTCTGCCTTTAGATCCATAAATTCTTCAGTCCAATCCACTTCCCTAACTAATTTCCTTAATTTTTGAAAGTCAGCCCTTTTGAAATCAAAAACCCTAGTCGCAGATTTATTTTTGTTTATCCTTCCGTTCACTGTGAACTGAATTAGCTCATGATCACTCGAACCAAGGTTGTCTCCTACAACCATTTCTTCGATGAGGTCCTCACTACTCACCAAAACCAAATTAAAATGGCATCCCCTCTTGTCGGTTCAGCAACTACTTGATGAAGGAATCCATCAGCTATTGCATCTAGGAAAATCTGAACCCTATTATTATTACTAGCACTTGTCCTCCAGTCTGTATCTGGGAAGTTGAAGTCTCCCATGGTCACGCAGTTTCCATTAGTTGGGTTGGAGGGCTCTGCCTGGGGATGAGGGGTTTGGGGTGTGGGAGGGGCTCAGGCAGAGGGTTGGGGTGTGGGGGGATGAGGGCTCTGGCTGGGGGTGCAGGCTCTGGGGTGGGGCAGGGCTGGGGATGAATTTGGGGGGCAGGAAGACTGACCCGGAGCTGGGGCCAGAGCGGAGGACTTCCCCTAGCACTCTCCCCGCCAGCAGCAGTGAGCTCTGGGGGAGGGGCCCCCCTCTCACGCCCAGCAGGACACTCTACCCCACACCACTGTCACTGCATGTGCTCCTAGGGCCCCTCTCAGATCCAGGAAGCCCCCTCGCCTCCCCTGTGGTGAGTGCTGCCATCACATGTGCGCCTCCTCCCCTCCTGCTGCCCCTCACTTTAGCCTCACTGGGGGTGAGGGATGGGGAAGGAGTGGTGACTGCAGGTGGGGCGGGCCCTCCTGTGCTGGTGGAGAGTCCTGTCAGAAAAAGGAAGGGTCCGAGGCGGAAGGACAGGGTAAGGGCAGCCTGCCCTGCCACTAGTGAGTGGGGGGCACAGGACCCTGCAGTGGCAGTTGATGCCGGGAGCCAGCAGAGCGAACTCAGCACGGAGCTGCAGGGGAGAGGCAGGGAAACCTGGGGGAGGTGCATGGGGGCAGCAAGAGGGGACCAGGGAACACTCGGGGGAGGTGCATTGGGGTGTCAGGTGGGGCTGGGGGGACAGACCCTGGCCCAAACATTGGTGGAGTTGGGCCCCTAGGCCCTGAATATTGCTGGAGCCCAGGCACCACGGGCGCATACAACTCACTGCCCCTGGAGGGGGGCCGTGGTTTGCTCTGCCCCGTCCAGGGCCCGTTCCTCGCCTCCCCCACCCCGGAACTCCCTCTGACCATGGCACCCTGGAGCTCCAGGTCTGGCCGCGCTATAGCCGTACCGCCAGGCCGGAGCTGCAGCCACACTGCCCAGGTGCTGGGGGAACTGTGACTGCGAGGGAGGCAGGGAGGGAGGAGCGCAGAAGGGGAGAGGCCAGGGGCTAGCCTCCACCCTGCTCACCTTGCTGCTGGGGAGTTGGGCTGGCTCCTCAGCAAGCCTGTCCTGAACCAGTTCTCTGTCAGGAGCTCGGAGGCCAGAGGGAAGGGTCCTGCGGGCCAGACATGGCCAGCGGGCCATAGTTTGCCCCCCTCTGTTCTATAACCAAGAAAAACTGAAAAGCAGAAACTCCATGAAGTCAATTAGGGACCCTGCTATATAGATCTAATTTACTAGGGAAACACTTAGCTGCTATAGTAATGGCACTGTAACAAAAAATCCTAAGAGTCTCCTCACCAGCCTCATCTATGCTTAAATGCCTGGAGTCTCTTACCACAGAAACAGAATTAAAAAAAAAAAAAAAAAAAAAAAAACCCACCAATGACCCACCCCCAAATAAACTGTAACTACAATAACCCTGAAAATAACCATGCCGAGATATGTCCAGTCTCACTCTGCAGCAGTTAAAGTGATAAGCTAACGTCAAGTTTATTGTTGCCTGCTTTGAGACCATCAGCTACCACAAAGCTGAACTGGTTCCAAATGTAAACAAGTTTGAAAAAGAAAAAAAAATCCACTCACACCACCACAGAACTCAGGATGGCCGTAATTTGGCTCTACGGTACAGTATTCAACTAACCCCGAAGAGCCAGGATTATAAACTTTAAGCAGATATGCAATTTTATTAAAGTTCAGTACAAATCAATCTGTTTGTCCTTTATAATGCACTATTTCCTGCTGTCCACGCTGGTGCTGGAAAGAAACTGATGATCTAATTATACTGAGCAATGAAATTTATTTAGAGTATATAGACATTTCTTTTAAAGACTCAAAAAGTAGTTATTTATCTATATAGTAAGATTCCAGGATGGTCACTCTGGGTGACTCTGAAGCCTAGAATGTCTGTTGAGTCAGCGTGAAGCAATGGAAAACAGCTACAAGCTTAGCAGAGAGGGGTTTTTTAGATCATCACCAGCTTCAATCAACACTGGGATTTGCAGTCTGTCACTGTCCAATATTTAAGTTTTCAGCCATTTTCTGCTTTTTTACACTTTACAAATGACACTTGTACAACACCAAGGGTGGTCACCAAGTAAAGTAGAACAACATGCCAAAAATACTCAAGTTTTCAAACACGTTATAGATGAGCATACAGGGTTACTATGAAAGGAAACACATCATGTGCCAGCAATGCCCCTCGGCCATGTACATTAGCCAAACCGAACGGTCTCTAAGCAAAAAAATAAATGGACAAATCTGACATCAGGAATCCTAACATTCAAAAACCAGTAGGAGAACACACCAATCTCCCTGGTCACTCAATAACAGACCTAAAAGTGGCAATTCTTCAACAACAAAACTTCAAAAACAGACTCCAACATGAAACTGCAGAACTGGAATTAATATGCAAATTGGACACCATCAGATTAGGACTGAATAAAGACTGGGAGTGGTTGGGTCATTACAAAAACTAAACTTAATTTCGCCAATACTAATTTCCCCCAACTGTTACTCACACCTTCTTGCCAACTGTCTGAAATGGGCCACTCTCATTACCACTTCAAAAGATATTTTTCCTCCCTTGGTATCCTGCTGTCAATTGAATTGTCTTGTTAGACTAATCTCACACTTGGTAAGGCAATTCACATCTTTTCATGTATTTATACCTGTTCCTGTATTTTGCACTCCATGCATCTGATGAATTGGGTTCTAGCCCATGAAAGCTTATGCCCAAATAAACTTGTTAGTCTCTAAGGTGCCACAAGGACTCCTTGTTGTTTTTGCTGATACAGACCAACACGGCTACCACTCTGAAACTCTTTAGTTAATACACATTAGAAGTTCTATTAAGCAGAAATACAAGATCCATGGCGAGCTTGCAGTCTGATGCATACCTTCATGTAAGGAATCTTAGGGCTGGTCTACACTGAATAATTACATTGGCACAGCTACGTCTCTCAGGGATGTGAAAAATTCACACGCCTGAGAGACGTAGCTCTGCCAACCTAACCTCTGGTGTAGACTGCACTAGGTTCTTCCGTCAGCCAAGCTACCGCCTCTCAGGGAGGTGAACTAACTACAGGGAGAGGAAAGCGTTGCCCACTGCTTTAGCGAGTGTTTATACTGAAGCACTGCAGCTGCTGTCACACTTCAACATAGGCATTTGCTACAGTGAAGGGAGGGGCTGTTAATCCACCTCTCTGAGAGGCAGCAGCTAGGTCAATGGAAGAACCTAGCACTGTCTACACCAGGAGTCAGGTTGGTTTAAGTTCTCTCCCAGGGCTGTGGATTTTTCACACCTCAGAGAGATGCAGCTATGCTAATGTAACTTTTCAGCTTAGACCAACCCTTACTATGGACAAATGGAGTTCAGCTAAATCCAATTTCTTATAGGTAATTTGAAAGCTTAATGCCAGTGCAGAAGAAAGCCGGTGGTCAGAAAGCCAGATTTAATTCATTTATATTCCGTATTATGACAGGTTTCAGAGTAGCAGCCGTGTTAGTCTGTATCCACAAAAAGAACAGGAGTGCTTGTGGCACCTTAGAGACTAAAATTTATTTGAGCATAAGCTTTCATGGGCTACAGCCCACTTCATCAGATGCATGTAGTGGAAAATACAGTAGGACGATTTTATATACATAGAGAACATGAAACAATGGGAGTTACCATGCACACTATAACGAGAGTGATCAGTTAAGGTGAGCTATTACCAGCAGGAGAGAAAAGAAACTTTTTGAAGTGATAATCAAGATGGGCCATTTCCAGCAGTTGACAAGAACGTTTGAGGAACAGTAGGGGGGAAAAATAAACATAGGGAAACAACAGACTGGACTTCTACATAGAGCGCTTCCGCTGACGTGCACGGGCTGAAACCGTGGAAAAGCAGCATCACTTGCCCCATAACCTTAGCCGTGCAGAACACAGGGCCATCCACAGCCTCAGAAACAACTCTGACATCATAATCAAAAAGGCTGACAAAGGAGGTGCTGTCATCATAGGTCAGAATATGAACAAGAGCCTGCTAGGCAGCTCTCCAACACCACATTCTACAAGCCATTACCCTCTGATCCCACTGAGGGTTACCAAAAGAAACTACACCATCTGCTCAAGAAACTCCCTGAAAAAGCACAGGAACAAATCTGCACAGACACACCACTAGAACCCCGACCAGAGGTATTCTATCTACTACCCAAGATCTATAAACCTGGAAATCCTGGACGCCCCATCATCTCACGCATTGGTACCCTGACAGCAGGATTGTCCGGCTATGTAGACTCCCTCCTCAGGCCCTACGCTACCAGCACTCCTAGCTATCTTCAAGACACCACTGACTTCCTGAGGAAACTACAATCCATCGGTGATCTTCCTGAAAACACCATCCTAGCCACTACAGATGTGGAAGCCCTCTACACCAACATTCCACACAAAGATGGACTACAAGCCGTCAGGAACAGTATCCTCAATAATGTCATGGCAAACCTGATGGCTGAACTTTGTCCTCACCCATAACTATTGCACATTTGGGGACAATGCATACCTTCAAATCAGCGGCACTGCTATGGGTACCCGCATGGCCCACATATGCCAACATTTTTGTGGCTGACTTAGAACAACGCTTCCTTAGCTCTCGTCCCCTAACGTCCCTACTCTACTTGCGCTACATTGATGACATCATCATCATCTGGACCCATAGAAAAGAAGCCCTTGAGGGATTCCATCACGATTTCAACAATTTCCATCCCACCATCAACCTCAGCCTGGACTAGTCCACACAAGAGATCCACTTCCTGGACACTACAGTGCTAATAAGCGATGGTCACATAAACACCACCCTATACCGGAAACCTACTGACCGCTATACTTACCTACATGCCTCCAGCTTTCATCCAGACCACACCACACGATCCATCGTCTACAGCCAAGCTCTACAATACAACCGCATTTGCTCCAACCCCTCAGACAGAGACAAACACCTACAAAATCTCTATCAAGCATTCTTACAACTACAATACCCACTTGCTGAAGTGAAGAAAGAGATTGACAGAGCCAGAAGAATATCCAGAAGTCACCTACTACAGGACAGGCCCAATAAAGAAAATAACAGAACGCCACTAGCCATCACCTTCAGCCCCCAACTAAAACCTCTCCAGCTCATCATCAAGGATCTACAACCTATCCTGAAGGATAACGCATCACTCTCACAGATCTTGGGAGACAGGCCAGGCCTTGCTTACAGACAGCCCCCCAACCTGAAGCAAATACTCACCAGCAACCACACAACAGAACCACTAACCCGGGAACCTATCCTTGCAACAAAGCCTGTTGCCAACTGTGTCCACATATCTATTCAGGGGACACCACCATAGGGCCTAACCACATCAGCCACACTATCAGAGGCTCGTTCACCTACACATCTACCAATGTGATATATGCCATCATGTGCCAGCAAAGCCCCTCTGCCATGTACATTGGCCAAACCAGAGAGTCTCTATGTAAAAGAATCAATAGACACAAATCAGACATCAAGAATTACAACATTCAAAAACCTGTCGGAGAACACTTCAATCTCTCTGGTCACTCAATTACAGACCTAAAAGTCACAATATTACAACAAAAAAACTTCAAAAACAGACTCCAACGAGAGACTGCAGAATTGGAATTAATTTGCAAACTGGACACCATTAAATTAGGCTTGAATAAAGACTGGGAGTGGATGTGTCATTACACAAAGTAAAACTATTTCCCCATGTTTATTTTTCCCCCCTACTGTTCCTCAAACGTTCTTGTCAACTGCTGGAAATGGCCCATCTTGATTATCACTACAAAAGGTTTCTTTTCTCTCCTGCTGGTAATAGCTCACCTTAACCGACCACTTTCGTTATAGAGTGCATGGTAACACCCATTGTTTCATGTTTTCTGTGTATATAAAATCGTCCTACTGTATTTTCCACTGCATGCATCCGATGAAGAGGGCTGTAGCCCACGAAAGCTTATGCTCAAATAAATTTGTTAGTCTAAGGTGCCACAAGTACTCCTGTTCTTATTCCGTATTATGTCACTCTGCAGTGATACACACACACACACACACAACTTTCAAAATATTAGCGGGTTTTCCCACATTTCAGAGTTAATTTCACTTAGATGCTTTGTTTGACTGATGAATGTTCTATTTGAAAGTTTTCATTTGAAAATACAGGTTTGACTTAAGACACATGCTACTACTGTAGCTACAAAATTATTTCAGTTGATCTTCTTTATAGGACACCAATTAACCCTTTAAATCATTACACGTTAAGATTGTTTTTCCGAGCTCATCTTTGTTTTGCAGCAGACACAAAAATAACTTCCTGTTCAACATGCTGGACAATAGAATGGAACCTCATTAGAAACATTTCTGTTCTTTACACCTATCACTATTAAGTTTCACTTTCCTTTTTAAAAAATTCCCCTCTCCTCCTCACCCCACCAATCCTTCAGATCATGTCTCACTTTTCATTCTTTTCTGCAAACATACATGGAGTGGATGGACACCAGCTCTCCTCCTAAACAGTCCTGTCTATTCTTACAGCAAAGTGTACAGATAACTATTATTAATTAAATTAACAGAGTATAAGAAATGTTAGAGATGCATATATATTTCTGAAGGCACAAGGACACAGAACTAACCTTATAAGCTCAATTTCAGCTTTGCAAAATTGATTCAGATCTTCACACAACTATCAGTGTATAGCACACTGACCATTTGCATCAACAAATAAATCCCCCACAAAACCTTATGCCCAAATAAATCTGTTAGTCTTTAAGGTGCCACCTGACTCCTTGTTGTTTTTGTGGATACAGACTAACACAGCTACCCCCTGATACTTTACTGTGTTGGGAAGCAAACAAGGATCTTGCCATATGCAGCTCACCCCATGCTGCCAGAAGGACACTTGCTGCTGTAAATTATCTGCTGTAAGGTAATGATCTCTTGATGTCATAAAAACATTAAAAAAAATAAACAGAACTAAAAATAAAAATGGATTTCAGTAAGTTTCTAAGGAACTGCCCTCCAAAAAATACTCTCCAAAAATATTCACAATCACATTACAATTTATACTAGGTAACAGCTTTCACTTACTATTTACATACATTTCCAGATTTCAGAGAAAAATATCTGGGACATCTAAATATATTTAAGGAAAAATGGAAGAGAGAACGGAGCATGTGTATATATTACAAACACAGTTTATATAGCTTTAAAGGTTGAGGCATTTTATTAATTAAATAAAAGTCTTCATAACAGAATCAAGTCACTAAAATAAATAATAAAATCCGATCAGATCATTGGTCCTCCTCTAGATTTACACATGTTAAACTCACCTTATTTACCGTATGCTTCTTTCTTTTAGGTCTCTTGTTCTTAGAGCCTAGTCACTTTCATGTGAGGTGACATGATGCAGCACCACTACTGGCTCCTTTTTGACAGAATCAACCACTCTTGCTGTGAGCCCTTTAGACTCCCGTCTAGGATTAATTCACTCTCCTTCCTCTAACACACTCACAAAATGCCTTTGGTCAAATAGCACCACAGAACTTACCAAACATGATGGCATTTTCCAGTTTTAACCTCAAAAGTATATGCCAATCTTGCAAGCCAAACTAAACTAGCATTCATTGAAGTTGGAAATCCCTCCAAGACGCTTTTAATGATTACTTTAAAAGAAAATGCTTTTGAAACTCTAGCACCCTCATGCATTCAGGCAAGCAGAAACCATTTAACTGCCAAGACACAAAAGTATTGTATAACAAGTGGAAAGTTTAAAAAAAAAAAAAAAAAAACAACCACCCTATTCAGACAATGCAGCACCTTGCTGGACAGACCTTCAGCTGAGCACTGACTTAAGATGTAAAAGCCAGCCAGCTAGCACATCACTTAAAACTAAGCAAGTTCCCCCAGCAATAGTTTTACATATCACTGACATGCTTACTTAGGAAAAAAAAACATTTAAGACATCCTCACTATTCAGTAAGTACTTTTAAAAATTTCAGTATATTACAAGCTAGCCAAAAATACTAGGACAAATGTAGAGTTTGCCCTTCGGTTACCACTCTTAAGTCTCTAAAGACTTAACTTTGACCCAAACAGATCTGTATCAACAGTCTCCTGATTAAAAAAAAAAAATGGGGGTTAGCAGCAAGAACGACTCTAGAAGTTCAAGAAAAGAGCGGGCCTAACAGATTATGAAAGGCCATTTCTCACCTCAAAATGAAAGTAAGAGTAGTAAACCCATTATATGCTGTATAAGAAATATGTTCTTTGTGTACACATTAGACAGCTCGACCTCTTTATAAAAATATTCTGCATTTCCTTATTTGAAAAATACGGATTAGCACTAACACAAAGCAAAACTAACACTTCCAGCTGACAACCACCAATACAGTCATCTTAGAGCATGAAACATATTGTTAGGTTAACATATTGATAAACATCATTTCACTTCCACTGATTTTCAATGGGGAGCTCTCTTAATACGCTCTCAAAAGTCACTGAAAAATCAATAACTTTTCAGAGACTGTGAATGGATGTGTCATTACACAAAGTAAAACTATTTCCCCATGTTTATTTCCCCCCCACTGCTCCTCAGATGTTCCTGTTAACTGCTGGAAATGGCCCACCTTGATCATCACTACAAAAGGTTTTCTTCCCCTGCCCCCACCGCTCTCCTGCTGGTAATAGCTCATCTTAAGTGATCACTCACCTTACAGTGTGTATAACACCACCCATTTTTTCTTGTTCTGTGTGTATATAAATCTCCCCACTGTATTTTCCACTGAATGCCTCCGATGAAGTGAGCTGTAGCTCAGGAAAGCTTATGCTCAAATAAATTGGTTAGTCTCTAAGTGCCACTAGTACTCCTTTTCTTTTTGCAAACACTAGAAATGTAAAACATGTGTATATATACACAAGTTTCAGAGTAACAGCCGTGTTAGTCTGTATTCGCAAAAAGAAAAGGAGTACTTGTGGCACCTTAGAGACTAACCAATTTATTTGAGCATAAGCTTTCGTGAGCTACAGCTCATATACACAGACACAGTACTTTCCTGCTGATCTCTGCAGTATTTACCTCCAGACTTCAGGTCCAGTTGCAGAGAATTAAAGACCTTTAAAACATTCACTGAAAGAAACACTGACCTTTCCTTAAATCACTAACATTTTTGGTGGGTTTCTTATTGAAAATTTCCTCCTCCCACCACAAGCTGCTTTACGGAGAAAGGTGCCTAGTGTGACATTTCCACATTAGATTCACTTCCACTATAAATAATAATCCACTACAAATAATTTAATAAGTTTAAAAAATCCACAATTCAGATTAGCCAGGGAGCTGGGCTCTCTCTTCAACTTAATTTAAAAAACAAAACAAAAAAAACCACCCACTTACCTCAACATGACCCGATATATGTCACAGCACAACTGACATTTATTATTTGCACTACTTCTACTTTGAGGGCAAAGGTTGTAGTCATCCTGTACCTCCCCAAAGAAGGGGGTGAAGTCCCATTAGCTCTCTCCATGAATAGATAGGTATAGCTCACACTGCATTCGTTATTTAAAGTACAGGGGGCTATGACCCCTTCTCACAATACCACTATCAGTAGGCGTAATCCCCAGTTCTCTATATATGAAAAAATATAGCCCCCTCACCACCACTGCAACAGTAGGGGATAAAAGCTCCCATCCCTCCCATAAAAATAAGTGCATGCAACCCCATCTCCACAAGCAAGGGTAAAACCCCCATTCCATACGTATATACAAAGCCCCCTCAGCCCCCCTTCTCTCCACGAAAAAGGGGTTCAGTCCTCCTTCCTTATATACTTCGGGGGTGCACCCCCAACCCTGAAGCAAGCCCCAATTATAGAGATTAGGGATTGCAGTTCCCGTTCCCTGTGAGTGGGGACTCCAGCCCCCGGTACCTCGCTATATCGGGGGGCGCGGCCCCTGCACACCCTCCTCCCTGCGGGGGCTCAGCTCCCGCCACCCATCCCTCCCTGTGAGGGGGCTCAGACCGGGAGGGGCCTGGCCGGTGTAAAGGATACTGTTGGGGCGGCTGGGTCTGTAAGGCCCTGATGTTGGGGTGAGGAGGCGGCGGCGCCACCGCTGCCGCGGCCGGGTGAGGAGGAGCCGCGGGGGGAGGCGGCCCCGCTGCCGCCGCCGCCCCGCTCCCGGGGCCGGTCCCCGCCGCCGCTGAGCCGGGCTTCAGAGCCGCTTTCTGCGGTAAACTCATGGCAAAGCGCAGCCACCAGCCGCTGTGTGCGGGCAGCGGGGCAGGGAGGAGCCGGGCCGGAGGAGCGGGGAGCGGGCCGGGGCACAGCGCGGGGGCGGCCCGGCACCACCGGCCGGTCTCCGTGACAACGCGCCTCCGGGAGGGCCGGGGCGGGGAGAGGGGCCGGCGGGGCCGCTCAAGCCGCGCTGCTCATGGGCCGCCGGCGGCAGGGAGTCTCGGTCCCCCGCCCCGGGGGAAGCGGCGCCCTTCGCGGTGGCGGCTCTCGGGCGATTCCGGCGGATTTTCCTCACTGAAGGAGCGGAGCATCAAACATGGCGCTGCGGCCGCCTCCAGCAGTCCGGCAGGACGGACGCTCGGGCGCCTTCGGACCGCTCCGGAGCCGCTCGCCCCGACGCGTTCGGAAAGCTTCGGACTTTTCCGGAGCCGCTCGGCCTCAGGACTTTCGGAACACTTCGGCTGCTTCCGGAGATCCTCGGCTCCGCCGCCCTCGGGAAACGTCGGGTCACTCCGGACATCCTCGGCGAGGGACCGTCCGGGCCTGTCTGGAAAGCGGCCTGGGGGACTCGGGCGTCGGGCTCGGGCCGTTTCGGAGATCCTCGGGAAGGGAGCGTTCGGCCCCGCGGCCGAGAGGGCTCGGCTCGCTCCGTGAGCGCTCGGCTGTTCGGAGAGATTCGCCAAAGCCCCGCGGAGGAGGGCGGTGGGGCCGCTTCTTCCTCTCGCGGGGGGCCTGTGGAAACCCAGAGAAACTCGCCTTGGGCTGTTCCCGAACTGGGGTCCGCACACAGCAGCCCGGCCTCCCCCTACAACTCAGCCCCGCCCCGCCCCCTTTTCCCCCATAGCTGGGACCCAGTCAGCCCCCACAATCCCCACAGGTGGGCCCCAGCCCAGCCCCCCTTCCACTCTTCAGCTGGGCCCCTGGTCCCCCCACAGCTGCCAGCCCGCCAGCCCCCTGTCCACCCCACAGTGGGGCGCCTGGTCCCCACCTCTGGGCCCCAATCAGCCATCTCATCAGCACCCCGGCTGGGCCCTTCTCCCCACGCAGCTGGGCCCAAGCCCGCCTAGGCTTGCCAGGCACCCAGTTTCTAAACATAGTAGATGACAATTTCCTAACTCAAAAAGTATTGCAGCCGACATGGGAAATTCTATATTAGACCTAAGAATCATAGAATATCAGGGTTGGAAGGGACCCCAGAAGGCCATCTAGTCCAACCCCCTGCTCGAAGCAGGACCAATCCCCAACTAAATCATCCCAGCCAGGGCTTTGTCAAGCCTGATCTTAAAAACCTCTAAGGAAGGAGAATCCACCACCTCCCTAGGTAACGCATTCCAGTGTTTCACCACCCTCCTAGTGAAAAAGTCTTTCCTAATATCCAACCTAAACCTCCCCCACTGCAACTTGAGACCATTACTCCTCGTTCTGTCATCTGCTACCATTGAGAACAGTCTAGAGCCATCCTCTTTGGAACCCCCTTTCAGGTAGTTGAAAGCAGCTATCAAATCCCCCCTCATTCTTCTCTTCCGTAGACTAAATATCCCCAGTTCCCTCAGTCTCTCCTCATAAGTCATGTGTTCCAGTTCCCTAATCATTTTTGTTGCCCTCCGCTGGACTCTTTCAAATTTTTCCACATCCTTCTTGTAAGGTGGGGCCCAAAAGAGGACACAGTACTCCAGATGAAGCCTCACCAGTGTCAAATAGAGGGGAACGATCACGTCCCTTGACCTGCTGGCAATGTTCCTATTTATACATCCCAAAATGCCATTGGCCTTCTTGGCAACAAGGGCACACTGTTGACTCATGTCCAGCTTCTTGTCCACTATAACCCTTAGGTCCTTTTCTGCAGAACTGCTGCCGAGCCATTCGGTCCCCAGTCTGTAGCCGTGCATGGGATTCTTCCGTCCTACGTGCAGGACTCTGCACTTGTCCTTGTTGAACCTCATCAGATTTCTTTTGGCCCAATCCTCTAATTTGTCTAGGTCCCTCTGTATCCTATCCCTACCCTCCAGTGTATCTACCTCTCCTCCCAGTTTAGTGTCATCTGCAGACTTGCTGAGGGTGCAATCCACACCATCCTCCAGATCATTTATGAAGATATTGAAAAAAAACAGCCCGAGGACCAACCCTTGGGGCACTCCGCTTGATACCGGCTGCCAAGTAGACATGAAGCCATTGATCACTACCTGTTGAGCCCAACAATCTAGCCAACTTTCTACCCACCTTATAGTCCATTCATCCAGCCCATACTTCTTTCACTTCCTGGCAAGAATACTGTGGGAGACTGTGTCGAAAGCTTTGCTAAAGTCAAGGAACAACACGTCCACTGCTTTCCCCTCATCCACAGAGCCAGTTATCTCGTCATAGAACGCAATTAGATTAGTCAGCCATGACTTGCCCTTGGTGAATCCATGCTGACTGTTCCTGATCGCTTTCCTCTCCTCTAAGTGCATCAAAATGGATTCCTTGAGGACCTGCTCCATGATTTTTCCAGGGACTGAGGTGAGGCTGACTGGCCTGTAGTTCCCAGGATCCTCCTTCTTCCCTCTTTTAAAGATGGGCACTACATTAGCCTTTTTCCAGTCTTCCAGGACCTCTCCCGATGGCCATGAGTTTTCAAAGATAATGGCCAATGGCTCTGCAATCGCATCCGCCAACTCCTTTAGCACTCTCGGATGCAGCGCATCCGGCCCCATGGACTTGTGCTCGTCCAGCTTTTCTAAATAGTCCTGAACCACTTCTTTCTCCACAGAGGGCTGGTCACCTCCTCCCCATGCTGTACTGCCCAGTGCATAGTAGTCTGGGAGCTGACCTTGTTCGTGAAGACAGAGCAAAAAAAGCACTGAGTACATTAGCTTTTTCCACATCCTCTGTCTTTGTCCTAATAGATAGAGGAACTAATCACAGAAGTAAATGTTAAGGATAGCTTATGTATAAGTGATCATGACTTGATCTTATTTATAGTGTGCAATCAGAATAAAATCCAGGCCAAATCAGCTGGGAGGAAGAATTTAATCACAAATATGTAAATGATAAGAGAGAATCATTGAAGAACACCTTACTAGGTGCCCAAAAAGCTGCAATTGAGAAAGAAGGCTGTGCTGTCTAAAAAACTGAACTGATTTCGAAGGGAAGTGAAGGCACTTGTAAAAACTTATATATAAAAACCAAGCAGAAGAAAGGGGAAGTTGATAGTAATGACTATATATCAGACTTTAAGAATCACAGAAGATTGATAAGAGAAACCAAGGGACACAAGGAGAAATATATGACCAGCAGAGTTAAGGACAATAAAGAGTTTATTAAATATGTTAAGAACAAAAATAACCTAGACAATGGTACTGGTCCATTACTACATGGAAATGGTAGATTTATTAATAATAATGCAGAAATGCCAGAGATTTTCAATAAATATTTCTGTTCTATATTTGGGGAAAAACAGATGATGCAGTCTCATCATGTGGTGATGATAACACTCTTTTCATTCCACTAGTATCTCTGGAAGATGTTAAACAGAAGCTTTTAAAGTTATATTTTTTTTAAAAAATTAATTTTTAAATCAGCAGGTCCGGATAACTTGCATCCAAGAGTTTTAAAAGAGCTGACTTAGGTGCTCACTCGACCATCAATGATGATTTTCAATAAGTCTTGGAGCACTGGGGAAGTTCCAGAACACTGGAAGAGAGCTAATGTTGTGCCAATTTTTTAAAAGGGTAAACAGGATGATGTGGATAATTATAGGCCTATCAGCCTGACATTGATCCCAGGCAAGATAATGGAGTGGCGACAGGACTTGATTAATAATGAACTAAAGGAGGATAACATAATTAACGCAAATCAACCTAGATTTATGGAAAATAGATCCTGTCAAACTAACTTGATATATTTTTTTATGAGATCACAAGTTTGGTGGAAAACGTAATAGAGTTGATATAATATACTTAGACTTCTGTAAGGCATTTGACTTGGAGCTGCATGGCATTTTGATAAAAAATTAGAATGATATAAAATTAACATGTCACGTATAAAATGGATTTAAAACT
The DNA here is from genome assembly GCF_965140285.1 of Lepidochelys kempii. NCBI lineage: Eukaryota > Metazoa > Chordata > Testudines > Cheloniidae > Lepidochelys > Lepidochelys kempii. The sequence continues at coordinate 1,745,308 of NC_136397.1, forward strand.
GTCCAACTGATAGGTCTCAAAATGTAACTGAACAGGGAATCATCATTGAGCAAGGCTGTTTCAAAAAGGGATTCCAGGTGGATCAGTTCTAGGCCTTATACTATTTAACATTTTTATCACTGACCTGGAAGAAAACATAAAATCATCACTGATAAAGTTTGGAGATGACATGAAAATTGGGAAAGTGGTAAATAATGAAGAGGACAGGTCATTGATACAGAGTGATCTGGATTACTTGGTAAACTGAGCGCAGGCAAACAATAAGCATTTTAATATGGCTAAATGTAAATGTATACACCTGGAAACAAAGAATGTGGGCTAAATTTACAGGACAGGGGACTCTATCCTGGGAACCAGTGACTCTGAAAATAATTTGGGACTTGAGGTGGATAATCAGCTGAACATGAGCTCCTAGTGCAACGCTGTGGCCAAAAGAGTTAATGCAATCCTGGGATGCATAAACAGGAATCTTGAGTAGCAACACAGATGTTATTTTACCTCTGTATTTGGCACTGGTACAACCACTGTTGGAATACTGTGTCCTGTTCTGCTGTCCACAGTTCAGGAAGGATATTAATGAATTGGAGAGGGTTCAGAGAAGAATGATGAGAAAATGGTTAAAATATTAGAAAACATGCCTGGAAGTGATAGACTCAAATAATTCAATCTATTTAGCTTAACAAAAAGAAGGTTAAAGAGTGACTTGATTATGGTCTATAACAGAGGTGGGCAAACTTTTTGGCCTGAGGGCCACATCGAGGTTCCAAAACTGTATGGAAGGCCATGTAGGAAAGGCTGTGCCTCCCCAAATAGCTTGACTCCCGCCCCCTATCCACCCCCTCCCACTTCCCGCCCCAACCGCCCCCCCCGGGACCCCACCCCCATCCAACCCCCCCTGCTCCTTGGCCCCTGACTGCCCCGACCCCTATCGACACCCCCGCCCCCTGACAGCCCCGCCCGGGACTCCCACGCCTATCCAACCCCACCCCCCATTCCCCATCCCCTGACCGCCCCCACCACCAGAACCTCTGCCCCATCCAACCGCCCCCTGTCCCCTGACTGCCCCCCAGAACCCCCTGTCCCTTATCCAACCTCCACCTCTCCCTGCCCCCTTACCATGCCGCTCAGAGCACCAGGACTGGCAGACGCGCCGCCTGGCTGGAGCCAGCCACGCCGCCGTGCAGTCTCTCGCAGACGCGCTGCCTGGCAGGAGCTTGCAGCCTCACCACCCAGAGCGCTGGTGGCACAGCGAGCTGAGGCTGCGCAGGAGGGGGGACAGCATGGGAGGGGCTGGGGGCTAGCATCCCCAGCCGGGAGCTCAAAGGCCAGGCAGGAGGGTCCCACGGGCCAAATGTGGCCCATGGGCCACAGTTTGCCCACCTCTAGTCTATAAGTACCTACATGGGGAACAAATATCTAATAATGGGCTCTTCAGTGTAACAGAGAAGGGTATATAAAGATCGAATGGCTGGGACTTGAAGCTAGGCAAATTCAGACTGGTTTTAAGGTGTACACTTTTAATGGTTAAAGTAATCATTGGAACAATTTACCAGCACTGATCATTTTAAAATCAAGATTGGATGCTTTTCTAAAAGATCTGCTCTATGAATTATTGTGGGGAAGTTCTATGGCCGCTGTATAAGAAATCAGACTAGATGGCCTTAGAATCTATAAGGTACCTATGGAATTCCCTTTAGCTACAAGAAGTGAAATGAAATTAATAGGCAGCAGGTTTAAAACAAACAAAAGGAAGTATTTTTTCACACAATGCACAGTCAACTTGTGGAACTCCTTGCCAGAGGATGTTGTGAAGGCCAAGACTATAACAGGGTTCAAAAAAGAACTGATAAGTTCATGGAGGATAGGTCCATCAATGGCTATTAGCCAAGATGGACAGGGATGGTGTCCCTAGCCTCTGTTTGCCAGAAGCTGGGAATGGGTGTCAGGGGATGGATCACTCAATGATTACCTGTTCTGTTCATTCCCTGTGGGGCAAATAGCATTGGCCACTGTCGGAAGATAGGATACTAGGCTAGATGGACCTTTGGTCTGACCCAATATGGCCGTTCTTATGTTCTTAAGTGGAGAGGGAAGTGGAGGCCCTACAGGAATATAATTGAAGCCACAATTTCTAAAGTCTGGCTCTGGTTATAGCAAAGTTATGCTTATGCTTCAAGTCATCCTGTATGAAAG